>NC_092745.1:1993123-3193123 GCF_047496795.1 Chiloscyllium punctatum | reverse complement strand
ATACGTCATCCCCACATGAAATCGTCAAAATTTCAGAGTTTTTATCTGAAACGTGCTTCATTCTATGCTGTGCCCTTCAGGTGCTGTTTAGATAACTCACCTACTCCATCTAATCTCTTCCTCACCTCACATACATAATCCGAGTGTGAGATCTCTGACTTCGGTCCTGTCAATTTATATTCAATTAATTCCAAAGGACTTCTCACTTCAAATATTAACTCAAAGGAAGTAAACTGAGTAGATTTATTTCGGGCAAGTAATTTTTGTCCAATGGCAAACAATTTAATGAGACACCATCACTCCAATCATTCCGGTAATCCTGACAGTACACTGTTAATATGGTCTTCAGCGTCTGATGCTAACTTTCCAAGGCTCCCTGGGATTCAGGATGGGACGCCCTTGATTTAAACTGTTGTATGCCTAAGCTATCCGTGACTTCCTTAAACAGCTGATTGGTAAAATGAGACCTTGGTCTGATTGAATCTCTCTGTGGAACCCACAGTGAGTAAAAAAAAGCTACCAACCCCTCCACCTCCCTTTTTTACCTTAACACTCCATAATAGAATTGCCTCTGGAAATCTGGTAGACACATCCGTTATGGTGAGCAAATATTAGTTTCCACTTTTATTTTAGATAGGGGAACTACACAACTCATCATAAACTACATGAAATGTTCATCGAATGCAGGAATTGGTAACAAAGGTTCTGGCTTTATTACTGCCTGTGACCTACCTACCAATTCGAATGTTTGACATGTATGTCAAAAAATAACCACGTCCGTATGCATTACAGGCCACTAGAAATGCCTCTGTACCTTAGCCTGAGTCTTCTGTACACCTAAGTGACCCCCTGCAGTTAGTTTATGTGCTACCCGTAACACTGTACGCTACATCAAAAACAATCTGGTGCACTTCGGACCATTTCCCTTCTGCAGTAACCGATCGGGGTCTCCATTTTAATTTTATGATTCTATCTTTAAGTTAATAACGTTCGACAATATATTTTGATTCCTGTTCTGTGTGTGTGCATGTGTATGTGTGTGTATATATCTGTTGTAAGTCCATGAGCCTTTCTGGACTAAACACGTCTGCCTGATCCTCTGCCTGTTCAGGTTTTTCCTGGACCGTTTCATCAAACAGGGTTTTCAGTTCACTGCACATCAACTCCTTTGGCTTTTTATTCCGGTTTTCCTTCCTGCTCTAACTTATGACAGTGCAATCTTGTTACTCTTCAGTCTGGAAAAATCCTGGGTATTTTTCTTTTAACTCCCCAATTCCCTAGTTTTCCTTTTGCCTTCTCCAAGACAAGGGGTCCCACTCCCACCTTGGATCCTGTTAAATCGTTCACAAGAATAAACTGTATTCCTGGAAATGACACTCTGTTACTCACTGTCACTGTTACTGCCCCAACCTTGATTTGGCATTCCATCCTGATGTTACACAAGGGAATACTTAATTTCTAACCCCATTCCACAAATTGTTACGGTCTTGATTAATATGTCAGAAAGAATGAAAATACTTTCATCTCTCACTATTAGACGCCGAGAGAAAGTGAGGGCTGCAGATGCTGGAGGTGAGAGTTGAAAAGTGTGGGGCTGGAAAAGCATAGCCAACCAGGCAGCATCTGAGGGGCAGAAGAGTTGACGTTTCAGGCATAAATTCTTCATCAGGAAAGTGGGAGGTGGGGTAAGGGAGGGGGGAGGGGACCGAGAAATAAATAGGAGAGTGGGAGTGGAGCTGGGTGTAAGATAGCTTGGAAGGCGATAGGTATACGCAGGTGGGGTGTGATGGTGATAGGTCATAGAGGAGGGTGTTGTGGATCGGTGGTAGGACAACTAGAACCCTCAAACTAGAACCATCATCAACGTTGACTTCACCAAATTCCAAATCTCCCCTCCCCCAACCTCTGCCAGATTGAACCATTCAACCTAGCACTGCCCTCTTGAACCGCCCTAACTGGCCAGCTTCTTCCCACCTACTGACTCCACCCTCCAAACCGACATATCACTATCACTCCCACCAACATCTTCTTATCGCCTTCCCAGTGACCCTCCCACCAGCCCAGCTACTACCCTCGTATTTATCTTTCAGCCCCATTGTCCCCCCACCACATTCCTGACAATCGGTTTCTGCCTGATATTCGATTGTTCTGCTTTTAGGATGCTGCCTGATCTGTTTTGCTTTTCCAGCGTCTCACTTCTCAACTATTAGAGATTGAGCAGATCCCATATCTCACAAAATTATAACTTCTTGTCCTTCTCTCCCTGATCTTTCTACGTAAACTTTTTCTACTGAGGCGAATTCTTTCAGAGATCAGGTACCGACTCCATACCCAGACCTTGCCTCGGCTGTGCACTCTCCTGCAACTCCTCGGCTCTACTTGGGGTCTCTTTCAGCAGTTTCACTAATGCCACTGGCTTAGCCTCTTCTACCTCATCTTTCCCCAAAGTGCCTTCCTTCAACGACCATCACTGTGTGTCCCAGCTTACTTCAATGAAAACACCTTTTCCCAGTGCCCTTCTTAAACCATCAGCACTGTCATTTTATGTGTTCCACTCCCTTATACTGAGAACACCTGAGGCCTTTCACCTCCTTTCAACCCCTTTGGGCTTCTTTTTTCACCTGTGGTAAACTATTGTGCGCTACTGTTCGCTTTGTAATGTGTGAACTTCCCTTCTCCCAATTTCTATCCCTTATAGCATGAAAATTCTCCTGGAAGCTAAATTTCATCTCATGCACCAATACATATTTACCTGCTATTTCTGCCGCGCTTCTCGCTTCTTGAACTTTCTGTTCGTGCACATGTATTTTTACGATCTCTGGAAGTGAGTCTTGCAACTTCTCCAGCAGATTAATCTCCCTTCGAGCCTCAGAGGTCTGATCTATTATTAAGTCCAGCACCCATCTATCATAATGACTGCAGTTAATTCTTTCAAACTTAACATAAGTCTGACCTGGTTCCGTCTCTGTTTTTATGAACCTCTGTCTATATGCTTCTGGTACCAATTCATAACCAATCAAAATAGCCATTTTGACATCTGCATAATCTCTTGATCCCTCATCTGATAGCGATGCACATACCTCACCAGCTGTGTCCCACCAGCTTAGTCTGAACTAGCATTACCCACAAGTTCACTGGACACGTCATCTGCTGAGTCATTTTTTTCAAATGAAATAAAAAAGGTTTTGACATTTTTCTCACCGAAATATGGCAAGGCGCTAACATAGTTGTATACATCCCGATGTTCTCCCTTCATCTCCATCCTGTTAATTTAACTTTCTTGTCTAATTCCCAACTTCTGAATCTCAAATTCTCTCTCTCTTTCTTTTTCCTCTCCTTCACTTCTTTTCTCTCTCTGTTTCCGTCTCTTTCTTTATCTTCTAACTTCAGTTGCCATATTTGCAATTTAAGTTTTATCTTACTCGACTGCACTCGTCTGTTTCTCTGATACATCAAAGTGCTTTACCAACTCCATTACAATTTCAGCTTTCCTTTTTTCCCTGGTTAAACCCAATTCCAACCTATTTGCTAATTCTAAAAAATGTCCTCCTTTTGACTTTCTAAACTTTCTTGGCAAATTTGGGAACCTCTTTAGTAATGTTAAAAGTCTTTTCCCTCACTTTTAATTTAAACCACCACCAGTAAACAAAATTAAACAGATTTTCCGACCGCTTTTATTTGGAGATCTAGGTCACTAATTGCAACGTGTTGGAATTTGCTGGGATATTTTGTACCCGAAATCTGTTCAAATCTGTCCAAGTCCCATACGGCAGGGCCCGAAAGTGTGGAGACATCTATGTCGAGCACTTCTGTTAATTAAAACCACAAACCTAAAAAGCTCACCTCACTTCGTAATCTGTTAATACATGAGTGACAAAGACCTCACAAATTCCACTAATAAAAGAAAAATAACCGTTTGTATGTATGCAAGTTAGCTCGCTGTGCTTGAAGGTTTGTTTTCTGACGATTCGACACTATGACTAGGTAACATCATCAGTGAGAGTCTCTGCTGAAGTGCTGGTGGTATGTCGCGCCTCTCTATCTATAGGTCTTGGGTTCTTAAGATGGGTGATGTCATTTCCAGTTCTTTTGCTTTACAAGAGAAGGTAGATAGGATCTAAATCGATGCGTTTATTGATGGACTTCTGGTCAGAATGCCATTCCTCTAAGAACGTCCTTTCGTGTCTTAGTATGTGTGCGCATTGTCCCAAACAAAGTGGTGCCCTTCTTTTTCTGTATGTATGGAACATAGTGATAATGGGTCATGTCTTTCGGTGGCCAGCTGGTGTTCATGTATCGTGGTAACACAACAACAGGACCAATTCAATGGCGGAAAAATGATTTTATAACACTGTTTAAATAATGTGTGTGTGCAGATAAGTAAAATTTTTCATGTTTGCACAACACATTCTAAATGAACAACGGAGACACAGTTAACAAAAAGTGATGCATATGATGCATAAAGTTTATAAAACATTAAAACATCATTTGATTCTCATCTAAAATGATATGTTCCCCTTCCCTCAACGTTCGCTGTTTTTCTGGAATTGTCCACTCCAATCTCTCATTCTTATCAAGATGTGTTATAAATTCTTGCTTCTGGTGTCCCAACTTATTTCAGTTAATCCCCTTTCGACCAGAATTCAATATATTGGCTTGTTGGATACTTTCCAAAGATAGTGTATGTCATATTATTGGAGATAAAAATTCTGGCATCAGAGCCATCAATTGAACACGTTACTCTGTTGTCCATGCCCTATACAAAGGACCACAGTACACAGGAATTGCCAACACATTGAGGGATGTGCATCTACTTCTTTCGATGATCTAGGTTTCTCATTTTTCACATTTCCTCATCTATGTTGTCTCGCTTTTTCTCTCTTTGTATCTAGTTAAGAAATTTACCAATTATTCTTTGCGTCTCCTCTCTCAAAGCTCCTTCTTTCGGTTTATATCTATTGGTCTCTTCTTGATGTAATGTGATTATAATTGAACAATGTAACTACAATGACATGTGGGAGTAGCTGGCTAGAGTTAATTGGAAGGGGAGCCGAGCTGGGCAGACCATTAAACAGCAAAAGTAGGGATTTCTGGGGATATTTCGAAGGATATCAGAAATTCTCCCAAAGGTGATGAAACATACTCATAACAGGACAAGGCAACCATGAGTAATAAGGCATCAAACCAAAAGAGGAAACATACAATGTGGTGAAGATGATTGGGAATCCAGAGAATTCATTGGCTCGGAATCTACATAAGGCTGGCATCACTGTCACTGCAGAGCTCTTAATCATGGTCAGGGAGAGAAACAGAGGAAACACATTCACTTTAAACACAGAAAATGGTATTATTCAATGAAAAAGATTCAGATGAATTAAACAATTGAATTAAAATCAGTTAATTGGTTTTGCAGAATGTGTCAGATTGAAAGCATGATCCGGGAAGAGACCCTCAGCAGAATGACAGTATGAAAATGGAAATATGACCACATCAGAAACCAGAGTAGGTCACTGAGTACATGACTGATGGGTGAATGGGTCTCGATGTGAACTAAGGGACAGACAGCAGAATTGCATTGCAGATCTTGCAGCTCAAAACTGCGTATTTATGTAGTGCTGTAGACTACAGCAGCAGAAGCAAAACAGCATTCAACCACAACCTGTAACTTTTTAGCCTAGAATAATTTCCTCAGTCTGCCATTACCATCAATATGATCTATGTTTCAGTAATGACTGTGGGTGAACATGACTGGGTCAGAACCACGTGAACCTAAACCTGATGTGAACCCATTAAAGCTACCACATTTGACCAACAGATCTGATCGAAGGTCCGCAATCCTGTCATATTCTGACATAACTGGTGATGGATGATTAAACAAATGACTGGAGCAGAGGACTCCACAAATATCCCTATCCTCAGTAATCGAACAGCTCTGCACATCAGTGTAAAAGACCAGGATGTGGTAGCTGCACCAACCTCAGCCAGAAGTGTTGAGTTGATGATCCACCTCACCCTCGCCATGATACCCACAGAATCACAGATGCCAGTCTTCAACCAATTCATTTTGCTGTACGTGACATGAAAAAACAGCTGAACACAGTACGTACGAAAAAGGCAATGGTCCCTGACCCCTTTCCTGTAATAGGACCGAAGACCTGTGCTGCACAACAAGCCGTGTCCCTGGGAAAGCTCTTTCATTCCAGCTCTAACTCTGACATCTCCCTGGTAATGTGGAAAATTACTCAACTATGTCCAGTTCCTAAGAGGATTATAATTACAATCTGGCCAATTACCTCCGCCTCAGTCCCACCTCGACTGTCAAATTGGTGGGAGTTCTTTTTGACAGAGTTATCAAGCAGCACAGAAATAACCTGCTCAGTACAATTCCAGAAAGGTCCCCATGTAGAGATGGTGCTGCTGTGGAAAGGTCACTGGATTAATAATCCAGACCAGGCTAATGCTCTGGCAGCTGGTGGAAGTTAAACACAATTGACAAAATATTAAGATGCAAAATATGGTGTCCGTAAATAGTGACCTTCATGCCAATGTCGATTGTACACACCAATTTGCTTCACAAATGTCCTTTCAGAAAGTGAATCTCCCGTGTTTTCCTGGTCTGGCCTAAACGTGACTGCAGACACACAGACATGTGATAAACTCTTCAATGGTCTCTGAATCCGCCAAACAAGACATTCTATTGTATCAAACTGTTCCGAGGTCTAAAGGATAAAACCGGACAGAACACCCAGCCCCAGCCTCAGTATCGGAAAAAGGGAATGAGAAACACAGTCCTGTTGACCCTGCAGAAACCTCCTTCCTAACATCTGAGAGCTTGTGACAACATTTACAGACTACATAGAAACATCGGGAATGGAGTCGGTCATACAACACATTGAGCCTTCCCCATTCCAGTTCATGTTCAAATATGTACACAATGCACTTTTTCCACACACTGTACACATCCCTTAATGTGATTAACTATGGGAAGCTATAAAGTAGGATGTGCAGGAGTCCATTTGGTCTGTCGAGTTTGCTACCCAATTCAATATAATGATACTTTGCCCTTTATTTCCATATCGTTCTCCTTCTCTCCCACCATTCCTTTACTGTCTCTAAATCCTTATTTCTATTCAGTGTCTTGGCTTCCAGCTTCGAGTGCATTCCCCAGGTTCACCAGTTGCTGAGTGCAGACATTTATTGTCATCTCATTGCAGAATGGTCTGTCTGTACCTCATACTGTGGACCCTTGTTTTAGACACCAGAGCCTGGGGAATTATTATCCCTGCTTCCAATCCGTCTCACCCTGTCAGAGCTCTTTATATCTCACTGAGATCTCCACCCATTTTCCTAAACCCCAAGGAATACAGGCCCAGTCGCCCCAAACTCTGCTCCCACAACAAGCCTGTCATCCAAGAGATCGGTCTGGTCATCCTTCACTGCTCTCCCTCAATGTCAGGTTTGTCCTTTATTATGTACTGAGACCAAATCTGCAGAATACTGCACAGTGTTTGAGATCGGGTCACACCAAAGCTCTCTACAGCTGCAGTAAGAAAAGTTTACTCCTGGACTCAAATCCCCCTGAAATGAAGGTCAGCACATCATTGATCTTCCTAACTGGTTCTTGCTCCTACAATATTGCTTTCAGTGACTGGTCTACAGGGAGATGCAGATCCTTTGCAATGTTACAGCTCCCCACTTGGTAGGTCTACATACACTGGGGAGCGTGTGAATGCCATTCCCAGTATTGCCTTGTGGGTTCAGACCTCACTGTGCTGCAGGGACCTCGGAGGGCCGCGCAGAAGGAAACAACAAAAAGGCCCATACGTCGCTTTTCAGATCATCATGTTTCAAACAATCCTTTTTCAAACGAAAAGCTGGCAATCTCTTGTTCCAACCAAAGGGCACACTGTCACCTCAACCCAACTTGCTCTCCATCTGCCACGTATTTGCCCATTCACTCCACTTGTCTTAGTCACCTTGAAGCTTTTTTACAACCTCCTCACCCACTCGCAATCCAACATCCTTTAGTTCTATCAGCAGGTTGGGATATATTGTATTTGATTCCTGCAACCAAATGTTTAATGGGTATTGTGAACAGCTGGGGCCTGAGCACCGATCTCTGCGATATCCCAGAAACCTTCCTCTGTTATTTTATTTAAATGATATTTATTTCGTAAATCTGGGTGTGACTGGCTGGGCCAGCATTTATTGCCTGTCCCTGGTTGCCCCTTGAGAAGGTGGTGGTGAGCTGCCTTGTTGAACAGCTGCAGTCCACTGTGGATTCAGTGACAGTAACACCATTGAATGCCAAGGGGCAGGTTAGATTGTATTTTATTGGTGATGTTCACGGTCTGGCATTTGTGTGACGTGACTATTACTTGCCACTTGTTAGCCTGGATACTGTCCAGGAGTTGTTGTATTTGAACATGGACTGCTTCAGTATCTGTGGAGCCACAAATGTTGCAGAAGATTGTGCAATCATTGGCAAACATCTCCACTTCTGACCTTAAACTGGAGGGAAGGTCATTGATGAAGCAGCGCTGAAGATGTATGGGCCTAGGCCACTGCCCGAGGGACACCTACAGATTTATCCTGGTGCTGAGTTGACTGACCTTTATCAACCATGACCATCTTCCTCCGTGTCAGGTATGATTCTAACCAGCGGGGAGTTTGCCCCTGATGCCCATTGATTCCAGTTTTGCTAAGGCCCCTTGATAACACACTTGGGCGAAGGCAGCCTTGACTTAAAGGGCAATCACTTTCACCCCACCTCTGGAATTCAGCTCTTTTGTCCATGTTCGAACCATGGTAATGAGGTCAGGAGCTGAGTGGCCCTGGTGGAGCCCAAACTGGGCGTCATTGACCAGGGTATTGCTGAGCAGGTGCTGCTTAAAAGCACTGAAACCTTCCACCACTTTACTGATGATCGAGAGTAGACTGATGCGGTGGTATTGGCTGGATTGGATTTGGTCTGCTTTTTATATACAGGAGATACTTGGGGTAATTTTCCATGTAATCGGGGAAATGTTGTTGTAACGGTATTGCAACAGCTTGGTGATGGCAGTGACAAGGTCTGGAGAACAACATTTCAGTACTATTGCCAGAATGTTGTCAGGGTATGTCCCCTCTGAGGTATCCAGTGTCTCCAACTGAATCTGGATATCGTGTGGAGTGAATCAAATTGGCTGATGACTGGTAACTGAATTGTTGAGGGCCACTGGAGGAGGCCGAGATGGATCATCCACTCAGCACTTCTGACTGAAGATTGTTGCGAATGCATGAACGTTATCTTTTGCACTGAAGTGCTCGGCTCTTCCATCATTAAGGATGGGGATACTTGTGGAATGTCCTCCTCCGATGACTTGTTTAATTGTCCATAACTATTCTCTACTAGAAGTAGAAGGACTGCAGAGCTTAGATCTGCACCGTTGCTTGTGGGATCACTTAGATCTGTCCATGACTAACTGCTTATGCTGTTTGGCACACAGGTAGTCATGGTTGGTGACTTCATCAGGCAGACACCTCATTTTCAGGTATTCCCAGTGCTGCTCCTGCCCTCCTGCACACTCCATTGAATTAAGGTTGATCCTCTGGCTTGATGGTAATTGTTGTGAGGAGGATATGCCAGGCCATGAGGTTGTGCGGGAGTACAATTCTGCTGCTATTGATGACCCACAACATATTATCGAAACCCAGACTTGAGCTGCTAGATCTGTTCAAAGTCTGTCCTATTTAGCATGGTGACAGTGCCACCTAAAATGGTGGAGGTTATTCTCAATATGCAAGTGTGACTTTATCTCCACAATGACTATGCGGTGGTCACTCTTACCCGATACTGTCATGGACAGATACTTCTGCAGCTGACAGATTAGTAAGGCTGTGGTCAAATATGGCTTTTCCCTCTTGTGGGTTCCTTCACCACCTGCCGCAGACCGAGTCGAGAAGTTATATCCTTTCGGACCCAACCAGCTCAATCAGTAATGCTGCTGCTCAACCACGCTTTTTGTGGACATTGACGTCCCTAACCCAGAGTACATTTTGTGCCTTTGCCACCCTCTGTGCTCCCTCCAAGTGTAGTTCAGCTTGGAGGAGTACTGACTCATCAGTTGGAAGAGGCGTGTACATGGTAATCAGCAGGAGGTTTCCTTTCCCATGTGTAAACTAACGCCATGAGAGTTCATGGGATACAGAGTCACTGTTGAGGACTCCCAGAACAATTCCCTTCAAACTGTATCCCACGGTGCCACCACTTCTGCTTTGTCTGTCCTGCTGGTGAGAGAGGAGATATCCGGTGAAGGTGATGGGCTGTCAGGGATATAGTCATACTCACAGAATCAGACCTTAAATACAATGTCAGGCTGTTGCTTCACGTGTCTGTTTATTTCTATTCACTGTCTCCTGCCAGCTGTCCCATTCTAGAAGCATGGCCATATATTCACCCCAATCCACGAAGATTTGATTTTGCAAACGAGGCTTGGAGCTTTACCAAAATCTTTCTGAAAATCTACATGTTTTACATCCATTGCTTCTCTTTCATTTGTCTCCCAGTCTGTTTCTCAAACATAATTCCCATTTCATAAATCTATGTTAATGTTGTCTATGACCATTATTTTCAGTCCCAATCATTTCTCCCAAACGATTTACTTACTATGTTCTATGTTCCATGTACTATTTCGTTTTCCACGCCAGACTTGGTTTTCCTGGTATTGTCAGAAAGTTCTGTGAAGACAGAACTGAAGTAGTGGATTCATAGTTTTGCCATTTCCCTGTTTCCCATTCTCCATTCTCTGGATTCAAACTGGAAATAACCTGCACTTTTTTCATATTTCTCACATTGACATAATTTGACAAGCTATAACAGTTCACTCTTATAACCTTTGTGAACATTATCTTCAGAAACCCATCAATTCTTGTGTTAAGCTGCTCAATCATTGACCTTCCACATCATACACTCACAGGAACATAGTCTCTGTGCCAACAGAAATACAGCACGATCTATATTTGTCCCACTTTCCGACAAAAGGTTCATAGCCTGGAATGTTATGGCACTTCCAAGTGCATGTCCAAGTACTTTTAACAGTTGAGAGGTTAACCTTGATAACTCCCCTCTCAGAAAGTCCTTTCCAGACCCCAACACCCTCTGGGTGAAGAAAAAGTCATCTTTAAATCCTCTCTGAACCTCAAACCCTTCACTTTAAAAGTGTGCTCCCTTGTTCTTGACCCTCTGTCTAAAAGGAACAGATGCTGTCTGTCCACCCTGTCGATGCCCCTTGTTAACTTATCCTTCTGAATCACATCCCCCTCAGCCTCTTTGTCAAAAGTAAACAACCCGAGCTTATCCAGCCTCTCTCCATAGCTGATATGTTCCATCCCAGGGAACATCCTGGTGAATCTCCTTTGCAAACCTCTCCAGTACAATCACATCCTTCCTTATAATGAGGCTCCCAGAACGACATACAGTACTCCATCATGGACTAAACCAAGCCCTGTATAACACTTATAATCTACTCCCTGATTAATAAACGCAACACCCAAGGTTCAATTCTTAACGAGTCCATTACCCTGTTCAGTCACATTCAGGGATGTGTGGATAAACACCCTCTGAGCTCCCTAGTGTGCTGCCAATCATTGTGTACACCCCATGTCTGGTTCCTCCTTCCAAACTACATCACCTCATATTTATCAGGATCACATTCCATCTGCCATTGATCTGCCTATCTGATCATTCCACTTGTATTTTCCTTTAAAATCAGAACTTCCTCCTCACTACCAACCACCCGGCCAATCTTTGTGTCAAACACAAACTTGCTTATCACAGCTCCCCCTCCTCCACCCACTCCCCCTCCAGTTTCACATCTAGACCATTTATGAATGCTACAAACAATAAGGGACTCAGCACTGATCCCTGTGGTACACCATGGGACACTGGTCTCCAATCACACAAACAGCCTTCTCCCACCACCCTCTGCCTCCTGACACTACGACAAGTTTCGCTGTAACTTTTCAAGTTATCCTTGATACTGTGAGATTTTACTTTATTTTTTTTCAGTTTCCCATGCGGAACTTTGTCAAAGGCATTGCATCAAAACTAAATAAGCGACCTCCTCAAACTAATTGAATCAACTCCATTAGTGTGACTTCACTCTGATAAAGTCATGATGATTATCCCTGATCAAGCCTTGCCATTCTGATTGGAGTTCAATTTTCTCCTTCTCTATTTTCTCCAGTAGTTTCCCGAACAGTGATTTAATACTCGCTCGTCTATAGTTTCCTGGTCTATCTCTACCACCCTTACTGTGAAATGCAATCATAATAGCTGTTCTCCAGTTCTCTGGCACCTCCCCTATTGTCAGATTCTAATTAAAATTTCCAATCAGCGTCTTTCCTCCCTTGACTCCAACATTATCCAGACCTGCAGATTGGTCCAATTTTATACCAGAAAAAAGCCTCAAACTCCTGCTCGTATTTTACATCAATCTCTTCAAGAGCTTTCCAGTCCATCTTCTCGAATTTTGTACCTGCATCCTCCTTCTCCCAAGTAAAACAGCTGTGATGTTTACATGTAACAATCTATCAATGTTCTCCGGGTTGACACACTGATTGCCCCTTTGGTATCTAATGTACACTAACTGTTGCTGATTATTCTGTTCTACTTGTCCTTGAAGAATATCATGGGATTCTCTCTCATCTCTCCTGCTTGCACTTCGCCATGTCCCTCGGTTGTTCTCTCCCCTCTATGTTTCTAAGTTTCACGACAATCACCTCTCATCTTTTGAAACGAGATGACAGGCTGAGTTTCTAAATCAGACAATCTTGCCATTTTAGGGATTAATCTGGAGAATACCTTTTGCTGTTCATCTGTAGTATATTCTATCTTAGATTGGGACTCCAAACGGTACACAATACTCTCAGTTTAGTCTCAGCAACACTCTGTGCAGCTGGTGCATGGCATCTTCTATATTTCAATTACATTCACATGAATGTAAACCTAATTTTTCGTTTCCTATTTGCTTGTGTTTAGATTACGTTGCGTTACAGTGTGGAAACAGGCCCTTCGGCCCAACAAGTCCACACCGACCCGCCGAAGCGCAACGCACCCATACCCCTACATTTACCCCTTACCTAACACTACGGGCAATTTAGCGTGGCCAATTCACCTGACCTGCACATTTTGGACTGTGGGAGGAAACCGGAACACCCGGACGAAACCCACACAGACACGGGGAGAATGTGCAAACTCCACACAGTCACTCTCCTGAGGCGGGAGTTGAATCCGTGTCTCTGGCGCTGTGAGGTAGCAGTGCTAACCACTATGCCACTGTGCCGCCCAATTCTTCCCAATTCCTTTTACTTTAACTTTTCTTATGATGTTAGTGGGAGAGTTCTTAAAAAAGATCCTCTTGAATATCCAACGATACGTTATCCATTAGCTCCTCATTGCCTACGTCCACAAGAATCATCTTCAAACCATTCCAAAAAATGTTTGCCACTTATGGTTTTCATTTCATCGATGCATTATCATCCTCCCCAGTTTTCCCATTACCTTCTATATATCCAGTAACACGTTCTTTATAATCGAGCCCAACAGACACCCGATCGCGGATGACAAGTTACTGATCTGTAGTTCACCACTCTCCATCTTCATCCTTTCTTAAACTGTTGGATAATATTTGTAACCTTTGCCTTATCCAGATTGGCTAAATATCTTTCGGGAATGTATTGGAAAACAACGTGATAATCTGCGATGCAATTAATATGCCTATTGCTGCTTCCTCTGAAACTCTTGTATGGAGTACATCTGATCTGTCAGATTTATAAATACTCAATCCAGCTTTCTTTTAAAACATGACCTCAACACTTATAAGAATGATCTTAGACTTTACTTACACAAGTCCCATGGTCACTTGGTATTTCTGGGAGAATGTCTGGATATTCTGCCTTGAAGATAGACACAAAGAAACTGTTTCTTTTCCCTGTGATTTCTCTGTTGTCTTCAATAAATTATTCTGTCCGCACATCCACTGTTCCATATTTGACCTTGTTTTTATTTTTGTTTCAGACACTGATGTACTTTTTTTTGCAGTCTTTATGTTTTTCTTTTGTTTGTATGCTTTTTCGCTTTTTGATTTTCTTTTCTTGGTCATCCGTTGCTGGGTCCTATATTTCTCCGAATCCACTGGCGTACTCCGGTACTTGGAATTTTCCTGTGATCTAATAGATAGTTGAAGGTGAGGCTGAAAGGGTTAGGTCAGAGAGGCGGGTGGACCAGATTGATCGGAAGGAAGATGAACACATAGGAACGTTCAAAAGTGTGGGGGGTGGGGGGGATGCTGAGTTGGAAGATTGGACTGGGATAAGGTGGAGTTAGGGTAAATGGGGAAACGGGTGAAAACTACATTAATCCCCTGTGGTTGGAGGGTCCCAAGGTAGAAGAGGAACCTTTCTTCATTCATGCTTCGGGTGGTTAGGGTGTGGCGATGGAGGAGGCCCAAGACTCTCACGTCCTTGGCAGAGTGGAAAGGAGAGCTAAAGTGTTCAGCCACAAGGCGGTGGAGTTGGTCAATGTGGCTATCCCAGATATGTTCTCTGAAATGATCCACCTGCCTTACCAATGTAGAGAAGACCACACTGGCTTTAATGTATGTAGTAGATGAGGCGAACTGTCTCCCTTCATCACCTTTCACTTTCAACCCCACCTTCATCTACCTATCGCATTCCTAGCTACCTCCCTCCTGCCACACCGCCTTCTCATTTATCATTCAGCCCCCTTCATCATAATCCTCATTCCTGATGAAGGGCTTATGCCCAAAACGTGAATTCTCCTGCTCCTTGTACGCTGCCTGACTGTTCTCCAGCCTGTGACACAGGAACAACAGGAGGATATTCAGGCCTTCGAGCCTGTTACACCAGAATAGGACGACACTGTTCAGCCCCTCGAGCCTGATATATATTCGAGGCCAATCAGCCCCTCGAATCTATAACACTGGACCCAGAGTAGGCCATGCTGCACCAGTATCCTGTTACACAGCAACAGGATCAGTCCATTCAGCCTCCTGAAGTCCGTAACATAGGAACTGGAAGTGGTCACACAGTGACTGGAGATTGTTACACTGGGATAACAGGAGGCCATTCAGACCCACTGAGTCTGTTGCAAGGGAAATGTGTTTGGATAAAAACTATCTGATACTTTTTTCGTGAGAAAGGAGGAGGTAATTCAGACACGTGTTTGTTGTATGGGAACAAGAGAAGACCAATCGCTCCCTTCGTCCCATCTCTGGGATACATGAGGAGACCGTTCAGTATCTCCACCGATTATGGAGAAATATGAGAAGACACATCAGACCCTCAAAATGTTACACAGCAACAGGAAGATTCCATAATCCCCCACCCCTCTAATGCATCAACAGGACGTGGTCATTTTGGCTTTGGAGATGACAACATGGGAACACCAGAAAGACTTCATCCCATCGATTTTGTACACCAGCAGGATGATGAGTCCAGTCAGCCACACATACCGCTTATGCAGCAATTGGAGTGCATCTCTTAAAACATTTTTCCCATCAAACAAGAATTCAAAGAAAACGTAAAGGTTTTAGAAAGGGAAGAACTCATAATAACTGAATAATTTAGGGAGTAAAATGTAACAATAAAGTATTGTAATTTAAGGCAAATTATTCGAATCCATTGTTGTGGACATTTGCAAACGTAAACCACAATTCATCGGAGTCAACATGGTTTTACAAAGGATAAATCATGATTGAAGTGTTTTCTTGAGTTATTTAAAGATATGACAAACAAGGTGGATAGTAGGAATCCTGGAAATGGAAGACAGCTGGTCTTCGTGAAGGATTCAGATACGTCGCTTCTCCAAAGAGTGAGTTGTAAGATCAGACAGCATCAGTTTAGCAGTAATTTATTGGCTTGGATGGAGGATTGGTTAACCAACAAAATGCAGTCAGGTGAATAAACTGTGTCATTTTCTATTGGAAAATGCAACTTGTTGGGTGCCATAGATTTCAGTTCTCATTCTTCAACCATTTGTGATCGACATTATTACTCGGTTGACGGGATAGAAAATGCTACAGCTACATTTTCAGATGACACTTACATGGTGGGAAGTTACTTCGGAATGATGATGCAAGAGATTTAAAAACTATGTGTATCGATTGGGTGAATGGGCAAACATTTGGCAATGAAAATTAAAGTGGATAAATATGGGGTTATTCAAGTTGGCCAGCCTAATAAAAAGGCAAATTATTTTCTAAATGGATAGAAACTTCAAAGTGCTGAAGTGCAGAGGGATCTGGGTGCCTGCTTGCATATCACAGAAAACTTGCTTGCGGGTACTTGAAGTAATGAGGAATGCAAGTATAACTTCAGCATTTATTTGTAAAAGGATAGAGTAGAAAGGTTGCTGTAACTATGCAAGGCATTAGTGAGGCTGCAACTGGAGTACATTTTGGGTGTCCTGCAGAATGAGGTATTTCCATTGGAGGCAATTCAGAAGAGCTTCATTAGAATGATTCCATATTTGAAGTGTTTGTCTTATAAAGAGAAATTAAGCAGTTTAGGTCTCTGCTGTCCAGTTTATAAGAATAAACGGAGAGCTCATTGAGGTTTGTAAAATACTAAAGGTAATTGAAAGGGTAGCTGTGGAGTGGATATTTTTTCATGTGGCGCAATCTACAATAAGAGACTAGAGTTTGAGGATCGAGAGAGGGCAGGAAAGTGGAACAGAGGCCGCGATGACATCAGCCATGAATGTATTCCATGGCGGAGCCGGTTCGAAGGGTTGGATTCCTGACTGATTCTCCTCGTTCATATTCAGCTTTACGACTGTGTTACACAGTAATGGGGGAGGATTATGTATCAAACAGGAAGCAGGAACTCCGGATAAATCACTCCAAATCAGTTTGACAGCACGTCACCAGTGGAGTCACACAGTGACCAGTGCTGGGTCCTCAACAATTTACAATCTATATCAATGATCAGGAGGATGGAACAGATATAGAGATACTGAGTTTGGTGATGTCGCTGTGATAAGCAAGAGATTAAATTATCAAGAGAGAGTGGAGGGTCTAGAGATAGATACAGAGAGGTAAAGGCAATGGAGAATAATTTGGCAGCTGCAATATAACATGATATAATCTGTCATTTCATTTACAGTAATAATGGAAGGCAGTATGTTACTGAAATGGAGAGGGATTACTGGGATTAATGATACTGTGAACTGGGGGGGTTCACTCAGACCTGTTCAGACATGGGAGGTTTTGCTCCATCCCTGATCGTCTGCTCCTTGATGCCCCAAGTGACCCAATTGTTCTCCGTACACATGGAACGTTTTGAAGTGTTTGGTTGGTGATGGGGGATGCTATTTTCAAACGTGTATCAAGGGGATGGCATTTATCCAAGATACATTCATTCCTTTCTACATGGAGATCTGAAGACGATGGGAATGGCTGCCTGCTTGTGAATGAAGAGGCCGTGGCTGCAGTGAGGACAGGGATATTCACCAACATGATGTACTGTGATGGGCACGCTGCAAGATTAATACAGAGAGTGCTCCTTTAGTTCCTCTACCACTCCCCATTGACACGGCTACTCCATGTACACCATCAGGAATCCCATTATACTGGATACACCCGGCATTTCCCTGCTGAGGGTGAAACAATGTATTTACCTCATCCACCATATATATCCTCCATCACTGAATGGTTACATTGATGGCAACATACTGGGGGATGATGAATATGTCACCCAGTTCTGTATGAAAAGTTCTAGAACACAGAAGCTGAATGAAACTGTGACCCTAACAGCCACTGGCAGCACCATCCTCCCCCTGGTGTGAAGCTGCAGGACGTGTTAAAGAAGGTGACACCGCTCTGTGACCAGCTCCTTGTTCAGACAGGGTCCCCTCACACTCTGCTCCTGGGTTAAGTGGAGCTTGGGAAGCTGTTCCTGGAAAATCCGGGGTGGACACATCAGATCCCTTTCCCCACACACACTCACTGCGTTGTTTCAAAGCTTCACCTCTCGGCAACCTCTGCTCCATTTGTTGTTCATGTTGCAGACCCAGATGTTGTAACTACAGTCCCCAGGCTCCATCCAAAGTTGGGTCACCAAATCCCAAGGTCTCCCTGAATGTCTGAGGCAGCTCACAGCACAACCTCCAGCAAACCATCCCCAGCTGCTGCACTAACTTTTCAATAACAGGAGTCAGTCAGAAACCCCTCGTCTATTCGTGTTATGAACCAGACCAGATTCTCGCAAAATATTTTAAGAATGCCGCTTAGACCAAAACCTTTCCTTATTTTGAATTTTGATGTGAAGTGTGCTTTCTAGATATGTTGTGACTGGTCAAACCACTCGACATTAAGCAAAATATAATCTATTTAAATGTTTTAGTTAAAATACAATCAAAGAAAAGAACATTTCGGGATGGCTTATATGTGGAACACTAACACAAACAATAGATACCGTACCTTCTTGGTATACACTGCTTGGCACAAAAATATATTCAAATACAGATTCTTACATGCAATTTTCTTATCCAGGAGAAATGAACATCAACAGAGATCTCAGAGAGAAAGGCAGCGAGGAATCATGTATTGAGACTTCCAACCATTCTGGGACCCCGAACAGCTTCTGGATGCTGCAGCTAAAAACAAAACGCAGAAACCTGGTCTGGGAGAGCTGGCCACTGCCCTTCCATTGTTACCACCGTTTTCATAAAACCTAAAGGCTTTCTCAGTTATTTACTTAAACTGTTTTCAGACACAGTTCCGCACCTCTGCCTTTAAAACGGCTCTTCAAAAAAAAATCGAAGAGAAAATAACCTTTTTACAGTGATAGTATCCTCCCGACTCCATCGGTAATAAAATAATCCATCAATATACAACCGTGGATTCATTTCAGGCATCCTAAACTTCCTCTGTTAGTAGACTGGAATGAATATATATTACATTGACTCTGAGCATACAAATGCTCACAACTCGATTCGATGTCAGTCATTTTACTCCTGCCACAGAATGCCTTTTGTTTTTCTTCATCCAAGTCTCCACACTGTGTCAAAACTTACTTTTTCTCGCCCTGTCAACTTTATAATTTCAAATTGAATGGCAGCAAGAATAAGCTCAGTCGAAACAGACTGGTATTTTTCTCCCTAAATTTCTCCAAAAACTTTAAGAGGTCACAATCAGTGATAAAAAATTGTCTCAGGTATGTTATTCGCAATTTAAATGCTGAAATATTGTAACGCCAACACCAAGCTCAAGCCTCCTTCCTCATTGTGGAATAAATCTGTTGATGTTTCCACTGGACACTCTGACCACATGTTACATAATGGAGAACTTCTCATCTCTCCAATAGTCCCTCTGAATGACATAGCTCCTCATTCTGGATGAGTGGTGCTGGAAGAGCACAGCAGTTCCGGCAGCAACCAACTGGCTTCGAAATCGACGTTTCGGGCAAAAGCCCTTCGTCAGGAATAAAGGCAGTGAGCCTGAAGCGTGAAGAGATAAGATGGAGGAGGGTGGGGGTGGGGAGAAAGTAGCATAGAGTACAATGGGTGAGTGGGGGAGGGGATGAAGGTGATAGGTCAAGGAGGAGAGGGTGGAGTGGATAGGTGGAAAAGAAGATAGGCAGGTAGGACAAGTCCGGGCAAGTCAAGGGGACAGTTACTGAGCTGGAAGTTTAGAACTAGGGTGAGGTGGGGGAAGGGGAAATGAGGAAACTGTTGAAGTCCACATTGATGCCCTGAGGTTGAAGTGTTCCGAGGCGGAAGATGAGGCGTTCTTCCTCCAGGCGTCTGGTGGTGAGGGAGCGGCGGTGAAGGACGCCCACGACCTCCATGTCCTCGGCAGATTGGGAGGGGGAGTTGAAATGTTGGGCCACGGGGCGGTGTGGTTGATTGGTGCGGGTGTCCCGGAGATGTTCCCTAAAGCGCTCTGCTAGGAGGCGCCCAGTCTCCCCAATGTAGAGGAGACCACATCGTGAGCAACGGATACAATAAATGATATTAGTGGATGTGGAAGTAAAACTTTGATGGATGTGGAAGGCTCCTTTAGGGTCTTGGATAGAGGTGAGGGAGGAGGTGTGGGCGCAGGTTTTACAGTTCCTGCGGTGGCAGGGGAAAGTGCGAGGATTGGAGGGTGAGTTGTTTGGGGACATGGACCTGACCAGGTAGTCGCGGAGGGAACGGTCTTTGCAGAAGGCGGAAAGTGGTGGGAGGGAAATATATCCCTGGTGGTGGGGTCTGTTTGGAGGTGGCGGAAATGTCGGCGGATGATTTGGTTTATGCGAAGGTTGGTAGGGTGGAAGGTGAGCACCAGGGGCGTTACTTCTCTCTCAGAGTGCCATAGGTTTGCTCTGTTTTTATTACCCTTCCCCACCTTTCAAAATTACTTTGTTCGATTCTTTCAAACACAACGTGTGTTTAACCAGGGACACTATTTTAGATTCCTGAAACACTGTCGGCTTCTGGCACAAGCTCACATGCATTTCAGATGGCTTTCTTCACCTCCTCCAATAGGGATGCAAATACCTATCAGTTTTGTTTGGATAAACTAAATCCACATGTTCTCTGGCGGCTGCACTTGTTTAGCCACTTTCTGAAATGAAATTAAAAAGGCTCCCCCATCATTGTCATCAAATTTAGATAATGCCTGGATGTATTTAAACAGATCCTGATCAGGCCTTTGGCTACCATAGGGTTGTTCTACCTCACTATCCTCGAATGAAAATCCATACAAAATGAAGAGGAATTTAGAATAACTGAACTATTGGAAACCTTAACCGAATAATGGATACAGTACGTTCTACAAATGAACTGTTCAATCTGTTAACATCACCTAAACACACCCCTTGGCAAAAAGGAACATTCAGACATGCATTCTTGCATACAGTTCTCCAATCCAGGAGGAAACACCATCAAGTGAGGCTTTGGAGAGAGTAGCAGCTAGGGATAATTTACTAAAACTTCCAACCCCTTTGGGACCCCAAGCACCCGGTGATTGTTACAGCTACAAGAAAAAACAAACTAGAAATCCTGTTCTGTGCGAGCTGGCCATTGTTACTACTATTTATTAAAAACCCTAAACGCCCCGTAAGTTATTTACTTGAGCTGTTTTCAGTCAGCAGTTTGTCCTTTAAGACCGCTTACTAAAAAAAATGAGAAACTAACGTTTTATTTAAAAAAGTGACAGCATTGTCATGCAATTTAGATGCCTGGCCCCTCACTCATTGGGCTTCCTCGTGTTACTTATCGCAAGGTCACCTGAGAGGGACAGCCACAGGTACAGACCAAGTTACAAGGATGTATCTCATAACTTCTGAAACACCCCTGTCCATGGACCATCACATGGGACATACCAGGAAGTGAACAACAGCTTGATACACACCATTTCAGTATTTCTGAGCTACACAATGCCAGCACTCGATACACTAGGGAGCCAAAACCCAAGGCCAGGGAAAGATACAGAGAGACAGAGAGATTCACATTAAAGACAGAAACAGTCAGTTAATTAACTGAAAAGATGTTGTGTAAATATGTGGAAAAAGATAGGACAGTGTGACTAACTGGAGAAGTGAGATCCTCGTGAGTAAAATGACAAGAATGAGAACATTGAATAAAGGCATTGTCAGATCAGCTGGAATGGTTTGTAACATCAAATTCTGAATCTGCTTGACAGAACACCACAAACAACATAAACTAGGACAAGATGACAGCCCAGCATGGAGAGCTGTGCAGACCATGCTAGTGTGTTGCTCAGTAAACTGCACTATCTGCCCAGAATAGAGATTACTGCAAACTTTACTATCATATGCTAACTATCCTCGCATCAGATTTCTGCCTACAATGGGAGGGTGTGTGTGTGTGTGTGTGTGTGTGTGTGTGTGTGTGTGTGTGTGTGTGTGTGTGTGTGTGTGTGTGTGTGTGTTTGAATGCGAAAACCATTGCTTGAGAAGGAACGCTCATGGAGGAAACTATTTTAAATACGAACAACTGGCAGGCTTTTTGTAAATCAACAGAGAGAACGAGGGAAGTTTCACGTACAGATGATATAAAGTGTTTGAGAATGTTAAAATAAAGTCATTGCCAGACACAACAGCAATATACATCGGCGTGCACATGAATGACAGATGGATGGGAGTTTGGTGTGAGGTCGAATCAGATTTGTTTCGGCAGGTCTGAAGCCGGGACCATCAGCAGCAGATTATTGGCTTCATTAAGCCTGTACTTCATAGCTCAAGGTTCAAACCGCAGATGGAATAAACCAGTGAGATACATTCTGGAGTGGGGAGTATTTCAAGTTAGAAATGTTTAAGGCATGGTGTCAAGAATCAGCTCATAGTCAAAGAGATATCCCACAGTTGTGACTTGCCTGCTTCAGCTGCAGATATTGGCCAGGGATGGGATGGAAACAGTGGAAGGAAGTGGAGTTTGTAACCAGAGCAGTAGACGGTGACCTCCATGCTCTTAACAGCAAAGGCAATGATACAATGCGTTGTGGTTATCCCCTGAAACTGAATAGATCAACATAGAGACCCGTGAGTAACACTGCCAGCGCAGAGAGTGAGACAGTAATTGAACACGTTCATTAATGTAGTTAGTAGTGGCCTGTAGAGTGAATGTCTGGATTGAGAGATTCAACAGGAACAATAATAGTGGCAAGATGTGTAGACTATATGAAATAACAATAATAAATTCATAATTGGTTTATAGAAAACAAAATCTGGACAGTGACACTCACCAGGAACACCAACGATAGCCAGGAAGGGATAATAAAAAAATTTAATAATGAGAAGAACGTAATAGATCCGCTCTGATAATGACAACCAATAATATGCAGAAAGACGCCAAACATAATTGGATAAGCTCCTGTATATTGTTGGAATATTCCAGTCTAATGTTCTCACATTCTGATCCATTGTTGGTATATTCCAGTCTGATGTTCTCACATTATGATCCATTGTTGGTATATTCCAATCTAATGTTCTCAAATTTTGATCCATTGTTGGCACATTCCAGTCTAATGTTCTCAGATTCTGATCTCTCCTCCCCCTCTCTCTGGATCTACTGTTCCCTGTCAGTGCTGTCGGTGATGCTCCCGCTCATGTTATGGGATAACACATTGAACGGCGCCCATTTATCATTAAAAGATGGAAACCCTCCACTGGGATAATTACAATCCATGGAGACTGGCATTAATCGCACTTACTGAACAAATAGGCTCAGTTAACCTGTTCAAAACATCACTTTTCATTTACTGGTTTTGGATGGAATGGATGATGGTTGCTGAGGGATGGATCATAAATCTTTAAATCATATAAATCTTTTTATTAACTTGTATATGAGAGTATTAACAGGACACTGCAGGCATCTATATATGTTCCACTCTGTTGATGAAAGGAGGCAGTTATAAAATAACAGATCGGCTGCATAAAAGAAAATCGGGTGGTCAAGTTTCCCGATACCTGAACCCAAAGTACGGTACTTATTTACCAGTGTGCGGCCACTCCTGGTTTTAATGCCCTGTTGTCAAATCCTTCCATAACCTTGAGACAGAGCATTGAGACAGCTGCTCAGGAATAGGCCGAAGCAATTCTGTCCCTATGGGCCTCTTACAGAGGGATAAGAGAAGGCCATTCAGTCCATATAAGCCTGTTGCTACTTGAAAAGGTGGAAAACTGGAATATTGGCACATTTTGCCGAAAGAATAATTCAAAACGAAGAGATGCATCGCTGCAGCTGTATGAAGTGTTACTGAGAGGGCACCTGGAGTAAATAGTGTTGTTTGTGTTTCTGTAACTGAGAAGGAATAGACCTCCATTAGATCCAGATTACCAGCTGCTCATAATCCAGGGGTTGTTGTCTCATTTAATGTCTCGGATCTGTTACACAGGGACAGGAGGAGGCCATGAAGCCTCTTGAGTCTATTTCAGAGGGACAAGAGATGGTCATTCATCCTTTCCAGTCTATTACAGAGGGACAGGGGGAGCTTATTCAGCCTCTCGAGCCTACAGAGGGGCAAGAAATGTTTATTTAACATTCAAGTCTGTTACACATAAATATTAGTTTTAAACTAGTTGTGGAATAGGAAAGACCTGATGTAAACGTTAAAGTTCTAACTTTGAACAAGACCAATTTTGAAAGTGTTAGGTGAGCCCTGTGAAAGGCTGATTGGAATACCCTATTCACAGGTAATGGGATGATTGGTAAATGCAAGGCCATCAAAACTTGGTTTCAGAGAGTCCAGAGCCAACGTGTTCCTATTAGTGAGAGGGGCAAGGCTGGTGGGTGCAGGGAGTGCTGAATGGCTAGATATATTGATGCTCTGGTCAAGGTTAGCAAGGAGGCATATGTCAGGTAAACAGAGCTGAGATTAAGTGAATCTCGAGAGATGTATAAGGACAACAAGTGTATATGGGGAAAATGGGCCAGAAATATGTGGACATGAGATGGCTTTACAAATAGGGTTAACGAGGCATTGAAGCAACTCTACACATCCTTTAATTGCAAAATATTAACTAGGGAGAGAATAGGGCACAATTAAAGATCAGTAAGGCTCCGTATGTGTGGAACCATAGGAAGTGGAAGGGATACTAAGCAAGTATTTTTCCTAATATTTAATGTAGAAGAGGTTACAAGAGCGAGAGAATGAAGAAATACACAGTGATATTTTGAAAAGTATCGATATTCCAAGGAGATGTTTGACATTTTAAAACACATAAAGGTGAACAAATCCCTGGGACCTGATCAGTTGTATCCCAGAATATTGTGGGAAGCTAGGAAAGAAATTGCTCAGCCTTTTGCTGATATATCTGTAACATTGATTTCCACAGGTGAGGTGGCAAAAGACTGGAGGGTTGCCAACAGAGTGTCATTGTTTCAGAAACTCAAGAAAACCGAGATAACTATAGATTGGTGAGCCTGATGTCAATAGTGACTAAATTGTTAGAGGGGATTTTGAGGGAAACGATGTATATGCATTTGGAAAGACAAGGACTGAAGAGGGCTTTGTACATTGGAGATCACGTCACACTGATTCGGTGGAATTTTTTGAGGAAGTGAAGATGGCGTTTGAGAAGGCAGGACAGTGGATGCTGTCTTCATGGAATTCAGTAAGAAAACCAAAATGTTCCACATGGTCGACTGGTTAGCAAGCTACCTGGGATCCAGGGAGAACTTGCCATTTAGGTCCAAACTTTTCTTGAATATCGGAGACAGGGTGTAACAGTTGGCATTTGTTCATTAAACTTGGAGACATGTGACCAGTGGCGCTGCTCACAAAGATCAATTGTGGGCCTTTTCTTACTTATACAAATGATTTGCACTTCAGTATATGAAGTACTGTCAGTAAGTTTGTAGATAATTCCAAATTTGGTGGTGTAGTCGACAGTGAAGAATGATCTCTCAGAATATAATGGGAACTAAATTAGGTGAGCTGAGGTGTGGCAGATGGAGTTTATTTTAGATAAATGTGAGGTGTTGCATTTTGGCAAGAAAAATCAGGGCCAGGCATATAGGTAGGATCCTGTCGAAAGTTGCCAATGAAGGAGAACTCCATAGAAATTATAGAATCCCTACAGTTAGGAAACAGGATTTTCGGCCCATCGAGGCCACACCGTCCCTCTAAACAGTAGCCCACTGGACAAACACCTACCCTATCCCTCTCAGCCTGCATTTCCCATGGCTAATGCACCTTGTCCTCACATCCAAGGATACTATGAGCAAATTAGGATGGCCAACCTACCCTTACCTGTATATCGTTATACTGTCGGAGGGAAACATAGCACCCGAGGAAGCTCACACAGTCACGGGTAGATTGTGCAAACTCCACACAGCCAGTCATTCGAGGATGGAATTCAACCCAGATCACTACCCTGTGAGGCAGCTGGTGGTGCAGGTTCTCCGTTCCTTGAAATTGCCGTCACAGGTAGGCAGTGTAGTGAAGAAGGCACTCGGTGTTCTTCCCTTTATTGGTGCGTGCCTTGAGTCTAAGCATTTGCATGATGCCTTGCATCTGTACAGCACATTGGTTTGGGCACCTTTTTAATATTGCCTTTAATTCTGGTCAACCTGCTGTCGGAAAGATGTGAGGGACAACATTTTCACACAGAGTCTGCTGCGTGTATGGATTGAACAGCCGAAACAGGTGGCGGAGGCAGATACAGTTACACCATTTAAAAGGCATTTGGATGGGTATGTGCATGGGAAGGGTTTAGAGGGAGATGGGACAACTGCTGGCTAGGGGGACGAGATTAATTTAGGATATTTGGTTGGTATAGATGACCAGACCGAAGGATCTTTTTCCATGCTGTACATCGCTGAGAGTCTGATGACTCTTGAGTGTTTAACATGGGAGCAGGAGGAGGCTATGCAGCTTCTGAAGTCTATCAGTCAGCTTGTTTGCTCAATTACTGACAGTAAAATACAAAAATAAATCATTCAGATTTTGTTGGTGTTTTACAGAAACAGGAGAAAGGCTTTTAGTCAAGAAAAGCTGTAAACAATGTGAAGAGGCCATTCAGTCCCTCAACTTCATTCCACAGGAGCAGCAGGTGAGCACAGAGCTATTGGAGCCTGTTACTCAGAAGCAGGAGGAGGACATCTACTTTCACAAAACTTCGATTAGGAGGCAGTCACTCAACTGCTCGAGACTGGGACACAGGAACAGGAGGGAGTCACTCAACTGCTCGAGACTGGAACACAGGAACAGGATGGAGTCACTCAACTGTTCGAGACTGGAACACAGGAACAGAAGCGTGTCATTCAACTGCTCGAGACTGGGACACAGGAACAGGAGGGAGTCACTCAACCGCTCGAGATGTTCTCTGACATGATCTGCAAGATGGTGTCCTGTCTCCCTGATGTAGAGGAGACCACACTGGGTTCAACAGATGTAGAAGATGACATTGTAAGTTGTACAGGTGAATTTCTAACGGATGTGGAAGAATCCCTTGGGGCCTTAGATGGAGATGAGTGGAGTAGTGTGGGAGCTGCTTTTACCCTTCCTGCAGTGGTAGGGAAAGATGCCAGTAGTGGGATGTGTGTTTATTGGGGGTTGTAGACCTGGCGATGGGTTCGTGGAGGGAATGGTCTTTTCAGAATGCTGATAGGGATGTGGAGGGAAATATACACTTGATAGTGGGGTCTGTTTGGAGATTGCAGAAGTGGTGGAGTCTGATGTGATTTATACTGAGTTTGGTGGGGTGAAAGTTGAGGACCATGGGATTCTGTCCTTGTTGCGGGAGGGGTGGGGTTTAAGGGCGGTGGTGAGTGAAGTGGAGGTGATGCACTGGGGAGCATCGTCAAACACGTGGGATGGAGACCAACTGGGACTTTCTGAGGTGGAATTGGTCATCCTGGGAAAAAATGCACTCGAGGCAGAGGAATTAGGAATAAGGGATGGTGTTTTTACACGAGGTGGGGTGGGAGGAGATGTCATATTGTTAGCTGTGGGAGTCTGTGGGCTTGTAATATATGTCTGTTATTGGTCATTCGCTGGAGACGTTGATGGACAGGTCCAAGAAGTGGAAGAGAGTTGCCAAGAAGATCCAGGTGAATTTGAGGTCGGGATAAAAGGTGTTGGTTGGGGAACTGTTCAACCTCCTCGTGGGAGCATGAAGTGGGGCCAAGAATTCATCAATGTAGCAGGCGAACAAGTGGAGAGAGGTGCCAGAGTAACTGTGAAAGACGGACAATTCCATATATCTGACAAACAGGCAGGCAGGCATAGCTATGTCACATGTGTGTGCCCATGGCTACCCCTTTGGTTTGGAGGAAGTGGGAGAATTGAACAGAAAAGTTGTTGAGGGTGAGGACCAGTTCAGCCAGCTGGATGAGGGTGTCGGTGGAAGGGTACTGGTTGGGATTGGGCGAGATGAAGAAACAGAGGGTTTGGAGACTTTCGTCATGGCAATGGATGTGCAGAGGGACTGGATCTCTAAGGTGAAGATGACGCGTTGTGGACCAGGGAAATAAAAGTCTTTAGTGAGATGAAGTTCATAGGTGGTGTCACAAACGTCGGTGAGAATTTCCTGGACTGGGGAGACAGGAAGGTGTTGAGGTAGGAAGAGATGAGTCGGGTCAAACAGGCGCAGGCAGAGACAGCAGGTCTTAGGAAGGAGGTAGAATCGGGCAGTGCGTGGTTCATGGACAATGAGGTTGGCGGCTGTGAATGGGAGATTCCCCAAAGGTGATGAGATTGTGATGATCTTGGAGACTATGTTATATCCTTTTACCTATATGCGACGAGGTGGCCGAGAGGTTAAGTCGATAGACTGTTCACCCTTTGCGTTCTGCACGCGTGGGTTCGAATCCCACTCTCGTTGCTATTTTTGGATTATCACACAGTCTTATTGAAATTGGAACTCCAATGATTAGTTTATCTGCATAGATGATATTATAAAACCTCAAAGAATAATTTGAGACTGATGCCTGAACTTAACGAAATGTAGACTGAAATGGGATAATGAAAAGGAACGCAATTTTCTTTTCCAAGTCAAGTTGCTGTGAACGTTAATCTTATGAAAGAGATCCAGGGAAACCAAATAACGAGAGATGCGATGTGCATGTTTAATTCTATGGGATTCTTAGTGAGTGTTTTGTCACATGAAATCTGGAGCAGGTTGGGTAGAAGTGATTCAGCTTGGTGCTAAGAGCACAGAGAGACACCACAAAATAATAGAGATATTTCAAAAGGTGCAGGGGGTGGGTGTAGCGGCACAGAAAACTGGCTGTGAATGCACAGTAGAGAATTGCCGATGTGGGTGCCGTGATTGGCCTGGACAGACTGATACATTGATCCTCCCCTTTCCCCCTTGCTCTCGCCATTTATGAAGGCTGGACATAAGACACAGATAAACACAAGATGTGGGAAGCAAGCTCCCTCTCGTTATGCACACACTGGATGCATCACACTGAACTATGAACAACTGGAGAAATCAGCATGTTTACTGCAGGAAGTGAACGTAAACTGTGGATCAATAACCACAGATTAATGCAGCATAAACATCTAAAGTGTCTTTAAACGAATGTCATTAACAGACGTTTCGTTCTAATACCTAACATGGCTTTCGTGTGAAACCAAGTCTCACAAACTTGATTGAGTTTTTTGAAGATGTAACAAAGAAGATTAGTGAGGGCAGAGTAGAAGATGCGATCTATATGGACTTCGTGGAGGACTGATTAGTGAAGGTTAGATCTCATGGAATAAAGGGAGAACCAGATATTTAGATACAGAACTAGTGTAAAGGTAGATGGCTGAGGGTGCCAGTGGAGCGTTGTATTTCAGACTGGAGGCCTGTGACCAGTGGAGTGCCACAAGGATCGGTGCTGGATCCTCGACTTCTTATAATTTACAGAAATGATTTGGATATCAGCAGAAGAGGTACAGTTAGTAAGTTTAGAGATGACACCAAAATTGTAGGTGTCGTGCACAACGAAGAGGGTTACCTCAGATTACAACAGGATCTGGCCAGATGGGCCAATGGGCTAAGAAATGGCGGATGAAGTTTAATTCGGATAAATGTAAGGTGCTGCATTTTGGGAAAGCAAATTTTAGCAGGACTTATACAAATAAGGATAAGTGCTTGAGAATGTTGCTGAAGAAAGAGACCTTGGATTGCAGGTTCATAGCTCCTTGAAAGTGGAGTCGCAGGTATTTAGGATAGTGAAGGTGGCGTTTGATATGCTTTCCTTTATTGTTCAAAGTATTGAGTACAGGAGTTGGGAGGCCATGCTGCGGCTGTACAGGGCATTGCTGAGGCCACTGTTGGCATATTGCGTGCAATTCTGGTCTCCTGTCTATTGGAAAGATATTGTGAAACTTGAAAGGGTTCAGAAAGGATTTCCAAGGATGTTGCCAGGGTTGGAGGATTTGAGCCACAGGGAGAGGCTGAACAAGCTGGAGCTGTTTCCTCTGGAGCATTGGAGGCTGAGGGCTGACCTTATAGATGGTTACGAAATTATGATACGAGAAATGGACAAAGTCTTTTCCCTGGAATCGGGGAGTCCAGACTTAGAGGGCATAGGTTTAGTGTGAGAGGGGAAAGATATAAAAGAGACCTAAGGGACAACGTTTTCACACAGACGGTGGTAGGTGTATGGAATGAGCTACCAGAGGATGTGATGGCTGGTACAATTGCAACATTTAAGAGGCTTTTGGATGGGAATATGAAGAGGAATGGTATGGAGGGATATGGGCCGGGTGCTGGCGGGTGGGACTAGATTGGGTTTGGATATCTGGTCGGCGTGGAGAGGTTGGACTGAAGGGTCTGTTTCAATGCTGTAAATCTCTATGACCACATTTCAAGGTGGATGACAACAATACAAATGTTGTTTTGAAATTGAGATCTATTTCATCATTTTACACAGCGAACAAGTTCAATTTAAATAATACAAATCACGTTCGCTCACACGGATTAAAACTGTGATTTCATTACAAACATTTTTAAGTAGCAGTTACTCAACATGAAAAATAAGATGTAATTTTTATTGAACATACGTCAATCAACACCATTATCTTACTTCGGATTGACTGCAATATGCACATGCCAAATAAGGTTTAAGAAAGGAAGTATTTTAGTATGATTTGGTGGTGATGAAAAATAAGATTAGGTTTTCTTGGTGTGGATATTCCACCAATGGCTCCAGTGGTGGAAATGGTCAGTGGGCAATATTTCTTTGATGGTATAGAGGTGAGGGAGCTGCCAGGGATGAGAGCTCCCACCTCATCTGGAGCAGCATCTGTCGACATGTACCAGGCATCATTGTGACATCAGACTGCGAGGTCCAACCACACCTGGAGCTGCTTTTATTAACATGGACCGGCAGGGAGCATTGGGACATCAGACAGCGAGATCCCACCTCATTTGGAGCAGCATCTTTTGACATGGACGAGGGAGCTTTGCGAGATCAGTCTGGGAGCTACACTCTCACCTGGAGCAGCATTTAATAACATGGAGCAGCAGGGAGCATTGGGACATCAGAGTGGAAGCTCCAATCTTACTTGCAGCAGCTTCTATTGATATGGAGCAGCAAGGAGCAATGGAACGTCAGGTTGGGAGCTGCAGCCTCACCTGGAGCAGCTTGTATATACATGGAAGAGGAGGGTGTCTTGGGATATTAGGCTGGGGGAAAGGATATTCAATCAATTTAATCTGAAGTAAAATAAGTTTCAACACCTCAGATGTTAATTGATTTATGAAGAATCTGTCGCGGGAAAAAAAGTTCTTTAGATATTGAAAACAAATCCTGCAAATATTCAACACAGGAACACGCATTAATACAGAGAGAAATGCGAGTGATGTTTCAGGTGTTTGACTTTTCTTTTCTGATCGACTCTACACTGGATTACATCACCAAAAGGACTTCTTCACTCATTTCATGTTACTTATTTCCTGCAAATACGAACAGGTCATTGACGCAATCAAAATCTGAAAATTGTGGGAAATGCGATATTGTCATTAGACTGGAGTTTACCTCGAATTATAGTGGAAACGCAGCAAAATAAGTTGAAATTTCCTCGATCAGCAGTGACCTCGTTGATTGGCTGATCAGATTATGAATGGTAGTTTTATCTGAGGACAACTTGAAGTGAATAATTGATGGTGATTATCTTTGATTTTTGTTCACCTTGGGACTGTTACTGTTATTGCTCATGTCCTTGTTAACACCACAGCTATGCAGAGTGTAAAATCTCAGCTGTGCATCTGGCCAGTGTTACAACCATTCGTATACCTGGCTACGGATCAGATGGTTATAGGTTCAAAATTTACTTGACGCAAGAGCGTTGTGGAGATTCACAGCACATCCAAGCTAATTTTTTTTTGTTACACTGAAGTGGATAATATTTGGAATTTTCATCTCTACGAACGAAAATTATTTCACTGTCTTCGATAAGATAAACATTACCAAGGACAATCAGAGTTAAAAATCCCACAGCACCAAGATTCATCGAACAGGCGTATTTGGAAGCAACAGCTTCTTCGTCAGATGGTTGACAGCTTTTGGACTCTAATCTGGCTTTGCATGATTTTCAACACCAACACCTCCAAGTCAGGGGTACCCTCGACACCACGAACGATCGGTTAAAGTCCAGATGATCTTCCAAGATTGCGCATGTTGACAGATACATCAAGTTTCGGCAGAAAGACCCCCACCTGATGAAGGAGCGGCTCTCTGAAAGCTCGTGCTTCCAAATAAATCTGCTGGACTATGCTTTGATGTTGTGTAATTTTTTACTTTGTCTACCCAACTCAAACACTGGTACTTCCATATCATCAGGCATGTCCCAGCGCTGTCAGAGAAAACAATCCTGAAATAGCAACGCACATTTTTCATAGGTACGTTTCATTTTCAGATACCAACCCATTCAATCACTGCAGCTTCTGTGTATGAAAAGCACAGAAAGGAAATAGCTGAGACTCAGTTTTGACAATATTTTGAAACTCTTTGGGAAGTGGAATCAGAGGAGAATGAAGGATGAACTGTCCGACTGCACAGAGAGGAGGAAGGCACTTTTCCATTCTTTCAAGGGCTAGGGTATTGACTGATCTAAGGCATTAAACAGATTCCTGGTAGACCTGCTCTCTCTGCATCAAGAACAAGAAGTCCTGATTTCCTGAACGGCAATGAAACTCAGGCCACTCAGTTAAGGCGCCGAATACTAACCACTAGATCACCAGGGATGAGGGGAGAAACTGTTGCACCGTTTCTTCATAACACAGTTTTCTTTTAAATTATGTCACTGCAGATATGTTTCCCCTCAAAAATGAATGAATTATCAAATGTTTACAGCACAGAAATGGGTCCCATCATCTCCCTTCCCAACACCTGGTCTGTAACCTTGTAAACTCCGATGTTTCACGTATTCATCTCAATGCTAATTACCCTGGAACGTTTTAATCTTGTAAGATGCAAGACATGGGATTGAAGTTTGAGATGGGGAAAATATGTTCACACCCAGTCGGTGAACTGAAGCCCGTTTTTACGCACAGAATGAGGCACGCAGACACATTTCCCCAAGAGTGAAACAGGCCTCGGGAGAAAACAAACAGAAAGTAAGATTTTGCCCACTTGGCTGATATTGTCCAATTTCAGACTTCAACACCAGTGTCTGGTTACAGCCAAGAAATGAACCATTCAGCTTCTCCCGTCCCAGTGTTCCTTGCCCACTGTTTCCCCATTACTCTGCAGTTGATACTGCTTCACCTCGTTCTTGCAGCAAAACTAGATCGTTGCTCACGCCCGCTATTCCCTGTCCTGCCGAACGGTTTTCCTCAAGTTCTTGAACTGAAAAACAGGAATGGGTTATTTCAAACACTTTTCTCGTTTACAAGGCCAGTGTTATCACCACTGAGCCAGCACATTGCCAGCTCAGAGGTAAGGTCTCATACATTAGAAACTTCAATGCAACAGATTTTTGTTTAGCCTCAGTGTTATAAGCCAAATAACAAGACTGGAATGGAGCCGAGGGCATCATGCACAGAAAGATGAGAGAATAGAATGATGAATCTCATGGTGTCCAGGGTGGTGTTAACAGAAATCTTCCCTGGTAGTATAGTGATGAGGATTCAATGCTTTCACTGTCATGGCTTGTTAAATGTTAACATTTACAGTAAGCGATATGAAATACTGCCTGATCTTTCGAATGATGTTGTGCAGCAGTCAGAACCGCTTCCCTGTATGTTACAGTTCTGCATCAGCAGCGTCAGCTGCAATTGCCTGACGTTCAATCAGTTTAAATCAAGAACGGATGGGGCGTCACTAAAATGGAAGGGGAATGGTGGTTTGTGAGAGTTAACTACATACCTCGTGGAGCCAGGTTCAATGTCGATACTGAATATCGGTTTTCCAGTTTACCTTGGTATACTGATCACTCCGGATCAATTATCCATATTATCTGCCATTTGTGATGTTCTTTGTTCATTTCACCTCGGTTCAGTGTTCCGGGGGGAACACACATTTTTAAATTTGGCACATTTTACTCAGGTCTGTTTTACAGCTTCATATTAAGGCCAACAATTTTAGGAACAGAAAGACACCATTCAGACAATCAAGTCTGCTCCGCTATTGAATGGTTTCATGTCTGATCCGATAAGCTTGAGCTGCACTTTCTTTCCTTTCCCCAGAACGCTTGATGTCTTTGCTGTTTGATGATCTGCCGATCTCAGCCTCATTACACCTAATGACCCTTCCTCAATAGCCTTCTGCGACAAAAAAGTCCACTGATCCAGAACTGTCTGAGAGATAAAAAGCTTCCTCACCTCTGTTGTAATTGTGAGTTCCGCATTCTAATACGAAGTTATAAATCATACAACACCAGGTCATAGTCTGATAGGTTTAATTGGAAGCATTCGCTTATTGAGCGCTGCTCCACTATCAGGTGTTCGTGGAGTACACAGTTATAAGATACAGAACTTATAGAAAAGGTTGACAGTGTGATGTAATTGAAATTATGCATTGAAAAATATCTTTATTGATAGTTACGTCTTCTATCTGTTAGAATGACCATGTTCGCTTCACTTCTTTCTTATGTAATTTGCAAAACTTTCTTTGAAATTCACGTTGTCAGGTGAACTTTAACAGTTAGTGTCAGCCCCGATAATATTTTCAAGGTGTTAGTCCCTGTGTGCTGTGTCCGTGCCATAATGTTTAGGCTGACCCTAATCCCCGCACAGTGGTTAGCACTGCTGCCTCACAGCGCCAGAGACCCAGGTTTAATTCCCACCTAAGGCGACTGACTGTGTGGAGTTTGCGCATTCTCCCAGTGTCTGTGTAGGTGTGCTCTGGTTTGCCCCCGCAGTCCAAAAATGTGCAGGTTAGGTGAAGTGGCCATATTAAATTGCCCGTAGTGTTCGGTGTAGGGAAATGGATCTGCGTGGGTTGTGCTTTGGCGGGTTGGTGTGCACCTGTTGAACCGAAGGGACTGTTTCCAAACTGTAAGTAATCTAATCTAAAAAGAACCACGCTGCAGGCAAGGATGTTTTGAGGCATGGTACATTGGTGAAACCGAGCAAAGGGTACAGCGACAGGTGAATGGAACTGCACATCAATCACAGACAGTTGTGCCCCTTCCCAGCTGGAGAGCACTTCCGTGGTCCAGGACATTCGACCTCGGACCTTCAGGTGACAATCCTCCAAGGCGGACTTCGACACAGGCAGCAGCTAAATGTGCCCGAGCAGAGGCTGTGAGCAAATTTCGGTACCAATGGGGATGGCTTCAACTGCGACCTTGGGTTCATGTCACAGTCCAGGTGATCCCATTGCCCTATCTACACACAGCAGCCCTCCTACAAACACACACACGCACGCATATATACGTATGTGGGGTGAATTTGTACTTGCAGAGTTACATTATACTTTGCTCAAAAACAGCATGAATCCATGTCAGTCTCTGTTAACTCATGTTATAAAATTAGAATCAATCTGAACATTATAGAACAGACAGCAGCACACGGGGACTGACACCAATTCTTCAAGCTGACCTGAGAATGTAACTTTAAAATCAAAAGTTTTGCGCTTTACAAATGAAAGAAGTGAAGCTAACATGGTTATTCTAACAGATGGGAACTTAGCAAAAATGATGGTATTGTTCAACGTACACTTTCAGTTCTAGCACACTGTAAACTTGCGCTTTAAATTCTGTGTCTTACAACTGTGTACTCCACAACACAGCAGGATGAATGAGCAGCAGTCCGAAGCTAGTATTTCCAATTTAAGCTGCTGGACTATAACCTCGTGTTCTGTGGTTTTCAAATTTGCATACCCTAGTCCAAAACCTGCATCTCCAAGTCATTCGATCCAAGGCATTCTGGTCACAGAACCAACCTTTGTTCATTCAACTTATTAAATCCTTGAGAAAACCTGAATGTTTCAGTAAGCATTATTTTTGTCGTACTGAGTCTGAGCAGGCAAAGGCAACTGCTTTCAACGTTTATTTCCATTTGAATTCATCTCCGATATGAAATTCTCACTGGCTCTGACGGCACTGATATGTTTTCTATTTTGAAATATCAGGAATTCATGTTCAATTTACGACTTTCAAAAGGAACAACAAATATTTTCCCCTGACTGGAAATCAACGTTGGGAAATAGCAGTGAGAGAGCTGAATTTGAACACTTTCACACCAAGGAAGACATATGCAAGGTTGCAAATTTTTTTGGTGACTTTGTTTTTGCATTATTGGTTCAGTTGAAAAATGACAGTCATTGAGTTTTTAAAAGCATGGCGAGAGGCGCTTCAGCTTATTGCATCATTATCAGTCATCAAACATCTGGCTTGTAAACACAGTTTCCAGCACGTGACTCATCGCCTGGTGTGTTCTAACATTTCAAGTCTTCAGTTAAATTGTTATTCAATTTCTTAAGTGCTTAAGTGTAACAAAAACACCTCTGTGAACGAACAGTTCTGAGAGTGAAACTCTTTCTCAGAGCAATTGTCAGTTTTCCTCAAGATGCTGTGGAAAATCTTTCTGTACTCACATCGGAATTGGTTACCCTGTTTCTTCTTCAGCTTCCTTCTTCTTTCTATTAAATGGTTTAGATTCCAAATACAGACACACGGTGCAGGTTGCAGAAGTCACGTGTTTGTACTTTCACTGACACTGTCTCGCCGGGAGCTGCAGCCCTTCCCCATGCTGATTCAGACAGCACTATCCTTCCTGTGACATGCCCCATGGAAACTGGAAGGACAGGCATTAATAACCCACACTTTAGAAATTAGCGACAGTTTTAAAACATTTGCACTGCCCCAGAGAGGAATTGAGCTCCTATCTCCCGCATAACATGCGGCGACACTAACCATTATACTACCAAGGACAACTGTTTCAAAGGAGACACTTCAGCACATTGTGACTCCATTTGTCAAAAACAACTGCTTAATGACTCGAATCGTTTAGCCCATAGCTATGTAGTATTGGCAGAACATATTCACATCTGAATATTTCTTCAGATTCTAAGGGTTCCTGCCTCCCTGACCCTTACAGACACAGTGTTGCAAATTCCAACACTCGCCGGCATATAATGCTTTTCCACACATCTGCTTAAACATTTCTGTCTTTCTCATTAAATTTCTGCCCCCCTGTGATCGATTTCTCCGTCGATGGGAAACGTTACTTTCAGTCTACCTTATCCACACCCCTCATTATTTCGTACATCTGAACCATGCCTTCTCACAAATGCCTCTGCACCGTGACAAACAACCCCAGTCTATCCTGTCTCTCTTCATGACCAAATCTCTTCAGCATAGACACTAACCGAGTGAATCTCTCCTGCACCTTTCCCAGTGTGATCACATCTCTGGACTTATGTGAACAGCAGACAATTGCCTAGGTAGAGTCAATGAACCTTTTTTTACAGTCTGCACCAGCATGCGGTGTGGCTCTGCAGCATATGTTGCCTAGCGGTCTGGAGTCATATGGAGGCCAGGCCAGTTCAGGATGGCAGATTCCTTCTCTCAAGGCCTTCAGTGAAACAGATGGGTTTTTCAGACAACGGATTTAGCGTATTCTTAATTGGAGGTATTTCTTGCATTTACATTCTGCCATCATCGTGGTGTGGTGAGAATCGAACCCGTCTCGCCAGAATGTGACCTGGCCTTTTGGATTAACAATCCAGCTATAATACCAGTAGGCTCTCGCAGAAAGCCGTTATGGTTGACCTTTTCCAATAGAGTATCTTTTCCCCAACTATTCTCTGTGTTAATTTATTGAGCCTCACGCTCCAATAATCTCTGGTCCATGTCAGTAAAAGCTGCTAAAAGAGAATTGAGCTCACCGCCACGATACCCAAATGGATCGAATGATTTGAAGGCGCCCAGCAACAGTGAGTGCAATGGCATAGACTGGACGGTATCAACGTGAAAGTGTATGTTAGATCATGCAATGCCTCAGTCAAATGGGATGAGGGACGGAAAAAAGAGTGAGGGCGAGTGTGAGGGATGGACATCTTCCAGAACTTTTGGGTTTAAATCCTGATACATGAAACGCTGAAATATCAGAGAACGAAATTCGATGGAAAACAAATCATCACCTCGGAGAACATTATCATGGAAAAACGAGTTATTTCTTACCGTGTTTCATCTAAAGTAAAACTTTGAGAGAACTGACCGCTATGATGTGGATTCGATACTAAGTCGTGGCAATCACAACGCAGAAAACGAAATACTAAATGGCTGCAGCACTCCACAGACCACGCTTGCCAACTGCAGCCAGTATGGTAGCAGAGGAAATGTCAGGAAGAATACACAATATCAGGACTTAGCGACAGGCATATGGGAACTCAGAATGGGCTGAATCTTTAACTTTAACGTCCCCAGAGTCTGTGGAGATTCCATGAATAAGAATGGGATTAATGAATGGGATTAATGAAACTCTCCAAACTCATGGGACAGTGCAGGATATTGCTCAAATGAATGCTTCAGTCGCATTATAGTTTAACATCGGCCACTTCATCACTTTGCCCACACAAGGCAGTACTAACTGCTGCAGGCAATCACAGTTAATTCCAGTTCCAGACCCGGAATCAGGGAAATTGCGTGAAGCAGCCACGAAGATCCAATTGCCGGTTGCGATGCGATGGAATGACGGGAGAGCGGCGTGTGTATTTCCGAGGTTGGGACTGCTCCTGGTCAAAAACGGGGCGGAAGGGAATACTTGCCCCCATTTATAATAATACAGCCATAAGCAGTACATGTTGCTGATTCAGGCAGCTGGCGGATCTAAAGCGTGTTGAATCTTTAACTTTGGGGTATCAATGTTCGAAATTTCATTTTCCTATTTGGATTAGTGTTCTTGACATTGGCAGTCGCGGCTGCTTATGTTTGCAACAGCTAAGGATCAGCTTTTTGTTCCCAGTAAATACTGCAACCTGGAGAAGGTGGTGTTGTGGTTATATGATAAACGAGTCATTCTTGGGGACTCAGACACGGAAGTGGTAATGTTAAAGTTCGACGAATAAAACCTGGAATGAAAATCTGACCTCAGGAACAGAGAACATGATTTTAATTTCATGCAATCCCATTCATGTATGACCCTTATGTAGGGGATGCTGCCATCTTTACCAATCCAGCCTACTTGTGACTCTAGGTGCAGAACAACATAGTTAACTCTTAAGCCGAGAATGCCGACAAAGTGGGTAGGCTGGCCATTCGGCCCATTCCAGTCGACACCATCCCTCCGAAGCACATCCTATCAGACCCACACTCCATACCTATTCCGTTCCACTTCATTTCCCATCACTGATCCCAGTAACCTGCACGCCTTCAGACTGTGGGAGGAAACTCACACAAGTAAAGAGTGAATGTGCAAACTGCACACAGTCACACAAGACTGGGATCGAATCCATGTCTCTCGTGCAGCGAGGCAGCAGCGAATCAGGATGAACAACAAATGCTGCCCTGACCAGCGACATCCACACCCTGTGGGTATATCAGGAAGAATAAAAACACATTCACAACATGGACAACGGGACTTAGGTCTGCGTGGGCATGATTTGAACCAATCGTTCACTCTGGGTAGATACAAGGACACCGAAATCACAGAGAAACCAGGGCAATGCGGGATTCAATTACCTGCTGCAGTAGAAACTCATTTACTCAGTCAAGCTGGGGATAGACTGTTCAACAGTCCCGTGTGTGGGAAGGGCTCAATAAGTAATAAAAACTCCAGAGTAACCAGCAAGATTACATATCCCAGAAAGAGATCAATTAAACTGTCAATGCTGCTGTTAATCCCAACCAGCTGCCAGTTTCATAGTGTCAAAGTCATAGACTCACGCAGCATGAAAACAGGCCTTTCACTCCTACCAGCTCATACTCTACATAATGCCAAACTACACGAGTCGCATTTGACGGCTCCTGTAATTACTGAGGGTTAATAATGCCCTTGTAATAATATTACTGCATTGTTAATATGAATGTCCAGATATAATTCTATGGACACCGGTTCAAATACTGACATGGCAGATGCTGGAATTTTATTTCAATAAATACCAAGAGTTGAAGAGTCTAATGATGATGTTGAATCAGTTGTTGTAGATCTGATTCACTCATGCCTGATAGGGAAGGAAACTGCCATACTTATCTGGTCTGGCTGACATATGACTCCAGATCCATAATATCGTGGTTGATTCTGAACTGCCCTCTGGACAATAAATAATGGACTAGGCATAAATTAATAGCTTTTTTCTAATCTCATGGAATCTTTCCAATTCATTTATCGATCCAAATATGCTGTAAATATTGTAAATGTGCTTTCATTCATCACTGTCTCAGGAAGTGAATTGCACACATCAACCATCCTCTGTTAAAACAAAGCCTCTCATGTCTTATTTTAAATCTCTCTTTTCACCTAAAACATTTACCCTCTTGACTTGAAGTCCCCCTCCTTGGAGAAAAGACAGTTACAGTTAACTCTAGCTGAACTCTCAATAATTTATAAATTTCTATCAGGTCGCCTTGAAACCTCCAATGCTCGAGTGAAAATGTTCTCAGTCTATCCAGCCTTTCGTTATAACACAAACCTTCCCCACTAGCCATACGCTGGTATACCTGTTCTAAACCTACTCCAGCTGAATAATTTCCTTGGTATTACTGGCCGACAAGAACTGGACCCAGTATTCCAGAAGAGGCCTCACCCAATATCCTATCCAACTCCAACATAACGGACCAACTCCTGCACTCAAAGGACTGAACAACGAAGGCAGGATGACAATTTTTTTATTTACCATTCTGTCGATATGTGAAGCAAACTAAAAAGAAATATTTAATTGCATCCCTGGCCTTCGTTTTCCACAACACTATACAACGCCCGATAATTAATTGTATAAGCCCTACTCTTGTTTTATGTAGAAAAATGCAATACCTTCCATTTATCCGGATTGAACTCCATGTGAAATATTTCAGCCCAAAGACGCATTGGATTAAGATCCTTCGCGAAACTTAGATCACCTTCTTTGCAGTCTCCAATTCTGCTGTCCTCTACAAGCTTATGAACCATGGCTTCTATGAGTTCCATTGTTTTCTCATATAGGTCAATGATTTATACTTATTTGTCGTGGCCATCATTTAGCAGTTGTCAAATCAGGTAACAAATAGTCATGTAGTTCACCATGAGGAAGAAAGCCATAGCCTGCAGGGAGATTGTAAACAATTGGCAAGAAAATGTGCTGAAAGGAATTCAATCCAGCGAAGTGGGTGATAATGAATTTGGGGAGGAACAATGATAAATGTGTGAATACTGGGTGGTTTAAAGTAATAAAAGAAAAATTGGAGTAGACATACACGAATTTTTGAAGGTGATTGGACAAGGGATCAAGTGGTCTCGAGGGGTTGGAGATACTTTCTGTTCTTGACCATAGGTGGGAATAAAAGAGCAGGGAAATGATGCTGGAACTTTAGCAACGGCCTATTCAATGGCCTATTCAAGATCAATGGACAGGGTAATCAGTTGGACGGAAGTGCGTACTGCAGGTGCTGGAAATCAGAATCAAGATTACAGTGGTGCTGAAGAAGCACAGCAGGTCAGGCAGCATCCGAGTTGCAGAAAATAAATGACGTTTCGGACAAAAGCCCTTCATCAGGAACAAAGCGGGAGCCTCGAGGGTGGAAAGATAAACGGGAGGACTGGGTCTAGGAAGAAATTAGCTGAGAGTGCAAGAGGTGGATGGAGATGGGGTTAAAGGTGATAGGTAGGAGAAGAGGCTGGAGTGGATAGGTGGGAAGGAAGATAGACAGGTGTGACAGGTCAGTGGGATGGTGCCAAGCTCGAAAGTAGGAACTCGGATAAGGTGGTCGTGGGAGATGAGGAAACTGGTGAAGACCATCTTGATGCCCTGGGGTTGAAGGGTCCCGAGGTGGAAGATCTGGCGTCTAGTGGTGAGGGAATGGCGGTGGAGGAACTGCATGACCTCGGGAGAGTAGGGGGGGTGGGGAGTAGTTGATGTTTTTGGTCATGGGGCATTGGGGTTGAATGTTGCGGGTGCCCTGGAAATGTTCTCTGAAGCGCTCTGCGAGAAGGTGTCTGTTGGCCACAATGTAGAAGAGACCGCATCGCGAGCAACAGATGCAATAAATGACACGTGTGGACGTGCACATGCACATTTGATGGATGTGGAAGGCTCATTGGAGCCTTGGAAGGATGTGAGAGAGAAGATGTGGGTGCAAGTTTTGCACTTCCTGTGTTGGCAGGGGAAGGTGCCATGAGGGGAGGGTGGGTCATTGGAGGATATGGACTTGACTCGGCAGTCGTGGAGCAAAGAGTCTTTGTGAAAAGTGGATAGGGGTGGGGCGGGAAATATATCCCTTGAGGTCAGTGTTGCTGACACTTTTTACAAACCCACTGATTCCCACAGCTATCTGAATTATACCTCCTCCCACCCAACCTCTTGCGCAATGTTACCCTGTATTCCCAATACCTCCACCTCAATCGCATGTGCTCCCAAAGGTCCAGCTCCACCACAGAACACACCAGTTGGCCTCCTTCTTTAAAGACCAGAATTTCCCCTCCTATGTGGTTGAAGATGCCCTCCAACGCATCTCATCCATGTCCCGTACTTTCGCCCATGAACCCCACACCTCCAACCAGAATAAGGACAGAACCCCCGGGTCCTCATCTTCTAGCCCACCAACCTCCGCATAAATCACATAATTCTCTGAAAGTTTGGCCACCTCTAAACGGATCCCACCACCAGGGATATGTTCCCGTACCCACCCCTATCCATTTTCCGCCAAGACCATTAACTCTGTGACTACACAGTCAAGTCCACGCCGTCCAATGACTCACCCTTCCCGCTTGGCACCTTCCTCTGTCACTGCAGGAATTGAAAAGCCTGCACCCACATCTACCTCCCCACCTCTGTCCAACACTCTAATGGAGGCTTCCACATCCATCAAAGTTTCTCCTGCACTTTCACACATGTCACTTCTTGTATACGTTACTCCCCGTGCGGTCTCCTCTTAGTTGGAGAGAGGAGATGTGTTCTCACAGGGCACTTCAGAGAATATCTCCAGAATACCCACAAGAATCAACCCCAGTGCCCCATGGCTAAACATTTCAACTCCCCCTCCCACTCTCCCGAAGACATGCAGGTCCTGCGCTTCCTGTATCTCCACTGCCTCACGACCCGATGCCTGGAGGAAGAAAGCCTCATCATCCGCCTCGGGACCCTTCAACCCCATGGCATCAATTTGGACTTCACACGTTGCCTCATTTCCCCTCCCCCTACCTTACCCCAGTTCCCACCTTGCAGCTCAACACCATCTGTCTGACTTGTCCCACCTGTGTATCTTCATTCCTACCTATCCATTCCACCTACTTCTCTGACATTTCATGTTCACCCCCCGCCTGCATCCACTGACAGCACTCTCAGCTACCTTCTCGCCAGCCCCACACCCTTCCCATTTATCTCTCCATCCCATATGCGCCCAGTCTCATTCCTCATGAAGGGATTTTGCCTGAAACGTCCATTTTTCCTGCTCCTCAGATGCTGCCGGACCTGCTGTGCTTCTCCAACACCACTCTCATCTTGAGGGGAGTCAGTTGATTGAGAGGGTTTTCGGATATTTTCTATTGTTGACCACAGGCTGTGAATGATAGCAGAACTTTAGCAACCACCGGTTTCGGGAACAGCTAAAGGACTGAGCACAAGTCTGGTCATCACATCAATCAACATTTTTCTTAAAATTGTAAGATAAAAGATGGAAGGCTGAAGTATGCAACTTTGCCCATCAAGGCAGTTTCACCAATGAGTTTATCACTGATTCCTTTCCACGTCAGCGTGCTATGGGCCTTGGAGGGGAACTTGAAAATGTTGGCGTTTCGATGAATCTTCCAACCTTGTCCTTATAGTCAGTACGGCTGTTGAGCTTTGAAGGTTTTGTCAAAAATGCCCGAATGACTTACTCCAGTGCATCGTATAGTTGGTGCACTCTGCTGCAATTGTGCCTTAGCAGTGAAGGGAATGAATATTGCAGATGTTGAAGAGGGTACACTCAAATGACTGCATTGTCCTGGCCGGTGTCCAGTTCCTTAAGTGTTATTGAAGTTCCACCCATCGAGGCAAATGGACAGTTATATTCCTCGTCTCATTTGTGCCTTGCAAATGATGTCGGATTCATGGAGCAATGAGTTGAGTTGATCATCAAAAAATGTCTCAAGAACATGTTGTTGTTGTCAAAGTGTTTATGTAGCCAGTTTCTATCCGTTTTTCCCCGAAATAATAGCTCTGTGGACGATTACACGGGGTAATTTGTTTACAGTAAAGTTATTGAATGTCAGTGAGATATGATTAGATTCTCATTTGTCAGAGTGATCATTACTCTATTTCGCCCTTGTGTGGACCAATCTGATTCCAGTCGCTGACTGATTTCAAGATCCAATTCCCATCTGTGCTTGAAATTTCAACCGTTTCTTCGCATGAATTTCTCCACCTGCCTTAATAATATGTAAGGACGCTGCCGGGGACAGCAGAGATTAATGAACATGTTGTCAACACTGGAGAAAATGGAGTTTCGTGGAATGATTGGTTAGGCTGGGAGTATTCTCCTTGAAACAAAGGAGGCGGAGGGGAGCTCTATAATCACATAATAATATTTATAAACTTTCAATATTCATGGGATCTTGACAGGGTAGTTACGGGCAGGTGGTTCACCCTCTGGAATGAGGAGAGCACCAGAGGACATGAACTCAGAATTAGATATTGCCTATTTAATTCAGAAATGAGGAGGAATGTCTTTGCTCAGGGTCCAGTGAATCGGTGTAACTCCTTACCAAAACTGTTGTTGAGGCTGAGTTGTTGTGTATTTTCAAACTGTGCCAGACAGATATTTTACCAGAAAGACGATGAAGCTTTGTCGAGGCAATGCTGGAGAATGGAGTTGAGGATTATCAGATCAGCCATGAGTTCGTTGAATGGTGGAGCAGACTCGATGGGCTGAATGGCCGACTTCCAATCCTACATCATTTGGTCTAACGCCTTATTGTATTGATACCTTTAGAATTCTGAGGGGATGGGATGAAGTGATAGAAAATGTTTCCAATCTGATCAGATAGATAAGGAACTAGGCTCATAAGTTCATGAACAAGAAATGTGCTGTGGCCTGGAGACAACAAATGGCACTGGGCACACCGCAGATGGGTATGTGCAGAACTTGTGTTTGCTAAAGAAAATTGTTGGATCTAATATTGTTGCCAACTTGGTGATCATGCTGGATGATGGATCGGGGTATGATTCACACAGCAAACGTTTGTGAAAGAATGAAAGATTCGTTTCATTGGAAAAAGATTTCTGTGGTTCCAATTCAATTGACTGTTTCAAATACTGATCAGAACATTGTGTGGAGAATTACATTAAAATTCAAAATCCCACTGGATAAACTATTGCACCCGATCTCTCCTTATTTGTTTCACTTTCATTCGATGTAAATTCATGGAAAGTCAAGATGGAATGAAAGGAGGAAAGAAATGTTTGCACTCCTTTTCATTATCCCAAGGTAACTTACAACAGAAACAAATTGCTTTACTTCGACTTTGATGAGGTATCGATTTATCACAAATCTCCAGTGCAATGAAGGGCAAGACCAAGATTCTCCATCCAATGTATCCTAAAGATGCGCGGCACAAAGAGAAACCACAGCTGCGTTTGAGAGAAGTAACAGCCCGAGTCGGATTCAAATCCACACATGCACAATGAAACAACAACCCGGCGCCTTCACCTCTGGGACACTTCAGCCCATGGCAAAGGGGCTCACATGTGACCACATCAAGATCACATATGGTGCACCTAGGGGATAAGAAATTCCCTGAGCGGAATCGAATCCACAACATTATGTTTCTGCTTCCAGCGGAATAATAATACCAGCAAAATCCAAGGAATTGACCTCGTCCTTGGAAGGAATACCTTGTCCTTGATTTATTCCGAGTCGGAACTGTCTCAGAATGAACCAGCAAACATGACATTCCCGTCATATTCACACGCACATTTAGTCTTGACGCATAATTTCTTCAGACAGTTTCTCTCTCACATGAAGAAGTATATATGGAGAGAGACGTGAAGGTGATGTTTTAGCTCGATGGGCTTTCTCATATGGCTGAACCTGAACTGGGTAAAATTCCTGGAAATGCAGTTCTGTTCCTTTCATTTTATTAATTTTGCTGCAACTTCACTCTGTTCATTCCAATAAGTGAATTGGATTTATATGATTGGAACGCTTAATGTTGTATTCAATTTTGCTCCGAATTTATTTCAGCTTAAAGAAAATACTGATGAGAAAAACAGAAGTTTAAACTACAAAACAAGATGCCAGTTTTGATGTTCAGTTACTTTGGCAGATTTCAGTGGGTATCAAATGAACCCAACATCATTGCGATCATCCTCTTATCGTTAAGGCATGGAATTAAAGCAGGAAGTCGATCTCCAAGAGAAGGGTGACTTCCTAATCATTATGGAATAGCTTTCCTTGACAATATACAAAATCTGCTCAGTTCCATTTATAATGCTTCACGTGGAATATTAATATAAATCTTTCAAAACTCTGAGTATTCTTGCTGAATCTTACTCAGCTGCAGACGTTTCCGATATTTCTTTTCATCTGAAGTCGTCCAAATTAGACATTGTTTCCTCACACCTTCTACCCCCGGCACCCCACTTTTACCTGGCAACAGGCTGTCTCTCTCCTGGTGAAACTCACTGCTTGTGTGTCTCTAAATGTGCCTTTCCAAATATTTTGAAAACGGATTCTCAGAGTGACAGAAATTCTGCTCCCATTATTTCTTTGTCCGACATCGATGGTTTTGAAATTTGATTTTCAGAAATTTATGAACTTGAAAGACTGAATTTACCACATATTTACTCTCTCCAAACCTCAAATACTCTGGAAAACTTCCATTCGGTTTTCCTTGGTTTACTTTAAAATTTTCCAAATCACAAATAAATAAAATCCCATCCCCACTAAACGCTGTCAGCATCGTCTCTAATGTCTTAGCAGCCCAGTAAATGCTGGCAGCGTCCTTTCTGATAGAATCACAGATTCCCGAAAATGCTGAAAGTCCAATTCAGCCAATAGAGTCTGTAGGGAGACTCTGCATAGTATCTCAACCAGACGTAGCTCCCGTCTCTATCCCTCCAGGCCTCTGGCTTGTGATTACAAATAAACCTGCTGGAATAAAACCTGGCATCGTGTGACTGCTGACCTTATCACTGCGGTACCCATGGCTAATGCACTTAATTTACTAAATTCACTCCCTGGACACATCAACGCAATTTAACATGGTTCATCCACCTAACCTACAGACTTAAGAGCATTGCAAACCACTGTAGTGTACCATCACATTGAACACTATCTGTATCATGTGTAATGGCTTTACACACTGGCAACTCCACCCAGTGAAGGCAAGCTGCGCCCACCAACCCGAATTCAATGCATCCAAACGCGGTTCTACGCTGTACAACTCATTAGTGCTGCTGGAAATGTTTCTGCACTCAGATCTGAATGGGTTTACTCTGTTTTCTTCCTCAGATTCCTGCTTTAAATAAACATATCAATTAGGAACAACTCTATATAATGGTTTTCATTACAACACAAACACAATGTGCAGTTTACAGAAGTTGCGTGTTTGCACTGTCACTGACACCCTCTCTCCCCAGGAGCTGCAGTCCGTCTCCACGCTGATTCAGACAGCATTGTCCTTCCTGTGACATATCCAATCGAGAATGGAAGGCCAAGCATTAATAACCTTCAGTGGTGAAAAGAGCGACAGGTTTAAAATCTTTACGATGCCCCCAGCGGGGAATTGATCCCTGTGACAGGCGGGGACACTAACCACGATACTGTGGAGGACAACAACATCGAAGGAGGCCCTTCATCCTGTTGTGGCCGCACTTGTCCAACACAACTGCTTAACGACCTGAATCAAGATTTCCACCGTTTAGCCCATAGTCTTATATATTTTGGCATCACAAATTCACATCTCAATTTTTTTAAATGTTAGAACGATTTCCGCCTCTCTGACCCTTTCCGCAAATCTACTCAAAACTTTCTGCCTTTTTCTGAAGTCTCTTGGCCAAGTGTTCGATCTCTCCTTCAATAAGAAACGATTCTTTCAGTCTATCCTATCCATATCCCTCATTATTTTGTACATTTCAATCATGTCTTCTTCAATCTGCTCTGCTCGGTGACAAACAACCCCAGTCTGTCCAATCTCTCCTCACAACTGAGTTTCTTCAGCCCAGACAATATCCCAGTGAATCTCGACTGCAACGTTCCCAGTGCGATCACATCCATGTAGTACTCTGATTTACAGAACTGTGCAAAGTAATCCAGCTAGAGCCGAATGAACTTTTTTTTCTATTCCGTTACAGTATGAGGGCGTCGTTGGCTTGGCAGTATTTATTACGATCCCGACTTGCACTGCGGGTTGTTGAGACTCAACCATATTGTAGTGAGTCTGGAGTCACATGGATGCCCGAGCAGGTAAGAATGGCAGTCTCACTCCTTAAATGAGGTCAGATGGTTTTGTTTTTTCAACAATTGAACATGGATATATAGGAGTTTTTAGATTCGTAATTCCAGATATTAATTGAATCCCAATTCTACCACCTAGCATGGTCGGAGTCAAACCCAGGTCGCTGGTGTCTGAATTAACAGTTCAGTGTTCAGTGGTAATAGGGCTCAGCCATTGCAGAAAAGCAGTGAAACTGATCTTCTCCAATGATGTCCCTTTTCCCCGATACAGTTCTGTGCCATTTTCCTGAGCTTGACCCCCTCAATAATATCTGGTCCATGTCGGTAAAAGCTGGTACATGAGTATTGATCTCACAACAATGTTAACCAAATGGATCAAATGGTCTGCAAGTCCCGATGGTGGGGTTGGGGCACGTTCACCCAGCAACAGTGACCCCAGCCACACAGACTGATCAGTATCAATGGGAGCGTCTGTATTAGATTCTGCAATACCTTAGTGAAACAGGAAATGATTCCACAAACACATGATGAATGAGCAGCGCTCCGAAAGCTAGTGCTTCAATTAAACCTGTAAGATCATACCTGGTGTTGGGTGATTTTTAACTTTGTATTCCATAGTCCAACATCGGCATCTCCAAATTAATGAAATGGGGGTATGGGATGGAAAGTTCGGTTAGTCATCATAGGAGGGAAGAAATCTCTGAAAACGGGTGGATTTGAATTCTGACATATGAAACACAGAGATGTGAGTGAGCAGAGCTTGAAGGAAAAAAATCACGTTGGAGAAAATCAAAACGTTAAAACAACTGATTCCTTTGTGTTTCACGAAAGATTGGGATACAACGCTCTTAGTGAGGTTGCTGTGGCCACAGTGCAGAGCACTAACCACTATACGATCACCGCACCACACAGACGAACACATTTAGCATATGCAATAAGTACAGTGTCATAAGAAATGTTAGGCAGAACACCAAATGCACAATATCAGTGCTTAGTGAACAGTGGCAGATATGTGGGAACTCAGAATGGGCTGACCGTTTTACATCGGTGCCCACAGAGGCTGTGGTGATTTCACCATTAATATGCTGAAGGCTGAGATAAATAGATTTCTCCAAAACATCAAAGAATCTGGGGACAGTGCAGCTTTTGTTACCTGCACATCCACCAATATCATTTATGGCATCCGTTGCTCCCGGCGCGGTCTCCTGTACATTGGGGAGACTGGGCGCCTCCTAGCAGAGCGCTTTAGGGAACATCTCTGGGACTACCGCACCAATCAACCACACCGCCCTGTGCCCCAAAATTTCAACTCTCCCTCCCACTCTGCCGAAGACATGGAGATCCTGGGCCTCCTTCATTGCTGCTCCATCACCACCAGACGCCTGGAGGAAGAACGCCTCATCTTCCACCGCGGAACACTTCAACCCCAGGCCATCAATGTGGACTTCAACTGTTTCCTCATTTCCCCTTCCCGCACCTCACCCCAGTTTCAAACTCCCAGCTCAGCACTGTCCCCATGACTTGTCCTGACTTGTCCTACCTGCCTATCTTCTTTTCCACCTATCCACTCCACCCTCCCCCCGACCTATCACCTTCATCCCCTCCCCCACTCAACTATTGTACTCTATGCTACTTTCTCCCCACCCCCACCCTCCTCTCACTTATCTCTCCACCCTTCAGGCTCTCTGCCTGTATTCCTGATGAAGAGCTTTTGCCGGAAACGTCGATTTTCCTGCTCCTCGGATGCTGCCTGAACTGCTGTGCTCTTCCAGCACCACTAATCCAGAATCTGGTTTCCAGCATCTGCAGTCATTGTTTTTACCAAGCTTTTGTTGAAATGTGTACTTCAATATCAATGCAGTTGAACATCGGCTACTTCACGAGTTTCCCCACACAAGGTGGTAACCACTGCTTCCACATAGTCCCAGTTCCCAGCCCCAGAATCAGAGGAACTGAGTGGCGCAGTCGCGAAGAAGCAACTTGAAATCGGGATGGGAATGAGGTCGCAGAGATACTCGATGGCTCAAGTGACGCAACCGGAGAATGCACGGTTTCTATGATGGATTAGAGGCGCAAGCAATTCCGAGGTTGGGAGAGCTTCTGGTCAAATGCGGGGCAGAAGGGAAAATTTGTTCCCGTTTATAATAACAGCAATCTACAGTGTATCTTGCTGAGACACCTGAGTGCCATAACTGGAGCGTGGGCAGCTGGTTTGAAGTTTAATTTTGCTTCAATATCACCCACTTCCCTGGAAGGAATTGCTTTCACCATTTTTATTTCCAATAGTTTGATATCTCCCTGCAGTCTGCGGCTTTCTTCCTCATGGTTAATTGCATGATTAACTGTTGTATGATTTGCACACTGCTAAATCACGGCAACTACAAGTAAATAGGAATCATTGATCTATATGAGAAAACAGTGGAATTAACAGCAGACATGCTTCATAGTTTTGCGGGTGACACCAGAGTTGTAGACAGTGAGGAAGATTATCTAAGTTTCAAAAGGATCTTAATCCAATGAGTCGTTGGACTAAAAAGTGTAACATGGAGTTCAATCTGGATAAATGGAAGGTATTGCATTTCGGTACAACATATCGAGTATGGCTTTGCGTATGTTGGAGAACACGGAAGCTCGGGATGAAGGTACATAATTCCTTGTAATTTGCACTACCTACAGACAAGATGGTTCAAAGGCATTTAACATACTTCCCTTCATTGCTCAGTCCTTTGTGTATAGGAGTTGGGACGGTATGTTGAAGCGTTGCAGGACATTTATGAGGCCTCTTCTGGAATATTCTGTCCAGTTCTGGTCGCCCAGTTGTTGGAATGATATTATTCAGCTGGAGTAGGTTCAGAAAAGGTATACACGCATGTTGCCTGTGGAAGGTTTGAGTTATAATGAAAGGCTGGATAGGCTGAGACTATTTTCAGATTCGAGATTGGGGTGCTGGAAAACCACATCAGGTAAGGCAGCATCCGAGGAGCAGGAGAATAATTTTTTTTTCGGGCAAGTGTCGTTCACCAGGCTCTTCCTGAAACGTTGATTCTCCTGCTCCTCAGATGCTGCTTGACTTGCTGTGCTTTCCCAGCACAACACTCTCGACTCTGATCTACCATCTGCGGTTCTCACTTTCTCTGAGTGGAGACTGTTTTCACTCTAGGTTAGGGGTTTGAGCAGCGACCTGACAGGCGTTTATGAATTCTTGAGAGGCAAGTTAGAGTTAACGATAGCGGCCTTTTCCCAGGAGGGGAATTTCAAGACGAGAGGGCATATGTTTAAGATGAAAAGAGAGATTTTTTTTTAAAAAGGCATATGAGGCTTTTTTTTAGGGAAGGTGTTTTACGTGTGTAATTAACTTGCTGAGGAAGTGATGGATGAGGGAACGTTTGCAACAATTAATGGACAATTGATTCCAAACATGAATTGGAAAGTGGGATTTTTAAAATAAATTTATTCATGCCTAATACGTCAGTTATTTCCCAGAGGGCATTTAAGAGTCAACCACGATATTATCCATCTGGAGTCTCATGTGAGAAGGAGCAGATGACTATGGCAGGGTTGCTTTCCGAACTGGTATGAGTGAATCAAATGGGAATTTCCACACAACTGATTCAGATCATCAGGAGACTCTTCAATTCCAGGTGCTTATTGAATTCAAACTCCGCCATCTGTCATGCCAGGACCTGAACGCTTTATACCCAAAATATTACCTGGGTTATTGGATAAACACCACAGTAATAAAACTAAAAGGGCATTATAACCACTCAGAGGGTACAGCAGGAGGCAGATGGGAATAGATTAGTTTGGCAATGTGTTCAGCATGGATTGGTTGGACTGACTGACCTGTATGTCTTCATGCTGTATGAATCTATGATTGACGCTATGGAACAAATACCTGGTTGGGATTAACAGCAGCATTGACAGCATAACCGAACACCTGATGGGATATGTAATCCTGCTGGAGTCTCGGAGGTTGTTTTGCTCAGTGATCCCTTCCCACACACGGGACTGGTGAACGGTCTCTCCCCATTGTTACTGATTAAATGAATTTCCATTTCTGTAGTTAATTGACTCCCTTCCAGCAATTCCCACATTGCCCTGCTTTCTCTGTGGTATTGGCCTCCTTTTTTCTACCCAGGGTGAACGATCCTTTCAAATTGTGTCCACACAGATACGAATCGTGTTGTCCATGTTGTGAAAGTGTTTTCATTCTTTCTCATTCACCACAGGGTGTGAAAATCACTGGTGAGGACAGCATTTATTGTTCGCCCCTCGTTCGTTACTGTCTGGCTACACCACAAACCCGGGTGTGATCCCAGCCTCGGGTGTCTGTCTGTGGGCAGTCTGCACATTCTCTGTATGTTTGCGTTTTTATTTCTCCCTCTGACCAAAGATGTGCCAGTTACAGGGATCAACAATGGGAAATGCAGGCTTATGGGACAGGGAATACCGTGGGGTCTGGTGGGATGCGCTTCGAATGGACCGTGTGGACTGGAAGGGCCGATTAGACTGCTTCCCCACATGACGGGGATTCCTGAATTAAGGGTCCTTAATGTTTTTCCTGCTCCTGGAGTTACTCGTAGGCTGGACTGGATGAAGATGGTTGAATCCCCTGCATAAAGGACATGAATGAATGGGATTGCAGGAAATTAAAGTCATGATCTCTGTTCCTGGGGTCAAGCTTGCATTCCAGGTTTTATTCGTCGAACTTAAACATCACCCTTTCTGTGTTCCAGTCGCCAAGGACGGATAGTTTAAAATATCACCCCAACACCACCTTCTCCACGTTGAAGTCTTGACTGTGTGGAAGAAATTGCTACAGAGCTGATGCAAGCAAATGTTGCTGCCACCGCTAGTATCGGAAACACAGATCCAAATAGCAAAATCATCTTTTAAACCCACCACTGCAAAGTTCACGGCTCAACACGCTCCAGTTGTGCCACTCAGCTGTCTTAGAAAGATGTAATGTAGATCGCTATGAGAGTATAAACGGGGACAACCATTCCCTTGATGAGGAGCACACTCAACTGAGGAATGTCTTGCGCCTATATATCATCATAGAAGGACGCACGCTCACCTATTGCATCAATGGAGACAGAGAATAACTCCGCGCACTCATTTCAAACCCATTTCCGGTTGGATCTGGGCGGCTGTGCCGATGTTAAGCTAAAATGGTATTGAAGCATACATTTCAGCAATATCCTGTACTGTCCCCCGAGTCTTTGATGTTTGTTGAAATCTATCAACATCAGTTTTCAACATTTTCTTTCAAGGGGTCTCCACAGCCTCTGAGGACACCGAACTTAAAGATTCAGCTCACTGTCAGTTCCCACATGTCTGTCATTGTTCGCTGAGTACTTATATTGTACATTTGCTATTCTTCCGAACATTTCCTCTGCTAGTATACTTATTGCTGCTTGCAAGCATCCTGTTCTGTGGTTACTGTGATCGCGGTTGTCGGTATTTTGCATTGTGACCACAGCAACCTCGATTTGAAACCAAATCACGGCACTAAGTGTTCTCTCCATTGTCCTTCTTGTGACACATGCTCAGAAATTAATTCTTTTACCTTCAATTCCGCTCTGTCACATCTCTGCGTTTCATATATCAGGATTCAAACACAACCGTTGTCGGAGATTTCTTTCCTTCCCACGATTATTCAACCTCCTTTCCGTCCCTCCCCCCATTTCTCTGAGGCAATGCACAATCTATCACTCTCTTTCATGTTCATACTGTTCTGTCTGTGCTGCTGCTGCAGTCACTGTTGTTGGGTGAACGTGCCCCAATCCCACCATCGGGACCTTTACACAATTCGATCCATTTGGATACCGCGGTTGTGAAATCAATCCCCATGGAGCAGCTTTTACTGACATAGGCCAGAGACAATTGGAGCATCAGGCCCATGGAAAATACCCAGGGCATGTTGGTGATAAGACATTTTATTGGAAAAGATCAGCTTTTGTGGCATTCTGCGTTGGTCTTGTGGTAATTTCATAGGACTGATAATCCAGAGACCGAGGTAATAGTCTGGGCACTCGGGCTTGAAGCCCACCATGTCATGATCGTCAAATTTGGATTCAATAAATATCTGCAATGAAGAATCTAATGACTGCTGTATAACCATTGACAATTGTTGAAAAATAAATCAGCTTCACTGATGTCATTTCGGGATGGGCTGCAGGTGACTTCAGACTCATAGCAATATGATTGTGTCTCAACTGCCCTCTGTGCAATTAGGAATGGGTAATAAATTCGGCCTAGCCAGAATCGCCCTCATACTAATCCAGAAATTTTAAAACAAATGCTCATTAGGCTCAAGTGAGAGTGTTGTTGTGCAGTTTTGCAAGTCACATTATAGCAGGGATGTGATCACACTGAGAAAATTGCAGGAGATACTTACCGGGATATTGTTTGGGCTGAAGAGTTTCAGTTAGGAAGAAAGACAGGACAGTGTAGAGTGTTTGTCGCAGTTCAACGGAGATGGAGACAAGACATGAATGAGTTAGGGGATGGACAGGGTTGGCTGAACGAGTTTGCCATTGATGGAGGGATCGATCAGCAGGGGCCAGAGATTTAAGGAAAAGGGCAGAACGATTTGAGAAGATGAGTGGAAAACGTTTATCAGCCAGCGGGTGGTTGGAATTTGAAGTAGGCTGTCTGCATTGTTCAGAGGGGCAGAAACCCTTATAACCTGATTAAATATTCAGATGTGAACTTGTGATGCCAAAACATATTAGGCTGTGGGATAAGCATTCTGAAATGGGATTCCGTACATTAGGCATTGTTTTTGACAAGTGTGGCCACAATTGATTGAAGGGCCTCCTTTGACACTCTTGTCCTCGGTAGTATAGTGGCTTGTGTCCCCGCCTATCACAGGGCTCAATTCTCCACTGGGGACAGCGTAAATATTTTAAAACTGTCGCCCCGTTCCCAAGTGCGGGTATTGATACTTCTCCTTTCATTCTCGATGGGGTATGTCACAGGAAGGACAGTGCTGCCTGAATCAAGGTGGGGAAGAACTGCAACTCTCAGGTAGAAAGAGTGAGAGTGTAAGTGCAAACACGTGACTTCTGCAAACTACACCTTGTTACTGTGTTGTAATGAAAAACATTTGACAGACTTGTTCCGGATTGAAGTGTTTATTGAAAGCAGGAAGGTGAGGAAGAAACAGCGTAAAAGCATTCAAATCTGAGTGCAGAAACATTTGGCGCAGCACGAATCAGAACGTAAAGCACAGAGTAGCGTTTCGAGATATTGAGTTTGGGTTGATTTGCTTTGATGAGGCTGAGTTACTCGGGTATAAAGCCATTAATAATGATACAGATTTTGCTCACGATGATGGAACATTGGCTCAGAAATTTGCACTGCTGTTCGGTCTGAGGGTTATGTTGAATGGCCAAGTTAAATTGCCCTCTCGTGTCCAGGGAGTGAATTTAGTAATTTTAATGAATTAGCCACGGGTAACGCAGGGACAAGGTCAGAAGTCACAGGACGCCAGGTTATATTCCAACAGGTTTATTTGACATTCTAATGGGGAGGGTTGCCCCTTGCTAGGTTTGGGTGAGATGCTCTTCAGAGAGTCGACACTGTCTCGATTGACTGAAATGCTCTTTCTGCCCTGTAGGATTCCGTGATTCTATCAGAATTGATAATGACGGTGTTTACTGGGGTGTAAAGCCATTAGAGACGACGCTGACGGGGTTTACTGAGGACGAGATTTTATTTACTTGTTATCTTCGAAAATTTAGAACAGTTATCCCTGAACCAAGAAAGACTTAATTGGGGGTTTTCATGTTATGAAATGTTTGGACAGAGTAAATAGGTGGAAAATGCTCTCTTTCAATTAAGTAAACATCTAGAGGACAGGCATTCAAAACCTTTGATAAAACCTTTGAATAACTTAGAAGTGAATCGCTGTCACTCCGAGAATCTGTTTTACAAAATATTTGGAAGGCACATTTGGTGGCATACAAGAAATCAATTTCACAAAGAGAGAGAGACAGCGTGTGGCTAGGTAAAGGTGTAGGGCTGGGGTGTAGTCGGTCGGATATTGCGGGGAAACAATGCCTAAGTTGGTTGACTTAAAATGTAAAGAAATTTCGTGAACCTGTGCAGATGAATATGATTCGATTCCAAAAATTCTGGATTTTGAAAGATTTGGCATAATCATGTACCTGAAGCATTGTAAATGGAACTGAGTGGATTTTTCTTATTGTGGAGGGATGATATTACATAATGAATAGGAAGTGACCAGTTGCTTGCAGAGCGACTTCCTGCTTTAATCACACGCGACAAACACCAAGATATTTAGTCCATTCAGTGAAACCTGCCAAAGCAACGAGCAACAAAACTGTTGGGTTTTCCTTTGCACTTTAACCCTCTGATTTTCTTAGCAATATTTACCTTAAGCTGAAATAAAGTCGGAGCAAATTTGAATAGAACATTAATTGTTCCAATTAGATAAATCTAATTCACTTCTGATTATTGCAATGAACATTGTGAGGTTGCAGCAAAATTAATATGAAACGAACAAACAGTGTTTCTTGCGATTTAATCCAGATCAGGTTCAGCCACATGAGAAAGGCCATTGAGCCACAACATCGTCTTTGCTTCCATCTCCATGGCTGCTTCTTCACGAGAGAGAGAAAGTAACTGAAGAAATTATGAGTCAAATGTAGGCGTGAATATGACGGAAAATTCTTGTCCTCTGTTTCATTCGGACACAGTTCTGAATCAGAATGTATCAATGACAGCTATTCATTCTGACCAGCTTGGCTATTAATTGGAATTTGCTGTTATTATAATTCCAGTGAAAGCAGAAACACAATGGTGTGGATTCGATTCCGCCCTGGAACTTTCTCATCCATGACTTTCACCGCATGTAACCGTGATGAAGTCACATGTCACCCCACTACAAAATGTACAGAGGAGACCGAGAGATTATGCTGGTGGGTTATTATACCAATGTGCTCCACGTTCACGGGTTCGAGTCACACTCTCGTTGCTAACTTCACAAACCGCTACTGCAGTTTTTCTTTGCACCTCACATTCTGGTATACACTGGATCGAGAGTATTTTTCTTGTCCTTCACCGCATGGGAGATTCACGAATAATCGGCACCACACTAAAGTCGAAAGGAAGAGTTAGAGCAGTCATTCTATTCAATTGTAGATTAAGTTGGTGTAATGAGAAGGAACACATTTTTCTTCCGCGACACCCCCCACCTCCACCCCCACATTTCATTTTGTCCTCCTATGAATTTACATCAAAAAAGAGAAACAAATAACAAGAGATCGGGAGCGCAAGTTTATCCATTGGTGTTGCAAATGAGATTTTTAACCTCACACTTCACACAATGATCTGATCAGTATTTCAAACAGTCACTTGTAATTGGAACCGCAAAAAAAACTTCTCCAATGAAGCGAACCTTTCATTCTTTCACAAATGCCTGTTGTGGATGAATAATACAATGATCCATCATCCAGTGTGATCACTGACTTGCCAACTGTATAAGGTCTACCAACGTTCTTCAGCAATCACAGCTTCTGTACACAGCCACCTGCGCTGTGGCCAATGTCATTTGTTGCCCACAGGTCAGAGTACATTTCTTCTTCCTGCGTTTACGAGCCTTGTTCCTGATCTGTCTGATCTGTTTAATAACACTTTCTCTATCACTTCATCCCATCCCCTCACAATGCTGAACTTATGAATAAAATAAGGCATTCGATCAAATGTGGAAGTATGCCATTCAGCCCATGGAGTCTGCCCCATCATTCAACGAACTCATGGTTGATCTGATAATCTTCAACTCCTTTCTGCTCACTTACCTCGACAAAGATTCATCATCTTTCTGATTAACAATCTGGAACAGTTTGAAAATAACCAACAACACAGTCTCAACAGCAGTTGATTCCTTGGTTCCGAGCAAAGAAATTACTCCTCATTTCTGAATTAAATGGGCAATATCTAAATTTGAGTTCATGTCGTCTGGTGCTCTCCTTAGAGCATAGGGAAACCACCTGCGTGTCGCTACCCTGTCAAGATCCTACGAATATTGAACGTTTATAATTGTTATTGTGTGATTATATCTCCCCTCCATATCCTTTGTTTCAATCCTAGCCTAAACAATCATTCCATGAATCTCCATGTTATACAGAGTTAGCAACACGTTTGTAAATCTCTGCTGTCCTTTTCAGCGTCCTTACATACTATTAAGACAGGTAGAGAAATCTCAGGCGCAGATGGAATTGGAACTTGAAATCAGAAAGCTTTTGGAATCGGATTGATCCACAGAATGACCAAATACAGCAATGGTAACTCTGACAAATGAGAATCTAATCATATTCGTTTGACATTCAATGACTTCATTGTAACTGAATTCCTCCGTGTAATCGTCCTGGGGGGCTATTATTTAGGAGAAATAGGACCTGAACCGCCCATATCAAGAAGTTAACTTCAAAAACATGTCCGTCGGTCGTTTTTGTTTGATTATTAACTCAACTCTTGTCTCCGTGAAGCCTACATCGTCCGCTACGCACAAATTAGATGTTTAACAGAACTCTCTCCATTTGCCTAGGTGGGTTCAGCTTCAATACCACTGAAGGAACAGGACCACCCTCCACGAAAATGCATTCACTTAACTGTACATTTTTCAACACCTGAATTTTTATTCCCTTAACTGCTAAGGCACAATTGCAGCAGCCTGCATCACCTAGAAGATTCACTGGAGTAAGTCATCCAGGCTTTGTTGACAGAACCTTCAAAGCTCAAAAACTGTCCTGACTATAAGGACAAGGTTGAAGATGTAATGAATCTTCACCATTTGCAAATTACCCTCCAAGGCACACACCAGCATGACTAGGAGAGGAATCAGTGGAAAATTCATTGAGTGGTGAAGCGGTCTTGATGGCCTACGATTTATACTTCAGGCCTCCCTCTTTTGTCTTCCAATTTTTAAAAATGTTGATTATTGCATTGACCAAACTCATTCCCTTAGTTGTTTCTTAAACTGGCGGTTGCTAAAGATCGAATATCTTCTACAGTCTGTGGCAACAACAGAAAATATCCAAAAACCCTCATGAACAACTGATCTCCCTGTACAACAATCTTCAGAGATCTGTGAATGTCCAATCCAACATCTCTTTGTTACTGTGCACCAATCAGAATCCTCACTGTTATTGTTATAACTCCCCAAATTCATTACCACTCATTCATTTGGATTCAATTCCATTCGCCATTTTTCCTTTACACCTGATTCATACATCCCTGCGGTCCCTGACATTATTCATCATAGGTAACTACACGACCAATTGTTGTATCATCTGTAAACTTCTAAATCATGACTCCTACAACGAAGTTTGAATGAGTGATTTACATCAGGAAACAGTGGCACTTCACTGGAAACAGGCATCCAAACATGGTTCATGGCTGGATGGAATGAACACTGCCATGTTCCAGTCTCCAAGGGTTGCTTGCCCAAATAGCGCCATTATAATTGCAGATAACACGAAGATTGGTGGAGTAGTCAGAAAGTAAAGGGAACTGTCAAAGAATGAAGGGGAATATAGATAGACAGAAGAGTTGAGCGGATAGGTGTCAGATGGAGTTCAATCCAAACAAATGTGAGGTGATGCATTTTGGGAAGTCTAATTCTAGAGCCAACTATACTGTAACCGGAAGAGCTGTGGGTAAAGTTGATGAGCAGTGAGATTTGGGAGCTCAGGTCCTTTGTCCCCTGAAGGTGGCCGCACAGGTGGATCTTGTGGTCAAGAAGACATATGGCATGTTTGCCTTCACCGGACTGGACATTGAGTATAAGAGCTGGCAGGTCATGTTACAATTGTATAAGATTTTGGTTCAGCCGCGTTTAGAATATTCTGTACAGTTCTGGTCGCCACATTACCAAAAGGATGTGGATGTTTCGAATAGAATGCAGAGAAGGTTTACGAGGATGTTGCCTGGTATAGAAGATGCTAGGTCTGTAGAGAAGTTTAGTAGGTTACTATTTTTTTCATTAGAAAAAACGTGATTGAGGGGTCCTGATTGAGGTCTACGAAATCATGAAGGGAACAGACAGGACGGATTGAGATAAGCTTTTTCCCAAGGTGAGGCATTCAATAATGAGAGGTCACGCGTTCAGGGAGAGTGGTGAAACGTTTAGGAAGGATATACATGGAATGTATTTTACACAACGGGTGGTAGGTGCTGGAATGCGTTGCCAGCAGAAGTAGTAGAGGCTGACGTGGTAGTTTCATTTAATGTGCGCCTGGACAGATGTATGAGTCAGTGAGGAGCAGAGTGATACAACTGCTTAGAAATTGGGCGACAGGTTTAACCAGTTGATTTGGATTGGCTCAGGCTTGGAGGTCCAAAGGGCAGTTCCTGGGCTGCAAATTTTCTGTGTTCATTGTTCTTCTTTGTTCACTACACTACCAACTCCATGCTACATTGCTCCATCGCAGAAAATGACATTGTCAATTCCGATTATCAGAGAGGGAATGAGAATATGACATGTGGTCGTGTCGGAATTTAAGTTATGTACGCGGGATTGGAGTGTTTACTGGGAGCAAGACGCCAATGTGGAGACGTTGTGATCAAAAACAGCTCTTCGAGTAAAAGTAACAAAATGGCGCATTGTTAAGGAAAGTGTCAGAGAACGCTTCCAATTCATCGACCTCTCGTGACCCACAGTATGCTTCCGCTGAGTCAATCTGCAGTGCGGGTTAATGCTGCTGTTGTATCTTAATAATCTAATAAACGGAGACAAATATGCCACTCTTCCCGCCTTTGACCAGGACCACTCCCAGCTTTGGCATTTCATGCGCCTCTGTGCCGTCATAGAATAACCACGTGCTCACCTTCAAACCAGTCAATCCATTTCAATACCACAGTCGTGAGATTAATTCTCATGTAGCAGCTTTTACTGATATGGACTAGAGATTATTGGAATATCAGGCTCAAGAAAAGGAAACAGGGCAGCACTGAGGAAAAGAAACTTTATTCTAAAAGACATATTTCTGTGGATTTCGACATCATTTACTTCTCTTGCTCATTCGGTTCTATCTAAGCTATTGTGTGCAGTTCTGCAATTCACATTATAGCAGAGATGTGATATCACTGGAAATGATGTTGAAGAGATTTTCCAGGATATTGTCTGAGAAGAATAGTTTCAGTTATGAAGAGAGATTGGATAGATTGGAGTTGTTTATCTTAGAGCAGAAGAGATTGAGAGGAGACAACATTGAGATGTGCAAAATAATCAGGGATATGGATGGCGTAGACTGATAAAACGTTTCTCTTAGATGGTGAGATCAATCATGGGGGGGTGGGGGTGGGGGTGGGGGGGCGGGGGAGTGTGGCATGGATTTATGGACAGAGGTGAAAAGATTTGAGTGAATGCGCAGACAAATGTTTTGAAACAGTGGGTAGTTGAATTCTGGAACTCAGCGCAAGCAAATGTTTTAGGGCAGAAATCCTCCTAAGTTTCAGAAGTATTCAGATGTGAATTTGTGATGCCAAGGCATAGACCAATTCAGATAGATGGCAAACAAAACCTGAATGGTCTGTAAGATCTATGAATAAAAGACAAAAATAGGAATTGCAGCTCGGGGCAAAAAGAATGACGACTTCGGTTCAACAGACACTTCATCGGAACTGTTTTTGATTCACTATGTTTACTCTGATTTCTCTCTAGTGATGCATTTGGAGTATTTTTTGTAGGTGCATCCATAATGCGGGTTGAGAAAGATAGGGTGGGGGAGTGTGAATCGCGTCGATGGCACAATGCAGACTCAACTGGCCAAATGATATCTGTCTTCACTGCGTCTAATTCTAACTCTGAATCTAGAAGATTTTGTACATTTTCCAAGTCTGTCGTTTTTCACATCTCTCCTGTAATGTGAATTGTAGAACAGGAAAACCTTCGGTTCAGGCTTAAGCCACAGCCAAACCATTACCACCTGACGCCTGGAAGAGGAATGCCTCATATTCTTTCTTGGGAAACTGCATCGACACGGGATAAATATGGATTTCAATGGCTTCCTCATTTCCCCTCCCCCACCACCACCACATTATCACATTCCAAAGCATCCAACTCGGCACTACCCTCCGGACCCATTAATCTCTTCCCCTTCTAACTTGCACGTTCTTCCCCACTCCATCCACCTATCACTTTACCAACAACCTTTCGCACAACCACAACCCCCTCCCTTTAATCTCTCAGTCCCCACCCACTCGACTCGTTCCTGATTAAAGATTTATGCCAGAAACGTCGATTCTCTCGCTCCTCGGATGCTGACTGACCTGCTGCAGTTTTCCAGCACGACACTGTCGCCATGGCGAAGATAGACGAGCTCAGCTCAGGCTCTTTATCTGAGAGCGGAGAAGGCTGAGTGAGGAAGTGATGAAGGTGCAGATTAAGGGGATCGGTATGTGTGATAGGAATAAACTTCTCATGGGAAGTGTTAACAACCAGGGATGTACAGTAAACGCAAGGGAGAGGATTTTCAGAGCAGATACAGGAAGAACGTGTTCTCTCTGAGATTGTTGCTTGTTTGGAATTCACTGTTTGAACGTGTGGTAAATCTACGAGTCATCAAAATATTTCAGGAGTATTTAGCTGAATACTTGAGAAGCTAGAGTACACATGGATAAGGACCAGGTACTGGAAAGTGGGGTGAAGATAAGCAGATGTCTGATGAAAGATCCAAACACCGTACCAAAAATAGAAACCATAAAAGCATGGGAAGGTTATACGCATGGATACTCTTGGAAATCTGTTACAAGGGGTGTGTGGAATGCTACACTGGTCAGAAGATCACTCTGGCAGGATGGGGCCTCTGTGGCAGGAGGGGAAAAGAATAGTGCAATGCTCCTACACCAGTTAGAGTCAGAGTGCACTGAAAGGTTACTATGGCAGGCTGAGATATTAACAATTAGTCAAGTCAGCCTTGCCTGCTAAATATCATCATGGCAGGGTGGGACAAGTCGTGACAATAGATATTTGGACATGGCTTTAAATATTCAATTGATAGTTCGTAGGGTCAACCTGCTTGAGACCCTCGTAGCAGGATAAGATATTAAGTATCAAATCGGTAGTTAGTAGAGTCAGTTTGGGACAGGAAAACATTGTGGTAGATTGGGTAGCTAAATATCTAATCATGACAGGTTAGTCTGGGATGGAAGATAATTGTAGCAGAGGTGGCAGTAAAATACCAAATCATGACAATAGAATAATATTACGTTGAATGTTGGAAAACCCATAGTGGCAGAAATGGAGTGATAACAGGAACTAACATCATTGGTTTATTGTGTAGCTGGAGTGAAGTAATTCGGAATAACACAGTTGGCCGTGCTGATAAGCTAAGAAACCAGAGTAAAGAAAAGGTATAAAGTAGTGCCATGGACCCTGAGGTTCGAGGGCATTCAAGAATTTGCTTTCTGAATTTCACGGTTTTTTGTTTACAAATAAAATATCTACTCCTTGAAGGTCTCTCTGCATTTCCTACTGTTTGTCTACATTTTCTCCACGACAACCGCAACTTTGGGTGCAATACAATTGTGGCTAGCACGGCTCTGTGGCGCAATGAAAAGCACATTAGATTTCTACAGCATTGATATCATTGCTATTCAAAGTTTCTGTGTTTGATTTCCACCAGAATCGGAGTTTAGATGCCAGCTCAATCAATGATTCATCATCGATTCCCGTCGTCAGGAGTTCACGACTCCCCTGATGATCAGAGAACATTCCTTACCTTCTTGGTTGGGGGGTTTGAAGCAATCATATCGTTTGAAACATGATCAACCAGAATCAGCTGCTCAGCCGCAAAACCTGCAAAGTTCGTGCAGAAACCCACTGTCTCGAAAGTCTTTTCCGTCCTATAGTGGCATAAACATTTGCGATTGCTGGAATGTCTTTTTTTCCCTTTGTGTGACAGGTTGTTGTGGATGAGCTGGGGTAAAACATTGAAGCGCTTGATCAGCCATGACGATATCAAATGGTCGGAAAGGACCGGTGTGTGGAATAGCCTCCTCCTGTTCCTTTCTTTCTGTGCTGTTTCTGACAGAAGGTTTTCAACAATAATATGATGAGGACAAGCTGGATCTACACCACGGAATACCAAGGTGCTCCCCTTTACACCTCCGGTCTCACAGCTGGAATAGGCAGCTCCTAGATCAGACAGTGAAGGTTTCTCCCAGGCGCTCTGTCAGACTGCATGCTCCTTCACAATGATTTCCAACTGGGCACATGGAGCAAGCAAACGTGGGAATATTAGGGACTCAGGGACAGATTTCCCCTCTGCTGGGCTGCAGTTCTGGACATGGTGACGTTCATGAATTTCTGGCATTTTGAGTCTTACTGTGCATTCTTCCTACTTTACAATTTAAACTGGAATTGAATTTATCCTTGTATCACATTCTTACATCTTTTGTATTCATGGAACTCGTGCAACGTGTTCTTGGATGTAGGAATGGTGAAGATTATTGATGAATGCAATATGTTTCATGTTGCCAGTATGAATTTTCAGAAGGAGGTTGGTGAACTTTCATTGATTCGAATTCTGTGCCGAACTGAAACCGATGGAAGGGAAAGCCCTGCGACATCGGCAATGTAACATTGTCTGTGAACAACGCAAGAACCAACAGAAACCCATTTTTCAATGATTTCAATTTTGCCCATTTTTGTGTCCTTTCCTGAACCTGATGCTTCAATCATCGCAGGTTGATGTCTGTTTCACCTCGTCTGTGTCAGCTTTAATTTCAGAACCACATGATTGAGGGGTGTCATGGTGGCTCAGTGGTTATTACTGCTGCTTCACAGCAGCTATATCCGGGATTCGATTCCAGCCTCCGGTAGCAGTGTGGAATTTGCACATTTCCACGCCCCCCCAACCCCGTCTGAGTGGGTCCAAATTAGTCAGGGGGAAATGGTTCTGGGTGGGTTACTCTTCGGACTTGTTGGGCTGAAGGGCATGTTTCCACACGGTAGGGAATCTGACCATCACAACAACAGTAAAGCAGTTGAGTTGAAATTCCCAAGGTAGGAGCAGGCCACGTGACAGATTTGTCAGTGCCTGGTCATTAAAGGTGCATAATCTGCCAAGGTTGTAAGGCCAATGCTTCTCTGTAGATACCATTCCTGCCATGGACCAGGAAATATTGGAGCATCAGACTGAAATGCAGTTGAAAACAATGTTGAGTAAAGTAGCAGTTATTTGACAACTTTAGTTTCTGATTTGGGGAAATGTTCTGTCTTTGGGAAACGTGCCAATTATGAACTGAAAAGCTACAAATATTCCCCAGGTGAATATCCGTCTGTGGATAGAGATACAGAGGTGCAATTTTAGCTTGATGTCCTTTCTCAAATCGCTGACCCTGCACTGGATTACATTCTGGGAAAGTCTGTTTATCTCGTTTCATATCATTCCATTTCCTGCAAACTCGCACAGATCATTAAACCAATCGGAAGTATTAGATCTATCTCTTTGGGAAGTTTGATTGTTGTCAGTACATCTGGAAAAGTAGTTTTGGTGTTGGGAGGAACAGAGGGTTCAAACGGGAATAAGATCGAGTCTTGTCGCAGGATATTCCAAGCGGAGACCAGTGAGTATTAAATGGACTCACTCCCCTTTTTGGTGATTGTGACCAAATGTTCAAGGCAACAGATGGCAATGATAATGATGTTTTACATCAACGGACCAAACCTTACTCACCAAAGGCACCGTAGTGTTACAGACCATGAGAGCGGGGGAGATAATGCTCCTTATGGCTACCTGAGATAATGAGAGAATTAATCCCATGCTGTTGGTCTCAATTTTCTCATAAACCAGTTAGACAGCGGACTGAGCTAACCGACTTTTGTTCAATGTAGAGCTAATTCAAACAGCTCAGTGCATTTACAATCGATAATGTCTCATGTAGAATGAGCTGCTGTACCTTTCAATGCCAGCAGCTCCTCTTATACTTAACATTTTCAGTTGCAGGTGTTATGAAATTTCTTTCCGATGAATGTTAACCAAATCGAGAATATGTCCCTTTTACCTCGCCATCCAGGCAGCCCAGAATCCCTTTCGCTGTCAAATTCACTCACTATGTCTCTGCTCACGCTTTTCAAATACTCTGGAATCAGCTTCTAAATGCTTTTATTTCTGAAAATTCATCTCCAATTTCAATAACTCTCAGAATAAAAAGTGATTGCGCCAAACATCTTTATCGTTCCCGACTGGCTGTGAAGTTCTAACCTTTTGTATCCACTCACTTAAACGAGGGAATTTCCATCATATTTACTCTTACCAACTTCACATCAGCTGGATAACTTCCTTTCGGACAGAATTAAGCCTTTCCTGATTTCTCCCGCATGATTCTTTATCTATCCCACCATTCCATTAAACTGCCCCTTTTCTTTTCTCGTGGTTTTATCTCCTAGTAAACCTCATTTCCATCGCTTGTATCGATTTTGTATCAAGGGAAATCTGGCACTGTCATTCCTAACGTCGTTATATTCCAGTAAGTGCTGCCCGTGTCTTTCATCATATCTTTATATCCCAGTAAGTTTCAAGCTAAGAAAGGACGCGGGGTCCTATTCAACGCGTGAAAACTCGCGAATCAGCTGTGCAATCTTATTCCAGACACAGGAAAGTTGGAAGCAATTTCAACTACAGCTGAATCAATTGGCTGCAGCAGCATCGGGTCAAATCCCAGTCAATTAAGTGGCTGTTGTTATTATATTTAATTCTTCTCTATGTGTACTGAAGTAACACAGTGAGGGATAAATTACTATTGCCAGCCATATACACATGGGCTATGATATGCTGAAGTTGTGAGATCAGAGCAGTTGTTATGAACATAGACCATTCACACTGTTCGAACCTCAGACTCAGGAATTTGACAGAAAGCGATTTTGAGTCAAATTTGAGCAGGGGGTGTTTACCCCATGATGTAACACCAGTTTGTGTGGTTGCATTGTTGTTTACCTCATTTGTCCGTGTTGCCTCATTGAGGATCCTGAAATTGTCCCCTCTATACAAAAGGTCCGTGCTTTGTCACCATTGTACAATACATGCAGTACAATACCACCCAATGCTGATTCCGTCTATTTACCAGATATTGAACCCTGGAAACAGCACTGTGCACTCTCCTCGCGTCTGGAAAGCAGTTTCCTCACAGATAATGTTGCATCCCCACTCTCATGCCTCTTATCATTCCATCGGCTTCTGTTCTTCACTGAATCCGATTCAGCAGATTTTGTCACTGAGTCATTTCTTTGTATGTGTTCAGATCATATGAGCAGAATTTCACAGGGGGAGTGCCCTGGGCCAATAACCCAGAAGTCAGACCATACTCAGGGAACCGTTCTCTGCTCTTGATCAGTTCATGACCACCAGGAAGAAATATCGATACTGTTCAAAATTTACTTGCCTGTTTTAAAAAGCATGATAAACATATCCAGGTTCCTGCTTTTGTTGTCACACGGACCAAGGTTGTAAATACTGGAAACAGTCTGGACTGTCCGCTCTGACACATTGATTTTTTTCTCCAGGAGGTGATAAGATGATGGTCTGAATCGCTTGCTTCTGTTCCCTGTCAGTCTGGGGTGATGTGAGTTGTGAAATCTACTCTGAACTGGATGCAACGTGTTAAAATGTATACACTTCACATGGAGTGTGTGTGAGTGACAGGAGTCGCTGCAGTAACATCCCATGCTGTTTCAGACAGCAGAGGCCTCCCGTGACTTCGAGAATGGCACAGACACTGTTCCCGTTGACTGGGTGAGATTCTCTTTTTCCCAGCATTTCTGTACATTTCTATCTGTTTCAGCTGGCGGTATTTGTACAAGGTTGCCAAAGAAGGTGAGGTCCTGTGCATGCGCGATCTCCCTTTTGTATGGCTTTCCTGAATTTCTATAACTCCCACCCCCACTAGCTCCTTCCCCGCTCCACAATCCCGTGTTTGATAGGGAGCTGAAGAGCGGACTCACATTGCTCTCCCACGACACTGATTGCCACTAGAAGATCAGTTGTTCCAGTCATCAATGGAGAGCGCACGGTTCCGGGGGAAGCAGCGAGCACAGCCTCCTGGGAGAAGTGAGTCAGAATGGAAAGGAGCTGTTATTAAAACTCTGTGCTGCTTTCACTCATAAACAGCAGAAGTAGCCTTAGCTGACAAGCCATATCACCAGATTTATGGCTACCACATCTGGCGCTGTTGTGGATCCTTTGTCTCAGGTGAGATATCGCTTCAGGCGGGTGACTTACATATGAGAGGTCTTGGGTTCACATCCCGGATGAGCCCTGGAATTTTGCTCACTGCCTCTTTTTTGATTGAGAAGGTATGATTTTTATCGATCAAGGTCAGAGCAAGATTCCGAAGCTTTAAAACACACACCAGAAAGTTCAACAGCAGCTTCTTCTAGGCAGTTACTGCTCTAAGAAATGAATTGTCTACCTGGAAATAATGCCGATCCTGCCATTGCGGATCTTGCTGAGAGCGTGACCTGTGCGGAGTAAACTGAATTCCTGAGTCTGTCCAAATTTTGATTTTCTCTGTGATCTGCATGTTCATACTTACTATAATCTGCCTTTACCAGTCACAAACAAAGCTTTCCACTGTAGTTACATCCATGTGACAATCAATCAATCAAAACACAGTCATTTCGTCATTGTGTGGAACCAGCACAGTGAAGGTGGGCTGCATGGCCTCAATCTGCAGAGTGGCATAATTTGTCATTCTGAGTGAAATGGCAGTTAAATCAACAGAATCTGGGAAATCATAAAGTGGTTATATTGACACAGCTGGGACACATCTGTGCCACAATAACAGTGATGATCTTTTGACGTCATCCTCCAAGGTACATGCTCCAAAAAGCTGAAGACTGCGGGAAACTGCTGTGCTCAGCGCTAACAGGGCAGCCCAGTGGAAGCGTGGTAGGCCCATAAACCAGAAATTAATTGATAAAACGCATCCTCTGTTGACTGACAATTTCGGCTTTCAGCGTGTGTACTGACCCAGCCAGTGTTCCTTTATAACAGTGCTCTGTTCTTGGCATTACATATTGATGAGCCGACTGCGTTCTGTCATTCAATGGTATCTGAAATAAATATCTCGTATTGATACAAACGCCAAATGACCACTACACTACAGAAACAAGCCTCAGCCACGCTTGCTGCGGCACAGTTGCATCCAGCACTGAAGGTTGAAGCCATTTTGCGTTTTACCTTCATGGACGAGATACACCGAAGTATCTGTTTCCACGCCGTGTACCCCAATAACGTTGTTTTCCTTACACCGGCTTTAAAGGATTACTTTTTAGCAGAGCTTGCCGTCGCAGTCTGTGGCACAATCATTTAGTCTGTTCGACTGCTCACGGGAAAGGTAGTATTGTGAAACACCGCAGAAACGAACGACTTCCTTACTTTTGCTCTGACTGACCATACTCCGGGAAATTTTCCCAGATCCTCAGTTAAGGATTTTTGCAGCTGGAAGTTACCTCAGAAATCCTGTTAACTCGTAATGTCTTGAACGAATCGCAAAACAGAAAGCATTTAACACGGAATACAAACAAAACTGGCAAAGCAAATGCATTTTCAGACACAGCGAAGCATGAATGCAAAATGAGGGCATGAGTTATAAAGTAATCTCACAATTAACAACAGGGCAATTCCAAACTGCTCTTTCAAATATACTGGAGCCTGAGTGCACCACCGCTTCTCAGACAATGTTGAAAAGAGAGAAAGAAATAACCTATTAAGAATGGACCATAAAAGGTGAATTTCACCAATCACAGTCTCGATTAGATGACCTTTGCCTTCTGATGTCTCCAGGACGGAAATGAAAGAAATGGGAGAAATTCAATAACATGTCACATCGAAATACATTGGAACGATTTTCCCATTGGCCAGAAAACCAAATAACGACGAGTCGAGTCACCGCAGGACTTTGTTTCACAACAGCGATGAAATAACAGTCTCCATTCGGTTCCAGTACAAGCTCAACTTGCCTGGAACAGAAAGCAACAGTTGAGCTGTTTGCGATTTTCCACGCGGCAGGCGAACACGATCACGATAGAATGGACACTTTGGAAAATTCGGCGTTTTCCCACACCACAGTTAATTCCCCGGGAAGCAAACCCACTTTTCTTTTTTACAGAAATGCAGCAGGGTTCGCAACAGCACTTTAACAAGCGGCGTCATTGGTGTTGATCAGCAGAAATGGCAGCGGTGGGATTCGAACCCACACCGCTGTTGAGACTGGAGCATTAATCCAGCGCCTTAGACCACTCGGCCACACAACCAGGTGACCTAGCACTCATCTTCTTGCACTTCCAATTGTGGTCCTGTATAACAACAGATGAAAACTCAGGTGAAATGGGTTCCATGATCCCTCTCTGATTCGCACAGCTGCTGGGATGTGCCCGTCTACAATATCAACTTCGCAGCAGATAATGATAGCTCATCAATCCAGCCAAAAATCAATGGTAAGCTGAGACTATCTTCTCAGACTCTTTTCAGCTACAAATGTATTTGTGAGTGCCGGAGAATATATGATCGGTTATGATTGGGTCAAATTACCATGAGCTACTTGACATGACTGCAATTTCGATTCTTGCTTTGCTAAATGATTTCACCCATTGCTCGAAACAGGACAACTTTCACGTTTACACGGAACGTGAAACACACCGGACTACAGGGAAAATGCACAAAGCTGAGCAGGCCGTGTTCTACATCATACCGTGCAGCATAGTTTCAGTCACTGTGTTTGTTTTGCAGAATAAGAGTCCCAAAGACTGTTCTCCACCCTAAAACCGGAGGTCACATTCCAATCCGAGAGCGACAGATCACAGTGTGAGGGTGCTCTGACCTCGGAGCCAGTTCGAGATGTTACTTTCCTTTCCTTTTACCTTAACCGTGCAATTTGCTGCAGAGATGTTCACACCTGGATATGAGCCACATGGATACCCACTGAGGTGGAAACCTGTGTGGGAATCGACGAGAAGCGACTCAATAAATTTTAATAAATTCCATGGTGCTTATTAGAAATGGAGTTTCTGATCACCTCAATCTAAAAGGCAGTTTCTGAACATAGTAACAGAACTCAAAAGGTAATTACCTCACCCCACCCCCACACCAGAAGAGGTGCTAACTGCACTTGAGTGCTTTTTGTTCTCGACGTGAAGGGTTCTCACGCCTGAGTCACCTTCACGTGTCTGGTTGCTGAGTGAATCACAAAGAAGGACTTTCTCCAGAGCTGCAACTGCCTCACTTCCCCACTCGCCCTCCTCGTTTACATTTTCCTGCTCGTCAGTGATTTAAAGAAAACCAAATGGATGCGATGTCATTCTGTAGCCTCTCTGTCGATTCCTCCGTTTCAGTTTCAACATGGCTTAGATCTCGGGGCGCCACTTAATACGAGCGACGCTATGAAAGCACAGGTCCAAAGGTTCCTCTGAGAGTGTAATTTCTTTCATTGCTGTTGCTGATGGAATGAGCCACTAACGTGCGAACTGCTCCAAAACATGATTCAGGAGCTCTCGTGCCAATTCTCGCACGTTGAATAACGACAGACAGCTTCCAAATGAAGTCTTTCAGAGATGACTTTGGAGTACATTTGACAGACAGACTAGTTCAGGAATCCGTGGTGTACTCTGACACCAGCGCCTCAGCTTCTTCCCTGTCTTTGAACCGGGCCGCCTGCGCAAGGAATGCAAATGCAAGTATCAGAAGGCGGTAACTACACTCTCAAACAGAATGGCATATGATCAGAACCAGGTTGAAGAAAAAAACTTTACAATGCTTTGCGCAGTAATTAAATGGAGTTGCATTGCATTTCACGACGAGAGCAGATTTGTTCAAGCAAATTCGTAGGCAGGTTTGCAGATGGGAAAGCAAGAAAGAAAGCTCCGTTCTTATACATGTAAAAGGCTGCAGTTGAAGAGCAAAGCAGTTTCTGCCCAGTTTCCAACGGGGGACCTTTCACACGTAAGGTGAACGTGATGACCACTACACCACAGAAACAAGTCTCCGCCGTCCCTGCTGGGGCACAGTGGCATCCAGCACTGAAAGTTGAAACCATTCTACCTTTCACCTTTCTGTTTCCATTAGCTTGTTGCTTAATGGGACTTGTTTAAGTTTGGCTATGTGGTGAGCATGGACGAGATACACCGAAGTATCTGTTTCCACGCGGTGTACCTCAATAAAGTTGTGTTGCTCACACCTGCTTTAAAGGGTCACTTTTTAGCGGAGTTTGCCGTTTCAGCCTGTGGCACAATCATTTAGTCTGTTCGATTGCTCACGGGAAAGGTAGTATTGTGAAACACTGCAGAAACGAACGACTTCCTTACTTTTGCTCCGACTGACCATACTCTGGGAAATTTTCCCAGATTCTCAGTTAAGGATTTTTGCAGCTGGAAGTTACCTCAGAAACCCTGTTAATTCGTAATGTATTGAGAGAATCGCAAAATAGAAAGCATTTAACACGGAAAACAAACAAATCTGGGAAACCAAATCAATTTTCAGACACAGAGATGCATGAATGCTAAATGTGAGACATTCCGAGGGCATGAGATAAAGTAATCTCACAACTAACATCAGGACAATTCCAAACTACTCTTTCAAACATACTGCAGCCTTAGGGAACCATCACTTCCCAGACAATGCTGAAAAGAGAGAAAGAAATAACATAATAAGAATGGGCCATAAAAAGGGAATTTCACCAATCGCAGTCTCGATTAGATTACCTTTCCCTTCCGATGTCTCCAGGACGGAAATGAAGGAAATGGGAGAAATTCAATAACATATGACATCGAAATTCATTGGGACGATTTTCCCATTGGCCAGAAAACCAAATAACGACGAGTCGAGTCACCGTAGGACTTTGTTTCACAACAGCGATGAAATAACAGTCTCCATTTGTTTCCAGTAAAAACGCAACTTGCCTGGAACGTAAAGCTACAATAGAGCTGCTTGCGATTTTGCGCGTGGGAGGCGAACACGATCATGACAGCACAGACAACTCGGGAAATTCGGCACTTTCCCACACCACAGTTAGTTGCCCGGGAAGCAAACTCATTTTTCTTTTTTTAAACAGAAATGCAGCAGGTGTCAAAACAGCATTCTGACAAGCAGCGTCGCTCAGCGAAAATGCCAGCAGGGGGATTCGAACTCACGCCTCTGTCGAGACTGGAGCCTAAATGCAGCGCCTGAGACCGCTGGGCCACACTACCAGCCGGCTACACAGCCCATTTTCTTGCATTTCCAATTGTGATCTCTTGCATAACACCAGATGCAAAGTCACATGAAAACGTTTCCATGATCCCTCTCCGACTCGCACAGCTGCTGGGATGTGCCCGTCTACAATATCAATTTCGCAGCAGATAACGATAGCTCATCAATCCAAACAAAAATCAATGGTAAGCTGAGTCTATCTTCTCAGACTCTTTTCAGCTCCATATGTTTCTGTGAGAATATATGTTCGCTTATGATTTGGCCAAATAACCATGAGCTGCTTGACATTACTGCAATTTCGATTCTTGCTTTGCTCAATGATTTCACCCATTGCTCGAAACAGGACAACTTTCACGTTTACACGGAACATGTAACACACCGGACTACAGGGAAAATGCACAAAGCTGAGCAGGCCGTGTTCCACATCATACCGTGCAGCATAGTTTCAGTCACTGTGTCTGTTTTGCAGAATAAGAGTCCCAAAGAATGTTCTCCACCCTAAAACCGGAGGTAGCATTACAATCCGAGAACGACAGATCACGGATTGTGAGGATGCTCTGACCTCGGAGCCAGTTCGAGATGTCACTTTCCTTGCCTTTTACCTTAACCGTGCAATTTGCAGCAGAGATGTTCACACCTGGACATGATCCACATGGATAACCACTGAGGTGGAAACCTGTGTGGGAATCGACGAGATGAGACTGCATAAATTTTGCTAAATTCCATGTTGCTTTTTAGAAATGCAGTTTCTGTTCACCTCAGTCTAAAAGGCAGTTTCTGAACATAGTAACAGAAATCAAAAGGTAATTACCTCACCCCACCCCCACTCCAAAAGAGGTGCTAACTGCCCCTGATTGCTTTTTGTTCACGATGTGAAGAGCTCTCATGCCTGAGTCACCTTCACGTATCTGGTTGCTGAGTGAATCACAAAGAAGGACTTTCTCCAGAGCTGCAACTGCCTCACTTCCCCACTCGCCCTCCCCGTTTACATTTTCCTGCTCGTCAGTGATTTAAAGAAAACCAAATGGATGCGATGTCATTCTGTAGCCTCTCTGTCGATTCCTCCGTTTCAGTTCCAACATGGTTTTGATCTCGGGGCGCACCTTAATTCTCGCGACTCTATGAAAGCATAGGTCCAGAGGTTCCTCTGAGAGTGTAATTTCTTTCATTGCTGTTGCTGATTGAATGAGCCACTAACGTGCGAACTGCTCCAAAACATGATTCAGCACCTCTGGTGCCAATTCTCGCGCATTTAATAACGAAAGACAGCTTCCAAATGAAGTCTTTCAGCGACGACTTTGGGGTACATTTGATAGACAGACAAGTTCAGGAATTCGTGGTGCACAGTGACACCAGCGCATCAGCTTCTTCCCTGTTTTTGAACCGAGCCGCCTGCGCAAGGAATGCAAATGCGGTGCTGCTTTTCATGGAAGCATCAGAAGGGGGTAACTACACTCACAAACAGAAGGGCATATGATCAGAACCAGGTTGGAGAAAAACTTTACAATGCTTTGCACAGTCATTAAATGAAATTGCATTACATTTGACTACGAGAGCAGATTTGTTCAAGCAAACTCGAAGGCAGGTTTGCAGATGGAAAGCAAGCAAGAAAGCTCCGTTCTTGTCCATGTAAAAGGCTGCCGTTTCAGAACAAAGCAGCTTCTGCCCAGTTTCGAACTGGGGAGTTTTCGCGTGTAAGGCAAACGTGATGACCAATACACTACAGAAACGAACCACAGCCGCCCGTCCTGTGGCTCAGTGGCATTCTGCGCTGAAAGTTGAAGCAATTCTACCTTTCACCTTTCTGTTTCCAAGAGTTCGTTGTTGTTCAGCGTAATTGATATCTTGAAAACGTTAGAAAAAAAGACACGCTTCCAACTCAGTTTCAACTCAGTTGGTATCAATGTGGCTCGTGTCCAAGTTTCAACGTCTCTGCATCAAATTGCAAAGTTAATGTAAAATGCAGAGAAACATACACCCCAACCTGCACCAATACCTGTCTCCTGTTATCAAACTGTTATAGGCAGAAACAAAAGCACACAACTTTCCACCACTACCCTGTCTCCTGCAATTAAACAGTTATACACAGAAACACACACACCCCTTCACCACCACATTGTTTTCTGCCATTTAACAGATATATACAGGAGCACACACACACACAAGCACACACAATCCTTGACACCTAATTTGTCTCCTGTCATTGAGCATGTATACACAGAAATACACACGCAACCCTCAATCTGTCTCCTGTAATTAAACAGATATGTACAGAAATACACACACAAAACTCCAGCACCACCCTGTCTCCAGCTATTAAACAGTTATACACAGAAACACACACTCACCATCCTCCACCACCACGCTGTCTGCTGCTATTAAACAGAAATTTACAGAAACATACAGCAACCCTCCATCACCACCCTGTCTCCTTTCATTAAACAGATACACACAGGAACACAAACACACACAACCCTCCATCACCACCCTGTCTCCTACGATTATACAGATAAACACAGAAACACACATACACCACCTTCTACCAAAACCCTGTCTCCTGCAATTAAACAGACATACATAGAAACACGCACATACTGGCTGCATCACCACCCTGTTTCCTGACATTAAACGGATATACACAGAAACACAGACCCATTCATCGCCCTACCACCACCTTGTCTCCTGACATTAAACAGATATGCATTGAAACACACACACGTCTCTCCACCACCACCCTGTCCTCAGCAATTAAATAGATAAACACACAAATAAACACATGCACAACCCTCCACGACCACCCTGTCTCCTGCCATTAAACAGATATACATAGAAACACACACACACAACCCTCCATCACCACCATTGAAGGGATATACACAGAAATGCACACACACATCCCTCGACCAACTCCCTGTCTCCTTCCCTTAAACAGATATACACAGAAACAAACACCCACAAAGCTCGGCCACCACACTGTCTCCTGCCATTAAACAGATATACAAAGAAACACTCATACATACACAACCCTCCACCACCATCCTGTCTCGTGTAAGTAAGCACATAGACACAGAACCACAGACATTCTACCCTCCACTACCACACTGTGTCTTGTCATTAAATAGATTTACTCAGAAACACACACACCAGCCTCCTCCACCACCATGTCCTGCTATAAACCGATACATACAGAAACATACACACATATTTCCGGCACCACCCTGTCTCCTGTCATTAAGCAGTTAAACACAGAAAAACACACACGTTCTTCCTCCACCACTGTCTCCTGTCCTTAAACAATTATACACGGAAACACGCACGCACACTACCCGCCCCCCAACCCTGTCTACAGCCCTTAAATAGATGTATACAGAAACACACGCACACAACACTCAACGAACACTCTGTCTCCTGCTATTAAACAGGCGCACACAGAAATACACACACAATCCTCCATCACCACCCCGTTTCCTGCCATTAATCAGATATTCACAGAAACACACACACACCTCCTCCACGATAACCCTGTCTCCTGCCATTATACAGATATATACAGAAACATGCACACAATCTTCCATCACCACCCTGTCTCCTGCCCTTAAATAAATATACACAGAAACACACACATAATCCTCCAACACCACCTTGTTCTCCTGCTATTGAGCAGAGATATGCAGAAAAAGACACACAACCCTGCACTACCACCTTATCAACTACCATTAAAGAGACTGGCACAAAAAAAACGCACAGACAACCCTCCACCAACACTCTGTCTCCTGGCATTAAACTGATATACACAGAAACACACACACACTCACACACACACACATAACCCTCCACCACCACACTGTTCTCGTGCCATTGAACAGATATACACAGAAATACACACACACAACCCTCGACCATCACCCTGTCCCCTGCCCTAAAACAGATATACCCAGAAGAACACACACATACAGAACCCTCCACCACCACCCTGTCTGCTGTCATTAATCAGATATGCACATAAACATACACATACACACACACAATCCTCCCCAATCACACACTCTCCGGTGATTAAACAGATATAAACAGAAACACACACACATCTTGACATCAACACCCTGCTTCCTGCCATTGAGCAGACATACACAGAAACACACACAAACACACACGCGCGCACACACACAACCCTTGAACAGCAATTTGTTTCCTGTCATTAAGCAATTAAACAGATATTTACAGAAACATACAGATAAACCTCCACCACCACCAATCAATCTCCCATCATTATATATATATACACAGTAACACGCACACCCATTCCTCCAACACCACACTGTCTCCTGCAATGAAACATATAGACACACAAACACACGCACATACGACCCTCCTCCGCCACTCTGTCTCTGGCAATTAAACAGATATATACAGAAACATAAAGACATATCTTCAGCACAACCCTGTCTTCTGCCATTAAACAGACATAGACAGAAACACACACGCATATGTACACACAAGCATTGACAACCAATTTGTTTCCTGTCATTAAGCAGATGAACACAGAAACACACACACAACCCTTCACGACCACCCTGTCTACATTCATTAAACAGTTATATACAGAAACACACACTCACTTACCTCCAAAACCACACTGTCTTCTGAATTAAACAGATATTTACAGAAACATCCAGACAAGCCTCCACCACCACCCTGTCTCCTGTCATTAAACAGATATACACAAACATACACACACACCACCACGGCAACCCCCTCACCTATCATTAAACAGATATACGCAGAAACACGCACATACCACCCTTCACCACAACCCTGTCTCCTGCCATTAAACAGATATACATAGAAATACACAAACGCACAACAGTACACCACCACATTGTTTTCTGCCATTGTGCAGATATACACAGATGCACACGCACAACCACCAACTGCCACCATGTCTCCTGCCATGCAATAGATATAATCAGAAACAAACACATACCACCCTCTACCACAAACCTGCCTCCTGCAATTAAACAGGTATATCCAGAAACACACACAGAGAGAACCCTCCCCCACAACACCGTTTTATGCCACAAATCAATTATACACACACACAAACCTCCACTACCATCCTGTCTCCTGCCATTAAACAGAGATATACAGAAACACACACGCAACACTACACCACCACCTGTTTTCTGCCATTGTTCTGTACACAGAAACACACACAACCCTCCACTACCACCCTGTCTCCTGCAATTCAATAGATATATACAGAAACACACACATGCAACCCTCCACTACCGCCCTGTCTCCTGCAATTCAACAGACATATACTGAAACGCACACACACAACCCTCCACTACCACCCTGCCTCCTGCAATTCAACAGATATATACAGAAACGCACACGCATAACCCTTCACTACCGCCCTGCCTCCTGCAATTCAACAGATATATACAGAAACGCACACGCATATCCCTCCACTACCACCCTGCTCCTGCAATTCAACAAATATATACAGAAACGCACACACAACCCTCCACTACCACCCTGCCACCCGCCATTAAACAGATATATGGAGAAACTCACACACACAACCCTGCACCACCACCTTATTTCCTGCTGTTAAGTAGATATACATATAAACACGGACTGTACACTTCACCACCACCTTGTCTCCTGCCACTAAACAGATATACACAGAAAAGCACACACACAATCCTCGACAAACACCCTGTCTTCTGACATTAAAGGGATATATACACAAACACACGTCCATCCCTCCACCACTACCCTGTCCTGCTGCCATTGAGCAGATATACACAGAAATACACACACACAACCCTCGACCACCACCATGTCTACTTCCCTGAAACAGATATACACAGAAACACACACACATGCAGAACCCTCCACCACCATCCTGTTTGCTGCCGTTTCTCAGATATGTACAGAAATACACACACAACCCTCTCCAATCACACACTCTCTGGTGATTAAACAGATATAAAAAGAAACACACACACATCTCGACAGCAACACCCTGTCTCCTGCCATTGAATAGACATACTCATAAACACACACACACACACACACACACATGCACATACACACACACAACCCTTGAACAGCAAATTGTTTCCTGTCATTAAGCAATTAAACAGATATTTACAGAAACATACAGACAACCCTCCACCACCACCCAGTCTCCCGTCATTAAACAGATATACACAGAAACACGCACACCCATTCATCCAACACCACACTGTCTCCTGCAATTAAACATTTATACACACAAAGACACACACACACACACACCACCCTCCTCCACCACCCTGTCTCTTGGAATTAAACAGATTTATACAGAAACAGAAAGGCATATCTTTAGCACCACCCTGCCTCCTATCATTAAACAAACCTCCACTACCATCCTGTCTCCTGCCATTGAACAGGGATACACAGAACACTACACAAGCAAGTTGTTTCCTGCCAATGATCAGATGTACACAGAAACACACACAACCCTCCACCACCATATTGTTTTCTGCCATTAAACAGATATACACAGAAACACACACAACCTTCAAAACCACTCTGTCTCCTGCAATTAAACAGATATTTACAGAAACATCCAGACAAGCCTCCACCACCACCCTGTCTCCTGTCATTAAACAGATATACACAAATACACACACACACACCACCACGACCACCCCCTCGCCTATCATTAAACAGATATACGCAGAAATACACGCTCACCACCCTGCACCACAACCCTGTCTCCTGCCATTAAACAGATATACATAGAAATACACACACAACAGTACACCACAACATTGTTTTCTGCCATTATGCAGATATACACAGAAACACACGCACAACCACCAACTGCCGCCATGTCTCGTGCCATGAAACAGATATAATCAGAAACAAACATATACCATTCTCCACCGCCAACCTGTCTACTGCAATTAAACAGGTATATACAGAAACACACACATAGAGAACCCTCCCCCACGACCCCGTTTGATGCTATAAATCAATTATACACAGAAACACAAACACACAAACCTCCACTACTATCCTGTCTCCTGCCATTAAACAGAGATACACAGACCACTACACAAGCAAGTTGTTTTCTGCCAATGATCAGATGTACACAGAAGCACACACACAAACCTCCACTGCCACCCTGTCTCCTGCAATTCAATAGATATATACAGAAAGGCACATGCACAACCCTCCACTACCACCCTGTCTCCTGCATTTCAACAGATATATACAGAAACACTCACACACACAAACCCCCCACTACCTCCCTGTCAGCAGCCATTAAACAGATATGTGCAGAAACACACACACACAGCCCTCCACCACAACCTTATTTCCTGCCACTAAGTGGATATACACACAAACACGGACTCTACACTTCACCACAACCATTTCTCCTACCACTAAACAGATATACATAGAAAAACACACACACACAATCCTCGACCGCCTCCCTGTCTGTTGACATTAAACAGATATACCCTCAAACACACACATGTCCGTCCACGACCACCCTGTTCTGCTGCCATTTAGCAGGTATACACAGAAGTACACACACACAACCCTCGACCACCGTCATGTCTCCTGCCCTGAAACAGATATACACAGAAACAGACACATATACACAACCCTCCACCACCACCCCGTTTGCTGCCGTTAATCAGATATACACCTAAACACACACAGACACAACCCTCCATCATCACACTCACTCTGGCAATTAAATAGATATAAACAGAAATACAAACTCATCTCGACACCATCAACCTGTCTCCTGCCATTAAACAGACATGCACAGAAACAAACACACACAAATCTCCACCACAACCCTGTCCCCTGCGATTAAACAGATATACGTAGAAATGCACAAACACACAACTGTTAACCACCACATTGTTTTCTGCCATTAAACAGATATACACAGAAACGCACATACAACATTCTACGAACACCCTGTCTACTGACCTTAAACAGGTATACACAGAAACATACACAACCCTCCTCCACTACCCTGTCACCTGCCACTAAACACACAGACACAGAAACACAGACACTCTACCCTCCAGCACCACTGTGTCTCCCGCCATTGAATAGAGATACGCAGAAACACACACAACCCTCCATGACCATCCTGTCTCCTGCCATTGAACAGGTATACAGAGAAACACACACACATCATCATGTCTCCTGCCATTAAGCACATATACGCAGAAGCACACACACAACCCTCCATACCAACAAGCCACCTGCCATTAAACAGTTATAAACAGAAACACACACTCAGCACACTCCACTACCACCCTGTCTCTCGCCCTTAAATAGATATACACATTAACACCCATGCACACAACTCAATATGACCATCCTGCCTCCTGACATTAAACAGGTAGACACCGAACCCAATGCACAATCCTCCACCACCACCCTGTCTCCTGCCTTTAAGCAGATATACGCACAAACACACACACATCCCTCAACCACCACCATGTCTCCTACCATGAAAAAGATATATGCACATTGGACAGATATAGACAAAAAACACACACACACCAAACTGTCTCGTGCCAGTAAGCACATTTACACGGAAACAAACACTCACACACTAAAATCTCCTTGACCACCCTGTCTCCTGTCATCAAAGAGTTATACACGGAAATACACACACACACAACTTCCACGAAATTTACAGCTGAGGGAACAGCAGTTACGATGTGCTTAGGCAAGATTTAGGAAATATAGGATGGGTAAGGAACCTGCAGGGAATGGGCACATTAGATATGTGGAGCTTATTCAAGGAAACGCTCCTGAGAGTCCTCGATAAATATGTACCTGTCAGGCAGGTAGGAAGCTGTAGAGCGCAGGAGCCATGGTTTACAAAGGAAGTGGAATCTCTGGTCAAGAGGAAGAGGGAGGCTCATGTTCGAATGAGATATGAATGCTCAGTTAGGGCGCTTGAGGGGTACAGGGTAGCCAGGAAAGACCTAAAGAGAGAGCTCAGAAGAGCCAAGAGGAGACATGAAAATTTGTTGGCCGATAGGATCAGGGTAAACCATAAAGCTTTCTATAGGTATTTAAGGAATAAAAGAATGACAAGAGTATGATTACGGGCAATCAAGCATATTAATGGGAAATTATGTGAGGAGTCGGAGGAGATAGAGAAAGCACTAAATGAATATTTTTCGACAGTATTCACTCTAGAAAACGACAATGTTGTCGAGAAGAATACTGAGATACAGGCTACTAGACTAGTTTGGATTGAGGTTCACAATGAAGACGTATTAGGAATCCTGCAGAGTGTGAAAATAGATACGTCCACTGGGCTGGATGGGATTTAGCCTGGGATCCTCTGGGAAGCCAGGGAGGAGGTTGCCGAGCCTTTGGCATTGATCTTTAAATCGTCATTGTCTACAGGAATAGTGCCAGAAGACTGAATTATGGCAAACGTGGTTCCCCTGTTCAAGCAGGGGAGTAGAGACAACCCTGATAATTATAGTCCAGTGAGCCTTACTTTAGTTGTTGGTAAAATGTTGGAAATGGTTATAAGAGATAGGATTTACAATTATCTATAAAATAATAATTTGATAATGGATAGTCAGCAAGGTTTTGTGAAGGTTATGTCGTGCCTCACAAATCGTATTTAGTTCTTTGACAAAGTGACCAAACAGCTAGATGAGAGTAAACCGGTTGGTGTGGTGTATATGGGTATCAGCAACGCATTTGATAAGGTTCCCCACAGTAGGTTACTGTTCAAAATGCGGAGGAATGAGATTGTGGGAGATATAGCAGGTTGGATCAGTAATTGGCTTGATGAAAGAAGACAGAGGGTGGTGGTTGATGGGAAATGTTCATATGGAGTTCAGTTCCTCGTGATTTGCCGCAAGGGTCGGTGTTGGGTCCACTGCGGTTCATCATTTTTATAAACGACCTGGATGAGGGAGTGGAAGGGCGGGTGGGTTAGTAAATTTGCAGACAACACTAAGGTCGGTGGAGTTGTGGATAGTGACGAAAGATGTTGCAGGTTACAGAGAGATATAGATAAGCTGCAGAGCTGGGATGAGAGGTGGCAAATGGAGTTTAATGTGGACAAGTGTGAGGTGATTCACTTTGGTCGGAGGAACAGGAATTCAAAGCACTGGGCTTATGATAAGATTCTTGGAAGTGTAGATGCGCAGAGAGATCTCGGTGTCCAGGTACACAGATCCTTGAAAGTTGCCACCCTTTTGAAAGTGTTGTTAAGAAGGCACTAATATAGGGATCGAGTTCTGAAACCACTCTAGCTTCTAATAGTGTATAACCAGTGTTTAATTTGGTAGTGTATTTAATTACTGTTCTCTGTATAATGGATACTGTTAATTTCACTGATTATTACATTTGCATTTGCTCCTGTATTAAACTTACCTTTTGTATTGAATAAACGCAGAAATTCTTTTGCCCTGAAACACCCATCTACTGCCTTCTTCATTTGACATTTTTAAATAAATCCAGTGACAGAACCAGGGATCTGGGGTTGATTCAAACCATCTAAAAATCAGCAAATTACTGAACAAAAAATGGACAGGGTACCCTGATTGAACTGTAAGAGTAATTGGAGTTCTATTGTAGTGTTGGTTCTGAAGCCAAATGTTTCAATTCGATCCTGTGTAGACAGTAGGAAAGTGAATGTTGCCACAAAGATGGATTTGTACCCTATTCCCAGGACAGGAGATTGCATTGATAGGGTAGGTAGTGTATCATTCGTATCCAAAATTGATTTGTTAAAAGTGCCACTGACAACAAGAGCAAAGGAAATTTCTTCCTGTGCTGCATTCTGGATCTTTGTATACAATGGAAAACTCAAATACATTCTAAACATTTGGGATGACAGGGTATAGACTGACAGCAGAACTGAAGAAAACTAGCTTTTTAGGGAAATATTTTTGGAAATTTATGGGATTAAATTCTGATAAATCCACAGGATCCAATAATCTACATCTCAGATTACTTCAGGAAATGCCCAAAATATTTGGAAACATTGATGTTCAAGATTCTATACATTCTGGAATAATTCCCACTGACTGGAGAGTTGCTCATGTAACACCACTATTGAAAATGGGAGGGAAAGAGAAACTGGACAACTTAGACCATTCAGCCTGACAATACTCAAGTCTGTTATGAAAGATTATAATCACTGAGCACGTGGAAGACAGTGGCAGGATGAGACAGAGTCAGCATGGTTTGTGGAAAGGGAGATCGCGCTTAACAAATTGACTGGAATTGTTTGAGTATGGGAATAGCGAATTTGACAAGAAGGAGGCAATTGACGTGGTATATTTGGAACTTTTAAAAGGTTTTTAAGAAATCCCACAGAAGAGAGTATAAAATATTAAGATTCATGGGACTGGGGACAGTGACTGACGTGGATAGAGAACTGGTTGGCAGGCAGGAAACAAAGAGTAAAAATAAACTGGAATTTGTCTGAAAGGTAGCTATTCACAATATTTGTTCATGGTTTAGATGAGGGAACTTAAGAGTAATATCTCCAAGTTTGCAGATGACACAAAGCTGGGTGGGAGGGGGAGCTGTGAGGGGGATGCAGAGATACATCAGTGTGATTTTTGGAGATGTTAAGTGATGGCAGATGAAATACAATGATGTTAAATGTGAGGTTACCCAGTTTAATAGCAAAAATTGGAAGGCAGATTATTATCTGAATGGTGATAGATTGGGAATGGGGAGGTGCAATAAGATCTGTGTGTCTGTGTATACCAGTCACTGAAAGTCAGCGTGCAGGTGCAGCAGGCAGTGAAGAAGATAAATTATATGTTACCTTTATAGTGAGAGGATTTGAGTGCAGGAACAGGGATGTCTTGGTGTAATTGTATGCAGCCTTAGTGAGTCCACACCTGGAATATTCATACCAAAACTGGTTCAGTGACAGGAGACAGTGGGTGAAGGCAAAACGTTGTTTGTGTGACAGGACGCAGTGTGCAGTGGGATCCACAGGGATCAGTGCTGGGTCCCTTATTGTTCAGGATGTATTGAAACAATGAAGATGAGAATGTGAGAGGTGAGGGGTGGGGGTGAGTGGATGATGACTGAGTTTGTAGATGACACGAGGTTTGGCAGATGGTTGACAGTGAGGAAGAAGGTCTTAGGTTACAGGAGGATCTAACTGGATTGTTCCCCTACCTCGCAGTCGGCACACATTCACTGTGAAAGATGGAAGCTTTAGAGGGCATTTGAAGAGCAGGTTTTCATTCAGAGGGTGGTGGGGGTCTGGTTTGTACTGCCTGGGATGGTAGTTGAGGTGGAAAATCTCACAATCTTTAAAAAGTATTTGGATGACCCCTTGAAATATCATGACATTTAATGCTAAGGCCCTTGTGTTGCGAAGTTGGATGAATGCAGGTTTAGTGTAGTTTGGCTGGTACAGGTTCAATGGGCCGAAGGGCCTCTTCTGTACTGCGTGATTTTATGATTGTATTGTGTGCAGTTTTGGTCTCGTTATCTTAGGAAGGATGTTCTGGCTGTGGGGGGAGGGCAGTGAAGGTTTACCAGACTGATTCCTGGGGATGACAGCACTGAGATCTGATGAGAAACTGGATAAATTAGGATTATATTAACTGGAGGTTAGAAGATTGAGGGGAGTCACATTGAAAACTCTAAAATCCTAACAGGACAAATGTTCCTGATGACTGGGGAGTCCAGAATCAAGGACTCCAATTTAAGGATACGGGAAAGGCCATTTAGGGCTGAGATGGAGAGAAAGGTTTTTCATCCAATGAGTGGGAAACTTGTGGAAGTTTCTGTCACTGAAAGAACCCAAACCAATGAATGTTTTCCAGAAAAAGCTACGCATAGTTCTTCGGATGAAAGGGATCAACGGTTACGGGGAGAAAGCAGGAACATGCGACTGAGTTGGATGATCAGCCATGATCATATTGAAAATTGGAACAGTCTTGAAGGGCTGAATGGCCTAATCCTGCTCATAGTTTCACTGTTTGAGAGACTGTTCATCAACGTGGAAACATATTGAGTTAGAGAAAAGCATTTGCCTTTGGTCAGGAATTAATTTGGAGAAAGGAGACAGAGTGGAGGGATAACGTATGTGTCCTCCAATAAGCAAGAGGTGAATAGTGGTGTCCCCAGGGATCTGTGCTGGGACCTCAGCATTTCACGATATTTCTCAATGACTTGGATGAAGAAACAGAGAGTCATCTGTTCAAGATTGCAGACCACACTGAGTGAGGCAGCTAGGAGGAGGTTACAGAGATGGGGTGGGTGGATGGACAAGGAGGGACTTCAGAACAAGGATGAGAATGTGAAAATCGAGGTGTTGTTGGACCGGGAGCCAATGTTGCTCAGTGAGGACAGTGGAGGATGGGGATGGGACTTGGTGCAAGTTCGGATACAGGCAGCAGAGTTTTGGATGAGCTGAAGTTTACAGAGGGCAGTGGCTGTGATGTGGCCCAGTATAACATTAGAATGATCATGTTTGGAATCCCAAAGCAATGGCTGAGATTTTCAGTGAGTGATCTCTGTGATTTGGAGGGTTTGTGATTTAGATTTAGATTACTTACAGTGTGGAAACAGGCCCTTCGGCCCAACAAGTCCACACCGCCCCGCCGAAGTGTACCCACCCATACCCCTACATCTAAATCAACCCCTTACCTAAGACTACGGGCAATTTAGCATGGCCAATTCACCTGACCTGCAAATCTTTGGACTGTGAGAGGAAATCGGAGCACCCGGAGGAAACCCACGCAGACACGGGGAGAACGTGCAAACTCCACACAGTTAGTCGCCTGAGGCGGGAATTGAACCCGCGTCTCCGGTGCTGTGAGGCGGCATTGCTAACCACTGTGCCACCGTGGTTTGTGGGGCTCAGATCAGCCTCAAAGTTGAGGCCAGGATTGGCAGGAATCTGATACTAAATAAAAGCTGAAAAAGCTGTGGTTGCAGTAAATGACGAACAAAAACTGAAATTGCTGGAAAGGCTCAGCAGGTCTGGCACCATCTGTGGAGAGAAAGCAGTTAACATTTTGGGACAAGTGAACCTTCTGCAGAACTGTTCTGAGGAAAGGTCATGGCAACCGAAATGTTAACGCTGATTTATTTCCCCAGATCTCGCCAGACCTGCTGAGGTATTCTGTTTTTACAAAGAGTCTGGTTGAGCAGCAGACAGTGCTCAGGGAGAGGGATGGAGTTCGTGCTGGGAGCTGAAGAGGATTGCTTGGATCTTCCCAATATGTTTCCCAGTGAGCATGGCTCCTCAGTCCTGACTGCTCTAAGCTGCTGTGATTGTCACTGATTGGACACTTATTATTAGAGATTCTGACCACAGCAGAATGCCCCAGTGTAAAAAATAACTGCAAAGACTGTCAGATCGCAAGGTTGAAACTTCACTAAAACGGGAAGTGAAAGATGGAGCTCAGAGCAGCTGGATGTTTGTTACTGAGACGGGAGAAAACTGTGAACTGTCTGCACTCCCTGGAATCTGACAGCATATAAGAACATTAAAACCAGGAGCGGGAGCAGGCTCTCTGGCCTCTCGGGCTGCTCTGCCATTCAGTAAGATCATGGCTGATCTTTTCATGGCCTCAGCTCCCCCTTACACACCTTTTCACCAAAACCCTTGATTCATTTACTGTTCCAAAAATTATCTGCCTTAGCTTGAAAAACATTTACTGTGGAAAGCTCAACCACTTCACTGGGCGGGGAATTGGAGAGATTCACAACCCTCTGGGTGAAGAAGTTCCTTCTCTATTAAGTCCTAAATCTGCTCCCCCTCGCACAGGAGGAGACCATTCAGCCCATCGAGTCTGTGAGTGATCCAATTAATCCCACTGCCCTCTCTCTCCACATAACTCAGTAAATCTTTCCTTTTTAGCTCGATCTCCAGTTGCCTCTTGTAGACCTGGTTCCACAGCAGAGACTGTCCCTAAACTGGGCTCCAAATTGGCACCTCATTCATTCACTGGGAGACAAACTGCCTGGGCTGGGAAATGGAGCTCAGGACCCTGAACATTCTCTCCCCCCTCCTGAGGGACACTTGATGATGAGGGATAGTTCCAAGGAGCCCGACAATACACACTTCCCCATTCTGTGTGCAAAAGGCTGGAGCCTGCCAGCAGGATATTCAACTGCTGAAGCTATCATCTGTTTGATCAATTCTGACCACCCCAACTCTCCATAACCCTTTTAATCATTATTGATGGACAATCTCCTCCTTGGTGTGAGACAGGGAAGGGACTAGTCTGTTGCAGACAATTTGGAATTTACAGAGCAAAGGTTGAGGAAGATCCAAAGGGACATTACAAATAGATTAAGGACAAAAGGGTAACTAGGGAGAGATTAGCGCCGCTCAAAGATCAGCTCGGTGGCCTTTGTTTGGAGCTGCAGGAGATAGGGGAGATACTGAGCAAATATTTTTGTGGAAAAGGAAATGGGTGATGTAGAATGGAGGGAAATAGATGGTGACGCCTTGAAAAATGTCCACATATCAATGGAGGAAGTGCTGGATGTCTTGAAACGCATAAAAATGAATAAATCCTCAGGATCTGATCAGGTGTCCTGTAGCACTCTGTGGGAAGCTAGGGAACTGATTGCTGGGCCTCTTGCTGAGATATTTGTATCATCAATAGTCACAGATGAGGTGCTGGAATTCTGGAAGTTGGCTAATGTCGTGCCACTGCTTAAGAAAGGTGGTAAGGACAAGCCAGGGAACTATAGACCAGTGAGCCTGACGTCTTGGTGGGCAAGTTGTTGGAGGGAATTCTGAGGGACTGGATGTACCTGTATTTGGAAAGGCAAGGACTGATTAGGGATAGTCGACATGGCTTTCTGCCTGGGAAATCAAGTCTCACAAACGTGATTGAGTTTTTTGAAGAAATAACAAAGAGGATTGATGAGGGCAGAATGGTAGACATGATCTATATGGACTTCAGTAAGGCATTCAACAAGATTTCCCATGGGAGACAGGTTAGCAAGGTGAGATCTTACCGAATACAGGGAGAACTGGCCATTTGGATACAGAAATGGCTCAAAGGTAGAAGACGGAGGGTGGTGGTGGAGGGTTGTTTTGCAGATTGGAGGCCTGTAACCAGTGGAGTGCCACAAAGATCATTGCTACTTTTCATCATTTATATAAATGATTTGGATGTGTTCTTAAGAGGTAGAGTTAGTAAGTTTGCAGATGACACCAAAATTGGAGGTGTAGTGGACAGTGAAGAAGGTTACCTCAGATGACAATGGGATCTTGATCAGATGAGCCAATGGGCTGAGGAGTGGCAGATGGAGTTTGATAGAGATAAATGATGTATTTCAGGAAAGCAAATCTTAGCAGGACTTATACACTTAATGGTAAGGTCTTATGGAGTTTTGCTGAACAAAGAGACCTTGGAGTGCAGGTTCTTCGCTCCTTGAAAGTAGAATCGCAGGTAGATAGGATAGTGAAGAAGGCGTTTGGTATACTTTCCTTTATTGGTCAGAGTATTGAGTGCAGGAGTTGGGAGGTCATGTTATGGCTGAACAGGACATTGCTTACACCAATTTTGGAATATTCTATGCAGTTCTGGTCTCTTTCCTTTCAGATGGATGTTGTGAAACTTGAAAAGGTTCAGAGAAAATTTAAAAGGGTGTTGCCAGGGTTAGAGGATTTGAGCTATAGGGAGAGGTTAAATAGGCTAGGCTGTTTTTCTTGGAACGTTGTAGGCTAAGGAATGGCCTTTTGGGGGTTTACAAAATCATGAGGGACATGAATAGTGTAGATCGACAAAGTCTTTTCCCTGGGGTAGGGGAGTCCAGATCTAGGAGAGTACGTTTAGGGTGAGAGGGGAAAGATATAAAAGAGTATTGAGGGGCAACTTTTTCACGCATCTGGTGGTACGTGTATGGAATGGGCTGCCAGAGGAAGTGGTGGAGGCTGGTATAATTACAACATTTAAAAGATATCTGGATGGGCATATGAATAGGAAGGGTTTGGAGGGATATGGGCCGGGTGCTGGCAGGTGGGACGAGATTAGGTTGGGATATCGGGTTGGGCCAAAGGGTCTGTTTCCGTGTTGTATATCTCTCTAACTCTATGACTCTAAACTGGGAGAGTTTGGATGTGGGATGAGCAGGAATAGAGGTTTCTGTAGCCAAGGGGCTGACGTAGGGCATAGATGATCAATCTTGTGGAGATTGAAATAAAAGACTTCGTCATGGAGAGGATGTGGGGTTTGAAGTTCCAATAGGGAGGGTCCAGTGGGAAAGAGTCCTGTGCTCACAGCTGTCCATTAGACATTCCAATGGGATAGAGGCCCATGGTTACTGATCTCTGTTTGGTGGCCCAGTAGGAATGATGTCCAGTTTTATTGGTGTCTGTTGGAGAGTCCAGATGGAAGGAGGCTCATATTTACTGATGTCTGATGGAGGTTCCAATTGAGTCCCATGGAATTGGAATGTTGGTATTTCTTGCAGCAATTGGAATCTTGGTATTTATTATAAAAGGACTGGAATTCAGAAATAAAGAAATATTGTGACAATTCTGTGAGGTATTGGTGAGACCACATCTGAAGCATTGTGTCCAGTTTTGGTCTCCTTACTTGATGAAGGATATGGTGGCACTGGATGCAGTTCAAAGGATGTTCACCAGACTGATTCCTGGCGTGAAAGGGCTGTCATATGAGAAATGATTGAATAGCTTGGGCTTTTACTCACTGGAATTCAGTCACATGAGGTGGGATCTGAGAGAGGTATATAAGATGCTAAAGGGGATTGATAAGTCAGACATGGAACAGTTGTTCCCTCCTGTGGGACAGTCGTGAAAAATAGGTCATAGATATAGAGTGGGTGAGGTAGGTTCCAACTGCGATGAGGATAAACTACAATGCGATGAGGATAAACTACAATGGCACGGTGGTGCAGTGTTAGCACTACTGCCTCACAGTTCAGGGAGCTGGGTTTGATCCCACCCTTGGGCAGCTGTGTGGAGTTTGTAGATTCTCCCCCTATCTGTGGGGGTTTTATCAGGGTGCTGCTCTCACAGTCGGAAGATATATGGACTAGGAGGATTGGCTATGCTAAATTTCCCATTGTGTTCAGGGATGTGTAGGTTAGGTTCGTCAGTCATGGGAAATGTAGGGTCACAGGGAAAGGGTAAGGGGATGGGTCTGGGTGAAATGCTCTTTGAACGGCCGCTATGGACTTGTTGGGCCAAATGACCTGTTTCCATCCTGAATGGATTCTGTTCTATTGTAACTCGTTCTCTCAGAGGGTTGAGAATCTGTGGAGGTCACTGCCCCCAGACCGCAGTGGAGGCAGAATCAATCAACAGATTCAATAAAGAAACAGATATCTTTCTGATGAAAAGCAGGATAGAGGGCAATAGGAGCAGTCTGGAAAGTGGAGATGAGGATAAGATCAGGCAAGATCAGGGCTTGAAGGACGGAATTATCTCTTCCTGCTCCTCATTCCAAAGTTGGAGGGAAGGAAGTTGACCGTGTGATAGGTAGATGGAGGTACGGGTAATGGTGATAGGTCAGAGAGGAGGGTAGAGAGGATAGGTGGGAAGGAAGATTGACAGATGGGACAGGTCATGAAGGGACAGATGGGACAGTGCCAAGTTGAATGTTTGAAACTGGGATAAGATGGGGAGGGGGGAACGAGAAACCTGGTGAAATTCACATTAATGCCGTGGGGTTGGAAGGTCCTGAGGCGGAAGATGAAGCGTTCTTCCTCCAGGTGTCGGGTGGCTAGGAAGTGATGATGTAGGAGGCCCATGACCTACATTTCGTTGGCAGAGTAGGAGGCAGAGTTGAAGTGTTTGGCCGGGGGCGGTGAGATTGGTTGGTGCGAGTGTCCCAGAAATGTTCTCTGAAGCACTCTGCTCGTAGATGTCCTGTCTCCTCAATGTAGAAGAGACTGCATTGGGAGCAACGGATACAGTAAATGGCATGTGTGGAAGTGAAGGCAAAACTTTGATGGATGTGGAAGGCTCCTTTGGAGTTTTGGACAGAGGTGAGGGGGGAGTTGTGGGCTCAGGTTCCTGTGATGGCAGGGGAAGTGCCAGCTGGGGACGATGGATTGGTGGGGGGGTGGGGTGGACCTGATGAGGGAGTCACGGAGGGAATGGTCTTTATGGAAAGCGGATAGGGATGGGAAGGGAAATCTATCTCTGTTGCTGGAGTCTGTTTATAGGTGCCGGAAATAACGGAGGATGATGCAATGTATACGAAGGTCAGTGGGGTGGAAGGTAAGGACCAGGGGGGTTCTGCCCTTGACAGTAAAACTGGATTTGACCATGGAAGGGGCAGGAGAGGAGAAGGGATTGGGTCATGTTGTGAATGGACAGGATGGGTCAGTGGTTCAGAGTCTGTCCTGTCCCTCCAGCTCACACTGATGGCCTGAAGATCTCCTCTCTCTGCTGTGCCTTCATGGAATGAGGTTTGTGTCCAAACCAGTCCTCAGTGAAAATAGGCCAACAGCACGGAAGTGCCCTTCATTTGGCAAGAATATGTCTGTCTTCCTGAGAGCTACCAAAGCCTGGTCAATGTGGGAAATGGGACCTTCCTCCAGGAGAAGACATGCTGCTGGGATCAAGGGTTAACATCTATTGGTGGGACAGAGCAGAGGGAGATTTACCCTGTATTTAACTGTTACCACCTGGGATGCTGTGGGAAAGAAAGAGAGAGGGAGATAGAGTAAGACAGAGAGAGAAAGAGAGAGAGGGAGAGGAACAGTTGGAGAGAGAGAGAGAGAGAAGGACAGGGTGTGAATGAGAGAGAGAGGTAGAGTGAGTCTGAGGAAATGTAAGATGAGCAAAGGTAGAGAGGGAGAGAGAGTTAGAGGGAGGTAGAGATGGTGTGGTTGAATAATAGAGAGAGAGAGAAAGAGAGAGAGAATGAGATCGATTATGAAACAGTGTGACAGAGGGAGAGGAGAGAGACAGAGAGACAAAGATGCAGAGTAGGTGTGACACTAGGAGTAAAGGGAATCTCGTAAAAGAGAGAGAGAGAGATAGACAGGTTCTGGTCACCACATTATGAGAAGGATGTGACTGTACTCGAGGGTGTGCAGAGATTTCCCCGCTTGCTGCCTGGCCTAGAGAGTCTGAGCTATGAGGAAGGATTGGAAAGGCTGGGGTTGTTTATCTGGGAGCAGTGAAGGTTGAGAGGGGACCTAATAAAGGGCTATAAGATTATGAGGGGCAGAGGTAGAGTGGACAGGAAGGTATTTTTTCCATGAGTAGAGGAATCAATACCCAGTGGCGGAGATTGAAGATAACACAGACATACAAAGATAGAAACAGGGAGCAGGAGTAATGTTCTCTTTAGGGTGCGGGTTAGGGTTAGTGTTCAGGTTAGGGTTAGGGTTTGGGTTTGGTCCTGTGAGGCTGCTCTGTCATTCACTATGATCCTGGCTGATCCTCTCCCTCAATGCCAAGGTGGGATTAGCGTTGATGATTTGTCCAAGTCGTTAAATGCTGTTCATGTCATTGAGCTTCTGATTGAGAGATAGACAGAAGACAGAGAGAGAGAGAGAGAGAAAGAGAGCAAGTGCACGTTGTGAGATTGAGTGAGAGAAGGCGAGGCATTTAACTGCTGCCCAAGGACTCAGTGTTCCAATGTCCTGGAATAACGCCTGCTGCAGAGATTAGTTAGAGAGTGACTGGAGGGAGAGAGACAAAGATGGAGTGAGGCAATGAGAGATTGAGGGGACGAGTGAGGAAACAAGTTGTGACGGAGAGGAATGGATGATAAGAGAGAGAGAGAGAAAGACAGGCCAACCAACACAGAAGGAAAGGGAGATCAAAAGAAAAAGAGGTAGTAAGTCAATAAACAACAGGATTATATTCAAGCGAAAGGTGAAAAAGAGATAGAAGGGAAAAGGGTGGGAGGAACCAGGGAAGGATAAGACAGAGACAAAAACAGGAAGTGGGAGGAACTGACCTGTCTCTCTGCCTGATTCCATTTACATACTGAGGAACACCCAGTCAGACTCTCACAGGCTGCAGCTTTTTAAAGCAGAGCCCAGTGAAGGGAGAGTTTATCAGGAACTCGACACAGGGACAGGAGCATGCACCATGATCTCACACATCCAGTTGATCTGGCCCGTGGCATTCTGTGTCGCAGGGACAAATCTCTCTCCTTCCACCTTGAATCTTTAGCTGCTCTCCATTTCACTCCAATTCCACTGACTTGTGATTGAAGGGAAAATGTTAAAACCAGAGGAATGCTCAGTGTCTCCAACAATCTCTCATTTGACAGGCTCTTTCTGTGACAGTTCTGACTTCACTGTGTTTCTCTCAGACCCCTCAGGTATCAGTGGGGACATCATCACGACGCAGTCTCCACCGGTGCTGTCAGTGGGAGTGGGCCAGACTGCAACCATCACCTGTAAATCCAGTCAGAGTGCCAGTTGTGATGTTTCCTGGTACCAGCAGGACAGAAACTCTCTCTCCTGATCTATAGTGCAACAAGTATGTCACAGGAGTCTCCAGCAGATTCACCGGGACACAAGTATCCAGCACACATTTCACCCTGACAATCAGCAGTGTTCAGAATGAGGATGTCGCTGATTATTACTGTCAGCAGACTGAGAGCTGGCCTTGGCACTGTGATACACAGCTATACAAAAACCTCAATACACACAGCACCACTGCCTGTACTGACACATCCCACTGTTATATATAATGTATAACAATGGACACACAGTCCCACCTCCTGTACTGACACCTCCCACAATTGTATATATTTAATATATAATAGAGAACACACTGATACACCACCTATATTGAAAAGTCCACAGTTATAGATAAATGGAACTGAGCAAATTACCCCATGCAGGGATTGTCACTGTCCACTACACACTCCAGTCCCTGTGGTGTCCAGCGCTCACTGAAGGCCTCAAGTTTCCTTCTTACATTCCATGGTCACATGTGAAGAGCAACTGGAAGATTTAACATCAAAATAAAAAGTTCACAAACCTCCTGAACCCAGCTGGACTCAACCCAGAGAGAGAGAGAGATTGTGTGTGTGTGTGTGTGTGAAAGAGAGAGAGAGAGGGAGAAAGAGAGAGAGATAAAAACAGAATGAGAAAATATAGAAAAACATGAATGACAAAGAGAAGTTGAGAGTAAGTGAGAGACAGAAACAGATGGGGAGAGGGTGAGAGTGACAGAATGAAGCAGAGAGCATAGATTTTTGTACAGCCTCTGCACTGGGAGCTCTCACTGTGGTACACGTTCGGTAAAGGAACCAAGCTCAGACTGAGTATGTAAACCCTTTCAATACAAAACTTGCTAAAACACAAATGCTGAATTGTTGAAGGTGTTAGTGGGGAGCTGCAGTGAATGAAATGGTTGATTGAGGAGCACTGTGTCTAATAGGGTGTCGAGCTGTATTTCTTTAGTTCCATTGCCCCCTTTTAGCAGCAAGATATAATCAGTCAGTTTTACTCACCCTGTGGAGGAGCTCTGTCCATTTGCAGCCTGTGGTCGCATTCCTGCAGCATGGAGTGAAATCAGTGAGTAGCCTCCTGTCAGTCTCAGTGTGACAGACACGGGCAGATTTTGATGTGAGCTCTGGCTCCCTGTCCCAGTCTCTGATCTCACTGACCTCAGCAGCAGCAGCAGCAGCAGCAGCACAGTGAGACACTGAGCTCCCACCTCCCCCAGCTTTAACTCTGCTCAATCACACAATCACAAAATTGTTGCAGTGCACAAGGAGGCCATTCAGCCCATCCTGACTGTACTTGCTCTCCGAATGAGCCATTAACTGAGTGTCATTCTCCTGCCTTCTCCCTCTCACCCTGCACATTGTTCCTTTTCAAATAACAGTCTCATTCCCTTTGGAATGTTTCAATTGAAGCTGCCTCCACCACACTCTCGGGCAGTGCATTCCATACTTTAACCACTCACTGGCTGAAAATGATTTTCCTTGTCTCACTTCTGCTTCTTCTACCAATTACTTTCGATCTGTGGCTCTCGCTCTCGATCCTTTAATGAGTGGGAACATTTTCTCCCTATTTAATCTCTCCAGACCTCTCCTGATGTTGAATTTCTCAAACAAATCTCCTCTCAGCCTTCTCTTCCCCAAGGAAGACAGTCTGAACTTCTCCAATATATTTTCTTAACTGACGTTCCTCATCTCTGAACTTTTCATGGGAATTTTCTTTCACATCATCTGCAACATATTCACATTCTTTGTGAAATATAAAACTTTTCTATCCCCCGTAGTTCCATTTGCCTGCATTTGGCTTATTTCCTATCCTTTTTCTCTTCCCATGTACCTGTTCAAATGTCTTTTAAATGTTTTAATCATTCTCGCATCTCCGACTTCCTCTGGCAGTTCATTCAATACCACTCTCTGCCTGAAAGAGGGATACCTCAGGTCCCTTTTGAATCTTTCCTCTTTCACTTTAAACCTCTGCCCGCTAGGTTTTGACTAACCTACCCTGGGGAAAAGACCGTAGCTAGTCACCTTATCTATGTCCATTATGATTGAATAAATCTCTTAAATGTCACCCTGCTGCCTCTGAGCTTCCAAGGAAAGTAGCCCTGCCTAACCAGCCTCTCCTTATAACTGAAACCCTCAAATCTCGGTGACATCCTTGTCATCCTTTTTACACTGTTTCCATTCGAATGCTATCCTTCAATAGCAGGGTGATTGGAAACATGGCCTGACCAATATCTTGGGGAGCTGTAACATAATGTCCCAAGTCCCATACCCGATGAAGACAAGTGCACCAAATGCTTTCTTCACCACCCTGTCTCCACGTGACACCATGTTCAATCCTCTATGTGCCTCCACCCCTTGGTGTCCCTGTTTGACAACACTCCCCAAGGCCCCATAATTAACTGTGTAAGCCCTGGCCTGGTTTTTGTACCAAAATGCAACACCTCGCTATTATCTCAATACATAATGTAAATGTACTCTCAAATAGCCTTCTTCACTGACAATGAAACAACCAATTTCGGTGTCATGTTCAAACTCACAAACTATACTTCCTAAATTCTCGTTCAATTTGTTTCTATGAATGACAAACAATGATGAACCCGGAAGCAATCCTTTTGCTTGTCACAGGCTTCCAGTCCGAACAACAACCCTCGACCACCACAGTCTGTCTCCAACCATTAAGCCAATTTTGTATCAATTAACCTGCTCTCCCTGGATCCCATTTGATCTAACTTACTAACCAGATGTCCATGCAGGAAATTGTCAAAGGCCTTGCTAAAGTCCATGTAGACAATGTCTACCACTCTGCTCTCAGCTATCTTATTGGTCATATTCTCAAAAAAAATTTGTAAGACACATTTTCCCACTGACAAATCCATGTGGATTATCCCTAATCAATCCTTGTCTTTCCAAATGCATTTAGATCCTGTCTGTCAAAATCCCCTCCAACAACTTACCACTATCAGACTCACCGGTGTATAATTCACAGGGTATTCCTTGAAGACCTTATTAAATAACAGCTCAACATTACACACACTCCAGTCTTCCAGCACATCACCCGTGGCTGTTGATGATACAAACATCTCCACAAGGGGTGTCACTGTCTCTTCCCAAGCTTCCCACAAAGTACTGGGAAGGAGCTGATCAGGTCCTGGGCATTTATCTATCTTCATGAGTTTAAAGAACATATTACTGCACCTCTTCTTCTGTAATATGGACTCTTCTCAAGACATCAACATTTATTTCCCAAATTCCCTTCACTTCCATGTACTTCTCAACCGTAAATACTGCGGCAAAATATTAGATTGGTAACTCATTCATATTCGGTTTTAAAATAAAATATGACAAATTCTAAGAGTGAAACATTGGAGGTGATCCATGGGATACGATCCATGATCATGACTTTATGCTGGATTGTCCATTGTCTTTTTCCACTGTTCCCCTAAACCTTATGATACAATGATCACTCTTCCCTCAATGTCCTCTCACTGTCAGTTGATCCACTTGGATCTCCTCATTCCCAAGATCCAGTTACTGTCTCAGTTGATATTCTGACAATTAAAATCCCCTAATGTTTGCACCTCTCTGTAAATTCCTTGTAGGTTTGTTCCTCTACATCCTTCCCACTAGTCGGTGACCGACAGACTGCACTGAAAAAACTGATTGCACCTTTTTGGTCCTTATCCTGAACCAAATCGATTCTGTCCTTGCCACCTTTGAGACACCTTCTTTCTCCAGCTCTGTACCGATCTCCTTAATCAATCCCACACCTCTCACCCTTTCCCCCCTTTCCTATCTTTTCTGAACACCTTGTATCCAGGAATATTTAACAAACAGTCCTGTCCTCATTTGAACCTCATCTGTTAAAGCAACAACATCAGATTTCCACTTGGTAATCTGCGTCTGTAACTCCCCAATCTTATTCCCACACTCCGTGCAGTCCCATACATGCACAGTCAGCCAGATTTAGAATTTATTGCTGGCTCTCTCTCACTCTGACCCTGCCTAAGAAGCTCCTATTCCTCATTCTGATGCTAACAATTTTTTCCAGGATTCTGTGATCCTTGATGTTCCTCCCTGATATTACTTCCTGGTTCCCACGGCCCTTCAATACTAATTTAAACCCTCTCCAACAGCACCAGCAAATCACCCCACGAGGAGCTCAATTCCTGCTCTATTCAGGAGCAACCCATCCATTCTACAGAGGTCGCATCTCCCACCAAGTCATTCCCAGAGAGCCAAGAATCTAACGCCCTCCCTCCTGGACCACCTTTCCAGCCCCACATACACCGATCTTATCCTCCTGTTCCTATCCTCACTTGAATTGGTCAATGGAGTAATCCAAAAATTCCTATTTTTGAGTTCCTGTTGCGAATTGCCTCCCAAGCTCCTTAAAGTCTGACTGCAGGAGCACATCCCTTTTCTCCCTCTGTCACCGGGACCGATGTGGACCATGACCGCTGCCTATTCCCCCTCTCCCCTCAGGGTGCTCTGCAGCCAGTCAGAGACATTCTTGACCCTGGTACCAGGGAGACAACACACCATTCTGGATTCCCATTTGCAGCTGCAGAAACACCTATCGATTGCCCTCACTCTCCAATCTCCTCTCATTACCAGTCTTCCAGTCTTCCTTGCGCCCTCCTGTACAGCTGCCCCCCACCCGTGGTGCCAGGGACTTGGCTCTGGCTGCATTCCCCAGATGAACCATCATTCTCGTCAGGATTCCAAACTGAATTTTTGTTGGAGAGCGGGATGCACTCAGGGTATTCCTGTACTAGCTGCCTGGTCCTTTTCGAATGTCTGCTGCTCCCCCATTCCCTCTCTCCCTGCATACTCTGAAGCTTCAGAGTGACCACATCGAGAAACGTGCTCTCCACGGAGCTCTCACCCTCACGGACACTCCACACTGACACCAGATGCTGCTCAAGCTCCGAAACCCGGAGCTCCAACTGCTATCACTGACCACACTTCCTGTACTTCATGGTATTCCAGGAGCTAGGAAGCATTCTGAAGTTCCCACAAGGAATAGGATGCACACTCTCTCCACTTTGCAAAGTTCTGATGACAAACAGCTCCAGCAGGGCTCACAATCCAGAGCTTTCAGTGTTCTGGGGATTGGCAGTGTCTCTTCAAAAGACATCAGAATTAGGCCATTCGCCCCATCCCTCTGCTGTGTTGTATGGTCATGTGTTTCTCAAGACCATTCTCCTGCCTTCTTCCCATTATGTTTGATCAACTTCCCAATCAGGAATCTATCAATTTCTGTCCTAAATACACTCAATGACTTCACCTCCACAGCAATGAGTTCCACAGATTAACCACGCTCTGGCAGAAGAAATTCCTCCTCATCTCAGTCCTAATGAGTTATCCCTTAAGTCTGTGGCTGTGCCCATTGGTCCGAGTTTCTATTACTGGTGGAAGCATCTTCTCCATGTCCACTCTATCCAGGCGTCTCAGTGTTCTGTAAGTGTCAATGTGATCCTCCCATGTCCTTCTGAACTCCATCAAGTACACATCCAGATTCCTCAACCGCTCCTCATCAGACCAGGCTGTCACCCCCAGGGTCATTCTTATAAACCTCCTCTGGATCTCCCCCAATACAAGCACATCCCTCCTTAGATACAGGTCCCAAAACTGTTCACAATGTTCCAAATGCAGTCTGACCAGAGTCTCATACAGCCTCAACAGGACATGCCTGCTCTTATATTCTAACTCAGGTGAAATGAATGCTAACATTGCATTTATCTTCCGAATTGCCAACTGAACATACATGCTAACTTTAAGAGAAACCTGAAAGAGGACTCCTAAGCCACTTTGTGTTTCAGAATTCCAAATTTCCCCGTTTAGAAAACAGTTTGAGCCTCTTTTCTTCCAACCAAGGTGCATAACCTCACACATTCCCATATTGTATTACATCAGCCACTTCTTTGCCCACTCCCTGTGCCTTTCCAAGTCCTTCTGCAGCCTCCCGACTTCCTCAACTCTCCCTGTCCCTCACCTCATCTTTGTGTCATCAGCAAATTTAGGAACAATGCCCTCAGTTCCTTTTCCCAGATCGTTCATATATAATTAATTGTTACATGAATAGCTGTGGACCCAACACAGTCCCGTGCTGAACTGCACAACAAACCAGCTGCCAGGCTGCAAAAGATCCATTTATTCCCACTCTCTATCCATGTCAGTACCGGGCCCCAAACCCCATGGGCTTTTATGTTATTTTGCAGCCTCCTGTGTGGCAACTTGTCAAAGGCCTTCTGGAAATCCATTGGCTCTCCTTTGTCTAACTTGCTCATAAACTCCTCTTGTTACTTAGAATTCCAGCTTCTCCCTCTCAAACTGCAGGGTGAATTCTATCATATTGTGGTCACTGCCCCCTCAGGGTTCACTTACCTTCAGCTCCCCAATCAGAGCTGCCTCATTAGACATTCACAAGTCCAGAATTACCTGTTTCCGAGTAGCTCTACCACAAACTGCTCCAAAAAAGCCTCTTGCAGACATTCCATGAATTCCTTTCCTTGAGATCCATTCCCAACCTGATTTTCCCAGTCCACCTGCATATTGCAGTCCCCATGATTATTGTAATAATCCCTTTCTTACATGCCTTTTCTATCTCCTGATTTATTTTCTGACCCACATCCTGACTACTGCGAAGAGGCTGGTACATAACTCCCATCAGGGTGTTTGTTCCTTTGTGGTTTCGTAAGTTGACTCCCACAGACTCTATGCATTCCCACTCGATATTTCTACTTGCTATCGATGTAATTTCAGTTTTACCTGACAGGGTAAACCGTCTCCTCCCATGCCCCACCCTCACACCCCTCACACATCTACCTATCATTAGAAACATAGAAACATAGAAAATAGCTGCAGGAACAGGCTATTCAGCCCTTTGAGCCTGCACCACCGTTCAATATGATCATGGCTGATTATGTAATCTCAGTTTCCCATTCCCACTCTCCCCCTATTCCCATAAATCCCTTCATCCTCAAGGGCCACGTCCCTCTTAATATATATCTAACAAACTGGCCCCACCAGCTTTCTGTGGTAGAGAATTCCACAGTTTCACAACATCTGAGTAACTTAACCCTTAATCATAGACAGTGACCCCTGGTTCTGGACTTTCCTAATGTTGGGAACATTCTTCCAGCATCAACCCTTCAAATCCCATTAGGATCTAATATGTTTCTGTGAGATTACCCTCATTCTTCTAAATCCCAGTGAGTACAAGCCCATTTGATCCAGTCTTTCCTCATTTGTCAGTCCTGCCGTCCCGGGAATCAGTCTGGTGAACCTTCGCTGGGCTCCCTCAACAGCAAAAATGTCCTTCCTCAGACTCGGAGACCAAAACTGCACACAATACTCAAGGTGAGGCCTCACCAAGCCCCTGTTTAATTCTGCAAAACATCCTTACTCCAACACACAAATCCTCTCACTGTGAAGGCCATCATGCCATTAGCTTTCCTCACTGCCTGCTGCACCTTTATGCACCCTTTCAATGACACCCAGCTCTCAGTGCACCTCACCTTTTCCTAAACTTCCACCATTTATTCATAATCTGTTTACCACCAAAGTGGATCATCCCACATTTATCCACAATATGTTGCACTTGCCAAGTATATGTCCACTCAGTCAGCCTGTCCAAGTCACCCTGCAGCCTGTTAGCATCCTCCTCACAACATTGTCACCCAGCTTCATGTCATCTGCAAGTTTGTAGGGATTGCATTCAATTCCTTTGTCCATATCGTTTATGTATATTGTGAACAGCTGGGGTCCCAGCACTGAACCATGCGGTAACCCACTCATCACTGCCTGCCACTCTGAGAAGGACCCATTTATTCCAACTCTCTGCTTTTTATCTGGCAACGAGTTCTCTCTCCATGTCAATACATTATCTCCAATACCATGAGGTTTAATGAAACTCACTAATCTCTTGTATGGGACCTTGTCAAAAGCCTTTTTAAAGTTCAGACACAAAACATCCACTGAATTCTGAGGGAGGGTCACTCAATCCGAAACGCTAACGTTGATTGTTCTCCACAGATACTGCAAGACCGGCTGAACTTTTTCTTCAATTTTTGTTTTTGATATCCACTAATTTAGCCTTGTCCACTCTCAACTGATCACATCCTCAAAACCTTCCAGAAGATGTATCAGGTCTGATTTCCCTTTAGTAAATCCATGCTGACTTGGACCGATCCTGTCACTGCTTTCCAAATGTTCGGTTATTGTATCTTTAATAACTGACTCCAGCATTTTCCTCATGTATAATTCCTCATTTTCACTCTCCCTCCTTTTATTAAAAAGTGGGGTCATATTGGATACTGTCCAATCCAATGGAACTCTGTCAGAGTCGACAGAATGCCAGAAAATGATCACCAATGTGTCCACTATTTTGAAACTCACTTTCTTAAGGACTCTGAGTTGCAGAGCATCAGGCCCTGGGGACAGATTAAGTTTTGATAGCATCAGCTTCTCCAAGAACATTTCCTGACTAACAAGGATTACCTTCAGTTCCTCCTTCACACTTGACCCTCTATCCCCTTGTATTTCGTTTCAATTGGATGTGCATACCTGGATATTTAGTTCCCAGCCCTGATCCCCTTGCAGCCACGTCCCTGCACTACAGGCTCATTTACCTTGTTTCATATACTCGATGCATCGAAGTACAACCCCCTCAGTCATGAATTGACTGTCTCCTTCTCACAGTTATCTCCGTTAGAATTCATAGAAACCCTACAGTGTGGAAGCAGGATATTCAGCCCAGACTGACCGTCCAAAAAGTATCACACCCATCCTACAATTCCCATGGATAATCCTCCTAACGTATACTTCTTTGTGACAATGGGAGGAAACCCAAGTGGACACGGGGAGAATGTGTAAATCCCACACAGAAAGTCAGTTGGAATTGAGTCTGTGTCTCCGGAGCTGTGAGACAGCAATGCTAACCACTGATCCACCATTCTACCCTGCTAGGCATCAAGTTCACTTCCTGATCCTTTCCATACTCTCGATCCTATTACTTGGTCTGGATGCTTTAATAAAGTGTCCTGAGCCTCTACCTTCTTTAATTAGTTTAAATTCCTCGGAAGCTTCATTGACCTTGGTTTGTGTGGTACCACTTTGCCGACATTATTTCGAACGGGTCATGCATTAAGAGACAAAGCCTTTAAGTTTGGTCAGTAATTGAGCTTCCCTGCACTTTTAGGTTTCCTCAGTACAATAGGACATTCATAATATTCTGTCCTTTCCTTTTATTTCCTGGTAACAATCAATCCCATCACGACACAGGAATCCTCCCTTCTCCTTTAACTTTCATTTTCTCATTTTCCATCCAACTGTTCCAGTTCCTTTCTCTTTGAATCGTATTCAGGCTGATATTTATCCCTGAACAAACATCTCTCAAAATGTTCATTGGCTCATTGTTACTTGCTGTGTACAATTTGGCTTGCACATTTCCTTCATTACAACAGGGACCACATTTCAAACAGGTCCCACACTGTCTGCAAATGTCTTTGGGACAGTATGAATCCTTCTATTCTTTGGATGAACTGGGAGTCTTTCAGATGTGAAAGATGCCGTTCCAATATTGCACAGTTCTCCTCCTGAACTACAGTTACTACTTTGTCCCTCTCTTTTGTGAAAACAGACCGGACGTTTTCATGAGGAACCATTGCTCCATCTTCCACCATGGCACTCAAGTTCCCTTCCTGCTCCCGAATGGCCCTCATATATTCCTTATTTTTATTGTTCTTTTTGTGACAATAAATCATCACTGGGATTTCCCTGACTTCATTTGGACACATTTCATCCTGTCAGCTCTTTGCTTTCCTCAGGTCCTGGTAAATTTCACCACTGCATTTTGTCTTTCAGCCCACTTTTACCCAATCCCTGCCCAGTTTAGTAAAATGGTTTGTTCCCAAATGAAAACTTTTACACTTGTTCCGTGGTTCTCCATTTCCATCCCTTCTCTCAATCTCACTGAGTTCTGATCACTGTCACTCAAATGCTCCCCCATTGATAGCCCTTCCAGCTGCTCACATCCATTCCATAAATGGAGGTCCAAAACTGTCCCTTCTCTTTCACCATCACCTTATCAGGGGCAATTAGGGATGGTCAATAAATGCTCACCATGCCAGTGACACTCACATCCCAAGAAGCAATTTTAAAAGTCCCTGTCCTTTTATGGAGTTTGTTAGGTATTGGCTGAAAATTTTCAAATGGATTGTTTTGCCAGTGAATGTTCAGAGTTGAAATCCCTTTGAATGGCAGGGATTAAAATGGTTTCTCTTGTCTTTCAGGCCGTCAGAATACTCAGCCCAAGCTGACCCTGCTGCCCCCCTCCCCGGAGCAGGTCAATGCCAAGGGCAGTGCCACCCTGGTGTGCCTTGCCAATCACTTCTATCCCGATGAGCTGGAGGTGCAATGGGAGAAGGACGGTGTAGTCATTTCGGACGGGTTTCAGACCAGCAACTACCTGCGAGCTTCGGACAGCACCTACAGTGTCAGCAGCCTGCTGACCCTCTCTGGGTCTGACTGGGAGTCCAACGCTCGCTTCTCCTGTGCCCTCACCCACGTGACTCTCCCCTCTCCCCTCAGCAAGAGCATCAGGAGATCAGAATGTGTGTAGAGTGTGTGAGACAATCCACAGAGGAGACACAACTTTAAATAGAACAGGGCTGAGCTGGCAGGACAAAGGTCATTGTCAGCATTGAATTTCAACTCTCTTCCTGCTTGGGATTGGATCAGAGACACGTCTGAGGTTCAAGGGTTAAGGCAGGTCATTTGGATAATCAAAAACAAGCTTTACTCTGTATCAAACCCCATGCTAACCCTATTCTAGGAGTGTTCGATTGAACAGTAAAGACTCGTGATGCCAAGTAAAACCTCTCGAAGATGTTGAAGACTGTCAGCTGTACAAAACAATGTGAACCTCAGAAGTCTCTGCTTCAGTAAAACAGATTTTCTTAAAGCTCAGCCTTCAGTTCCAATTTAAGGTTCTGTCACTGTTTAAAGGGACAGGATTCTTATGTCATTGAGAAAATCTCCACAAGTGTTTTCCTCAAGATCCATTGTGGCTGTGAATTTGTGCCGCTTCCTCTGTCTTGGCTGTTAATTGAAGTCTGTTTTCTGTTAATGTCAGTCTGGAAAAGGGAATAAACATGAAGAAGATTCAGCCTCTGTCTCATGTGTGCTTTGGGAATGGCGAGAGTTGAAACCTCAGGAAAAGGTGTGTGAAGTGTTAACCTCCACCTTCAAGGTCTGGAACGAGAGGGGGGAATCGAGGGGGTAATGAGGTCCCTGGAGCAGGAGGGCAATTCTACAACTGTGTCCAGAAGGTGTACTTTCAGAAGGAATGCAGGGCCACAAGGAATTCTTTCCCAATAAATGGAGAAAAGAAGGAAGGCAGGAAAGGACACTGGGGAACACAATAATCTGATGGAAATTCCCTCACCCATCCCTTAGGCACAGCAAGATCCCAATCCAAGAAATTCAACTCAACTGTTTGTGAGCCAGTGCCATTGGGAACCCTCTATTTACGAATATGACCAGCAGGCTCTTGTTACTCAGAATAACAATTCTACAGGGTTTGAGAAATAAATATTCCATAAATTAGACCTGGTTTTTCTTTCCTCTTCAAATGGGACAGAATTTTCCCGTGTGTCCATAGGGTCAGATTGAGAATGTTCAGTCCGGGGGCATCTGGGAGTCACGGCTGGGGACGACCATCAAAGATAAACCTTCTGCTGTCATATTCTGTATCCCCTGGGCCATCTCAATGAGGATCATCCAGGGCTCAGGGTGGATTCTAGAGCAGTTCATTGTCCTGACTGTTGTGCTCCTCAGTCCACATGTGGCTCCAGCAATCTCAGTCCATGGCTCTAGTATCAGTGGGAACCATGGGGTTGAAATCTTATCCAAACCGACCCTCACACAGCGGGGAGGCTGCTGGTGGCTCAGAAACCCCTTGGCTTCAGTACCAGAATCCATCGTGGCTCTTTCATTCAAACACAGGATTAGCACACTGACACCACATTCAGAGGACAATCCTGAGATGGGAAAAGTTTGGTTCTTGATTTCAATGTGAGGAAATAGGGGCTTGGTGTGGAATGTCCAGTCTGAAACTGGTACTTTATAATGAAGAATAAAAACTGTTGTTAGAATAAAGTCAGGTGTTGATGGGAGTGAGGAATATCTCCGTGATCTGTCTCCAGAATCCACAGATGGTACACATCCTTCTGTCAGACCCTGAAGGCTGAAATCAGCTCCTCGACATCCTAAATTTCTCTATCTTTCCCAGAAAAGGTGAAGTATTTTCTGCCTCTCTGGGACATGACATTTTAAAAAGGGCTGTGGGAAGGCAACAGTTGACTCTCAATGACAAAGCCAATGGATGGGTGTGGAGCTGGCACTGTGAAATGTTAGGGCACAGAGGATGACACCAGAAGCAATGCAATGTTGTTGCTCTCTCCTTTGCAATTACTAAACTGGTAACAATTACTTTTTGCTCACAATTTGCCCCCTTGTATTCGATCCACGTGCCGTTCAAACAGATTACAGATTACAGATTACATTACAGTGTGGAAACAGGCCCTTCGGCCCAACAAGTCCACACCGACCCGCCGAAGCGCAACCCACCCATACCCCTACATTTACCCCTTACCTAACACTACGGCCAATTTAGCATGGCCAATTCACCTGACCTGCACCTCTTTGGACTGTGGGAGGAAACCGGAGCACCCGGAGGAAACCCACGCAGACACGGGGAGAACGTGCAAACTCCACACAGTCAGTCGCCTGAGGCGGGAATTGAACCCGGGTGTCTGGCGCTGTGAGGCAGCAGAGCTAACCAATCATTGCATTGAAATGATTCAGGGTAAATATATCTGCAGTGAATGTATAAAACTACAGAAACTCCCATTCAGGGAGTTTGGAATGAAGCGGAATTGAAAAAGCAGTGATATATCAGGCAGTGCCGGAGATACCTGGAGACTTAGTTCCAGAAGGAAATTATAGGCCTCAGGACTGCACAGTTCAATTCCACATGTACTAAGGGGCAGGAGGGTATGACCCGTGAGGGAGGCAGATAGGGAGTTGGAGAATACTGTGGGTCAGGAAAACCCCTCACTCTTCTAAACTCCAGTGAGAACAAGGCCAGCCTTTCCAATCCTTCCTCATCACACAGCCCCCTCATTCCAGCGATCAATTGGGTAAAACTCCTCTGAAACACCTCCAATGCATTTATATTCTTCCTTCAATAAGGAGACCAAAACTACGCACATTATTTGAGATGTGGTCACACCAATGTCCAGGAATAACTGAAACATCACAGTCTCACTTTCTGGTCCAATATGACACCTACTCTTACTTTTACCAGCCTTTTTACTGTCCATCTTTAATTGTCCTGGACAAGATGGTGCTGTAGGTAGACCCAAAATGTCCTTACGAAGGGAATTCCAGAATTCTGACCCCGTGATGATATTTCCAAGTCAAACTGGTGAATAACCTAGAGAGAACTTGCTGGGGTGATGTACCCATTGTATCTGCTGCCCTTATCCATCTTGATTCAAGTAATCATGGGTTTAGAAGCCGTTGTCTCAGGACTTTTGATGAATTTATTGCAGTGCATCTTGTAACTAGTACACACAGATGTTACTGAGTGTTGATGTGGAGGGAAAGGATGTGTGTGGAAGTGGTGCCAATCAAACGGGCTAAAATTTGATAAACAAAATAATAGAAAACAACGTAAAATGGAATAAAATAAAATGCTGCTGCTTTTTTGATAAAACATCACTGAACCCCAAAAAGTTAATCCTCCTCTTCCCACAGAGGCTGCCCCTGTTCCCTTTCTCCAGCATCGCACTTCTATTTGAGATTTGCAGGATTTTGTTTCTGTATCTGTTTTAATGCCATTGGTTACAGGAGAAGTATTGGTCAGAACACTGGCGGGCATTTTGTCTGAGATGATCGGAAAGCCCTTACATTCACATTGTTCTGAGAGGGCAGTGGTTTAACCAATCATCCAGCAGATGGAATCTTTGCCTTTGCCATCCAAGTATAGTGATCCAGTCTCTGGAGTGGGGCTTAAAACCTGCAGGTTCAGGTGACGGCGTTACCACTGAGGCTGTCTCTTCTTTCATGGGATGTGGGTGTCATTGGCAAGACTGGCAAACATTTGTTCCCCATCCCTAACTGTCCTGAAACTGAGTGGCTTTCTCAGCCTTTCAAATGGCAGGTAAGGGTCAGCCACATTGCTGGAGTCCTGGCAGAGTCAGACATCTACAACAGGTCTACAAGAACAAGGCCGTTCGGCCCAATAAGCCTAAACCAGTCAAACATCCACCTCACTATTCTAATTCCATGTTCCAGCACTTGGCCTGTAACCCTATATGCCTTTGCATCACAGCTGCACATCGAAATGCTTCAATGTTATGAGAGAGCTTCTGCCTCAACCACCCTTACAGGGAGTGAATCCCAGACAGCCACCACCCTCTGGGTTAAAATGTGTTTCCTTACGTTCCCTCTTAATATTCGGCTATTTATCTTTAATCTGTACCCCTCCGGTCATTAATCATGACGCAACCCCATGTCACCAAGTCTCCCTTTATTGACATATGAACAGTCCTTGACTGTAATGCTTCAGAGAGAGTCAGGCACCGGAGGCTCGGGGTCTCTGACACGCAGCCTGTTTCTGTCAGCGAGTATTCTCCCGGTTATATTCTAGTAACGATTTGAGTTTTCCATGTGAAACCCAGTTGGGAATTTAAATGGCACGGAATCTTCCACACAATCCCACTTCTCTTGATGCTCACCCTTGTCTGGTTAATTCTTCCCATTTCCTTCTCCTCTCTGAGTTCATTCCATTTCAGTAAAGTCTGTGATAATTCCACGGAGAATCTGCACTAGAAACCGCCATAGAGAATCTCCCTTCCCTTCAACAGAAGGAAGGCCAATGTTTGCAGCAAGCCTGAACTGCGCCCTTGTGTACCTTGCCTGAAGGATCCCATGTGGTCTGTCAGCCTCCATCCCAGCCGGATAAGCATCTCGGACATTGGAAGGAAATGCCCAAGGAGCAGGTTAATATGATGCAAAAAGCCTTTCAGCTGAAGCTTCAGTGTTTGCTCTCAGTGTGCATTATCACTTGCTCATTGCTCCCCTTTTACATGATAATGAGGAAAGAACTCTTGTTGGTGCTGTTTTCTTTTAATCATCTCAGAATATTCAAAGATGTGAGCACAGAGCAGTCACGTTCACGGACAAGATGGTGAGGTCCCACAGACAGTAAACGAATGACGAAACACATCTGTTTTGTTGGCACGAGTTGAATAGTGAGCAGGACACCCGAGGGAATCTTTCAGAATGGGATCTTGTCGAGCTCCCTGAGGTGGGGGTGGGGGTGGTCAGGGTGTGGTGGGGATGGAGCCTCAAATGATGGAGCCAGAGACTGTACAACTTTCAGCAGTGCACCACAGTCTCAACCTGGATTCTGTGCTCTCATTTCTGAGGTGGCTTTCAACCCGATGACCATTTTGACGATGAGGCAGCAGCATTGCCCATGGAGCCACAGTCAGTAACAATGTAAACTGTGTTGCTCTGAAAGCCTGAGTCTGCATCTCAGCTCAGAAGGATATCAGCTCATTCATCAAATCTGTTTCTGACCCTCTGCAGGCTGACCAGGCTGCCGGTGCCTTCCAACACTCCCATGTTTCCTGTTGTGCCACAGATCATTCTCCTGAGGGATAATTGTGCTCGGAGTCGAAAAGTGTGGCGCTGGAAAAGCACAGCAGGTCAGACAGTTGTGCTCAGGCTGACGACATGACCTTGCCCCTCTGTCAGATCCTCTTCAAGAAACCCATGGCTCACCACCGCCATCTCCAGGACAATTAGGGAAGAGCAACAAATAAGGATGGAGATGGGGACATGGAGCTTCAAATACTGATCTTTGCACTTTGGTGGCACGCTTTGATGTCTGTTTGTTAGATCTTTGCGTATAATTAGTTTTTTTGCTGATCCCACTGCTAATCCGAAGGACACTCCACCTTTCAGTCTGACAAACCAGGTTCACCCATTTCAAAGCTCTGTTTCTGGGCGACGGTCCAGTCTTTGAAAGAGATGAATTCAAGCCTCACCAGTTTGTTCATTTGAATTGGATGCCATTTATTTTGACTTCTCCTGGGATGGAGCGGGCGTTGACGTGTCGGTTATTTGTTGCTCTTCCCGAATTGTCCTGGAGATGGCGATGGTGAACCATGTAATATCTGGGAAGCAACTGACAGGTCATTCCCACTGGAATGACTGCGGTTTTTTTCGTGGCTAATGGAAGGAGGCGTTACCCATAATCCTCAGCAGTACTTCAAGTACTCTATAGTTACTGGAAGCCAGTTGTTTCACTGTGCCCGCACAACACAAGTTGTCTTGTCTACAATGTTGCCAGCATTGGGCACAGAACTATTTTTGTCACAGGAGACAAAGGGTAGCGATGAAAGAACGGTTTTCAGAACGGAGGGCTGTGACAAGTGATGTTCTACAGATAACAGTGGTGTTCATGATCTCCATAAATGATTTGGAGCAATGCGTTGCTGATCCAATGAGTAAGTTTACGGTTGATACAAAGATTGGTAGGGTTGCAGATAATGAGAAGGATTGTCGGAGGATACAGCAGGATATTATATCAGTTGGATGCATGGACAGAAAAATGGCAGATGTAGTTTAATCCAACCAAATGTGAGGTGATGCATTTTGAAAGGTGATGTTCAGGTGGGAATTTTACAGTGAATGGCAGAATCCTCTGGAGTATTGATATGCAGAGGGATCTGGGTGTGTATGTTCACAGACCACTGAAGGTGGCAGCACAGGGAGGTAAGGCAGTAAAAAAGGCTTATGGCCTGCTTGGCTTCATTGGAAGGGGCATTGGGTGTAAGGAAATACAAGTTATGCTGCAGCTTTATCGAAAATTAGTTAGGCCACACTTGGAATATTGCATACAGTTCTGGTCACCACACTACCACAAGGATGTGGATGTTTTGAAGATGGTGCAGAAAATGTTTATCAGGATATTGTCTGGTATGGTGGATAGTAGTCCTGAAGAAAGTTTGGATAGACTGGGTTTGTTTTCACTGGAATGCGGAAAAATGAGGCGTGTCCTGATAGAAGTTTATAAAGTAGTGAATGGGATATGTAGAGTGGAGAATATGAGGCTTTTTATCCCCAGGGTGGAGGGGTCAATTATTGGGGAATAGAGGTTCAAGTGCAGGGGAATTTAAAAGAGATGTGCGAGGCAAGTATTTCATACAAAGGGAGTTGAGTACCTGGAACACACCACCAGAGGAGGGGGTGGAAGCAGACACACTAGAAGTATTCAAGAAATACCTGCACTGATGCATGAATAGGAAGGGAATAGAGGGATATGAATCCTGTAGGTGAAGACAGTTTCAGAGAGGAAGGGCAAAATATGTCAGCACAGGCTTGGTGGGCCGAAGGGCCTGTTCCTGTGCTGTATTGTTCCTTGTTCCTTAATCCCTGCTGTTGAATTGGATTCTCGGGAGCCACTCCGTATGAAGAGCCTGTTCTCATTCTTTTGTTGGAGTTCATGGGGCAGCTGCTGCTTCCTTTCTACGTCACTGATCAAACCAACAACGCAGAAAGGTTCTTGATATTTTAAACGCACTGTCTGCAGGAAAATGTTTGGCCGAGGTTTTAATATTGTTTAATAAGATAATGACATCAATATACCAGTGTTGTTTACAGCTGGGAACATTTAACATCATTGTCCTTGTTTTAAGTTGACCCTAACTCGTGATAATACATTTTACAATGTTTCTCTCCCCTGACATGGTCTGAAGAGGTTTGCAAACGTGTTTTGATGAGGACAGTGCATCTTCAACACCGTGTGATGGAGTGGGTGGCTGTTTGAATTCTCAGTTGTGATAATACAGTTTTAAATGTGTCAGTGTTACTTTCCCAATCTCTGGGGGGTGTCGCTGTGACTGTCTCTGTTAGAGCCACAGCATCAGTTTTCCACTTGGCAATCTGTGTCTGTAACTCCCCAATACTGTATTATTGACCCATTTCAGTCTGTTTCCCATCAGTCAGGGTCCTTAATTGGCAAAGGCTGCATTTAACGAATCTCAACGATTGTGGAGACCTGGTGAGGTTGGGAAAAATCAGAAGGATCAGCTGCACCATTTGCATTATGTACAGGGTCCGGAACGCAACAAGCTGTAACTGGGATGCCAGGGGGCCCGTTGTACTCGGGTCTGGGACTGAGGAGCCTGTAATTTCTGGTCGCTGTCCCTGATTTCTGGGTCCTCTCTGATGGAGACCATTGTGAAATCCATTGTCAAGATCGCCACCTCCTGGCCTGGAGAAGCAAGAACATGCAGTGCCCGGAGGAATAACCTGAATGTGATCAGAGGACAAGGTCAAAAAGCATACGACACCAGATTATAGTCCAACAGGTTTATTAGAAAACATAATCTTTCAGAGCCTCGCCCTATCTTCAGGTGCTCAGAGGAGCAAGCAAGGTGAATTTAATCAACAGAAAAAACAAACTCTGCTGTTCATTTCCTTCTCGGTTGACTCCGTTCTCCTCAATGACATGAACAAGGGACAAGGCAAGAATAAAGAATATAAGGACACCACCAGTGACCTCCTGAAATTCATAAGATACCTCACCCAGCACTTTGATGAAAAGTAAGAGTATGTGAACAATATTTAATTATAATATTTTCCTGCTTTTTCAGATTTTAGCATGGATTCAAAGCAGAAAGAGTCTTTCTTTCTCCTTCCCCCCTTGAAACTCTTAATGAGATGATCAAACCCAGCCACAGTTCATGTGACCGGCTGAGGGATTGTCGAATGTTTGCGAGAGGGGACTGGGTCAGGATTCCCTAGAATTCAGAATTCTTGGATGAGATTTCACTGAAACATTTCAAATTCTCCAGGACCCTGACAGGGTAGAGTTTGGATGGATGAAGCCCTACCTGGGGATTCTAAAGCAGAGTCCCAGTCTGGGAATAAGGGGTTAGACATTTCGATCAGAGATGAGGAATGGGTGGCACAGTGGCTGGCGCCATTTCCTTACAGTGCCAGGGACCTGAGTTTGATTCCACCTTCAGGCAACTGTCTGTGTGAATTTGAATGTTCTCCCTGTGTCTGAATGGGTTTCCTCTGGGTGCCTCAGTTACCTCTCTCAGTCCAGAGATGTGCAGGTTAGGTGGATTGGCCATGGAAGTGTAAGGTTAGGAGAGGGGGCTGGTTCTGGGTGAGATGCTGCGTGTACTTGATGGGCTGAATGGCCTTCTTCCACACAGTAGTGATTTTATGATTCTATGTTGCTGTGGGTCTGGAGTCATATGTCAGTCAGTATGAGCAAGGACAACAATCTGATGGACATTAATGGGCCCGACAGGGTTCTCCCCCAACAATAGTCGTCATTGGACTCTTATCTCCAGAGTCTTTTTGAATTTAAAATTCCACTCCATGCATTGCCAGGATTTAGATTAGATTCCCTACAGTGTGGATACAGGCCCTTTGGCTCAACAAGTCCACACCGACCCTCCGAAGAGTAACCCACCTAGACTCATTCCCCACATTCACCCCTGACTATGGGAATTTAGCGTGACCAATTCACCTAACCTGCACATCTTTGGATTATGGGAGGAGACCGGAGCACCCGGAGGAAGCCCATGCAGACACAGTGAGAATGTGCAAACTCCATAAAAGGCAGTCACCCGAGGCTAAAATTGAACCTGGGATTCTGGTGCTGTGAGGCAGCAATGCTAACCACTGTACCACCGTGCTGCCGTACGGTGATCCCAGGTCGCCCAGAACATTACTTGGGTCCTGTGATTAATAATCTAGTGATGATACCATTAACTCATTGCCTCCCCACATGTGTATTATCGCTATCTTGAATTTATTCAACTGCCTAAGTATCGATGAGTATCCCAAAGATTCAAAACCCGCTGAGTGAAGAAATTCATGGAATCCCTACAATGTGGAAACAGGCCATTCAGCCCAAACCGCCTCTCGAAAGAGCATCTCACCAAGACCCACTCCCCTTTTACCTTGCATTTCCCATGGCCATTCCACCTAACCCGCACGTTTATGGACTGTGGAAGGAAACCAGATCAGCTGGAGGGAACCCAGGCAGACACAGGGAGAACGTGCAAACTCCACACAGTCAGTTGCCCAAAGGGTGAAATTAAACCTTGTCCCAGTGCTGTGCCACCCCACTTGATTCTGGGCAATAAATGCTCACATAGCAAGTGATGCCCAATCCAGTAAATGAATTAAGAAAAGATCAGTCAAGTTTTGGATAGGAGTGTGATGGGTTACTCCCCACTTGCCTGGATGAATGCAGCTCCAAAGACAATCAAGAAGCTTGATTACATCCAGTACAAAGCAGCCTGCTTGATTGGCACCACATCGATAAACATACACTCCCTCCACCACTGATGCTCAGTAACAGCCGTGTGCACCATCTACAAGATGCACTGCAGGAATTCACACCAAGTCTCTGGAGACAGCACCATCCAAACCCACGATCATTTCCATGTAGAAGGACACAGAATACTACCAAAAACAAGTTCCCCTCCAATCCACATAGAATCTTGATTTGAAAATATATTCCTGATCCTCCAGTGTCGCTGGATGAAAATCCTGAAATTCTCTCCCTAAGGGCATTGTGGGTTTATCTACAGCACATGGACTGCAGTGGTTCAAGAAGGCAGCTCACCATCACTTTGCAAAGGTCAGGATTGTGGCTCAGTGGTTAGTACTGCTACCTCACAGCACTAGGGACCTGGGTTCAATTTCACCGTGGAACAACTGTCTGTGTGGAGGATGCACATTTTCTTCTTCAACCATTCCTTTAGTTTGGAAAATGTCTTGCTGTAACTCCACGGGTTCAAGAAAAATGAGAGCGGGAACCATGAAAATTACATTATGGTCAATCTAACATCTCGTTTGAGAGTTTCATTGGAATCTATAATTAACAGCCGAGAGAATGAACATGTAGAGAATTGGAAATAGCCCACACAGATTTGCGATGGGTAGGTTCTGACAAATGAACCAAATGCATAAACTAAATAGTCGATAGGGCAGCAAGTTTCTTCTACACAGTCCATAGATATGCTGGTTAGGTGGATTAGCCATGCCAAATTGCACATAGTGTCGAGGAATGTGTTGGCTGGGTGAGTTGGCCATAGGAAATGCTGCAGTACCGGAATGGGGTCAGTACAGATGGGATGCTGTTTGGTGAGTTGGTGTGGATTTGATGGGCTGAATGACCAACTTCTACCCTGTATGATGATTCCATGATTCACAAGGATAACACAGAATGTGTAATAAACGCTGGCCCAGATAGCAGCACCGATGTCCTCAGAGTGAGTTTTAAACAAAAAAACCATCTGCACTGCTTACTATTCCATCAGTCTTTGTGTCAATGTGGAACTATGATTCTCATTAATACATACAGTAAGTAGTTAAGGTCTCACCACAGAAACCTTGTGGAACACCCCTCATCACTTTCTTTCCCTGTTGTCTGTCACTAAACATGCCTCCAAACCAAGTCAAACATTCATCTTCAATCCCATGGGTTTTAACTTTGATCAGCAGACTGTTTTGTGGGAAATTATCGAGTAATTCTGAACTTGCTGCCCTATCGACTATTTAGTTTATGCATTTGGTTCATTTGTCAGAACCTACCCATCACAAATCTGTGTGGGCTATTTCCAATTCTCTACATGTTCATTCTCTCGGCTGTTAATTATAGATTCCAATGAAACTCTCAAACGAGATGTTAGATTGACCATAATGTAATTTTCATGGTTCCCGCTCTCATTTTTCTTGAACTCGTGGAGTTACAGCAAGACATTTTCCAAACTAAAGGAATGGTTGCTGCTTTGGAAACTGATGGGAAAAGCCTCTGCAACACCTCCCCCCTCCCCATTCCTTTCAACCCTTGAGGTCCTGGAGATCTGTCAGCATTTAGAGCTGCTCGCTGTTTTCTGGCATGTATCAAGTTTAGCGAATTCCAGTCTTCAATTGTGGCAGGACTTCCCTGGAATATAAGCTGCATTATGCCATTCGTTGACTATGAAGACTGACACAACTAATTATTGTACATATCGGCCATTCCCTTAGGCTCATTCATGGAATTCCCAGTTTGTTTTTAAAGGGCTCACATTGCGCTGGAGCCTCTTGGGTTTTCTAATTTTCGTGTAAAACAATTGTGTTATTCTTGTGACCCCTTGCAGGTCTCTGTCTCAATCACTTTTCTGTAACTCTTACTTCCTTTTTGTCTTCCTTTGCAGTTCTTCATGTCTTCCTTCAGTTGCCTGAATTTTCACTGATATTCCCACATGTGAGAGTTCTCACCTTTAGTTTTCTGTTTTCTCTCACTTATTTGGTCAGCGACGATGTGTTAACAAGTGGGGACCTGTTCCATACTGAGCTGAATACATTTTTAACCATCTCCCCATCTCATTGAGAGTCTGATCTGACAATTTTGGCTGACACCAATCTCTGTTACATTCTGTTTTCTGGGAGGTGGGTGTCACTAGCATAGATCAGTATTTGTTCCCCAAGACTAATTGCCCTTGAACTGCTGGCCTTGCTGTGTCCTCTCAGAAAGCACCCAAGGGTTAACCAGATTGCTGTGGGGCTGGAGTCACATGAAGTCCAGACTGGGTAAGGCTGAGGCTGGACAACAATCAGGGATCATTATCGTGGTCACCATTAATGAGGCTTGCTTTGTGATTTGAATTCAATTTCCAGCACGTGTCACTGGGGGAGATAGTACAGTTCGATATATAACAGTGGCAGGACCTCTGTTTTGTATTTCACTGAAAGACAACAGCTCCCCCAGTTTTGCAGTGTCAGCATAGGAATTAGGAGCAGGAGGAGGCAATTCAGCCCTTCGAGCCCACTCTGCCATTTAACATAACCGTGGCTGATCTTATCCTGGTCTCAACTCCACTCTCCTGCCTGCTCCCCATTGCTCTTTATCTCACTTTTCATCAGAAACACATCTTCCTTGAACCTGTTGATTGATTCTGCCTCCACTGCACTCTGGGGCATTGACTTTCACAGATTCACAACCCTCTGGGAGATGTAGTTTCTCCTCAGCTCAGTTTTGAACCGACCTCCTCTCACTCGATATTGATGACTTCTTGTTGCAGACTGTCCTACAAGGGGGAACATCTATCCAACGTCCACCTTCTCAATCCCCTTTCACATTTTCTATCCCTCAATCAGATCCCTTCTCATTCTTTTGAACTCCAGTGAGTACAAGCCCAAGCTCTTTAGCTGCTCCTCATGGGACAGCCCTTTCATCCCTGGAATCAGCCTGGGAAACATCCCCTGAACAGCCTCCAGTGCTGAAGGACTCTATGATCAAAATAGACTCCCCAAAACTTCTGAGACAGAGGTGACAGTGCTCCCACAGACCAGGTTCCAGTTTGTACAGGGCTCCGATCTCAGCTGGATGGTTGGGAGTTGGAGCTGATTTTAAGCTGTATATTGGAGAGAAGGAAGCAACCTTTTCGATCAAAGCCTCCAGAAATATGAAGGTGAAATTTATGAGCAATTCTGAGCAATTATTCAGTTATTTTGACTCCTGGGGCCTGCTGAGTACGAAAACTCAGCATTTAGGGATTGCTGAGAAATATCTTCATTGACTTGGACATTAATTGTACTTTCCAGGTTCCACAGTTTAATGAAGAGCCCAGAAGATTATAGCTTTGGGTTATTTCCCGATCTCATTGTTACTGCCTACAAGGCTGTGAAGGACACAGAGTGGAAGAAGTACTTTCCAAAAGAATAGAGACTGCTCCTGTCTTCAAAGGGGTGCCATCTCTTGAGTGGATATGAAACAGAACCACATGCTTCAGGGCGAGAATGGAAAGAAGGAACTTGCATTTGTAACACAGAATCCCTATAGTGTGGAAGTAGGCCATTCAGCCCATTGACTCCATACCGCCCCTCCGAAGGTCATTCTATCTCGATCCATATCCTATCTCTGTATGTTCCAATGGCTACTCCACTAAGCCTGCACATCCCTGTACACTCTGGGCAATTTAGCATGAGCAATTTATCGAGCCTGCAGATCTTTAGACCGTGGGAGGAAGCCAAGGCACCTGGGGAAAGCCCACGCAGACACAGGGAGAATGTGTATACTCCACACAGACCAACCTGAGGCAGTTCCCTGACACGCTGAGGCAGTGGTGCTAACCACTGAGCCATCGTGCTGCCTATTCTTGCTTACTGTAATGTCTGTTTCATGACTTGTAATTTATTTTATTGTTTTAAAAAAACCAACTCATAGAGTTAATGGATTGATTATGGGACCATTATCTTTAACCTCACAGTCAAAGGCTGGAGAAAACACTGTGCAGATGAGGCCGATTGCACAAGCAGCTTAATCTGCAGGTAGAAAATACGAGTGGCAGTCTTTGTTTGTGTGAAGGTGTGTGAGGCAACATATGGGCAAGGAACAAAAGTAGGCCACTCGGCCCTTTGAACCTGCTCCCCCATTAAATAAGATTAGAACATAGAACATAGAACAATACATAGAACATAGAACATAGAACAATACAGCACAGAACAGGCCCTTCGGCCCACGACGTTGTGCCGAACTTCTATCCTAGATTAAGCACCCATCCATGTACCTATCCAAATGCCGCTTAAAGGTCGCCAATGAATCTGACTCTACCACTCCCACGGGCAGCGCATTCCATGCCCCCACCACTCTCTGGGTGAAGAACCCACCCCTGACATCTCCCCTATACCTTCCACCCTTCACCTTAAATTTATGTCCCCTTGTAACACTCTGTTGTACCCGGGGAAAAAGTTTCTGACTGTCTACTCTATCTATTCCTCTGATCATCTTATAAACCTCTATCAAGTCACCCCTCATCCTTCGCCGTTCCAACGAGAAAAGGCCGAGAACTCTCAACCTATCCTCGTACGACCTACTCTCCATTCCAGGCAACATCCTGGTAAATCTTCTCTGCACCCTCTCCAAAGCTTCCACATCTTTCCTAAAGTGAGGCGACCAGAACTGCACACAGTACTCCAAATGTGGCCTAACCAAAGTCCTGTACAGCTGCAACATCACCTCACGACTCTTGAATTCAATCCCTCTGCTAATGAACGATAATACTCCATAGGCCTTCTTACAAACTCTATCCACCTGAGTGGCAACCTTCAAAGATCTATGTACATAGACCCCAAGATCCATCTGTTCCTCCACCTGACCAAGAACCCTACCATTAACCCTGTATTCCGCATTCTTATTTGTTCTTCCAAAATGGACAACTTGACAATGCAGATTATGGTTGATCTGATTTAAATCTCAACTCTACATTCTCTGATAATGTTCCATCCCTTCAGTCATCAAGAATCTATCTACCTCTTCCTACGGTAAATATAGAGTCGGGAAATGGGTCTGGATTAGTTACTCTTCGGAGGGTTTGTGTGGCCTTGTTGGGCTGAAGGGCCTGTTTCCACACTGGATGGATTCTAAATTCTGCATCCACTGCCTTTTAAGGTGGGGAATTACAAAGACTGACTACCTCTGAGAGAAAAACATGTTTCTGAATCTCTGTTTTGAATGGATTCTCCCTTAATTTTAAACTGGATTCTGTTACTGGATTCTCCCACAAGAGGAAACATCCTTTCCACATCCACCTGGTCAAGGACCCTCAGAATCTTGCTTGTTTCAATGAAGTCTTGCATTCAGTTTCCCCTCACACTACACCATAATGTTCTATGAGCTTTCCTGATGACTTGCTGTACCTACATACTAACCTTCTGAGGTTAATGCACAGAGACCCAGATATGGTTCTGGGGACACAGGCTCAAATCCCACCATGGCAGCTGCGGGAATTTAAATTCAATTAAAAAGTCTGCAATTAAGAGTCTAACAATGACCATCAATCCATGTGGATTGTCAGGAAAACCCATCTGGTTTATAAACGTACTTTAGGGAAGGGAACTGCTATCCTTACCTGGTCTGGCCTACATGGAAATCCAATCCCACAGCAATGTGGATGACTGTTAACTGCCCTCTGGGGCAATTAGGGGTGGGTAATAAATGCTGTCCTAGGCAGTGACACCCTCATCCTGTCAATGAATGAAAAAGAAAAATTTGACTATAAATAATCAACAAGGATAACAGTCATTTGTAATGAATGAGCAGCCTTTGTTACAGGCCCTCATTATCTCCTGATTTATTCTCTTTCCCACCATAAAGCTACTGTTAGGAAGCATGGAGACTATTCCGATCAGCTCCTGGATCTCTTTCCTATTTGTGCTGCTTTCCAGAACACAAGTGTCTTCCTACTCCAACCTCCATTCCTCACCCTCACACTGTTCTCCCTCTCTCCACTCCTGATCTCTCACACTGTTCTGCAGAATCCGCTCCTCACCCAGACCTATTTAAGACCAGAGGTTATAAGATTAAGGTGGATGTATTTTTTGACCCTGTGTGTGGTAGATATATGGAATATGCTGCCTGAGAGTGTGGTGCAGGCTGAAAATTACACGACCTTTAAAAACATTTGGATGAGCACTTATAATATCTGGGCATGGTAGGCTCCAGACGACTGCAGGTAAATGGGATTAGTGTAGTTGAGTGTTTGTTGGTCAGCTTTGACATGGTGGGCCGAAGGGCCTATCACTATGCTGTGTGACTCTGAACCTGGGTCCCTGGCTCTGTGAGGCAGCAGTGCTGTGTCACCCATATTGAGGGAGGCACACAAAAAAATCAGCACAAAACCTGATAAGAATTCAGCACTTCCTGTTTTTGAAAACCCCATCCACATCACCCAGTCAGCAAATTAAAACAAACGATAGGTTATTAGCACAGCTCCCTGCCGGGGTGGTGAAGGGGAGGTGTGGTCACTGGTCAGATAACAAAGACATAGGAAGAGAGGGAGTGGACCCAACTAAAATGGAAGGGGACAGGTGTGGAGGGGGGGATCTGTGAATGGATACTTACCCATCTGACAGAGTGCCCTCCACCTGGCAATCTATTTTACATGATGTGGAAACATTTTGGATAGGAGCAGGAGTAGGCCATTTGGCCCCTCCAGCCTGCTATGCCATTCGATATGATCGAAGCTGTTCATGGAGCACATTACTATAATCCATCCCTACCCCATATCCCTTGATTCTTCAGCCACAAGAGCTTTCTTGATAACATCATGTTTTGGCCTCAACCACTTTCTGTGACAGAGAATTCCACAGGCTCATCACTCTCTGGGTGAAAACATTTTTCCTCATTTCTGTCCTATAGAGTTTTCCCCTTAACCTTAAACCATGTGCCCTGGTTCTGGACTTCCCCACCATTAGGAACAGCCTTCTTCCATCTAACGTGTCTCGTCCTGTTCCAATTTTATAACTTTCTCCAAGATCCCCTTCCTTCATTCTTCTAAACTCCAATAAACACAATCCTCATCAACTCAACCTCTCCTTATACGTCAGTCCTGCCATCACCGAAATCAAATGATATTCAGGAATTAATATTAATCAGCCCAATGTGGAACACAGACTTTGTAGGTCAGGGTTAGAAGACAATCATTGCCTGTTCTAAAATTCAGTCTTTGGGTGCAGTAATCTCAATGGAATCATTGGATACAATCTTACAACAGCAGAAAGATGGGATATGTAGACAGAGGGTGCAGACAGCGGTGTAGACAGTGGGTGTAGATGGTGGATGCAAACAGAGGGACTGGACAGTGGCTATGGATGCTGGGTTCATATAGTGGGTACAGACGGTGGTGCAGACGGTGGTGTAAATGGTAGTGTAGACACAAGCAAGACCTTGCGTGGTGACCACACGGGTGGCTGTGTGGAATCACACAGAGAGCAGCTCGTGAGCCCGACACAGTCAGGGACACCCCCTGGTGCTGAAGGTCATACTGCTGCTGACAAAGGTTACATTTTAACTGAAACTGCACTCCCTCCCACACGCTCCCCTCTTGTCCCCATTTACCTCACTACAACACAATGAGATGCCAGTCAGCACCCTGTACTCTCGCTCAGTCTCCATTGACCTTGTCTCCATTAGCCTTGACCCTCCTCTGAAGCACTTACTTGGGCCTTCACTGAAGCTTGAGAAATTTCCTCCGACCCTTGATCATGTGTTTGCCATCTTAGAACTGCCTCACCTAGTCACCATTAACCTGCACTGCCCTCTCAACATGGAGCACAGATTGATACAGAGCAGAAAAGGTCCTTTGTCCCATTGAGTCTGTCCAAACATAATTACCAATAAAGGCACTCTCATCCCAATTTCCTGCACTTATCCCAGATCCTTCAATGTTATGATATTTAAAGTTTGTAAGGATTCCACCCTGCACTACCTTCCCTGACAGAGGGTTGCATGTTTATAGTTTATTCAAGTCTAGCTCATGGAGTTTAACAAAAGCTCAACTCTTTCGGCATTTTTTAAAATTTGTGGCATGATGGCTCAGTGGTTAGCACGGCTAACTCACAGCAACAGGGACCCAGGTTCGATTACAGCCCCAGGTCTTTGTGGAGTTTGCACGCCGCCCCAGTGTCTGTGTGGATTTCCTCCATGTGCTCCAGTTTCGTCCCACTATCCAAATAAGTGCAGGTTAGGTGAATTGGCCATGTTAAAATTGTCATAGTGTTCAGGAATGTATCGGTCAGGGGAAATGTCGAGTGATAGGGCAGGTGAATGAGTCTTAGGGAGTTTCTCTTCAGTGGGTCGGTGTGGACTTGTTCGGCCAAAGTGATGATGTCTGTAATGAAATCTTTCAAACCACTCATTTTGTTTAGTGTCGTTTAGTTCTTGCCCTCCTTGTTCGATAAATATTTCATTTTTTCTGATAATATGAGTTCCCTGATGAGCTGTTAACCTTGTCTAATCAGGGAGTCCTGGCTAACAGATAAAAAGGGGAGTGTAAGAAGGACTGATACTCTGGTACCTGACTCTGAATAACAACCTGCCTACCAACCCCCACCTTTTGTCACCCTCAATCTCCCCATGCTTACTCTTGTGGCCCTGTCGATCCAGCCTGTGCTGCCTTTGGGAGAGGTTGACCTTCCCTCCATTCCTGATGAAGAGCTTATGCCTAAAATATTGATTATCCTGCTCCTCGATGCTGCCTGACCTGCTGTGGTTTCCCAGCAACACACTCTCAACTCTAATCTCCAAGATCTTCAGTCCTCACTTTCCCCTTCCCCCCACTCCCTCATTACAAACAGAAATGACTGGTGGTGAGTTTAACCCTGAGGGTCATCACAGCTGAGGCAGAGGGAGAGAAGGTCACACCTTCATGATGGTAGCACCCTTAATTAATCCACTGCAATCACTCTCAGGGCTGCAAGAATTCAACCTCCCTCACTCAGACAGCTCCCTCCCTGGAAGGTAATATTGCTGCACCTGGTTTAGGGTTAATTGAGCTTGAAATACGACTATGGCGATCCAGCACTGGCTGAGCAGACAACCACAACTGCAATGACCCCGGCTCCTTGTAATTGGGGAGCACATTAGGGAGCACAGTGTGCACTGCCTCTGAAATCCCTCCCTTACTGAGAACACACTCTCAGTATTCACCTTTCTCGGCTGCCATTTCAATTTCAGGACAAAGTCTGTGTTCTATGATCCGGCCCCACTCGCCACCTGATGAAGGAGCAGCACTCCGAAAGCTTGTACTTCCAAAGAAACCAGTTGGACTCTAATCTGGTGTTGTGTGATTTTTAACTTTGGCCACCTCAATGAGCTGCCATCTCAGGCTAAATTGTTTTTCATCTGAGATTTGAGAAGATTAAGGCTTAATCTTCAATCCCCATCACAAAGCCTATTCTCTATCCATCACTCAGAGAAACCTGCAGGCAACACAGAGGAACACACTGACACTTAGTGAGATACCTTCAAGCAGTGCAGAATAACACACACACACTCAGAGACACACCTACAGGCAACCCTGAGTTAACACACACGCACACACACACACACAGAGTTAGGCAGCACTGAGTAACACGCACACAACCCACCTGCCTGTAGGTGTCTCTTTGAATAACACACCCACACTCAGACTGACACCTACAGGCAGCATTATGTAGTACACTCACTCAGAGAGACACCCAGCCTGCAGTGTCAGTGATTTGCCTCAGATCATTTCAGGTACAACACAGCATGCAGCAGAGAGTGCACAGTGCGATCCCAGCACCTGAGTTTGGACCAGAGAGTGAACACGGAATGCCTCAGATTGTAATTATTGAATCCCAACAGCTTTCAGTTTCTATTCTGTTTGGAATCTTGTAACCTCCACAGATTCCAGAACAACTGGATTATTTGAAACTGATTGCTGATTGGCTGTCAGTATCATCTACCACGGATTGACAGGCCACGTAGCCAATTGTGACAATGTCATGCTGACATGCAGCTAATCAGCTGAATGGAGTGGTCCATTTCCAAAGCACACAGAGACAGAGACTGAATCTTCATCATCTTTATTCCCTTTTCCAGACTGACATTGACAAAAAACAGACTGCAATTAACAGCCCAGACAGAGGAAGCTGCACAAATTCACAGCTACAATGGCTTTTGAGGAAAACACTTGTGGAGATTTTCTCAATAGCATGAGAATCCTGCCCTTCAAATAGTGACAAAAACCTTAAATTGGAACTGGCTGCTGAGCAGGAAGGAGATCTGATTTATTGAAGCAGAAATTTCGAAGGTTCACATTGTTTTGTACAGCTGACAGCCTTCAGCAACTTCAAGAGATTTTACTTGGCATCACAAATTAACCCTGTCCCAATCAAACAGTCCCAGAACAGGGAGAGCATGGGGTTTGACACAGCGTAAAGCTCTATCTACACTGTCCCAATGAACTACATTTACTCCGGAACTTCAGAAGTGTCTCTGAGCCAGTCCTGAGAAGGAAGAGAGTTGAAATTCGGTGCTGACAATAATCTTTGTCCTGCCAGCTCAGCCCTGTTCTGTTTAAAGTTGTGTCTCCTCTGTGGACTGTCTCAAACACTCTACACACATTCTGATCTCCTGATGCTCTTGCTGAGGGGGGAGGGAAGAGTCACGTGGGTGAGGGCACAGGAGAAGCGAGCGTTGGACTCCCAGTCAGACCCAGAGAGGGTCAGCAGGCTGCTGACACTGTAGGTGCTGTCCGAAGCTCGCAGGTAGTTGCTGGTCTGAACCCCGTCCGAAATGACTGCACCGTCCTTCTTCCACTGCACCTCCAGCTCATCGGGATAGAAGTGATTGGCAAGGCACACCAGGGTGGCACTGCCCTTGGCATTGACCTGCTCCGGGGAGGGGGGCAGCAGGGTCAGCTTGGGCTGAGAGTTCTCACGGCCTGAAAGACAAGAGAAACAATTTTAATCCCTGCCATTCAAAGGGATTTCAATTCTCAGAATATTCACTGGTAAAATGTTTGAATATTTGTCTCCAATACCTAATAAACCAGACAAAAGAATTTACATTTTTTAAATTGATTCTTGGGGTACGAGTGTCACTGGCAGGAGCAGAATTTATTGTCCATCCCTAATTTCCCTTGAGAAGGTGATGGTGAAACAGAAGGGACAGTTTTGGACCGTCGTTTGGGGAATGAATGTGGGCAGCTGGGAGAACTAAAAGATGGCGATCATTTCAGTGACAGTGATCAGAATTCAGTGAGATTGAAATTAGGGATGGAAATCGAGAACCATGGAGCAAGTGTAAAAGTTTACATTTTACTAAATGTTTCGGTAATTTAGTAAAAGTGGAATGGAACCAGTGACATGATGGGAAATCAGTGTCAGGGCAGTGGTAACCCTCAAGTGACAAGACAGAGATCATTCAGAATCTGTTCCCACAAAGAGTAAGGGTGGGAAACCCAAATCTAAACTCTTCGCCTGTGATGTCAAAAGGCAACCAGTGTCGGGAAGACCAAACAGGGAAGGTGATGTTGGTTATCTGGTAGTGTTGAGGAAGTGGGAAGTCTGAAAAGGTCCTGGATAGGCTCAGAGAGTGGGCAAAGAAGGGGCAGATAGAATACAATGTGTTACAGTGTGAGATTACGCACTTTGGGAGGAAGAAGAGATGCAAAGGCTGTTTTCTAAATGAGGAAATGCTTTGGAAATCTCAAGCACAAACCTCATTCAGGTTTCACTTCAGGTCAACAGGCAGGTCCAGTTTGTGTTTGGGAAGGCAAATGAAATGTTAGCATTCATTTCAATAGGGCCAGAATACAAGGTCAGAGATGTATTGCTGAGGCTGTGAAAGGCTCTGGTCAGACTGCATTTGGAATATTGTGAGCAGATTTGGGAGCCATGTTCTAAGAAACAATGTGCTGGCATTGGAGAGGTTAAATGAATGATCCTGGGGATGAAGGGCTTGTCAAATGAGGCGTGATTGAGGACTCTGGGTCTGTACTCAATGGAGTTTAGAAGGATGAGGAGGGATCTTATTGAAATTTACGGAATACTGATCAGCCTGGAAAGAGTGTATGCGGAGAAGATGTTTCCGAAAACAGGAGAGACTAGGTAACCAAGGCACAGCCTCAGAATGAAGGGCCGACCCTATCGAGCTGAGATGAGGAGGAATTTCTTCAGCCAGAGAGTGGTGAATCTGTGGAACTCATTGCTACAGAGGGAAGAGTAAATTTAAGATAGAGATAGATAAGTTCGTGATTGTTAAGGGGATTGAACGTTCCTGTGGAGAAGGCAGGAGAATGGGGTTGAGAATCATATCTGCCAAGATCAAATGGCAGAGCAGATTCAATGGGCTGAATGGCTGATTTCTGCTCCTATTTCTTAAAGTCTTCTGGAGAGTTTCCCCAAAACCCTGGAACACTGAACCCACTGGATTGTGAGTCCTGCTGGAGCTGTTTAGCATCAGAACTTTGCCAAGAGATGACCAAAGAGTGGAGAGAATGTGCACCTATGTGGGAATTTCAGGATACTTCCCAGCTCCTGGAATACCATGTGTGTCGGAAGTGTGGTCAGTGAGAGCAGTTGGAGCTCCGGGTTTCGGTGCTTGAGCAGCAGCTGGTGTCAGTGCGGAGAGTCCGTGAGGCTGAGAGCTCGGTGGAGAGCACGTTTCTAGATGTAGTCACTCTGCAGCTTCAGAGTATGCAGGGAGAGAGGGAGTGGGGGAGCAGCAGACATTCCAAACGGACCAGGCAGCTACTACAGGAATCCCCAAGTGCATCCCACGCGCCAACCAGGATTTAGTTCAGAATCCTGATGAGAATGATGGTTCATCTGGGGAGTGTAGCCAGAGCCAAGTCCATGGCACCATGGGGAGGGCTCAGCTGTACACGGGGGCACAAGGAAGACCGGAAGAGCGATCGTGAGAGGAGATTCGAGAGTGAGTGCAATCGATAAGTGTTTCTGCAGCTGCAGATGGGAATCCAGGATGGTGTGTTGTCTTCCTGGTGCCAGGGTCAAGCATGTCACTGAGCAGCTGCAGAGCACCCTGAGGGGAGAGGGGGAACAGGCAGCAGTCGGGGTCCACATCGGTCTCAGTGACAGAGGCAGAAAGGGGATGTGGTCCTGCAGTCAGAATTTAGGGACTTCGGGAGGGAGTTCAGAGCAGGAGCTGAAACGTAGGCATGTGCACATTACTCCCAGTGCCCCAAATAAGTGAGAATAAAAAGAGGAAGATAAGACGGATGAATAAGAGACTGGAAAGAGAGTCTAGCAGGGAGGGCTCTAGATTCTTAGGGCATTGCGACTGGCTGTGGGCGAGATGTTAACTGTTACAGACTGAATGGGATGCTCCTGAATAGAGCTGCGACTGAGTTCCTTATGGGATGATTTGTTGTTACTGTTGGAGAGAGTTTAAACTGACTTGTTGGGCTGTGGGAGCCAGGGGGGAATATCAGAGAGAAACACCAAGGTTCACAGAATCCTCAGTGCAGTCCAAAGATCAACATCAAGTGGAAAGTCGAAGAACAAATCTGCAAGAAATTTACAGGGTCTGTCAAATCACTACATAGAGTTGTTATAAATGGGGTGGCTCGGGAGGCGGGGGTGGGGGGTGGGGAGGGGCAGAGCTTAAATTATCCTCATAGACTGGGATAGTATCATTGTGAAGGGCAGAGAGGGGCCAGTGTTGTGAGAGGGTGCTCAGGTGAACTTTCTCCAGCTGTGTGTTTCCAGTCCAATGAGAAAGGAGGCTCTGTTACACCTGGATCTTGGGAATGAGGAGGCCCAAGTAAATCAAGTGTCAGTGCGAGGATATTAAGGGAAGAGTGATCATTGTATCATAAGTTTGAGGTTGACCATGGAAAAGGAATCCAGATTCGAAATGATTCACTTGGGAAAACACAGACTTCCGTTGGGTAAGAACACATCAGAGTGAATGAACTGGGGTTAAAGGTTGCAGCAAAGTCCTGAAGTGAATCATAAAGCTCGTAGTTCAGGGACAGTCGAGGTATATTTGTGGAATGGCACTCAATTCCTTGCTGTTTTGAGACAGTAGTGGTCGAAATATTGTAAATAAGAAAAGGGCAAAAGTGTAACTAGGGAGTGAATAGGTCCCCTTAAAGATGGCTAATTCACTTAGCCTGCACATTCCTGTACACTTTGGGCAATTTAGCATGACCAATCCATCTAACTTAGATATCTTTGGACTGCGGGAGGAATCTGGAGTACATAAAGGGATAGTTAATGTGGCTTTGTGGATTGGAAATCATTTCTCACTAACTTGATTGAGTATTTTTGAAGAGGAAACAAAGAAGATTGATGAGGGCAGAGCAATTGACATTGTCCACCTGGATTTGAACAAAGCATTTGACAAGGTTAGCCATGGTAGACTGAGTAGGAAGGTTAGATCACATGGGTTCCAGGGTGAGCTCCTCATTTGGATAAAAAAATGACCTGAGGCAGGAGACAAAGGGTGGTGGTAGAGGGCGGCTTTTTGGACTGGAAGTCTGTGACCAGCAATGTGCCATAAATATCAGTGCTGGGTCTACTATTTTCATGATTTAAATAAATGATCTTGATGTGAATATAGTAGGTAAGTTGAGTAAGTTTGCAGATTACATCAAAATTGGTGGTGAAGTGGATAATGAAGAAGATTATCTCACAGTACAGCAGGACCTTGTTCAGTTCGGCCAATGGCTGAGGAGTGACAGATGGTGTTCAATTTAGATAAGTGCAAGATGTTGCATTTTGGAAAGGCAGGACTTACACAGTTAATGGTAGGGCCGGGGGATTAATGGTAGGACCCTGGGCATTAATGGTAGGGCCTGGGGATTAATGGTAGGGCCTGGGGATTAATGGTAGGGGCCTGGGGATTAATGGTAGGGCCTGGGGATTAATGGTAGGGCCCTGGGGATTAATGGTAGGGCCTGGGGATTAATGGTAGGGCCCTGGGGATTAATGGTAGGTCCTGGGGATTAATGGTAGGGCCTGGGGATTAATGGTAGGGCCCTGGGGATTAATGGTAGGGCCTGGGGATTAATGGTAGGGCCTGGGGATTAATGGTAGGGCCCTGGGGATTAATGGTAGGGCCTGGGGATTCATGGTAGGGCCTGGGGATTAATGGTAGGGCCTGGGGATTAATGGTAGGGCCCTGGGGATTAATGGTAGGGCCTGGTGATTAATGTAGGGCCTGGGGATTAATGGTAGGGCCCTGGGGATTAATGGTAGGGCCAGGGGATTAATGGTAGGACCCTGGGGATTCATGGTAGGACCCTGGGGATTAATAGTAGCACCCTGGGGAGTGTTGTCGAACAGAGCCCTAGCAGTTCGGATGCACAGGAAGGATGTTATTAAACAGGAAAAGGTGCAGAAATTATTTACAAGGATTTTGCTAGGAGTGGAGGGTTTGAGCAAGAGGGAGAGACTGAATAGTCTGGGGCTCAGAGGTGACCTGACAGAGATTTAAAAAACCATGAGGGGCACAGATTTGGTAAACAGCTAAGGTCTTTTCCCTAAGACGGGCGAGTCCAAATCTGGAGGCATAGGTTTAAGAGGAGAGCGGAAGATTCAAAAGGGGTCCGAGGAGTAACATTTTCATGCAGACGGCGGTGCATATATAGAACAAGCTGCCAGAGGAAGTGAATGTGGCGCATACAATTACAGCATTTAAAAGACATTTGGATGTACACATGAATAGGAACCATTTTAAGGGATATGGGCCAAATACTGGCAAACGGGACTCAATCAGTTTAGGATATCTGGTCGGCGCAGAGGAATTGGACCAAAGGGTCTATTTCAGTGCCATACAACTCAATGACTATGAGAGGCTGGACCCTGAGGTGCAGGAAGCTGAGGGGTGACCAGATAGAGGTCTGTGAAATCCTGATGGGGTGAGATAATGTAAATGATTCAGGAGGATGTCAATGTTTTGTAGAGAGGGTAGACAACACTCCCAAAGATTGTTCCAGGAATGAGAAACCTCAGTTATGTGATAGACTGGAGAAGAGACGGCTGAGAGGGGATTTGTTCGAGGAATTCAAAATCAGGACGGGTTTGATCAGAGCAAACGTGGAAAAAATGTTTCAACTCTTGAAAGGATTGAGAGCGAGAGGCCACAGATTGGAAGTGATTGGTAAAAGAAGCAAAAGTCAAATAAGGAAAAACATGTTCAGCCAGTGAGTGGTTAAGGTGTGCAATGCACTGCCTGAGAGTGGGGTGGAGGCAGCTTCAATTGAAACATTCTGAAGGGAATGAGACAGTTATTTGAAAAGAAACAATATGCAGGGTGACAGGGAGAAGGCAGGAGAATGACACTCAGTGAATTGCTCATTCAGAGAGCCAGTATAGACAGGATGGACAGAATGGCCTCCGTGTGCGCTGTAACAATTCTGTGATTGTGTGATTAAGCAGAGTTAAAGCTGGGGGAGGTGGGAGCTCGGTGTCTCAAAGTGCTGCTGCTGCTGCTGCTGCTGCTGAGGTCAGTGAGATCAGAGACTGGGACAGGAAACCAGAGCTCACATCAAACTCTGCCCGTGTCCATCACACTGAGACTGGCAGGAGGCTACTCACTGATTACACTCCATGCTGCAGGAATGGGACCACAGGCTGCAAATGGACAGAGCTCCTCCACACGGTGAGTAAAACTGACTGACTTATATCTTGCTGTTTAAAGGGGGCAATGGAACTAAAGAGATACAGCTGGACACCCTGTTAGACACAGTGCTCCTCAATCAACCATTTCATTCACTGCAGCTCCCCACTTACACCTTCAACAATTCAGCATTTGTGTTTCAGCAAGTTTTGTATTAAAAGGGTTTACTTACTCAGTCTGAGCTTGGTTCCTTTACCGAACGTGTACCACAGTGAGAGTTCCCAGTGCAGAGGCTGTACAAAAACCTCTGCTCTCTGCTTCTGTCTGTTTCTCCCACCCTCTCCCTCTCTCTGTCTGTCTCAACCACTCTCACATTCTCCTTGTCTCTTTGTTGTCTCTCACCCACTGTCATCCTCTCTCTCTCTGTCTCTCTGTTTCGCTCATGTCTTTCTTTCTCTCCTTTTCTCTCATTCTTTCTCTCTCTTCTCTCTATCCCTCACACTCACACTAGGTTGTTTCCAGCTGAGCTTGTGCAGTTTGTGAAATTTATTTTTCGATGTTAAATCTTGCAGCTGCTCTTCCCATGTGACCATGGAGTGTAAGAGGGAAACCTGAGGCCTTCAGTGAGTGGTGGACACCACAGGGACTGGAGTGTGTAGTGGACAGTGACAATGTTAGCATGGGGTAATTTGTTCAGTTTCATTTCTATATCAGCTATGAATTTGTCAGTCCAGGAGGTGGGACTGTGTGTCGATTATTATATATTTTATGTAACTGTGGGATGTGTAAATGCAGGAGATGATCCTCTGTCTACTCAGGTTTTTGTATGGCTCTGTATCACTGTGTAGAGGGTAGGTATCATCTTGCATACAATAATAGTCACCGACATCCAATTCCTGGACATTACTGATTGTCAGGGTGAATTCTATATTATATCCACTGCCGGTGAATCGCTCAGAGACTCCTGTGAATCGAGTTGTTGCACCATAGATTAGGAGACTTGGCTTCTGACCTTCTTGCTGTTGGTACCAGGAAAGATCATTATCAATATTTTGACTGGCCGTACAGGTGATGGTTGCGGTCTGTCCCAGTCCCACCGACAGCACCGGGGGAGACTGGCTCATGATGATGTCCCCATTGATACCTGAGGGGTCAAAGAGAAACACAGTGAAGTCAGAACTGTCACAGAAAGAGCCTGTCAAATGAGAGATTGTTGGAGACACTGAGTATTCCTCTGGTTTCAGCATTTTCCCTTCAATCACAAGTCAGTGGAATTGGAGTGAAATGGAGAGCAGCTAAAGATTCAAGGTGGAAGGAGAGAGATTTGTACCTGCGATGCAGAATGCCAGGGGCCAGATCAGCTGGATGTGTGAAATCATGGTGTGTGCTCCTGTCCCTGGGCCTGGTTCCTGATAAACTCTCCCTTCACTGGGCTCTGCTTTATAAAGCTGCAGCCTGTGAAAGTCTGACTGGGTGTTCCTCAGTATGTAAATGGCATCAGACAGAGAGAGCCACATCAGCCCCTTACACTTCCTCTTCTCTCTCTCTCTGTCTGTCTCAGACAGTCATTGAAGTGAACAAACTGAATAAGACCATTTGGCCCATTGCTTCTGTGCTGGTCAACAATGAACTGATGACACAAATCCCATTCTCCAGCTCTTGATTCACAGCCCTGGGGGCTACAGCAAGACAAGTGAATACCTAAACATTCCTTCAATGTTCCGAGAGTTTGTGAGTCAACCAGCCTTTCAGGCAGTGAGTTCCAGACTCCCACCACCCTCTGGGTGAAAACATTTCTTCTCAATTTTCCTCTCCGCCTTATTCCTCAACTGGGCCTGGATTCGCTGAGGTTTGCAAGGATTGAAATGATTCCAACAGGGCAGGACTGACTCGATGTGGGGAGGAGGTTTCCCCTGGTTGGGGAGTCTGGAACCAGGGGACAGTCTCAGGGGAAATGTGATAGACCATTTCGGACTGAGATGAGGAAACATTTCTTCACTCAGAGGATGGTCGATCTGTGGATTTCTCTCACACAGAAGGCTGTGGAGGACAGGACATTGAATATATTCAAGAAAAAAAAGGATCATTTTTGATGTTTTATCAGCATCAAGGGGAATGGGGAGAAAGCGGAATATGGCTTTGAGAGAGAGAATCAGCCATGATCATACAGAATGACAGAGCAGACTCAAAGGACCGAATGGCCTACACCTGTTCTAGGTTTCTATGCGTCCATGTCTGTTAACTTCAATCTCTGCCTTTGGTTACTGACCCCTCCACATGTCGAAATAGTGCCTTCCTATCCACTCTATCTCTACCCCTCATAATCTTATACCCCTCTATCATGTCCCCTCTCATCCTTCACTGCTCCAAGGAAAACATCCCCAGTCTTTCTAATCTTTCCTCATAGCTCAGACCCTCTAGGCCAAGGTCTACAACCTGGGAAATCTCCTCCACACCTTCTCACTTTCAATCACATCCTGCTGAAAGTGTGGTAACCAGAACCTGTCGCTCTCTTTGTCTCTCTCCCTCTCTTGCTGTCTCACATCTGCCACCTCTTTCTCTCTCACCATTTTTCAGGTTCTCTCGTATTCTCTCTCTCTCATTCTGTCTCATAGTTAGTCTCTCCAACTTGCTCACTCTCCCTCAGTCTGTTTCAATTTCTCCATCTCTCACTCCATTTTCCTCACTCATTCCTTCCCTCGCTCTAGTTAAAAGCCTTCACCTGAGTATCAGACCCTTTCTATTCCTCCTCCTTTCTCTCTTTTTCCCTCTTTATATCCCTTCATTCACAGTTTTCTCTCTCTCCTTCTGTGCCATTCTGTGTCATCTCCTGCTCCTGTCTGTCTGTCTGTTCGTCTCTCTCTTGATCACACTGAACCCTACTCACTCTCTCTTAATTCCTCTCAGACCCACTTTCTCTTTTCCTTGGTCTCAGACCCACTTTCTCTTTTTCTTGGTCTCTTTCTCTCCCACTCTCTCTGTCCCCGTCCCCCGTCTCACACACTATTTCTCTCCAACCCTCAACTCCACCATCTCTATCTCTCACTCACTCCCCCAATCTCACTTTTCCAGATGCTCCTCCACCCCACCTGTCTCACACACATTCTCCATCTATCTCTTTCTGTCTGCCTGTCTCTCTCTCTCTGTCTATCTTTTTCTGTCACGCTCCTTCCCATAGTGTTGTTAATGGCAATAGTTAAATGCAAGGTAAATCTCCCTCTGCTCTGCCCCTCTAACGGATGTTAACCCCTGACCCCAGAAGATGTCATCTCCTGGAGTGAGGCCCCATTTCTCACATTGACCAGGGTTTGGTATCTCAGGAAGATAGGCAGATTCTTGTCAAATGAAGGGCAGTTCTGTGCTGTTGGCCTATTCTCACTGGGGACTTGTTTGGACACAAACCTAATTCCATGAATGCCCAGAAGAGAGAGGAGATCCTCAGGCTATCAGTGTGAGCTGGAGTGACAGGACAGGCTCTGACCCACTGACTCATCCTCTCCACTTACAATATGACCCAATCCCTTCCCCTCTCCTTCACCTTCCACGATCAGGCTCCATGTCAGGGTATTTTCCTGGACAATAAGAAACAACAGAAAGAAACTGAGCCCCACACTCACCATGATCAATGTTTCCCACTGGACATTCAAATAGAAGCCAGTAAACATAGACCCCAGGATGGCAGAGGGAATGCTTAGAACCCTGATTTCCATTTCCCAATCTTGTTGCTTGTATTTTAATAAATCCTTTAAATTAATTCATGAGATGTGTGTGTTGCTGTCTGGGCTAGTAATTATCCCCACCCTGAAATGCCCTTGAGAAGATGGTGATGTGCTGTCTTTTTGCACTGCTGCAGCCCATGTTCTGCATGTAGACCCACAATGCCCTGCGGGAGGGAGTTCCAAGATTTTGACCCAGCGACAGTGAAGGAACACTGATATATTTCCAAGTCAAGATGGTCAATGGCTTGGAGGGAAACATTCAGGTGGTGCTGTTCCAATGTATCTGCTGCCCTTGTCTCTCTTGATAGAAGTGGTCATGGGTTTGGAAGGTGCTATCTAAGGAGCTTTGATATACTTCTGCAGTGCATCTTGTAGATGGTCCACACTGCTGATATAGAGCGTTGGTGGTGGATGGAATGGATATTCGTGGTGCAAATAAAGCAGGTTGCTTTGCACTGGATGGTGTCAAGCTTCTTCAATGTTGTTGGAGTTGCACTTATCCAGGCAAGTGGGGATTCTTCCATGCCTGACTTGTTCCTTGTAGATAGAGAATAGGCTTTGGGGAGTCAGGAGATGAGCGTCTGACCTTCTCATGAAGCCATTCTAATGATTTGGTGAGCTCGTTTGTGTTTCTGTTAACAATTAAGATGTTGGTAGTGAGGAATTCAGTAACAGTAAGGCCATTAAATATCAAGTGATGGCGGCTCAAGTCTGTCTTGACGGCGAAAGCCACTATTTGGCCTTTTTACGGTGTGAATGTTCCTTGCCACTCATCAGCTCAAGTCGGGATATTGTCCAGGTCTTGCTGTTTTTGTACATGGACTGCTTCAGTATCTGAGGGTTTGCAAATGGTGCTGAATGCTGTGCAATCATTGACAAACATTCCCACTTCTGACCATATGATGGAGGGAAGGTCATTGATAAAGCAACTGAAGATAGTTGGGCTGAGGACAGGAGCCTGAGGAACTCCTGCAGAAATATCCTGGAGGTAAAGTGACTAACCTCCAACAACTATGACCATCTTCCTATGTGTCAGGTATATCAGGGCTCCTTCAGTCGATTACGACCTTGATGTCAAGGGTTGTCACTCACACCTCACCTGGAATTCAGCTCTCTTGTCCATGATGGATCAAACCTGTAAGGAGGTCAGGAACTGAGTGACCCCTGATGGAATCCAAACTGTGTGTCACTGAGCAGGCTATTGCTCAGCAGGTGCTGCTTGATAGCACTGTTGATTACAACTTCCAGCAATTTGCTGATGATCGAGAGCAGACTGATATGCCAGGTGGGATTTATCGGGCTTTTTATATACAGGGACTACCTGGGCAAACTTCCACATTGCTGGGTCCATGCCAATGTTGTTGGAACAGTTTGGCTCAGGGAGTGGCTGTTTGTGGAGCACATGTTTTCAGTGCTTTTGCTGAAATTTTGTCTGGGCATGTAGCCTTTGCAGTATCCAGTGCTATCAATCATTTCTTGACATCACATGGAATGAATCAAATTGGTTGAACACTGATCTCTGGGGACCACTGGAGGAGGCCAAGACGGATCAACCACTTAGCATTTCTGGCAGAAGATTGTTGTGCATGCTTCTGTCTTACCTTTTGCTCTGGATGTGTTGAGCTCCTCCGTCAGTGAAGATGGGGATGTTTGTGGAGCCTCCTCCTTCAGTGAATTGTTTGATTGTCTACCACCATTCATGACTAGATGTGGCAGGACAACAGAGCTTAGATCTGATCCATTGGTTTGGGATCGCTTAGCTTGGTCTATCACTTGCAGCATGTGCTGTTTCGCAAGTGGTCCTATTTGGTAATTTCACCAGATTGACAACTCATCTTCAGGTGTGGCTGGTGCTGCTCCTGACATGACCTCCTGTACTCTCCACTGAACCAAGGTTGATCCCCTGGCTTGATGATAATTGTAGATGGAGGATTACAATGGGCCATGATGTTGCACTTTGTGCTGAAGTACAATTGTGCTGCTTTTGATGTCCCACAGTGCTTCATCTCTCACATTTTTAACTTGCTGGATTTGTTCAAAGTCTATCAAACTTACAACAGTGGGACCGAATTGTACAGAATGGTGATGGCTCCTGCCGTGGGATATATTGAGGACAGGCTTGAGCATTCCACACACAGAATGGAACCGTGGGTGTGAATGAGATGTTAATTGGGAGCCCGTGTTAGGGGCAGTCTTGTGCTGTGGACCCAGGTCAATATGAGGGAATTGGAATTCGAGTTGAGAAGGAAAGACCTGCTTGGTGATGCGGAGAGAGAGGGGCAGTGGGACTAATTGGGTCACTCACAGCCATGATGGGCTGAATGGCCTGCTCCTGTGCTGTCAGATTCCAGGGAGTGCAGATGGTTCACAGTTTTCTCCCGTCTCAGTAACAAACGTCCAGCTGCTCCGAGCTCCTTCTTTCACTTCCTCTCTTGGTGAATTTTCAACCTTGCGATCTCACAGACTTTGCAGTTATTTTTTACAATGGGGCTTTCTGCTGTGGTCAGAGTCTAGTGCTACAAGGGAGGGTTTAATGTAGATTAGCAGGTGGCTGCAGCCTCAAAAGCAGGGAGGCAAGTGCGAGGCTCAAAGGAGTCATCAGAAATAGTAAGTTGAAGAGACAGATCAGGCAGGAATGTGTCAGGGAGCAAGGAATACCTGTTGAATTAAATTGCATTTATTTCAATGCAAGAGGGCTGACAGGTAAGGCCAATGAACACAGGGCACGGATTGGTATGTGGGACTGGGATATTATAGCCATTAGGGAAACATTGTTCAGGGAGGGACAGGACTGGCAGGGAATGTGGAGGTGCAAGAGGCAGCACAGAGGTGATGGAAGAAGGGGGTGGGGTTGCATTTTTGATTAGGGTGAGTATCATGGCAGTAGTCAGAAAATAAATAACTGAAGGGCCATCCAGTGAGGCTTTGTGAATGGAGCTAAGAAATCAGAAAGGCATGGTGACCTTATTGGGCTTGTACTACAGGCTCCCAAAAAGTCAATGTGAATTAGATAAACAAATATGCAGGGAGATGGAGTGACCTGCATGAGCAAAGGGTTGTCATAGTAAGGGATTTCAATTTTCCTAACATAGACTGGGACTGCCAGAATGTTGAGAGCTTAGATGGGCTGGAATTTGTTAAGCACATCCAGGAAAGTTTCCTCAAGCAGTGTATTGAGTCTCTGCCAGGGGAGGGGGCAAAACATGACATACTCTTGGGAAATAGGGCAGGACAGTTGATGGAGGTGTCAGTGGGGGAGCACTTTGGGACCAGTGACCATAGAACACAGAACATAGAACATAGAACTGTCCAGCACAGTGTGGACCCTTCAGCCCTCGATGCTGTGATGGCCTTTTATCATATTCCAAGATCAGACTAACCTACATACTCTACATTGTATTATCCTCTATTTACGTATTCAAGAGTTGTTTAAATGTCCCTAATGTATCTGACTCTACTACCACCGCTGGCAGTGCATTCCACGCCCCACCATTCTCTGTGTAAAGAATTTAACTCTGACATCTCCCGTAAATCTTTCTCCAACCACCTTAAAATTATGCACTTTCTGCCCTGGTAAAAAGGTTCTGGCTATCTACTTTATCTATGCCTGTCATCATCTTTTACGTGGAGAAAGTGAGGACTGCAGATCCTGGAGATCAGAGCTTAAATATGTGTTTCTGGAAAAATGCAGCAGGTCAGGCAGCATCAAAGGAGAAGGAGAATCGACGTTTCGGGCATAGGCCCTTCTTCAGGGGCTTGAAGATTCCTGAAGAAGGGCTTATGCCCGAAACGTCGATTCTCCTCCTTTGATGCTGCCTGACCTGCTGCGTTTTTTCCAGCAACATATTTTTAAGCTATCATCTTGTACGCCTCTATCAAGTCACCTCTCACCCTTCTTCACTCCAATGAGAAAGCCCGAACTCCCTCAACCTTTCTTCATAAAACATGCCCTCCAGTCCAGGCAGCATCCTGGTAAATCTCCTCTGCACACTCGAAAGCTTCCATATTTTTCCTATCATGAAGCAACCAGAACTAAACGCAATATTCCAAGTGTGGTTTAACCAGGGCTTTATTGAGTTGCAGCATAACCTCGCAACTCTTAAACTCAATCTTCCTGTTAATGAAAGCCAACACACCATATGCTTTCTTAAAAATCCTATCAACTTGGGTGGCAACTTTGAGAGATCTATAGATGTGGACCCCAAGATCCCTCTGTTCCTCCACACTGCAAAGAATCCTGCCTTTAACCCTATAATCTGCATTCAAATTCGGCCTTCCAAAATGAATTGTTTCACACTTTTCCAGGTTAATCTCCACTTATCAGCTCAGTTCTGCATTCTGTCAATGTCATTTTGCAAACTACAAACCCCCTCCACACTATCCACCACTCCACCAACCTTCGTGTTATTGACAAGCTTTCTAACACGGTAGTTGAATGGGGGTGGGGATGGAGGTGATAGGTCAGAGGCGAGGGTGGAGATGAGAGGTGGGAAGTTCCACCCTCCCCTTTTACTTATCACCCCCATCCCCACACCCATTCACCTGTTGTACTTTTTGCTACCTTCTCCCCAGCCCCACACCTCTCCCATTTATCTCTCCACCCCAGAAGCTCCCTGCCTCCATTCTTGATGAAGAGCCTTTGCCCAAAACGTAGATTTTCCTGCTCCTCGGATGCTGCATGACCTGCTGTGCTTTTCCAGCACCACTCTGATCTAAACTCTGGTTTCCAGCATCTGCAGTCATCACCTTTGCCTAAACTTTATAACGCAGCCGTCCACTTTCTAATTCAAGTACTTATCAAAATCACAAAGAGCAGAGGCTCCAGATAGATCCCTGTGTAACACCACCAGTCACGGAGCTCCAGGCTGAATATTTTCTATCTACTATCACCCTCTGTCTTCTATGGGTGAGCCAATTTTGTATCCAGACAGCCAGATTTCCCTGTATCCCTGTCTCCTTACTTTTTGAATGAGCCTATTATGAGGAACCTAATCAAATACCTTACTATAATCCATGGACACCACATCCACTTTTATCTTCATCAATGTGTTTTGTTGCGCCCTCAAATAATTCAATAGGGTTTATGAGGTATGACCTGCTCCTTACAAAGCTATGCTGACTATCTCTAATCAAATTATGCTTTTCCAAGTAATCATAAATCCTGTCTCTCTGAAGCCTCCCCAATACTTTGCCCACTACTGATGTAAGACTGACTGGTCTGTAATTCCCAGGATTATCCCTATTCCCTTTCTTGAAGAGCGGAATAACATTTGCCACCCTCCAAACATCTGGCATGACTCCAGTGGACAGTGAGGATGCAAAGATCATCGCCAAAGGTGCAGCAATCTCTACCTTCACTTCCCGTAGTAACCTAGGATATCTCCTGTCTGGCCTAGGGAATTTGTCTATCCTTATGTTTTTCAAACTTTTCAGTACATCCTCCTTCCTAACATCAACCAGTTCTCGTATTTTAGTCTGTTTCACGCTGTCCTTAGAAACGACAAGGTCCCTCTCAGTAGCGAATACTGAAGCAAAGTATTCATGAAGGACCTCCCCTACATCCTTTGACTCCAGGTGCAAGTTCCCTCCACTATCCCTGGTCATCCCTACCTTCACTCTGGCCATCCTCTTGTTCCTCATGTAAGTGTAGAGTGCCTTAGGGTTTTCCTTAATCCTACCCACTTAAGCTCTTTCCTGCCCCATTCCAGCTCTCCTAATTCCATTCTTCAGTTTCTTCCTGACTACCTTGTAACCCTCTAAAGCCTTTTCCGCTCCTTGCCTCCTCAATCTTAAGTAAGCTTTCTTCTTCCTCTTGATTATATGTTCCACATCCATTTTCATCCATGGTTCCTTCAACCTACCAGCCCTTCCTTGCTTCAGCAGGACAAAACTCTCCAGCAGTATCAACAAGTGCTTCCTAACCAGTCCCCACATTTCTGTCATGAATTTCCCTGAGATTATCTATTCCCAATTTAGGGTGCCCAGTTCCTGCCTAATAGCATTGCAATTCCCTTTTCCCAATTAAAAACTTTCCTATATCATCTGCTCCTATTCCTCTCCATGACTACAGTAAAGGTCAGGGAGTGTGATCACTATAACCAAAACGCTGCCCCACAGAGAGATGTGACACCTAACATGTTTCATTGCAAGCACCAAATCCAAAATGGCCTCCCCTCCAATCAGCCTATCTGCATATTGCATCAGGAACACTTCCTGGACACACTTGACAAAAACTGCTCCATCCAAACAGTTTGAACTAAGGATGTTCCAGTCAGTATGAGAGAAGTTAAAAGTACCGATGACAATAACCCTGTGACTTGTGCACCTTTTCCAAATCTGCCTCCCAATCTGCTCCTCCATGTCGTGGTTGCTTTGGAAACTCTCAGTAAAGCGACTGCTACTTTCCCGTTCCTGAATTCCACCCATACTGACTCTGTAGACAAACCTTCCTTGACGATCTCCCTTTCTGCAGCTGTGATACTATCCCTGATTAACAATGTCACTCCTCCATCACTTTGACCTCCACCCCTCTGTCTTTTGAAACATTTAAACCCCGATACATCCAACAACCATTCCTGCCACTGTGATATCCAAGTCGTTGTAATGGACACAACATTATAGTTCCAAGTACTGATCCATGCTCTGAGTTTGTCGCCCTTATTCCTGACACTTCTTGAATTAAAATAGACACAATTCAACCCATCACACTTACTGCACCTTGTCCCATCAACTGTCTCTCCCTCCTCATAGACTCTCGAGATGCTGTATCTGGATGTTCGCTAACTACTCCATCATCTGATCCATAGCCTAGTTTCCGACCCCCCTGCCAATCTAGTTTAAACCCTTCTGAAGAGCTCTAACAAACCTCCTGCCAGGATATTGTTGCCCCTCCAGTTCAGGTGGTGGGGCACCAATGGTACAGGTCCCACCTTCCCCAGAAGGTATCCCAATGATCCACATAACTGAAGCCCTCCCTTCCACACCAGCTCTGCAGCACATGCTCATCTGCACTCGCTGTCTGTACCTAGCCTCAGTAGCATGTGGTACCGGTAGCAATCCTAAGATTACTAGTATGCTTGTCCTGCCTTCTAGCTTCCAACCTAATGACCTATATTCGCTTTTCAGGTCCTCATCCCTTTCCCTACCGATGTCATTGGTACTGATGTGTACCACGACTTCTAACTGTTCTCCCTCCCCCTAAACAATCCTGTAGATTTAATCAGAGACATCCCTGACCCTGGCACTTGGGAGGCACCATACCATGCGGGGGTCTTGCTCAAGACCACAAAATCTCCTATCTGTTCCTGTAACATTTGAATCTCCTGTCACTTCCGAGTGATCCGAAGTTCTTCAGCTCCAGCTCCAGTTCCCTAACGTGGTCTGTGAGGAACTGGTGTTGGGTGCACTTCCCACAGGTGAAGACAGCAAGGACACCCGTGGTGACCCTTAACTCCAACATGCTGCAAGAGGACCATCATTCTATTAATTTTAAAACAGTTATGGAGAGGGACAAAACTGGTCATAAGTTCAAATTCTAAATTAGGTCAAGGTGAATTTTGTTGGAATTAGACAGGAGCTTGTACGGGTTGATTGGAATACTTTGTTTGCAGGTAAAGGAACCTTAGGCAAGTGGGAGGCCTTTACAAGTGAAATAGCTAGAGTTCAAGGTCTGTATGCTCCTGTGAGGGTGAAGGGACAGATTAGCAGGATTAGGGAACCCTGGATGACAGGGTTTGAGTCTTTGACCAGAATAAAGAAGGAGGCATGGATCAGCTACTGGCAGCTTAGATCAAGGGAATCCCTGGAGGCATACAGGAAATACAGGAGTCTAGTGAAGAAGGAAATCAGGAGGGTGAAAAGGAGGCAAGAGATAGCCTTGGCTGAGACTATCAGATGGATAAAAATGTACTTTAAGTGTATTAAAGGAAAAAGAATAATGAGAGAGAGAATAGGGTCTCTCAAGGACCAAAGTGGACATGTATGTGTAGATCCACAGAAGATGGGCGAGGTTCTCAATTAATATTTCTCCTCTGTGTTTACCATGGAAAAAGACAGGAAGACTTAGGAACTTGGGGACTTTAGTGGCAATATCTTGGGGACAGTCCATATCGCAGTAGAGGAGGTATTGGATGTATTAGAATACATGAAGGTGGATAAATATCCTGGTCTTGACCAGGTATATCCATGACACTGCAAGAGGGCTAGAGAAGAAATTGAGGGGGGCATGGTTGATGTTTTTGCATCATCGTTAACCACAGGTAAAGTCCTGGAAGATTGGAGGGTAGTGAATATTGTGCCCTTATTCAAGAAGGACTGCAAAATAAAAGTCTGGGAACTATAGACAGTAAGCTTAACATCCGTGGTAAGTAAGCTACTTGAGAAGATTCTGAGGGAAAAGATATACATACATTTGGAAAGATAGGGTTTGAAAAGGAGTAGTCAGCATGGCTTTGAGAGTGGAAGATCATGCCTCACAAATTTATTGGAGTTCTTTTATGAAGTGACCAGGAAGTTTGATGAGGGTAGGGTGATAGATGTAGTCTACATGGATTTCAGTGATGCCTTTGATAAGTTTCCATGTGGTAGACTGCATTGGAAGGTTAGATCGTATGGAGTCTGAGATGAGCTGGCAAACTGGATACACATTTGGCTTGATGGTAGGAAGCAGAGGGTAATAGTGGAAGGTTGCTTGTCAGACTGGAGGCCTGTGAGTAGTGGAGTGCCTTAGGGCTCGGTGCTGGGACCATTACTGTTTATTATCTATATCAATGATTTGGGTGAGAATCATTAGTAAGTTTGCAGATGACACTAAAAGAGGCAGTATCGTGGACAGTGAGGAAGGTTATCAGAAATTGCAGCAGGACCTTGATCAGCTGGAGAAGTGGGCCGAGAAATGGCTCATGGAGTTTAGTATGGGTAAGTGTGAGCTCTTGCATTTTGAAAAGTCAAATCAAGGTAGGAGTTTCATGGCGAATGGTAGGGCCTGAAGGAGTGTAATGGAACAGAGAGATTTTGGAGTTCGGGTTCACGGTTATTTTAGATTAGATTCTCTACAGTATGGAAACAGGCCCTTCGGCCCAACTAGTCTACACTGACCCTCGAAAAAGTAACCCAGCCAGACCTATTCCCCTACATGTATACCTGACTAATGCACCTAACACTAAGGGCAATTTAGCAGTTGCCAATTCACCTAACCTACACATCTTTGGACTGTGGGAGGAAACCGACAGAGGGAGAATGTGGAAACTCCACACAGACAGTCACCCAAGGTGGGAATCAAACTGAGGTCCCTTGCACTGTGAGACAGCAGTGCTCACCACTGAGCCACTGTGCCACCCAGTAAGCCATCGTTCTCTGAAAGTGGAATCACAGGGCAGTGAAAAAGGCTTTTGGAACACTAGCCTTCATCAGTCAGGGCATTGAGTATAGATGTTGGGAAGTTATGTTGCATTTACGCAGGGCGTTTTTCAGGCTATATTTGAAGTATTGTGTTCAGTTTTGGTCACCTTGCTAAAGGAAGGATGTTATTAAACTGGAAAGAGTGCAAAAGAAACTTACAAGGATGTTGCCTGGACTCGATGGTCTGAGTTGTAGGAAGATATTGGACAAACTAAGACTTTTTTCTTTCAAGCTTAGGAGACTGAGGGGGTGACCTTATAGAATTATATAAGATCATGAGAAGCATGGGTAGGAGAATGCAATCGGCCTTTTCCCCAAGGTTGGGGAATCGAGGACTAGAGGGCATTAGTTTATGGTTAGAGGAGGAAGAATAAACGGGAACCTGAGGGACACGTTTTTTACACAGAAGGTGGTATGCATATGGAATGAGCTGCCAGCAGAAGTGGTTAAGGCAGGTACATTAACAATATTTAAAAGGCATTTGGACAAACACATGGATAGAAAAGAATTAGAAGGATATGGGTCAAGTGCAGGGAAATGGGGTTAGTGTGGATGGAGATTTTGGTCGCCATTGACCAGTTTGGGCCAAAGGGCTTGTCTCCGTACTGTAGGACTCGATGTGTCTATAACTCTACTCTCTAATGGTAAGTAAAAAGAACAGCAGCTAAGAGCAGTCAGTATCGAGGAGCCAGCCTCACTGTGAAACATATTAAGAAAATCAAAGCCCTCCACTTCAGCTCCCGGTATGAACTCCATCCCATCTTGTCTACTGCTACTGTCTACTGCTCAAACAGATTCTTTACAACCTTGGCCTCATCTTTGAGGCTGACCTACAAATTACAAAGCCACTGAAAATCCCCGCCATGTCCACGGGACTCCGAACATGTCTATTCCAATGTTGTCCTGGCCCCCATCACAGCCACCACCCTTCATAAACTTCTGCTGGCAGCTCATTCCATATGCGCATCAGCCTCTGTGTAAAAAAAAACGGACATTTGTATCTGAACTCACACCAAGTTGCGTTTTCCCATCGCCAGCTCCCCACCTCCTGTTTTCACTGACCTGCATTTTCTCCCAGTTCAGCAACACCTCAATTTTCAAATGTTCATCATTGTTCTCAAATCCCCCCCTGCCCTCTAGCCTCCCTATCTCCGTAACCTCCTCCAAGCTGCCTCACTCAGTGTGGTCAGCAATCCTGAATATATTGCTCTCCATTCCGTCCTCCAAGTCATTGAGAAATATTGTGAAAAGTCAAACTCCCAGCATAGATCCCACAGTTCACATCTTGCACATTGGAGGACACATACATTATCTTTCTTCTCTGTCTCCTACCTCTAATTCCTGATTGCAGGCAAACACTTTTCTGAAATGAATGCTTCCATGTTTATAAAGAATCTTTTGCGTGGAACTTTTTTGAATGTCTTGTTGCTCAGAGTGACCATATTTTCAGCCAATGTTGTTTTCTCAAGACACTCCAGCTCAGATATGATGAACTGGAGTCTGAGCCTGAACACTGTGACACATCAGGGAGGGACACTGCGTTTCTGGAGGCAGTCACACCCTGTCGGTTAGATCCTTCAAATGATGGCCAGTAGTCAGAGACAGAAGAGTGTGACTACAAGGAAGCAGGTTAATGCAACCTGAATTTGGCATTGCTGGAGCCTCAGCTCTTGACCTGCTCCAACAGGAATGAGATGTTTACTTCCTGCATGGATGAGGGAAAGGACTGCAGGGTGGATGGGCAAACTGACCATTGCACAAAGTAAAGAAGGGGATTCAATTATGATGGGTCTGATAGCACCATTTGAGAGCAAATTTAAGCGTCTCACACGGTGTGTTGCCTGCCTGATGCCAAGGTGAGGGATATCTTAAACCAGCTTGAAAGTATATTGGAGTAGAAGGGGGAGGATCCAGTTGGGATTCATATTGGGACTAATAACAACAGTAAAAATAGGCAAGAGGTCCTGTTTGGGGAATATCAGAAATTAGGAACACAACTAAAGAACAGGGCCTCAAGGATTATAATCACTGGAATATTAACTGAGAGACAGACAATTTGGCAAAGACTTAAGAAAATTCAGGGAGTGAATGGATGGCAAAAGGAGTGGTTTGGGAAAGAGAGGTTCTAATTCATGGGCCACTGGCATCAGTATTGGGAAAGGCTTCACTTGAACGGACCTGGCACCAATGTCCCACGAGTAAGGCCAGATAGGGGTGGGCACAAGGACTTTAAACCAGTAAATGGGGGAATGGGGGATGTCAATACAGTTTCAATATCAAGTAACATGACAGAGTAAAGAAACTGTCAGGAATCCGACTTCAGGTCCAGCAGATAAATCAAAGCTATGAGAAGTGGATGAATTAAACTGAAAGAGAGAAATAATAAACAGGAGAATACAGCATGAGTGCTGAGGAGCAGGTTCCAGTGAATGGCCCAAACATGAGTTTGAGACACAAAAACAAAGAGCATAAAAAATACATTAAGTAAACTGCAGGCACAACTCAAATTGGAGATCATGATCTCGCAGCCTTTACTGAGATATCTCTGCAGGGTGGTTGTGGTTATATTGGGTTATAAAGTTTACCGGATGGACGGGGGAAATGGAAGAGGAGGTGGAGTAGCCTTACTGATCAGAAACAAAATGATGAGGGAGGATACCATGAGGGGAAATCATTCTGTGGTACTGAGGAGCAGGAAAGGATCTAAAGCTGTAATAGGTGCTGTATACAGGCCCCTTGACAGCAGCTCTCAGGTGTTGGATTATATAAATGCAGAAATTTGGTTAGGATATAGCAAAGCCATTGTAGTATTAATGGAGCATTTAGCTTGACCATAGATTGGGAGATTCAAAAAGAGTGGTGCTGGAAAAGCATAGCAGGTAAGGCCGTATGCGAGGAGCAGGAGAGTCAATGTTTCAGGCAATTGCGAAGACTACCCATGAGGTCACTTCTGCCCCTGTAGTTGCTGGTGCCTCAGCCATACCACCCCCACTGACGTCACTTACATTAACACCACCAACAAACACGCCTCAAACGTCACACTGTGCCTCATGTCCTTCCCCGCAGATGCACTACTCCCCCTCAGCCCCATCCCCAACTGTGTGCGTCACTTATTTTGGTGACATCACCCACGATGCCATGATTACGCCCACTTCAGAGACAGTGATCAGCAGGAAGACATAGGCAGGATACGGAACATGTGAGGACCAAAAAGTTAAATTGTATCTAATTTCATTCAAGGAGCTTGGCTGGTAAAGCAGATGAACGTATAACATTGATCAGCATGTGGGAATACGATATTGTTGCAATCACCGAGACATAGATGTAGGAAGGACAGGACTGGCAGCTTAACATTCCAAGGTATAGATGTTTCAGGTGAGATGGAGGGGGTGGGCGGGGGTGTGTGATGCAACAGGGAGGCAGGGGCATTGCATTATTCATAAAGGAAACCATCACTGCAGTAATGAGGGATGATGACTTAGAAGTGTCTTCAAATCTGGGTTGATCTAAGAAATGAAACAGGTGCCATCACTTTGCTGGGATTGTACTGCTGGCCTCCCAATAGTCAGAGGGAGATAGAAGAGCATATATGTCGGCAAATCACAGAGAGCTGTTGGAGGAATAGGGTTACATTAGGAGGGAATTTCAACTTTGTGATCATTAACTGGGATTGCCTTTGTGTGAAAGGATTAGACATGATGGAATTTTTAAATTCTATCCAGGAGATCATTTTGTACCAGTTTGTAAATGGTCCCAGTAGAGATGGGGTAGTGCTAGATCTAACCTTAGGGAATGAAGCCGGTCAGGTGGTTGAAGTGTTAATGGGTGAGCACAGTGACCACAGCTCTGTAAATTTCAAAGGGATAATGGAAAGGGATAAAAACAGTACACAAGTTAAGTGCCTTAATTGGGGGAAGACTGATTACAGACCAATTCATCTGACGTCAGTGGAAGGGAAAGTATTGGAAACAATTCTGAGGAACAAGATTAACCAACACTTGGAAAGACAGGGATGCCAGCACAGATTTGCGAGAGGGCAATCCCCTCTGAATAAGTTAACTGAGTGTTTTGGAAAGGTGAATAAATCTAGTGATGGGGTCGTGAAGCCGATACGGTTTATCAGGAGACAAAACGTGTGGTGTTGCGAAAGGACAGCAGGTCAGGCAGCGTCTGAGGAGCAGGAGAGTTGACGTTTCAGGCATAGACCCTTCACTTCAGAGAGGCCTTTGACAAGGACCCATATAGAAGGCTTGCCAAGAGCCCATTGGAATCCAAGGCAGGTTAGGATTTAAAACCAGCTTCCAAGTAAGAGGCAAAGAGGGTTGGTGGAGGATTAAAAGCCTGGGACCAGTGTTGCACTGTATGAAACAGTGCTAGGACCCTTGCTGTTTACTGTATACAGTACCAATTGGATGTGATTATACACGATATTATTTGTAAATTTGCAGATGACATAAAAATTGTTGGTGTTGTTATTAGTGAGGAGGATGGTCTCCGGCTACAGTCTGATATTGATCAGCTGGTAAACTGAACACAGCAATGGCAGATGGAATTTAATCCTGATAAGTGCAAGGTAGGTCTAATAAGGGAAGGATAGACACAATGAATGGTAGGTCCTTCAGGAGTGCTGAGAAACAAAGGGACCTGGGTGTACAAATGAATTGATTCCTGAAGGTGTCAGCACAGGTAGACAGAGGAGTGAAAAGGGCACACGGGATGCGTGAATTCATCAGCCAGGGTGCAGAAGTTAGGAACAAAGAAGTTTGTTGCTACTTTACGGAGCCCTGATTAGGCCACAGCTGTAATACTGTGTGCAGTTCTGGTCACCACACTATCGGAAGGACATGTTTGCATTGAACAGGGGACAGAAGAGATACACCAGGACGTTGCCTGGGATGGAAAGTCTCAGTTATGAGGAAAGACTGGAGAGGCTGGGTTTGTTTTCCCTGGAGCAGGGGAGGCTGAGGGGTGCACCTGATTGAGGTACACAAAATTGTGGAAGGCAAAGTAGATCATGATAATCTTTATTCCATGGAAGATGTGTCTAAGGCCAGCAGGCATAAGATTAAGGTGAGGATTAAGTGGTTTAGAAGGGATTTGAGCAATTTTTTTTCACTCAGGCGATACAGTTGTGGGACAGGCTGCCTGAGAGGGTGGTGAAGGCAGGTACTCTCACAACATTTAAGAAGCATCCAGACAAGCACTTAAAATGCCAGGGCATGTTGGCTATGGGTCAAGTGCAGGTTCATGGGATTAGTGCAGTTTGGTGTTTGTTGGTCAGCACAGAAATGGTGGGCCGAAGGGACTGTTTCTGTGCTATATCACTTCATAACTATGACTTTATGTTGAAGATAGTGCAGCCTTTGAAAAACCTTGAAGAGAAAGATGTGGAAACATTTCCCATGTTGTTTGAGAAGATAGCAACACAAGTGAGGTGGACAAAAGCAGACTGGAGCTTGCCCATGCAAAGTAAATGAAGTGGGAAAGCATAAGAGATTTCTACATCCCTGTCAGAGTAGCATTCTCACGATCAGGAGGAGGGGAAAATGACTATTCAAAACTCATATGAGTCGGTTTCAGAAACATATAGGCAGAGGTTACAGAAGTTAAGGAAACAGCCTAGAGAAACCTCTATTGAGTTTGGGAGAGTTCAACAAAATAATGTTGGCAAGTGGATAAGAACACTGAAAGCTGAGAGTACTTACAATGCTCCCAGAGAAATTATTCTTTGAGAAGAATTTATGACTTCCTTTCCTTCCAGAATCAAAATTCATGTAGAAGACCAAAGGCCAACCACAAGACAAGCAGCTACAATGATAACTGATCCAGAAAGCTTTCTCAGTCAGCCCCAGAAATGGGAGAAAAATTAAAATTGGGAGAGTGTGAGGAAGGCAGGGAGCCAGGGGAGAGAATGGACAGTAGGGAACAGCCCGAGAACTCCTCCTCAGATTAAGAAGGAAATTGCTGAGGATGGAAGTGATGATCAGAAGCTGAAATATTTCTCTGGGAATAAGGTGGGCCATGTACGTTTGGAATGTTGGAACTTGTGAGGTAGACCCATGGGACTTACAGAAGTTAGTAAAAATGAGTCAGAGAAGGGAACACAAACAGATAATCCCACGGAGCAGGCTGTAGCTGTAAGTATAACAAAAAGGCTGGAGGTGAATTCTGTCATTAGTAAAGGAAGTTGGAAGGTAGATGAGAGGTTGACAGGATTTTTATCAAAAGGAATGGTGACTCCCTTTTCTTCAGCTAAACCCAGAAACCAACTGAGAGACACAGGGGCAAAACCATCACTTTTGCTGGAGAAAGAATTGATTTTCTCACCACAGAGCTTGATGGGGGCTAATATATTAATCAATGGGATATTCCACTCCATTGTATAAAGTGCAACTGGAATGTGATTTATTACCATGAGAAGTAATTGTTGGAGTAGGGAAAACATTCCCTGTTGAGGGAGGCAATTTCCTTCTGAGGAATGATTTGTCAGGACTAAAGGCAGTAGCTTCCCCGATAATTACAGAATATCCAAAGGAGGGCCAAGAAACAGAACAATGACAGGAACAGGTTCCTGGTCTCTCTCCTTTGTGTGAGGTAACCAGGGCAATGGTTAAACAAAATCCATCATAAGGGTTGATATGACACCACAGCAAGTGAAAGGATCGCTGAAACTTTCCGAAAGGGTGACAATAATACAGGTGGAGTGTTTGGTGCGATGTCACGAATGACAGCAGATCCAAAAAACAGATCCTGAATGAAATAAATGAGCAGTCAGCCTGTGATCGAGGTTGAAGGGGTTTCAGAGTGCTATTATCTTCGGAATGAAGTACTGATGTCTAAATGGAGACCCCCGTCATAGACCTGCAGATGAAGAATGGTTGGTTAGACTTTGGATACTCCTACCACCCAGCTACCATAGGGAGATATTGTGGGCAGCACATGAGATACCCAGGTCAGGACACGTCGGGATTCAGAAAACATTAGTGACCAGAAACAGCTATTTTACTTGGCCAACACTGTATTTTTTCATTCTGAGAAAGATCAAAAGAGAGATATAGTGAGATTCTTCAGATAATACATAGAAATTTACATGAGTAGTGGTTGTGGTCTCTGGGTCTCCAATCAATGGAGTTTAGAAGGATGAGGGGAATCTCATTGAAACTTACAGAATCCTGAGAGGTGTGGATCGAGTGACTGTGACGTAGGAGAGACGGGTAACCGTGGGCACAGCCTCAGATTGAAGGGATGACCCTTCAGAACTGAGACAAGCTGAAATTTGATCAGCAAGAGGGTGGTGGACCTGTGGAACTCACTGTCACAGTGTTCTATGGAGGCCCAGTCATTAAGAGTAGTGAAGAATATGATAGATAGGCTCTTATTTGGTAAGAAGATGGAGAGTAATGCAGAGAACAGAGGGGAATGGGGTTGAGAAACCAATCAAACATGATAGAATGACAGAATTGACCCGATGGGCTGAATGGCCTGATACTGCTCTTGCCCGAAAATTCGATTTTACTGCTCCTTGGATGCTGCCTGAACTGCTGTGCTCTTCCAGCACCACCAATCCATGATACTGCTCCAATACATGGTTTTAAATGTACACCTGAATGTAGCACATTAATTGAACATGATGTGGGTGTAGATAGTTCAGAACAAATAAAACAAAACCCATTTTGCTTGAAGCCAGAGAAATAGGTCTAATTAACAAAGTAAATTCAATACATGACAGAGAATCAATTGATTAAACTGTCAGAGTAATTGGAGTTCTGCTGTGGTGTTGGTTCCTAAACTCAACAGTTTGATTAGATTCTGAGTCGACTACAGGAAAGTGAATGCAGTAACAAAGACGGATTCATTCCCTATTCACAGATGAGAAGATTGCATTGACAGGTTGATAGTGTGTCATTCTTATGTAAAATTGATTATTTAAAAGGATATTGACAAGAACACACCTTCAGGATTAAACCAATTGGGGAGTGATGCCATTTTGGCTTCAGAATGCTTCAGTCACATTCGAATGATTATTGTGAAAGTGAACAAGGTCACACTCCCCCACATTACACTCCATCTGCTCAACATTTCTCCATAGCCCAGCTGTATCTAATATTCAGCAGGATGGACCTTCACAGGGAAAGAGGAATTTGTGACTAGAATAATGCTGTCTGTGCAAACCATCTGTAAGGTCTTTGCTGCAATGGTTCACATTTATATCATCTGCACCATGGCTGATGAAGTCACGCATCCCGTCTGCCTTCTTTCCCACCCTGTCTACCTGTGTTGACACCTTCAGGAATCTATGGATTTGTACGCCCAGTTCCCTTTGTTTCTCAGCACTCCCGAAGGACCTACCATTCATTGTGTATATCCTTCCCTTAATAGGCCTCTAAACATGCATCACCTCACATTTATCAGGATTAAATTTCATCTGCCATTGCTGAGTTGAGTTTACCAGCTGATTAATATCAGACTGCAGCCTGAAACCTTCCTCCTCACTATTAACAACACCAACAATTTTCATGTCATCTGCAAATTTACAAATTATACCGTATACAATCACATCCAGTGGTTTGTGTACACAGCAAACAGCAAGGGCCCTCGTGTTGTTTCCTACGGTGCAACACTGGTCACAGGCTTCTAATCCTCCACCATCCCTCTTTGCCTCTTATTTGGAAGCTGGTTTTGGATCCTAACCTGCCTTAGATTCAAATGGGCTCTTAGCCTTTGTGCCAGCCTTCCATATGGAACCTTGTCAAAGGCCTCACTGAAGTCCATATAAGCCACATCAACTTCACGACCTCATCAATATGTTTATTCACCTTTTCAAAACACTCAATTAACTTATTCAGAGGGAATTATCCTCTAAAAAACCTGTGCTGGCATCCCTGTCCTGCTGTCGGTTAATGCTGTTCGTCAGAATTGTTTCCAATAATTTCCCTCCCACTAGTATCAGACAGTTTGGTCCGTAATTTCCTGGCCTATCCCGGTCACTCGTCTTGAGCAAAGGAACCATGTCAGCAATCCTCCAGTCACCTGGCACTTCACCTGTGGCCAGCAAAGTTTGAATATCTCCCCCAGGGTACCAGCAATCACCTCCCTTGCCTCCCAGAGCAGCCTGAGATACATTTCATCAGGCTTTGGGCATTCACGGACTTTTGTGCTCACTAAAATATGCAATACTGCGTTCTTACTAATCTTAACATGCTCTCGAATCCCGTTACCAGAAGTAAAATCTCCAGCTACAATGTCTTTCTCTGTTGTGTCCATTGGCTCCACACGATGTCCATTAGTCTCAAATAGATGCCACTATTTCCCTGGTCATCCCCTTACCCTTAACATACAGATAAAATTCTTTGGGGTTCTGCTTAATCCTATCTCACAAAGATATTTCATGGTCCCTATTTGCCCGCCTAATTTCCTTTTTAAGCACTACACGATACTTCTGAAGAGTCTCCCCTGCTTTTAATTCTCTTTATGTGACATATGCTTCTTTCTTTTTCTTTATCCAACCTCACTATCCTTTCACATCCAGGGCCCCCTGGCCTTGCTGTCCCTGCCCTTCACTCTTGGGGGAATACGCTGTCCCTGAATTCTCACAATACTACTTTTAAAAGACGCCCACTTTCCAAATGTAGACTGACCTGCAAGTAGCTGCTCCCAGTCTATGTTTGTCAGATTCTGTTTAATGGCATTGAAATCGGCCTTTCCCCAATTAAGACACTTAACTTGTGCACTGTCTTTATCCCTTTCTATAATAACTTTGAAATTTACAGAGTTGTGGGCACTGTACTCACCAACTACTTGACCAGCATCATTCCCTCAGATTAGGTCTAGCTCTGCCCCATCTCTACTGCGACTATCTACGAACTGGTACAAAAAGATCTCCTGGATGGACTTTAAAAATTCTGCACTGTCTAATCTTTTCACACAAAGGCGATCCCAGTTAATGTTCACAAAATTGAAATTCTCTCCTAATATAACCCTATTCCTCTCACATCTCTCTGTGATTTGCCTGCATATCTGCTCGTCTCTCTCCATCTGACTGTTGGGGGGCCTGCAGTATAATCCCAGCAAAGTGATGACACCTGTTTTATTACATGGATCAACCCAGATGGCTTATTAGAAGACCCTTCTAAGACATCCTCCGTCCTTACTGCAGTGATGGTTTCCTTTATGAATAGTGCAATGCACCCGCCTCCCTGTTGCATGCTCCCCATCCCGCCTGAAATTTCTATACCCTGGAATGTCTTGAATTTCCTTCCGAAAACAGTCTCAGTGCTTGCAACAATATCATATTCCCACGTGCTGATCAACGTTATATGTTCATCTGCCTTACATTACAAGGTCCTTGCATTAAAATAGATAATATTTAGCTTTCTAGTCCTCACATGTTCTGTATCCTGCCTATGTCTCCCTGGTGGCTACTTCATATTTTTCTGTCTGTGTAGCCCTTACCCTCCCATCAGGGGAAACATCCTCTTACCGTTTATCTTGTCAAGCCCATTAAGACTCCTATATGTTCCAATGAGATTGCCATTCATTTTCCTAGACTCCAGCAAGCAGATTTCAAACCTTTGAGCTTTGCCCACAGGACAGCCCCCTCCACACTGAGGATGATCCTAGTGAACATTCTCTGATCTTCCTCCAGTGAAATAATATGTTTTCATAAATATGGCAACCAAAACTGTTCACAGTACTCCAGATGTGGTCTCACCAGCACCTTGTACATTGGCAGTAAGAATTCCCAACCCCGTCGAAATAAGAGCCAACATCCTAATAGCTTTCCTGATTCCCTGCTGCTCCCGTGTGCTAACTTTCTGTGTTTCGGGCACTTTCACATTGCAGCTTTCTCATTTATTCTACATTTAAATAATATTCTGTTGTTTTATTCTCCCTACCAAAAGGTACAACTTCACATTTTCCCACATGAAACTTCATCTGCCAGCCTTTCCTCACTGACCTCACCAATAAATATCTCTCTATTAACTGTTTATATCACTCTTGTAACTTGCCTTTCCCCCTTTTTTTGTGTCATCTGTAATTGTGACTACAGTACATTCACTTGCTTCTTCCACGTCATTGACAAATATTGTAAACAGTTGTGGCCCCAGCACTGATCCCTGTGGAATGCCACTGGTCACAGGTCACCAACCTGAAAAGGAATCCCCTTATCCCCATTCCGTGTTTCCTGCCTATTTGCCAATTTTCCATCCATGCCAATATACTACCTTGAACTCCATGAGCTCTTTGATTTAATTTTCTGTGAGGTACGTGTTGAACACCTTCTGAAAGTCCAATCACAAACATCTACTGGATCCCCTCTACCCACTCTGATGGGTCTTTCATGATAAACTCTAACAAATTAGTCAACCTTAATATTTTGTTAATTATTGCTGTTCCTTAATGATTGATTCTAAATTTTTTCAAACAACAAATGTTTGTGAAATTAGCCTCTGGTTCCTCCCATTTTAGTCAATTAATGATAAGAATACATTCCTATCCACTCTATCTCTGCCCCTCACAATCTTATAACTCTCTACTATGTTCCCTCTCAACCTTCACTGCTCCAAGGAAAACAACCCCAGCCCGTCCAATCTTTCCTCATAGCTTAGACCCTCTTGGCCAGGCAGCATCCTGGGAAATCTCCTCTGCACCCTCTGAAGTACAATCACACCCATCCCATAATGTGGGGACCAGAACTACACACAATACTCCAGTTGTGGCCTAACCAGTGTTTTATGCAGTTCCAGCATACCCCTCCCCTCTCTTGTATTCTAATAAAGGCAAGTATCCCATTTGTCTTCTGAGCCACCGTATCTCCCTGTCCTGTTACCTTCAGGGATTTCTGGATATACTCACTGAGTTCCCTCGATCTTTGAGTCCTCTTTGAGTCCTCACTCTCTGCCATAATCGTTACCTTTTTACCTTCTCCAAACCTGTCCATCCCTTGACATCCAGGGTTCTCTGGCCTTGTTGGTACCACCCTTCATTTTTATAGTAACATGTTGACCCTGCACTCGCACTATTTCCTTTTGGAAAGACTCCCACGGCTCTGATATAGATTTTCCTACAAGGATCTGCTCCCAGTCCACTTCAGATAGCTCCTGCTTCATCATTGGCTCTGGCACCACATGGAGGCCAGACCAGATAAGGATGGCAGATTTCCTTCTGTAAAGGACATTAGTGAACCTGATGGGTTTTTATGACATTTGTCAATGATTCCATGGTCATCACTGGAATTATCGCGTCTTACAGATGAAAAAGATCCTTTGGTCCATGATCAAGCAGTTGCCTCCACTCATCCCACGGTATGTGTGTGAGAGTGTGAGAGAATCTGGGAGAGTATGCATGAATGTATGTGTGCATGTGTGTGTGTATGTGTGTATGAATCTATGTGAGAGTTTGTGACTGTGTGAATGTGTGTGTGAGTGCATGTGAATGCATGCATGAATGGGTTTGTGCAGGTTTGTTTCCGTGGTGTTTTTGTGTGTGTGTGTGTATGTGTGTGTGTGAGAGAGAGAGAGATAGTGAGCAGGAGAGAGAGAGACCCCCACCTTCTCCATTTTGTTTGCTCCATTACTTTTGTCACCGTTCATCGCCTGCTCCACAAGTCACGGTAATGACAAATGGCTCCATCACTGACCCATTCCCCATTGGGACTGGGACAACCAGGGCTGTGTCATTGCCCCAACACTGTTCTCGATCTACCTCACTGCAATGCTTCACCTCACTGCTGACAAGCTCCTTGCTGGGGTGGAGCTAACTTACAGAACCTGTGGGAAATTATTCAAAATCTGCTGCCTTCAAGCCAAAACAAAGTCAGCCCAACCAGTGTGATCGAGCTGCAATATGCAGATGATGCCTGTGTGTGCAATCTCAGAGAATGTATTCCAGACCATTGTCAGCATCTTTACTGAGTCACATGAGAGCATGGGCCTCACCCTGAACATCCACAAGATGAAGGTCCTAAACCAACCTGGCCCGATCATCAAGGTTCATGAGGAGGCCTCAGAGAACCTTCACCACTTCCAAAACCTTGGAGGTCTTCAGTCGGCCAAAACGGCTGTTGATGAAGAGATCCAGCATCACCCCCAATGTGTTAGAGCAGCCTTCAGCCACCTGAAGAAAAGGGTGTTCGAGGACAACAGCATCAGATCCAACACCAAGCTCATGGTTTACAGAACCGTGGTGGTTCCCACCCTCCAATCTGTCTCTGAGACATGGACAACAGAGCAAGCACCTCAAGGTACCAGAGTAGTATCACCAATGTTTTCTGCACAAGATCCTGTGAGTCAGCAGGGAAGACAGATGCGCTAACACCAGTTAGTCCTCAAAAAGGCCAACATCCCCAGCATTCAGGCACTGACCACCCTTGATTGGCCACAATGGGCTGGGCATGTCATTTGCATGACTGACACAAGCCTCCCGAAGCAGGTGCTCTACTCCCAGCTTTGAAATGGCAGGCAAGCCCCAGGTGGACAGAGGAAGTAGTTCAGGGATACCCTCAAGGCCTCAGTGGCAAAGTGCGGCATTCCCACAGACACCTGGGAATCACTGGACAATAACTGTCTAAAGTGGAGGAGGAGCATCGAGCACCGTGAGACTCACCACCAGGAAAAAAATGGAAGCCAGCTGAAAACAGCAAAAGGAATACACTGCCTCACCAATGCCCCATCTACCCCTTCCCATGATCACCACCTGCCCCACATATAGCAGAACCTGCTGTAGCCACATCAGTCTGCCCAGCCACATATGGACTCACCCTGAGGGTGGAAGAGAGTCATCCTTGTCTGCGAGGGACCACTGTCAATGTTGATGTCTTTTATGTGTGTGCAGCCCAGCTCCTGTTTCTATCTGAATGTTTCAGTCAAGGAGACAGAGAAGGCTCCAGCATATGTGTGTGTGTGTGTGTGTGTGTGTGTGTGTGTGTGTGTGTGTGTGTTGAAACTGTCTGAGTGATCCCAGGATTCAACCTGAGAATATTACTTCAAGTATGGGAATTGGGGTTCAGAACACATTCCACCGATCTCAGGAACAGGAGGAGGCCTTTCAGGTCATTCACTGGGAAAGTGACTAGAATAATGACACATCTCTGAGAATCACATTAATAACTGTTTTATTGAAGCTTTCAAGAATTCTGTGTTGATTGACACAATGTTCTGGTTTGGGCCTTGCTGTCTGTACAAACCATCTGTAATGTCTTTGCTGCAATGGTTCACATTTCTATCATCAAACTCACACTCCAAATATCCCGTCATTATTATCCAGGGGATTCACTGGAATTGGCTCAAATGGGATCCCAGTAGCTCAAATGGATGGAGGGATGGAGCTCAGAGCAATAGACAGAGAGAGGGAGAGAGAGAGAGAGAGAGAGAGAGATCATTTCCCCACAGAACAGGTCCACTCTGGATCAGAGGAAATCTTGGGTTAGGTTTTGGGAGTGAGTGGGACTGCTGGATCTGAGAGGGGAAAAGGTAACAATGAGAATCCAATCAGACAGAGCCTTGTCAGGGAGAGAGGGTGGGAGGGGGTGTAGGCACTGGGCACAGTAAACCAACTCATGGTGTCCAAGACGCCGAGTGGGCAGTTTCTGGTGAGAAACTGAAGCTTCTGCAGCTTCTTCTGGCTTCCAGCTCCATCATTAAATCAGGAGCAGTTTCAACAGAGGAGCCCCATTTGTCATCAACACACACCGACACCATCATCAGAACCAAAGGAATATGGACAGCAGGAGGCCATTCTGTCTCTTGCTCCCTCCCTCTCTCTCTCTCTCCCCCGGCCCTCCCTCTGTCTTGGCGCTGACTTTTACCTCTGAAGAGGTTCTCTGGGAGTCAGTGTTTAATAGAAGGGGCTGGGTCTCATGCTTTTTGATGCCGTCGTGTTCATGAGTGTGGTGGGGGAGGGGATTCAGGCACTGTGCTTTGACGTCAGGCAGTGATGCCTGTCCCTGTGTGTCAGACTGTGATGCTGTTGTTTGCTGGCACTGACACGATGGTATTGATTGCAATATCACTCAGTGTGACAGGAGGTTACATGGCTGGATCGGTGGTGAGGGAGGAGCAGACTGAACAAGGAGCTGCAATCATCAGTCACTGCAGAAACCCTTCACACAGCCCTCACCGTCCAGAAACTTCTTCACTAAAGATTCTTTCAGCTCCTTCATGACAGCCCTGGAGCTGAAAAGGGAGAAAGAGAAAGACATCTTTTCGAGAGGCTCCTGGACACAATGTAAATTGTGTATTCCCCAATAATGACACTCCATCCGTCCACATTGAATTCATTGTTGAAGCTGCAGCCCAGCACTGTTACTATCAGAATGTTACAGTCAAGGAGACAGAGAAGGATCCAGCATAGGAGGAGGCTGTTCAGCCCCTTGTGTCAGTGCTAGATGTTTACTAACATCACTCACAATGAACATCTCTGTTGAATGTCTGTTGTTGGCAAGTGATTGAATCGGTTTTTAAGAGATAGACTATCTGACAAATATGAACTGATACAAGAAAGTCAGCATGGATTTTCTCAGGGGCAAACACCTTGAACTGACCTGGTTACATTTTATCAAAGAAGTCACTAAAGTGTGAGATAAGGGAATGTCGATGGGTGCTGTTCACATGAACTTCCAGAAGGCATTCAAGAAAATTGCACACAAAATTTATAATGTTATAATGAGAAAAAAGAGATGGCAGAATAATTAAATATATATTCAGGATTTTTGTACACAAAGACTCGAAAACATTCCCAAATTGTTGTGTTCACAGTGTCTAGACCAGGGGTGGGGAACCTGCAGCTTTAAGGCTGCATGAGGTCTTCTAGGCCATTGTGTGTGGCCTTTTTGAATGAATCCAAATTTTGCAGAACAAATCTTTTATTTTTTATTAATATGCATTTTTCATCCTTCATTATTTTTATTTTAATCTTAAAATGAATGTACTTAAAATACCAGAGAGTAAAATAAAGTTCAACGAAATAATCCTCACAGACTGACCGCCACAATTAAAAAATGCGAATTTCCAAGAATATATCATTGAAGTTTCTTGGATGAGGCCTTATTAGATTACAACTAACATAATGCAGCATTCCAACATGAAAATGTTCCCTACCTCTGGTCTAGAGCGAGGGCGGAACAGTTTTTAAAGGTAAATGGATTTGGGAAATTGATGGGATAAAAGTTTGATAATCGACATACAAGGTGTTCAGGAAATGGCTCAAAAATTTGGGAAACATTGGTGATCATCTTCCAAGATTCTATTGATTCTGGAACAATTTCTTCAGATTGGAGAGTTGCTGATGTAACCTCACTCTTAAAATGGGAGGGAAAGAGAAAACAGGGAATTTTAGATCAGTCAGCCTGATGTTGGTATTGGGGAAAATACTTGTGTCTGTTATGAAAGATGTAATAGCTGAGCACATGGAAAACAGTGACAGGATTGTATAGAGTCGGCATGGATTGTGGGAAGGGAAATCATACTTATCAAATCAACTGCAATTGTTTGAGGATGTAAGGAATGGATTTAACAAGGTGAAGCTAGTAGTTGTTTTTTTCTTTATTCATTCGTGGGAAGAGGGTATCAATGGATAGGTAGCACTTATTGCCCAGAGGGCAGTTAAAAGTCAACCACATTGTTGTGTGTCTGGAGTCACAGGTAGTCCAGACCAGGTAAGGATGGCAATTTCCTTCCCTAAAGGACATTAGTGAACCAGATGGGTTTTTCCAACAATTAACAGTGGATGCATGGTCATTATTAGATTCTTAATTCTGGATTAATGTGCTTCATTTACACTTTCAAAAGGCTTCTGATAAATCCCACAAAAGAGGATAGCATATAAAATTAAGGCTCATGGGATTGCGGGCAGTGTATTAACATGGATAGAGAACTGATTGCAGACAGGAAACAAAGTCATAGAGTCATTGTGTCCTACAGCACGGAGACAGGCCCTTCGGCGTAAACTGGCCCACTCAGACCAAAATGTCCGACAACACTAACACAACTTCCCTGCACTTGGTCCATATCCTTCTTAACCTTTTCCACCCATGTATTTGGCCAAATGCCTTTTAAATATTGTTAATGTACCCGCCTCAACCACTTCTTCTGGCAGCTCATTCCATACGTGTACTACCCTCTGTGTAACAAATTGCCCCTCAGGTTCCCTTTTATTCTTTCCCCTGTAACCATAAACTGATGCCTTCTCGTCCTTTATTTACAAACTCTGGGAAAAAGACTGAGTGCATTCACCCTATCCATCCCTCTCATGATCTGAGACACTGCTATAAGGTTCCCCCTCAGTCTCCCATGCTCTGAAGAAAAAGGTCCTAGCTTGTCCAACTTCTCCCTATAACTCAGAGCCTTGAGTTCTGGCAGCATTCTTGAAAATTTCTCCTGCACTCTTTTCCAGTTTAATAACATCCTTCCTATAACAAGGTGACCAAAACTGAACACAATACTCCAAGTGTGGCCTCACCATCTTCCCAACTTCTATAGTTATTTGTCCTGAATGATGAAGGTCAGTGTGCCAAAAGCCTTCATCACTGTCCTGTCTAACAGTGACTCCACTTCCAGAGAACCATGCACCTGAATTCCAAACTCCCTCTGCTCCACTACACTCCTTCAGGACCTGCCATTCACCATGAAACCCCTACCTTGATATGACTTTCCAAAATGCAAGATCTCACACTTATCTATATTAAACTCCAATAGCCATTTCTCGGCCCACTTCCACAGCTGATCAAAGTCCTGCTGCAATTTCTAATAACCTTCCTCACTGTCCACTATACCGCCTATTTAAGTGTGATTTGGAAATTTATGAATCAAGCCTTGTACATTCTCATCCAAATCATTGACATAGATGTAGGAATAAACGGGCCTTTTTCTGAAAGGGCGAGATGAACACAGGTCTGGAAGACAAGCCTGGATACCAGCTACTCACATGATATGTTAATGATTCAGATGATGGAATTAAGATTAATATCTTCGAGAAGGAAGTGAGGACTGCAGGTGCTGGAGATCAGAGCTGAAAATGTGTTGTTGGAAAAGCTCAGCAGGTCAGGCAGCATCCAAGGAGCAGGAGAATCGACGTTTCGGGCATAAGCCCTTCTTCAGGAATGAGGAAAGTGTGTCCAGCAGTCTAAGATGAAAGGTAGGGAGGAGGAACTTGGGGGACGGGCGTTGGGAATGCGATAGGTGGAAGGAGGTCAAGGTGAGGGTGATAGGCCGGAGTGGGGATGGGGGCGGAGAGGTCAGGAAGAAGATTGCAGATTAGGAAGACGGTGCTGAGTTCGAGGGATTTGACTGACACAAGGTAGGAGGAGGGGAAATGAGTTCATCCCTTCCACCTATCGCATTTCCAACGCCCCTCCCTCAAGTCCCTCGTCCCTGCCTTTCATCTTAGCCTGCTGGACACACTTTCCTCATTCCTGAAGAAGGGCTCATGCCCGAAACGTCGATTCTCCTGCTCCTTGGATGCTGCCTGACCTGCCGCGCGTAAGATTAATATCTCCAGGTTAGCAGATGACACAAAGCTGGTTGGGAGAGAGAGCTGTCTGGAGGATGCAGAGATGCTTCTGTGTGATCTGGATGAGTTGAGTAAGTCACAGATGAAATATAATGTGGATAAATATGAAGTTACCCAGTTTAGTATCAAAAACAGGAATGCAGATTATTATCTGAATGGGGATAGTCTGAGAATGGAAAGGTGCTATATACCAGTCTCTAAAAGTAAGCATTGCAGGAGTAGCAAGTAGTGAAGAAAGCCAATGGTATTGAGGTCTTCACAGCGATAGGATTCAAGTACAGGAGCAGGAGTGTATTGCTGCAATTTTGCAGAGCTCTAGTGAGATCACACCTGGAGTATTCCATTAAAATTTGGCTCAGTGACAGGAGACAGAGCGAAGAGGCAGAAAGTTGTTTGTGTGACTGGATCCAGTGTGCAGTGGGATACCACAGGGATCAATGCTTGGTCCCTTATTGTTTGTGATACTTAGAAACAATGTGGATGAGAATGTGATGGTGTGAGGGGTGGGGTTAGTGAATGAAACTAAGTTTGTATATGACATGAAGATTGGTGGATGGTTAACAGTGAGGAAGAAGGTGTTAGGTTACAGAAGGATGGAAGTGGATTGTTCAGATAGGCAGAGCAAAGGGAGATTGGATTTAACTCTGCTAAATGTGAGGTGAACCGCTGTGGAAGACACAGCAGATTAACAGGGCAGGAATGAAGACATTTCGAACACTTACCTTTATCATTTCAGGGTGGGTGATAAAAACAGCGAGTTAAATTGGAACTGTTCAGAACTTAGGGGAGGCGAGAGCTGAAGTACTGTGTGCAGTTCTGGTCTCCACACTATAAGAAGGAGGGGGTACAGATGAGATTAACCAGGAAGTTGCCTGGGATGGAGCATTTCAATGATGAAGCAGAGAAGGTTGAGGGAGTCCCTGATAAAGATGTATAAAGTTATGAGGGGAATGCACAGGGTGGATAGAAAGTTCTCCTGAGGCAGAGAGATAATAATATGGTGGCACACATTCAATGTGAAAGGCAGGAGCTTCAGAGGGGATTTGAGAAGCATATTTTTCACCCAGAAGATGGTGACGGTCTGAATACGTTGACAGGGAGGATAGTTGTGGTAGGAAACCTCATAACCTTTGGATGAACACTGAAATGTCATAGTATTCAAGGCTATTGGCCTAATATTGGAAAGCGGGACTCATGCAGATTTAATGTTGTTTGGCTGTTACAGGTTCAATGGGCTGAAGGGCCTTTTCTGTAATGTGATTTTATGATTGTATTATGTGCAGTTTTGGTCCCCTTATCTGACGAAGAATGATCTGGCTGTGGAGGGAGGGCAGGGAGGGGTTTGAGAACAAGGATGAGAATTTGAAAATTGAAGTGTTGCTAGACCGGGAGCCAATGTAGGTCAGTGAGCATAGCGGGGGGGGGGGGGGGGGGGCGGAGGTGGGGGGTAGGGCGGGGGATGGTGACGTGGGGCTTAGATCCGCCTCAAAGATGAGGTCAAGGTTGTAATGAGTCTGTTGAGCAGCAGACAGTGCTCAGAGAGAGGGATGGAGTTTGTACCGGGAGCTGAAGAGGATGGCTTTAATCTTCCCAATCTGTTTCACAGTGAGCCTGGCTCCTCAGTTCTGACTGCTGTCAGCTGCTGTGATTGTCACTGATTGGACACTTATTATTAGAGATTCTGACCACAGCAGAAAGCCCCAGTGTAAAAAATAACTGCGAAGACTGTCAGATCGCAAGGTTGAAACTTCACTAAAACGGGAAGTGAAAGATGGAGCTCAGAGCAGCTGGATGTTTGTTACTGAGATGGGAGAAAACTGTGAACTGTCTGCACTCCCTGGAATCTGACAGCACAAAAGAATATAAGGACTAGGATCCTGAGTATAATGATGGAAAAAGTGTCAGTCTCTCTTTCACAAACAAACACACTGAGATCAAAAACAGAATCCAGCAGCAGCTCTGTCTACAAGCTGTGAAGCCTAAATACAATTTTTGTCTCATTAAGTTTTTAACTGGCAGGATAGACCAAGCAGGGGAGGAAACACAGTGGTGTGTACAGTCAGAAGGAAGTTGCCCTGGGAGTCCTCACTATTAACTATGGAACCCATGAAGCCTCATGACAGCAGGTCAAACATGGGGAAGGAAACCTCCTGCTGATTACCACATAGCACCGCCCACCCCTCCAACCTCAACTGAGCAGTCAGTCCTCCTCCATGTTGAACAACATTTGGAGAGAGCACTAAGTGTGGGAAGGCTGCAGGATTAAAGTCCACTCTCAAGAGCTGCTCAGAAGCATTACTACTGAGCAAACTGGTCAAGTTCCACCTGATTCAGCTGCGAGACTGGAACTGGGGCAGGTGGTGAGGGAACCAACAAGACGGAAAAACATACTCACTATCGCCCTCACCAATCTGCCTGCTGCTGGTGTATCTGTCCATGACAGTATCAGTAAGAGTGACCACTGCACAGTCCGTGTGGAGACAAAATCCCATCTTCACATTAAGATTACCTTACATTTTGTTGGGCAAGAGATACAGAATGTCAGGAAGAACTTTGTTCTCAGCTGCAATTGGTAATGACTTGGAAATTAGTGCCCATTCAGGTGAGGCAGGTGAAGACACTCAGTGATTACAATGACAGATAGGATGGGCTCTTGATGGAAATAAACCTGCAAGCCCCGGGGGGTCGAGTAGAGGAGAGGGTGGGACTGACTGGATTGCTCCATGAAATGACAGCATTTACCTGACAGGCTGAATGTTCTCCCCCTGTGCTGGAAACAGGTCTCACTCAATGAGGGGTTCACAATTAGAGAGTTTGGATGCAGTAAATACAGGACAAATTGTTTCTCCAGGCAGGAGGGTCAGTAACCAGAGGGCACACATTTCAGAAAGGATCTGAAGGACAAGAGAGAAGATAGGAACATTTTTATCCAGCGAGTTCATGATGACTGTCTGCAAGGTGAGTGGAAGTGGATTCAACAGCAACTTTCAAAAGGGCATTTGGAGAAATAGCTGAAAAGGAAACAAATGCAGGGTTATACAGGAAGGGCTGGGCAAATGGGACTCATTGGACTCATTTGACTAACAGTCACAACAGGCTAGTGACCTCTGTCTGTGCTGTATAAGAGCTCACAGACACTGAGTCTCACCTTTACACAAAGACTGGGAGAAACAGACAACCCAGTTTTGAGAAAAGTGTTTTCTCAAACAAAAAAGTTTTGAACCAACTCAGGGAACAGGCCAGAATAGATTTACTGGAATAAATCAGCAAATCAATGGCAAGTGAACCGTGAAACAAAAGTGATGGAACTGAACAATATATTCAACAGCACAACCATTGAGAGGGGGAGGGATGAAGGGCACGAGGTCAGAGAGTATGCTCTCGGGGTCTGAAGGCTCTGCTGTCAATGGTGGGATGGCAGAAGCAGCAATGGGCAGGAGACCAGAGACAGAGGATGGAAGGGGGAGGGAAGGAATGTGAGTCTGCAGCAGGACACAGAGTGAGGGAGGAGGGAGGCCATGGAGACAATTGGTTGGCAGTGAGGTCAGAGGTCATTCTGGAATGACATATGGGTAAGACAGTGAAGGGCCCATATGTCAATAAAGAAATGTTGATCCCATTTACAAAAGAAAGACGTCTATACCTCTATCAAATCAGTAATTGTCTTCAGTATCTGAATTAAAGTTTTAGTGCTTTCCATTTATTGACACTCCCGAATGGGGGTGTCCCGAAGCAGTACAAGACGACATGAGGATATAGATGGGCTGGAGGGTCAGATGTGCAGATCAGTAACAAGTGGAATTCATTCAGATAAATGTGAGTCAGTGGACTGAGCTCTCCCTGACCATGTGAGTGAGGTGTGGGCAGAGTTACAGCCCTTGACATCAAGGCCTCTTTGATGGTGTGGAGCATCAAGGAGCCCAAACAGTGCAGCAGTTTTTCACCGGCTAATCCAGGGAAGGGATCAACATCTGGATCCCTCGGAGCAACTCCTCAGAGTTCTGTAATTCTGAAGGGACACGTTCTCCTCCTCAACTGTGGAAAGACCCACTGCCAGTCCATCAGCAATGAGCCAATATGCTCTGAACACTCCCTGAGTGAGCTCACTCCATTATGTTCAGATGCACTGCCAGAGAACCCATTCTTCCACTCCAGGGTTTTGATAGCCCTCCCATCTCAGAGTCCCCCCATGAACCCCTTCAGTTCGTTCTCCACTGGAGGGTGCTGATCGCAGTGGTTTTGATGGATGCATCTGTTTGTGAGATATAACTCAATATGTTCCTTGTTCCCCACCAACACACATATGGACACAGGCTCTTCCCCATTCATCGTACACCATCAGGCACAGGTATTCAGGATGGGTACTGCCCCTTCAGAGCACCACCATGGTGGATGGGGGGTTATCGAGTGAAAGGTACCCTCTCCACTCTGAGTTTGGACCTTTCCCATCTACTCTCTGAGTTCAGTTCACTCTCAGCATCATTCTTCAATCTTTCTGAACTCCAACATATCTTTCTTCTCTTCCCCAGTTATTGGGGAGCATTTTCTCAGGGCCCTGCATTCCTGCTGAACGTGCCCCTTCTGTCCCTAACTGTAGTATTGCCCTCCTGCCACCGGGACCCCATTGTCCTCTCTATTCTCTCCCACGTTTTCCGTGCCCTGATGGTGGAGTGTGTCACTTCTCACACCTTTCCCTTAGGCTTCAGCTCGGGCCACTTCCTAAGCACGCACGAGACAGAGACTGAGACAGAGACTGAATCTTCTTCATCTTTATTTCCATTTTCAGGTTGACATTGACAGAAAACAGACTGCAACTAACAATTCAGACCTAGGAAGCTGCACAAATTCATATCTATAATGGAGCTTGAGGAAAACACTTGTGGAGACTTTCCCACTAACATGAGAATTCTGTCCCTTTAAACAGTGACAAAACCTTAAGGTGGAACTGGCGGCTAAGCAGGAAGGAGATCTGATTTACTGAAGCAGAGACTTCTGAGGTTCACATTGTTTTTGTACAGCTGACAGTCTTCAATACCTTTGAAAGATTATGCTTGTTATTACAAGTCAACAATGTCCCCAACAAACAGTCTCCTGGACAGGAACAGAATAGGGTTAGATCCAGAGTAAAGCTCTTTCCATACTGTTCCCACCAAAGACACCCAGGACAGGGACAGGATAAGATACAGAATAAAGCTGTCTCCACACTGACAGGAACAACACTGGTTGGGTACAGAGTGAATCTCTCTCTACAGTGTCACAGTAACCTGCCTTAACCCCTGAACCTCAGAGTCCCCCAGAGGCCAGTCTCAAGAAGGAAGGTCAATGCTGACAATGACCTTTGTCCTGCCAGCTCAGCCCTGTTCTATTGAAAGTTGTGTCTCCTCTGTGCACTGTCTCAAACACTCTACACACATTCTGATCTCCTGATGCTCTTGCTGAGGGGAGGGGGGGGTCACATGGGTGCGGGCACAGTAGAAGCGAGTGTTAGATTGGCAAAAGTATCATTTTGAATATTTGTATCCAATACCAACAAACCCGATGATTTTAAAATTCCTTTTTATTGTGGACATTGAAGTCCCCCACCAAGAGTACATGCTGCGCCCTCACCACCCTCAGAGCTTCCTCCAAGTGCTGTTCAACATGGAGGAGAGACTGATTTATCAGCCGATTCATCAGTACGTGGTCATCAGACAGAGGTTTCACAGAATCAGATAATCATACAGTGTAGGAGAGGTCCCTCATCCGATCATGTCTGTCCCACCAAGGCAAAACTAAATCTACTCTCCATCCCCATTCCATAACTGGGCCCAAGGTATTGAATGTTCGGATATTTCAGGTGCTCATCCAGGTATTTTTTAAAAGGTATATTTTATGGGGATCTGCTCTGCTCTTCTAATAGAGCCATGGCATCTTCTACTGGCCGCTGATAGGGCAGACATCAGAACAACCCATCTGAAAGATGGTCCCTAAGAACTGAACCTCTGACAGAGTTGCACTCCCTCAGTATTGACACACCAGCAGTGCAGCACTCCTTCATCATGAACTATCTGATAGTGCAGCACTCCCACAGTATTGACTTTCTGATATTGCGGCATTCCCTCAGTATGAACTCTCTGACAGTGTGGTACAGTCTCAGTACTCACCCTCTGACAGTGCAACCCTCCCTCAGTACTCACCCTTTGACTGTGCAGCACTCCCTCAGTACTGATCCACTATTAGTGCAACACTCCCTCAGTACTGACCCTTCAATAGAGTGGCACTCCCTCAGGACTGTCCCACTGACAGTGTGGCAGTCCCTCAGTACTGACCCTCTGACAGTGTTGCACTGCACTCTCAGCCTGGATAATTTGCTTCAGTGATAGAATCATGTAATGACGTAATCTGCACAATGTCGAAGCAGGCCATTCACCCCAGTGAGTTCACACCAATCCTCCGAAGAGCATGCCACCCAGATCCAAACCACTGCACTATCCCTGCAACCCTGCGTTGCCCAATGGCTCATCCACCCAGTCTGCTACATTGTGAGTGTGAGGGACGAGTGCTCCCCACCGAGACCAGGCTGACACCTCCCGGTCCAATAGCCTGCCTTGCTTCCCCATCCCAGCTCACACTTGGAGGAATAAGACCACCTGGGGAGGCTGGAGATGTTTCCCAACCAGAGATAGTGCCGTCAGGGGAGAGATGGTGAACAGATGATCGGGGCAGTGGGCAGTGGGATCAGTGTCTTGAGGTGGGGTGTAGGACAAATTGAAGCAGGCGTTGGCAGGTGCTGAGCCCTTTCCCCAGAAGAGTTTGTAGGTCGATGGGTGAAAGTGGGAGGGGCACTAGAGTAACACCTTTGTTGCTGCTGAAACCCTTGCTGTCTGCTCAGTAACGTCTGGGAGACACACAGACACATCAGACACACAGGAGGCAGCTTTCTCTGGATGTTCTCCTGGGGCAGGCCTCATCAACCTTTTAGCTATGGTCAGTAACAGTGTAAGCTTTGCAGCTCTGAAAGCCTGAATCCGCAACTCAGCTCGGAAGGACCTCAGCTCATTCGTCAAAACTGATTCTGCCCCTCTGCAGGCTAGCCGGTCTGCCTGTGCCTTTCCACCACTCCCAGGTTTTTCCTTGTGTCACAGCTCATTCTCCTGAGGGACAGCTGTACTCAGGCCCAGCACATGATCTTGTCCCACTGTCAGATCCTCTTCGAGAAACTCATGGCTCACCACCGCCCTCTCCAGGATAGTTAGGGAAGGTCAATAAACAACAGACACGTCAACGTCCTCCCCATCCCAGGAGTGATCAAAATAAATGATGGACAATTCAAACAATCAGACTGGTGGAAAGTGGTTAACTCATTCCAATGATTACATTTCACCTGATAATTGCTGTATTAAGTTCAAGCTGAAGCTATCCTAGTCTCTGCTGAATTTAGACCAATTTTCATTGTTAACTTAATACATTTCCATGCTCATTCTTTCTCTCCAAACTGATCCTAATTTGAATGTTTTGAAAAACAAAATTGTCCTGATGAGGGCAAAATGAAAAGCTTCCAAAAACCGGGTATTTTTCAGGCCAGTTCCATATTCTCAAATGACTATTTGATATTAATTGGCTCTTTTGCTTCAATTTCAAGAAGTAATTCTGTCCCATTTTGAATGGAGGACCCAGTTTACCAGCACTTGCTAATTTCCAATTTCTATATCTAAATATTTTTCCTGATCTCCTTCCTGTACTTGGTGTATGACGAGAGAATGTGTCATTTTGCCTTTCTGTTTGTCAGTATTGACAGTAAATCCACATTTACTGTGTTGATTTCATAATGAAGTTTTGTTATCAGAATACCCTCCCTCCCCCCTCGAGATCCTCTTCTGGTGTTTCCTTGTAACCTAGATCCTCTATCCCTGTTCCATTCTGCATTGCCCCTCGTGGAAGCACATAACTGTACACCATTTTCCAGATGTGACCTAACCATTCTTCAGTACAGCTGTCCTGGCCACTCTCCCCTCCATCTCCTCACTCTCAATATTCATTACAAATCCCATTGGCCTTTCCCATTTCTGATTTTCTTTTCCAAATTTAAGCATTTATGTTGCTCAACATCCTTTCTTGCCAACTGCAGTACATTGTTTACAATATGAGCTGCACTTCATCCTTTAACGTTTAACCAGGAAAGCTCTCAATAAAAAAAATCAACTCACTTGAATGTCAACTCACTCGCAGTCCCAGAGAAATCGTGGACGCATTGGTAATCATTTTACGATGTTCTGTAGATTCAGGATCAGTTCCTGTGGATGGGAAGGTGGCTAATGTTGTCCCACATTTGAAGAAATGAAAGAGAGAGAAAACAGGGAATTACAGACCAGTTAGACTGACGTCAGTGCTGAGAAAAATACTGGAGTCAATTATAAAAGATGAACTTACGACACATTTGGATAACAGTAAGAGGATTCATCAGAGTCAGCATGGATTTACTAAAGGGAAATCGTACTTGACTAATCTTTTGGAATTTTTTGAGGTTGCAACTATGAAGATGGACAAGGGAGAGCCAGTGGATGTAGTGTACCGGGACTATCAGAAATTCTTTGATAAATTCCCACATAGCAGGTTAGTGAGCAAAATTAGGGCACATGGGATTGAGGGTAAAATACTGACTTGAATTGAAAATTGGTTGGCTGACAGGAAGCAAGCACTCGTGCTGAACGCTGAATGAGTCCCTTTCAGAATGGCAGACGCTGACCAGTGGGGTACCACAAGGCTAGGTGCTGGGACCGCAGCTGTTTACAATATATAGTCATGATGTAAATTAAGGTATTAAAAATAATATTAGCAAATTTGCTGATGACACAAAGCTGTGTAGCATGGTGAAATATTAGGAGGATATTATGAGAATACAGGATGACGTGGACAGGCGAGGTGAATGTACGGATGCATGACCATAAGACCATAAGACATAGGAGTGGAAGTATGTCCATTCGGCCCATCGAGTTCACTCTGCCATGCAATCATGGCTAATGGGCATTTCAACTCCACTTACCCGCATTCTCCTCGTAGCCCTTAATTCCTTGTGACATCAAGAATTTTTAATCTCTTCCTTGAAGACATTTAGCGTCCCAGCCTCCACTGCACTCTGCGGCAATGAATTCCACAGGCCCACCACTCTCTGGCTGAAGAAATGTCTCCGCGTTTCTGTTCTGAATTTGCCTCCCCTAATTGTAAGGCTTTGTCCACGGGTCCTAGTCTCCTCGCGTAACGGAAACAATTTCCTAGCGTCCACCCTTTCCAAGTCATGTATTATCTTGTAAGTTTGTATTAGATGTCCCCTTAATCTGACAGAAGCAGACTTATGTGGATAAATGCATGGTTATCCACTTTGGTAGCAAGAACAGGAAGGCAGTTTACTATCCAAATGGAGTCACATTTGGTAAAGGGGAAGTATAATGGGATCTAGGTGTTCTTGTACATCAGTCAATGAAAGCAAATGTGCAGGTATAGCAGGCAGTGAATAAAAGTAACGGCATGCTCTCCTTCATAACAAGAAGTGTAGAGTAGGTTCACGAGGTCAATTCCCAGAATGGCGGGACTATCATATGTTGAAAGCTTGGAGTGACTGAGCTTCTATGCTCTTGAGTTTAGAATGATGAGAGCGGATCTGATTGAGACGGAGAAGATCATTAAAGATTGGACACTGTGGAGGCAGGTGGCACGTTTCCGCTGATGGGTGAGTCCAGATACAGAGGACACAGTTTAGGGCTTCGGCCATTTCGAATAAAGTTGAGGAGGAACGTCTTCACCCAGAAAATAGCAGACATATGGAATATTCTGCCCCAGAAGGCAGTGAAGGCCAAGTCTCTGGGTACTTTCAAGAAAGAAATGGATAGAGCTCTTAAAGATATTGGAATTAAGTGTTCCGGAGATAAGGCAGGAACAGGATACTGATTGTGGATGATCAGCCATGATCATAATGAAAGGTGGTGCTGGCTCGAAGGGTCGAATGGCCTACTCCGACACCTATTGTCTCTTGGAACTTGCCAGTCCTACCTCACTCTCTGCCTTGCTCTTGTCTGCCTTGTCTGTCAAACTTCTGAACTGTACCAACCTCAGGCATACCTCTTTTCTCACTATCTCTTTGAGTTTACCTCCACTTCCTCACTGGTTTAATGCCTCCCAAGTAGCACGAGCAAATCTCCCACCTGGACATTAGACATCTTTCAATTCAGGTACAGCCTATCCTTCTTAAGCAGGTCAATTCAACCACAGCAGAGATTCCAATGATCCAAAACTGTGAATCCTTCTTCCCCACAACAGATCCTTCGCCACACATTCATCTGTTCCAGCCTGCTATTCCTCCTATCACTAGCATGTCGCACCGGAAGTAATCGAGATATTACTAACCACGAGGACCTACTTTTTATCCTCATGGCTAATTCGCTATATTTTCTCATCAGGACTTCATCCTGTTCTCTTCCTATGTCATTGGTACGAATGTACAATGAGCTCCCACTGGCCATTCTCCCCTTTCAGAATATTCCGCACCCTCTGAGAAATCCCTGATCCTGGCACGAGGGAGGCACCACCCCATTCTGATAGGTCACTGTCGGTTGCAGAAACGACAGTCTGTGTTCCTGACTAGAGAGTCCCCTATCACCAGAGATCACCTGGAACCTGATCTACCTCTCATATATTGGAGACAGTCTCTGTACCAGTAACTTGGCTGTCAGTGCAACATTACCCTGAGAGTCTGTGACGCCCCCGCCCCGATACTTTCTGAAAAAGTATGCTTGTTCGAGATGGAGATAGCCACAGGTGATTCCTGCACTACCTGCCCTCCGCTCTTCCCTTTCTGAGAGGTAACCCATCTACATACTAGATCAGCAGTTTTCCTACCTTTCTGAAACCCCCCAACTCTTTTAAATTCTTTATTACCTTTAACCATTGCTCCATCTGATCCATGAAATCCTATAGGATTGACATCCTCACTTCCTGCAGATCATCATCAGGAATATTGAAACCCTCCCTATTCTCCGACATTCGACAGGAAGAGCTCATCACTGGACGAATGGCCATCTCTGCAACTTAACATTCCACAGACCCAGACAAAGGCACAGTCTTACCGCTTTACAAAATACTACTCTAGAATAAATTAGTACTAATATTTTATATTTAAAAAGTAATCAAACTATCACAAGATGTGTATTTAAAGATATAAAGCCTCGCCCTACTCAGTGTTTTAGATTTACTAAAATAAATCAGACTAAGCTTTACTTTTTAATAAACTGAAACCCACTGAGCTGAGAATCAGAGACTTGAACAGCAGGAAACAAAACCTTCAGTTAAATTTGTCCATGCAGACCATATATCCTAACCTAATCTTGTCCCTTTCACCAGCACCTTGCCCATATCCCTCTAAAACCTTCCTATTCCTATACGTATCCAGGTGCCTTTAAAATACAGTAATTGTACCAGCATCCATCACTTCGTCTGGCAGATTATTCCATAAACAATCCGCCCTCTGTGTGAAAAAAGTTGACCTTAGTTCACTTTTATATCTTTCCCCTCTCACCATAAACCGATGCCCTCTATATCTGGACTCCCCCACCCCAGGGAAAAAACCTTGCCTGTTTATCCTATCCATGTCCCTCATGATTTTATAAACCTCGATGGAGGTCACCCCTCAATCTCTGATGCTCCACAGAAAAAAAGTCCCAGCCTATTTAGCCTCTCCCGATAGCTCAAACCCTCCAACCATAGCAATATCCTTGTAAAACCTTTCTTTTTAATCGTTTCAAGTCTCACAACATGCTTCCGATAGGCAGAAAACAGAATTGCACACAATATTCCAAAAGTGGACGACCCAATGTCCTGCATAAATGTAAACTGACCTTCTAACTCCGATCCTCAATGCTCTGACCAATAAAAGAAAGTACACCAAACGCTGTCTTCATTAACCTATCTATCTGCAACTCTACTTTCAAGGAAATATGAACCTGCACAGCAAGGTCTCTTTTTCAACAACACTACCTAGGAATTTACCATTAAATGTATAAGTCCTGCTACGATTTGCATTTCCAAAAATGCAGCAGATCACATTTATCTAAATTGAACTCCATCTGCCACTGCTCAGCCCATTGGCCCATTTGAAAAACATCCCGTTGTAATCTGAGGTAATCCTCTTCACTGTCCTGTACACCTCCAATTTTGGTGTCATCTGCAAATCTACTAACTATACCTCCTATGCTCATATCCAAATCATTTATATAAACAATGCAAAGTAGTCAACCCAGCACCGATCCTTGTGGCACTCCACTGGTCACAGGCCTCCAGTCTAAAAAGCAACCCTCCACCACCACCCTCTATTTTCTACCTTTGAGCCAGTTCTATATCCAAATTGCTAGTTTTCCCTGTATTCCATGAGATCTAACCTTGCTAACCAGTCTCCCATGGGGAACTTTGTCGTACGCCTTCCTGGAATCCATAGATCATGTCCATCTCTCTGCCCTCAATCATTTTTGTTAGTTCTCCAAAAATACTCAAGTTTGAGAGACATGATTTCCCACACACAAAGTCATGCTGACTATCCCTAATTACTCCTTCCTCTTCCAAATACATGTACATCCTGTTCCTCAGGATTCCCTCCAAAAGCTTGCCCAGTACCGATGCCAGGCTCACTGATCAATAGTTCCCTGGCTTGTCCTTACCATCTTTCTTAAATTGCGGCACCATGTTAAACAATCTCTAGTCTTCCTTCATCTGACCTGTGACAAGCAATTAAACAAATATCTCAGCAAGGGGCCCAGCAATCACATTCCCAGATTCCCACAGAGTGCTGGGGCACACCTGATCAGGTGTTGGGGATTAACCAATCTTTATGCGTTTCAAGACACCCAGCACCTCCTCCTTCGCAAGATGGACATTTTCAAGATGTCACCATCTATTTACCCCCATTCTATATCTTCCCTGTCTTTCTCCACAGTAGACACGGATGCCAAATACTCGGTTAGTATCTCCCCCATCTCTTGCGGTTCCAAATATAGGCTGTCTTGCTGATCTTTGAGTGGCGCTATTCTCTCTCGAGTAACCGTTTTGTTTTTAATGTATTATTATTAAAAAAACCTTTGGATAATCCTCAACCCTATTTGCCAAAGCAATCTAACTTCCTCCATTTGCCTTCCTGATTTCCCTCTTTAGTATACTCGTACTGTCTTTAACACTCAGACTTTTTGGGATTTTTGAATTGGAATAGATGCAAAATATTACATCTTGATAAAATAAACGAGGGCAGGACTTGCACTGATTAAAAGTAGGGCCTCGAGTAGTGATATGGAACAAAGAGACATAGGGGTTCAGATCTTTGAAGTTTTTATTACATGTAGACAGGGTGGTTCAAAGGGGTTTAGCACACTTGCCTTCATTGCTCAGAATTTTCAGTATAGGAGTTGCGACGTTATGCTGGAGGTTGTACAGGATGTTGGGGAGGCCTCTTCTGGAATATTGTGTCCAGTTCTGGCTGTGCTGTTAGAGGAAGGATATTATTAAATTGGAGCGAGTTCAGAAGAGATTTATCAGGATGTTTTTGGGAATGGACAGTTTGAATGAGAAGCACAGGTCGGAGAGGCTGTGCCTTCTTTCACTGGAACGTAGGAGGCTGGCAAGTGACCTTATTGGAGGTTTCTAAAATCATGGGGGGTCTCAGTAATGTGAATGGCATGTGTCCTTTCCAGGAGGGGGTGCGATTCAAGATTGGGCTCCATATTGTTTAAGTGGAGAGGAGAAAGGTTTTAAAAAGAAGTTCGTTTTTTTTAATTTTTGCACAGAGAGTGGTTCACGTGTGGAATGAACTTCCAGAGAATGTGGTAAGGGCCAATGCAATTGCAACTTCAGGGTGGCGCACTGGCTCGCCTTGCTATCGCTCAATGCTCGGGACCTGGGTTCAATTCCAGCCAGCGACGACTGTCTTTGTGTACATTCTCCCAGTGACTGTGTGGGTTTCTTCTAGTTGCTCCATTTTCCTCCCATATCCTAATCATGTGCAGGTTACATGAACTGGCCATGGACAATTGCACAGAGTGCTCAGGTATGTGCATGTTGGGCGAATTAGTCGGGGTGAATGTAGAGTAGGGGTATGGGAATGCATGAGAAAGAGATTTGGACAGTTACATTATTTGGATGGGTGTGGACCAAATGCAGGCAGGTGAGATTAGTTCAGTTTGGAATGATAATCGGCATTGATTGGTTGGACGATGGTGTCTGTTTCTGCGCTGCATTTCTATATGACTAACTCGCACACTCTGTTAAATGCTCTATTCTCACAACTTTATCAGTGTCACCTCATCCGCCTTACAACTCTTCCTTACCTCTAATTCCTTTCCAGCCTCCAACCCACACTATCTCAACTATCGCTAGGTGGGTGGCACGGTGGCCCAGTGGTTAGCGCCGCTATGTCACAGCTCCAGAGACCTAAGTTTAATTACCCCTTAAAGCAAATGTCCGTGTGGAGTTTGCACGTTCTCTGCGGCGGTTTCCTCCCACAGTCCACAAACGTGCAGGTTCGATGAAGTGGCTGTTCGAAATTGACCGCAGTGTTAGGTGGGGGAGTAAATGTAGGGGAATTGGTGTGGGTGGCCTGAAGGGTTTCCATACTGTAAAGCAACCTTATCACTGTGACATCTTCCAGCCTCATTATCCTCCCTATCTCTAGTCTCTCTAACTTCTACTATATGTGCCTTTCTTGAGTTCCAGCCTTGAGGGTAGCCCATTTTTATTTTGCATGAGATAATGGCACTATCAGATTCCTGTGCGCCGAGTTCCAGAAGTTACCCCTGAAGCAAGCCGCCTCTTTCCTCACTAAAATGTTCAACCAATCATGTGTCATCTAATCTAATATCACCTTCTCTGAGCTGATTTCAAATGTGGTTTGTCATCTCCCTGTATTAAGCATCTCAGCGGTCTACAGCATAAATAAAGTCTCTGTGGTTCATCGGGTCTGTGATATAAAGAAAACTACCACCTAAATATCCAAATCTATTTTCTAGTATCTGATCCAAATTTTATCTGCAGTGGCAATGCAAGTGTACAACTAAATATATGTTAAATGTTTTCAGGGCTTCTCTGTTTTCCACCCTGACAGACAGTGAGGTTTCGTGCAACTGTTGCTCTATGATGACATCACCCACGTAACACAGAGCAACTGGGTCTGTGCAAACCAGAGATTCCCCACTCATTGGGAAGAATGGCAGGGTCACTGAGAGGAGGGAAACAGGAGAGTTACCAGGACGTTCAAGGAGTGGGGGATATTAGTTGCAGTGAGATGGGTGTTATGATACACATTAAGAATATCTGTCTGCAACAGATGGACTCTCCTGCTCAAACGCTCCCCTTGTCTGGAATTGGGCAAACTTCAGGTTAAACCAACACCAGTCATCTCTCCCCAATGAGACAGCAGCCCTCCGATCTGGCAGGATAATGCTGACTTTACCTTTTACACAGTGATGCCACTATGCCCCGGGTTGGAGAGAGTTTATGCGAGAAGTGGTGCATGGGACTCCACTCAGGCACAGAACTTTGTCCTGGAGGATGTTCAGTTTCTTTCATATGGTTGGGTGCTGCAATGATGCAGGCAAGTCGAGAATGTTCCAACACAATCCTGATGTGTGCCTTGTCGACAACAAACAGACATTGGGGAATCAGGGGTTTGGGGAAACTGAGATTGTTGTCCTTGTATCAAAGGAAATTGACAGGAGCTGTGACAGAGGGGTTTACAAAACAGCTACATCGAGATGATAAACTTGACACACGTCAGATCATCATAAAAGGATTACAAGACAGGTATTGAGGATTTAAGGGACGATGGCACAGTGGTGACCATTGCTGCCTCACAGCGCCAGAGATCTGGGTTCAATTCCTGCCTCAGTCGACTAACAGTGTGGAATTTGCACATTCTCCATGTACTCCGGTTTCCTCCCACAGTCCAAAGATGTGCAGGTCCGGTGAATTGGCTATGCTAAATTGCACATAGTGTTGGCGAGTGGGTGGCAGGTCGGTGTGGACTTATTGGGCCGAAGGGCCTGTTTCCACACTGTAAGTAATCTAGTATAAACACATTTAGAGGATGGCTTGATTCAAAGTCCAACCTTTATACAGCAAATGAGAATGAGCTGGGACACAATGCTTACACACAATACAAATATCCATGTCCTGATGAATTCAGTAATTCTGTCAGAGTTTGGGGTTACAATGACTGAGATTACCGTCTGAATCCCCACTTGTAATATCCTGTAACACAAGTTTATAAAATCCGTCACTGTCCTTTCAGGTTAGACACTCACACCATCCCCTCCTCCTGGCTCAGGATGACTCTACCCATTCCCACTTGTGGAGGTCAGCAGTCAATTCAGGAGGAAATCTATGTGGCTTTCTATGAGTTTCCAACTTAGGACTTCATGTGACTCAACAGGGCAGATCTTTGACACATGGGACAGAATGACAAGTGTCAGTGAGATGTGGAGAGCCGGACTTGCTTCCTTTTCTTTCCTTCCGTGCTGCATCTGTGCCTCACCAATGAGACATGGGCTGTTAAAGGCTCATATAGCTTGATGGGCAAGTTGTCTCCATTCTGACCAAAGAGCAGCAAGCTTCTCCCAGTCATTCCATGGAATATCCCTCACAGAGATCATTTAGAAGAATGAGGGGTTTATCCAAGCAAAGGCATAACAGTAACATTCCAAATGATTATTAACTGTTTGCAGAGAGATGTTCACAGGAAAAGTTGGCAACAAGTTGTCAGATGGAGTATAACTTGGGAAAATGTGGAAGTTGTTCATTTTGGAGGAGATAATAAAAGAACAGAGTTACTATGTAAATGGTGGAAACTGTAGAAAGCTGCAAAACAAAGGGACCAGGGGTAATTGTGCAGGAAACAAAAAGCTAGAACACAGTTACAACAGGTCATCAGGAATGGGAATGGAATTTTGTTCCTTATTTCAAGGGGTTTGCAGTATAAGAGTTTGATGTATATACGTTAGGGCAACTGTACAAATGGTAAGTGAGAGCACATCTGGAGTAACGTGAGCAGATTATGTCGCTTTATTTGAGGAAATATATCAGTTTATTGGAGAAGTTTCAGAGAAGAACCACTGGGATGATCCCTGGTTTGAAGGGATTATCCTTTAAGCAAATGCTGAACAACTTGGGAATCTACTCACTGGATTTTGGAAGAATGAGAGGTGATCTCTTTGAAACACAGAGGATTCTGTTGAGGTTTGACAGGGTAAATACTGAGAGGATGTGCCCCATCATGGGGGATTCTATAACCACATTCTGGGGTCAGTCACGGAATCAAGGGTTTTGTTTCAGATTTGTCAAGTGTAAGGTAACACAGACACGGGTACGGGGTTTTAGTAGCAATGGAGCTGGGGTGAGGAGGAGACAAGCAACATTTTAGATATTGGAATTCCTGGTGTTTGTGATTGTGGAGATGTCTGATCAGAAGTTCTCCTTGAGGTCATATATAACGGCAATATTGTGAAGAGTGTAATTCTGCCTCAGAGATTGAGGGAGGGTCACAGCAGTAAAGGAAATGAATTTGTAATAGCAACTGAAGGCAATGGGTTTAACCATTACAATGTTTCATTGAAGGAACTTGCAGCTAATCGAGTAGTGGGCGTGTGGTAAGCAATTTGATAACTGAGTTACAGTGGAGCAATGGTGACGGATGATTGGGAGGCAGGACTGGGTACATGTGAAACTCAACACGGTGCATTTGGATGATGTCATCTCCTGGCAGTATGTAGGTGAGAAATAGGAGGGACCAAGGATCGATCCTGGAGGACAAAACATACTAGGAATTCAGAATGGAAAGGGAGAGTTGAGATGGAGCAGGATTTGTCAACGAGGGTGAGGAAATATATTAGTTTTTAGCAGAATGGGAAAGGACATAACCAGAAAAGTCAGACAAACAGAACAAGGAACAATATCTGTGAATTTGCGGAGGGGATGTGTGTGTGACAAGCAGGGGGAATAGACAGAGATTTGCAATGTCTATGATTTAGCTGGACTGGGGTAAATGGTCAAGATGAGCTCGAATACGGCTTGACAAGTGACTGGAGAAAAATGCAAGTTTAGGACTAAAAGGAGGAGTATCCTAGTAAGGCAGTTTGGTTCAGTGGGCTAGTGGGATGGAGGGAAGCAGCAGAGGCAGCTGATCGGATTGTCTCAGTCTTACTGACAGAGAAACTCCATGTGCTCCTCACTTTTGTTGTTGGTGGGAAGGATGGAGGAGACATGATAATGCACATTGTTTTGGAAATAAAGAAATAAACAAAGCCTGTGATAGTGATTCTAAAAATGAGTGAAAAAACCTGACGTATTTACCTTTTTCAAGAATATTAATATAACAACTGAAGTCCAGGTTTGAATCCCACCTCGGTTGAGGGTGGATTTGAAGTCAAGAAAAAAAATAACTGAAATGAAGAATCTACTGGTTGACATGGAAACTATGGGGACTCTTTCAGTTATTGACAATGTCCATCAGCGAAAGAAACCTGACAGTGGCCCACCAAATTATTTATTGTAGTAACCACTGAACTGTCTCAACAAATGAATGAAATTGGATGGACCACATTATATCTACCAATGCACTGGAAAATACAACCACAATATCAGCCCTCTTGACCCTGCACCGTCCGCCTCACTGTGGGCCAACAACAGCAGCAGAACTGTACTCAGCCCAATCTGAAATCTCTGGCTTGGTAAATCCCCCACTCAACCATTCACATCAAGCCAGGAGATCAACACTGGTTCAATGGAGAGAGTGGAAGGGCATCACAGGAGCAATACCAGGCATACCTAAAAATGAGGTGCCAACCAGGTGAAGCTACACAACCTGCATGCCAAAAAGCGTCAGCAACACCAAATAGAACTAAGTGATTCCATAACCAATGTCACAAATGTGAGCTCTGCAGTTGTGCTATTCCTAGTCATGAATGGTGATGGACAATCAAACAACTCACTGGAGGAAGCATCACAGATATCCACACCCTTACTGACAGAGGAGTCTCACACATGCATGCTAAAGATAAGACGACAGCATTTGCTGGAATCTTCAGCCAGCAGTGCCAAGCGGATGACCTGATCCCATTGGTCCCTGACATCACAGATATGAAACGAATTGGTTGAAAACTCATTTCAAGTAATATCAAGAAATAGGCAAGTAGTGTAATGGCTATGGGCTCGGCCAACACTCTAGCAATAATACTGATGGCTGTACTCCAGAACTTGCTGCTCACCAAGACAAGTACTGCTCCAGCACTGGCAGCTACCAGCAATGTGGAACATTGCCCTGGGATGTCCAACATAAAAGCACAGGGCGCATCCAACCCAACCAATTTTCGTCCATCAGTTTACACTGAATCAGCAGTGACGTGATGGAAGGTGTCAACAATGCTGTCATGCAGCACCTGCTCAGCGACACCCAGTTTGGTTAGTGCCAGGGCCACTTGTTTCACACACTGACAAACAGCTGAATTCCAGAGGTGAGGTGAGGGTGACAGCCCAGTCACACTCCAAGACCATGATTTCGACTCAGTAATATCACCTGACCTCACCACAGTCTCAGCTCATTTGCTGAAACTCTCATTCATTCTTTTTGTTAACTCTAGATTTCATATCTAAACCCACTCCTGGCCAGAATCCCACATTAAACCTCTTATAATCTCAAGAATATTGAAAACTCTACTGTCCAAGTGCTCACTTGTACCAAAACTTGCTGATCCATCAAAAGGCTCCCATTTATTGGCAACAACAATATACTTTCGCACCTTTGAGTTAATTCCTGGCTGTAATCATTCTTATCTCTCTGCACCACAAACCCTTTCATATCTCAATAACTCATTTTAGTTCAGACTCCCACTGATGTGTTTATTTTGAGTTCACCTGTGTGACTGTTCCTATAGCTTCCAAGGCAACACGGTATGGAATTCCCACCCGAACTCTCTAAGATCTGCTTTCTTCCTTTAAGGCATTCCTTAAAGACTGCTTATTTGTCAATGGTTTTGGTCACCAGACATAATATTCTCCGTAGCCTTATGTTAAAAGTACTCAATAATGTTTTTATGATATAAAAAACATGTTGATTTTTTACAGATGTCTTTTACTCTTCACTATCACTGAGTGAATAATCTGTAATGTCTCTTACCCAACCATGTTATGGGAGCATCTTCACCACACAAACTGCAGCAGGACAAGGAATTCAAACATCATCTCCTCAACAGACAACAGGACTTTGGCATTGATCACTGATAACTGGAAGGAGAGATACATTTGATGTTTCAGGGAGAGCAATATGACTTTCAAGGAATGAAAATGGTACAGAATTTGACTGTCAGAAATGGAAGGAAAATCCACTCGTTATTGGAAAAATGAATTCTTGATTGTGAAAGATATTGTGGAAAAAATACCCTGATAATGGAGCAGCATATGGTCAGGAGCCAGGCAGCAGTGGACAAATCATTTACAAATCGTCTGTGAAAGTAATAGTAAAATACTACACAGACCAAAAAATACACCCATGAGAGACTGAGGAAGCTAGATAATGAACAAGTGGACATCAGGAAGCCCAGTAGTGAACCAGAGCATTCTTTACTTGTGATCCCACAGTTAGAGATGTCTAGCACAGAAACTGACTTCCTCGGTCCAACCTGTCCATGACAACCAGATATCCTAACCTAATCTATTCTCAATTGCCAGTACTTGGCCAATATCTCACTGAACCCTTCCTATTCAGATGCCTATTAAATGTTGCAACTTTACCAGACTCCACCACCTGCTACATGAATGAATTGTCCTTTAGATCCCTTTTGAATTGTCCCCTCTCACCCTAAAAATATATCCTCAAATTCTGGACTCCACAAACCCAGGGTAAACATCTTGTCCATTTATGCTATCCATGCCCCTCACGATCTTATAAACCTCTATAATATAACTCCTCAGCCTATGACATTCCAGGAAAAATGGTCACAGCTATTATGCCTCAAACTGCAGCTCGTATCCTCCAACCCTGGCAACATCCTTGAAAATCTATTCTCAAACATTTCATGTTTCAGTGCCTCATTCTGATACGAGCGAGACCAGAATTGCACACAATATTCCGAAAGTGGCCTAACCAATGTCCTGTCCAGATCCTTTACTCAATGCTCGGACCAATAAAGGGAAGCATACCAACTGCCTTCTTCACTATCCTATCTACCTGTGACTCTTCTTTCAAGGAAATCTGATACTGCACTCCAAAGTCTTTTTGTTCAGCAAGACTCTCCAAAACCTAACTGTTCAGTATATGAGTCTTGCTTTGATTTGCTTTTCTAAAATGCAGCACCTCACACTTATCTAAATTAAACCCTAACTGCCACTCCTCAGTCCATTGGCCAATCTGTTCAGTATCCCATTGTGCTCTGAGATAACCTTCTTCACTATCCACAATGTCTCAACTTTTGGTGTAGCCTGCAAACTTACTCAATGTACCTCCTCTATTCACATTCAAATCATTAAACTGAATTATGAAAGAAATCCAGAAAAAAAAAATCCATTCCTCTGGGTTTGAATGTGCTCTGTGTAAATCCTGCCCTTTGACTCTCTATCAGTGACGGCTTCACATGCAACCGGTGAACTTTGCCCCCTACAAAGCTGGCACCCGTGCACGTGTCCAGTGAATCGTTGCCCCGAATAAAGATCCCTCCCAGTTGAGGAACACTTCATTGGTCCAGGACATTCGGCCTCGTACTTTCGAGTGACTATCCTCCAAGGTGGACTTCGGGACAGGCAGCAGAGAAAAGTGGCCGAGCAGAGGCTGATAGCTAAGTTCGGTAACTAACTGGACTGTAAGTTTCAAGTCCTGTTTCCCTCCTCTCAGTGACTCTGCCATTCTTCCCAATGGTGATCACCTGTAACGTGACATGAAGTCAAGGTCCTGGTTGAGATTTGTACGTGCAGGGTTACATTGTACTTTGCTTAAAAACTGCATGAATTCATGTAAAACTCCGTTATCTCACTTTTTAGATTAGAATCAATCTAAACATCATGGAATAGACAGAGAACACATGGGTGAAAATGTGTTGCTGGTAAAGTGCAGAAGATCAGGCAGCATCCAAGGATCAGGAGGATCGACGTTTCAGGTAAAAGCCCTTCTGCTGTTCCTTGGATGCTGCCTGATCTGCTGCGCTTTTCCAACAACACATTTTCAGCTCTGATCTCCATCATCTGCAGTCCTCACTTTTTCCCCAGAGAACACAGGGGGCCAATACCTTCAACATATTGTCTAGCTATCATCATTGTTAACATCTAACCCGAGAATGTAATTTTTTAAAAGATAGATTTTGTGATTTACACATGAAAGAAATGAAACTATCATGGTATTTTAACAGATGAAAGGCGTAACAGACAATCAAGCTATTTTACAATGTATAATTTCAGTTATATCACATTGTAAATTTTTGCTATAAATTCTGAATGTTAGGATTGAGCCCTCCACTACTACCTGATGAAGGAGCGACGCTCCGAAAGCTAGTGTGCTTCCAATTAAAATTGTTGGACTATAACCTGGTGGTGTGTGATGTGTAACCGAATAAAGATGGCGGCTCTCAGTCGATGAGGCATTTTCCCGTTTCCTGCAAAAACTGGACTGTAAGTTTCAAATTTGTATTTTCTAATGTGCACCAAATGTTTGTAAATCCTCTCAGTCCATAACAACACTATTTCGCTCCCACTCCCTGCTGTTTATTTCTTCCCTTACTGACAGCGCTCTATCCGCACGTCCCGAACTTCAGCACATGAAATCCGTGCAGAGCTCAGGGACGATCACTTAGTAGTGTGTAGTCCCGCTCCTCATTTACTCTGATTGGTTGGATGACCAACCGCCCCACCAGGTTCTCCAGCTCCGCCCGTGTCCTCACATTGGTCCGTCGGTGACATCAATCACCGGGGCTCATTTTTGGCGAGAGCATGCTTCGTGGCTTTTGCTGATGTTCATAAGTTACAAGAGAGAGGAACAAAGTTAAAAATTACACAACCACCTGATAAAGCACCAGCAAAGCTAGAGCTTCCAAATCAACTTGTTGGACGATAACCTGGTGTTCTGTGAATTTTAATTTTGTCCAACGTAATCCAACACCAGCACCTCCAAGTCACGATTGAGGGAGGAATGCATAACATAAGAACAAAAGAACTAGGAACAGGAGAAGGCCGTCCTGCCCTTCTAGCCTGCTCTGCCATTCAATAAGCTCATGGCTGATCATTTCTTGGACGCAGAACCATTTACCCACGTTCTCAACGTATTCCTTAATTAATTATTTATTTTATTTAAAAAGCTACCTTAGCTTTAAAAACATTTATTGAGCTACCATCAAATGCTTTCTTGGGCAATGAGTCCCATAGAGGTCAAGAAGTTCCTTTTCAATTCAGTCCTAAATTTGCTGCTTCTAATCTTGAGGTGATGCCCTGTTGTCCTAGCTTCACCTGCCAGTGGAAACATCCTCCCTACTTCTATTTTATCCATACCATTCATTACTTTATATGTTTCCATTCTTCTAAATTCCAATGTATATAATCCTAATGTACTGAGCATCTGTTAAGCCAACCCCTTCAACTCCGCAATCAGCCGAGTTAACCTCCTCTGCACCCCTCTAGTACCAGTGCATCCTTTCTCAAGTAAGGGGATTAAAACGACATGCATCTCACCAGCACGCAATTCAGCTGGAAAATTTTCTGCTGTTAAACACAATCCCTTTAGCAATGAAAGACAAAATTCCATTTGCATTCTGAATTGATTGTTGTTACTGGTGACCAATTTTCATGCAGAAGGATACTCAGGTGCCTCTGCATAGCAAATTATGCAACTTTTTATAATTCAAGTAATAATCTCTTTTTATAATGTTATTCCAACAAAAGATTATGACTTCCCATTTATGAACATTCTATCCCATATGCTAGACCATTGCCCACTCACTCAATGTATCTATGTTCTTCTGCAAAGTTTCACAGTCCTCCGCACACTTTATTCTGCTCCTCATCTTTGTCTCATATGCAAACTTTTACACCCTACATGTGGTCTCCAACTCCAAATCATCTGTATTAATTGTAAATAATTGCAGTTCCAACACTGATCCCTGAGGCACACTACTAGTCAATGATCACAAGCCAGAATAAGACTCATTTATCCTCACACTTTGCTTCCTGTTAGTCAACCAATATTCTATCCATGCTAATACTCTACCCCGAATGCCATGCACCCACATATTATGGAACAGCCTCTTGCGCAGCATCTTGTTGAAGACCTTTTTTGAAATCCAGGTATACCGCATCCACTGGGTCCCAGTTGTCCACCATGCTCAAAATGTCTTCATAGAATTCCAAAAGATTTGTCAAGCACAACCTGCCCTTCATGAACCCATGCTGCGTCTGTCCAATGGGTTAATTTCTATCGAAATTGCCCTGATATTCTTTCCTTGATAATAGACCCAAGCATCTTTCCCACTATAGAGAATAAGCTAACTAAGTTGTAATTACCTATTTTTTGTCCAGCTCCTTTTTAAAACAGTGGCATCACTTTTGTTGCTTTCCAATCTGCTGGGATGGCCACTGAGTCAAGTGAGTTTTGTAAAATTACTGCCAATGCATTTGCTATTTCTTGTGGCATCTCTTCTTGTACCCTGGGATGCATTCCATCAGGGTCAGGAGACTTTTCCAAAATTAGCTCAATTATCTCCAACAGTTCAACACTAGCTGTTCCGTAATAATGATAGTTTCTAAATCCTTCACTACCGTTGTCTCTTTCTTAATTACTGGCAAGATATTAATATCTTCCACTGTGATATCCCTTAAATAAATGTTCCTTCTCATTTTCCAAAGGAGCAACTTTACTTTAGCCACTCTTTTCTGTTTATATATGTCTATATAAACATTTGCTATCTGTCTTTATAGTCTGGGCTAGTTTATTTTTCTGATGTCCCATCTTACGTTTCTTTATAGCTCTTCTGTGGCTTTCCGTTGACATTTAAAGTTTTCCCAGTTCTACTTTCATGCTGTTTTTGGCCACTTTATATGCCTTATCTTTCAATTTGGTCGCCTTCCTCAGACACCCATCGTAGAGAATGTCTTTTCTTACATTCCTTCCTTTTAACTGGAATGTACCTTTGCTGAGCACTTTGTAAAATGTCTTTGAAAATCTTCCACTGTTCATCAACTGTCCCAACATAAATCCTCTGTTTCCAGTCAACTTTATCCAGGTTCTCCTTCATTCTATTGTCGTTCCCCGTGTTCAAGCACAGGACCCAGGTATTAGGTTTTAACTTCACACTCTCCATATGAATTCTAAATTCAAACATACAGTGATCACTTCTTCCAAGAGGATCCCTAACGCTGAGGTAATTAATTATTCCTATCTCATTGAACAGGGCCAGATCTTGGATAGCTAGCTCCCTTGTAGTTCCATTTAATACTGTTCAATAAAACTATCATGGATACATCTAATGAACTCTTCAAGGCTACCCTGACTGAGCTGGTTCGACCAATCTACGAGTAGATTAAAATCACCTATGATAATAGCAGGACCATTTTTATAGGCATAAATTATTTCTCTGTTTATTGCACATCCTAATGTGGTGTTATTATTTGGTGGCCTACACACTACGCCTATCAATGACTTTTGTTAGAATTTTGAATGCAGCATTCCTGTTTCTCCTAATGTATTGCAATAACAACAACTACTTGCATTGTGTGTAATCTTTCGCAATGGCAAATCTCCTCAGGTGCTTCATGGATGATCAAAACATTGATTAACGAGAATGCATTTAAAATACATCTTAAAGGAAGATAGAGAAGGTTAGCAGGTTATTCCACAGACTTATCGCATTGACAGCTCCAATTGTGGAGTGATGCAGGTGGGGTGGGTTGGAAAGGGGGCGTGTAAAGGGGAAACGTAGGAGAGCAGGCAGTGTATAAGGTCTTAAGAACAGAGGAGGTTCCAGACTGAGTCTGTCTGTCACAGAGAGTATGGCTGCCTCATGGAGTTTGAAGCACCGCAACGGGTCTATGCATGTAATGATAGTCGAGGATAACGGTGGCTGAGAGAACTTTTGATGAGGACTCATCTACTGAGGTAGTGTGGGCTGAGATTAGAATCAGGAGGGAAGAGGTCACATTGCTTGGAGTTTTTTATAGGCCTCCACAGAGTTCCAGGGAAGTGGAAGAGAGGATTAGCAAAATTATACTGGGTTGGAGCGAAAGTAACAGGGTGGTCATTGTGGGGGCTTTAACTTCCCCAACATTGACTGGAAATGCTATAACTCGAGTACGTTGGATGGATCAGTTTTTTGTCTAGTGTGTACAGGAGGGTTTCCTGACACAATACGTCGAAGGGCCGACAAGAGGGGAGGCCACATTGGATCTGGTGCTTTGTAATGAACGAGGCCAGGTGTTTGAGTTAGTTTTAGGTGAGCACTTTTGAGAGAGTGACCATAATTCAGATACGTTAAGTTTAGCGATGGAAAGGGATAGGTATATGCCACAGGGCAAGAGTTATCGATGGGGCAAGGGTAATTATAATGCGTTTGGACAACAATTGGAATGCAGAGAATGGGGTAGCAAAATTCAGGGGATTCAGACAATGGAAATGTAGAGCTCGTTTATGGAATGGACATTGCATGTCCTTGATAGGTATGTCCCTGTCAGACAAATTATAAGAGTTAATTGATGTTGTTTTGCCTTACCCCCACCGTGGCTTACCCCCTTTTTATTTCCTTTCATTACTTTACTGTTTAATATTATCTCCGGAGGGGTGGGAAGAAGGGTTTATTTATTCATCCTTTGCTTAGCGATTTTCTACCCATATATATATATATATATATATATATATATATAATATAATATATAGACACACACACACACACACACACACATATATATATACATACATACACACATACATATATATATATAATAGGCTAGGGGGTCCAGTTAATGTAGATGGGGAAGGTGGCTACCTTATCTTATTTTATCTTTGTCCTTGGAAACGGGGTTGTTTTCCCCTGTTATTTTGTATTAATATATTTAATTATTATTTGCTGAGTCTTTAAGTTTATAGTCATATATGTTCATACAAGGTATCAACATTACCACATATATCCATATGTTGGTGTAGGTGGGGGTGGGATGGGGGATCGGGTACTCACTGTTAGTTCTAGTTCAGTAGTATACTGGAACTTTCTTTATCCTATCGTGGGGTGCCTGGGTCAAGGGTGGGGCACTGGTTGAGAGAGGCTATGATGGTTTTTTGGAAAGGAAGTGATGCCCCCGGTAATAAGGGAAAGATCTCCGTTTAAATATGTTTTATACTTTTTTTTACTAATTATAAATAGTTTTTTTATAATTATATTGATCGGAATGTACTACAGAGCTTTTATTTTTGTAAATTTTATATGCTTTATGCTCGGGATGTTTTGGATAAATACGGGTTTTGTTGTGTTCTGATGTTAACACATTCCGAACATGTAGATCACTGCTCAATTTATGTGTTATCTGTTGGATTTTTTTTTCTATCGAATAATGAAAGAATTTTAATGATACACTCTGGTTAGTTGTAAGTTAGATGAGTAGTTAGTTGAGTTTTGTCTTTTTTTTTGGTATTTCTTTTTTCTTGTTTGATAGATTTTAGTGATTATTTATTTAAGATGAAACTGTATACCAATGTTTATACATGGGTTTCTTTTTTAGTTTTCTTTTGTAAACTTGTAAAACTATGTTACATTTTCAATAAAAATATCTATTAAAATCCTGTTGGACTATAATCTGGTGTTGTGTGATTTTTAAGATTTTAAGAAGGAGTCGAATTGTAAATCTGATCACGTACATATTTCCAATCGATTCCAACTTATTTTCAAACTCCCAGAACGATTGATATTTTACATATCTGGCCGATGTGGTTGAGTTGAACCAGACAGTCTGGTTGCGTACTGGACATCTCTCTGATTGTAATTCGAAAGGGCAATTGTAAATGTCAAATATTTCTCCCATGATTCTGTGCACATATGAAAACTCTCTACAAACTCACCGATAACCGATGACGCACGCGCAGTTTGGTTTCTCTGTAGCGCATGCGCAGTGTCATATTGTTCAGGACAGAGAGAGTGAGGGGTCTGGAGCTACTTTCTTCGGCAGCGATCGGCTTCAGAGAGCGGCGCACAGACCCGGTGTGTGGCTGCTTCGCTGGGTGAAAGGAGCGGAGAAAATTCACAAGTCCCGGATAAAGGTTCACGAAAAAACTCGAAAAAGACCCTCCAGGTCCGGATAAGGAGATGGCAGTCTCTGATCATGGAAGCGGTCCAGCGTCATGGCCGCCATTTGTTTGAGGATAGAGGGAGCGCAGGCCTCCGGGCCGCCATCTTGAGAAGGTCAATGTGCAGGATGGTGGGGCTATCGGGGCCTGTAGAACAATCAGAAGAAAGGGAAGACCCAAGTTTATTGATTAATTCCACGACCTCAGCTTCACTGGGCGATCCCGCAGGAATATCCACTCTCAGTCCTGCTGGGATGTTTCACCCAAACAGAACCCACCAGCTCTCCTCCTCTCTCAGCTCCCCTTCTGTCTTTCCTGCAGCATCTGTCCCCTGGGACACTGAGCTACATGTCCTGTCCGTCCCTCAACTGTACTTTTGTAATATCTATGATATCCCAGTCCCATCTCAGATTACTTCACGATTGATATGAATGCACCTGATAGGTTTTTCCTAACATCAGCAATTGATAAATACTCACTTATTGGTTTTTAATTTCATCTTTTGTGAAGCACTTAATTCACATCCAATCATTTGCAATGGTGGGATTTGAACGTGTGTTCACAGACCATTCGCTGACCTTCTGGATAAATTGCCTCACAATAATGCCATTAGATCATCACTTCGCCTGCTCACATGCTGCTCATCCCAGTACACTATGAATCAAAACCCCTTCTTCCAACATAGTGATTTGATTCTGACACATTCCTGCACTCTGATGATATCACTCTTTATCTCTCCATGTGGTATCCCTCACTGTGTGCGTCTAAACACTGCCTCTGTCAGTAACTCTCGTTCCTGCAGTTACTCCAGACCCTGAGTCAACAGAATTCTCCACTCCAGAGAGACGAGGCTGCACAGCCCACTGATGGAGCTTGGGATTTTCCAGATCTCTGTGGGACGCAGTGCCATTCGACGTGTGTAGCGCTCAATGCATCAATCTAATTTCCCATTCTGTCTATTCCTCTGTCTCATGTAGATAGTCAGGAAGTTCCCGACTCAGTAGACTTCCCAACTTCTGGGTGTCCCTTCCATCACCTCATTGAAGATGGTTGGTCAGCTAGAGAGACAAAAGGTAGGGAGATGTGGAACCCTCAATAAATCCTGCGGTGAGGTAAGATCACTTACAGTGCACAGAGCAGAGAGTAATGAGAGGTCTTCAATCATTGGCTAACAAGACGTGACACAGATACAGTGCTGGCGGGGGAGCACATTGCAGACACACGCCAGCCTGAATGACAAATACTACTTTAATTTTTGTTGTACTCGGACAGCACAGGGAGTTCCTAGTTGGCAATCCAGGCCTGTGCTGACTTAGTGAACATCAGTACACCAGAGGGGAAAGCAGGCCTCCTTTGAGAGGGTGGAAATTCTGCCTGCGATTTTTCTGCTCTGTGTTCCCTTTCCAAAACTATATGTATTGGCATGTCTCATGGATCAGTGACTTTAATCATTCTAACGCCAAAAATAGTTCCTTTCTCTATCATCTCTACCCATCTCACCAATCACTTCACAGATTTGAATCCTGCTCCAGTCCAGACAACCATCCATATCTCTCTAACTTGCTTCAGTCTTGACAACAGGCCTGTTTTGATAGTCTTTCCTCCAATAACTGGAGACATATGGTCTGTTTCTTTATTGCATGACTCTTTGGCTGAACGTGTCCATGCAGACCAACTTTCCTAAATGAGACAAGTCACATTTCCCTGCATTTGGCCCATGGCTCTTCAAATTTTATACTCTCTATGTATTGCCCAAGTGTCTTTTTCATGTTGTCATTGTATTTGTTTCACCATTTCCTCTGGTAGTCCATTCGATCTATGCACCATCCTCTGTGGAACATGTTGCCCCCAGCTCCGTCGTTAAATCTTTTCTCTCTCACCTCAATTTATACCCTCTCGTTTTGGACTCACCCACCCTTCGCTTTTCATCTTACTTATCGCCCGCACGGTTTTATAAACCTTTATAAGGTCACCCTGTGGCCTCCTCTGCCCAGAAGAAATATTGACGACAATGTTACTGATACCTCCAACTGATGTACTCAATGCTCTCTGCCATGAAGTGTGCAAATGCTGCTTTCATAATCCTGTCCACCTGTGATGCCACTTGCAAGGAGCAATGTCACCGCACCCCTTGGACTCTCTACATTCGACCACACTGGCCAGAGCGCGACCATTAACTGTTAGTTCTCCCTGGTTTGTCTTATCAAAAATCCAACACCTAAATTAAAATCCATCTTTCATTCCTTGGCCCAGTGGCCCTGTTGATTAAGACCCCCTTCGATAACTGTATTCCCTGCCCACTATCCCACTAATCCTGGTATCCACAAACATACGAACAGATTCTCCTATATTTTCACTTAAATCGTTTATGTAAATGATGAATAACAGTGGCCTCAGCACCAATCGCTGTGGCACACCCTTTGTCAGAGCACTCCAGTCCGAACAACAACCCTTTCCCACCGCCCTCTGCCTCCCACTGTCATTCCAGTTTGTATGCAGATGCCAACTCTCCCTGATCCCTTGGGATCCAATCTTACGAAAAAATGTATCATGCTTAACCGTGTTCATGCCCTTGCTGAATCAAGAAACGACGTCTGTTGTTCTCCCTTCATTTCTCTCCGTGCTCACATCATCAACAAACTCAGTCAAGTTTGTGAGACATGTTTTCACATGCACAAAATCGTGCTGACTGTCCGTGATCAGTCCTTGTCTTTCCAAATGCGTGGGAACCCTACCTCTCTGAATGATTTCCAACAACTTACCCACCCTGATGTCTGGCTCATCACGCTGTTATTCCTTGGCTTTCCCTTTTCTGATGGGATAGTGAAGAAGACGTTTGGTATGCTTTCCCTTATTGGTCAGAGTATTGAGTACGGGAGTTGGGGGGTCATGTTGCCGCTGTACAGACATTGGTTAGGCCACTGTTGGAAAATTGCATGCAATTCTGGTCTCCTTCCTACCGGAAAGATGATGCGAAACTTGAAAGGGTTCAGAAAAGATTTACAAGGATGTTGCCAGGGTTGGAAGATATGAGCTGCAGGGAGAGGCTGGGGCTGTTTTCCCTAAAGCGTCGGAGGCTGAGGGGTGACCTAAGAGAGGTTGACAAAATTTTAAGGGGCATGGATAGGATAAATAGACAAAGTCTTTTCCCTGGCGTCTGAGAGTCCAGAATTAGAGGGCATAGGTTTCGAGAAAGAGGGGAAAGATATAAAAGACACCTAAGGGGCAACTTTTTCACGCAGAGGGTGGTAACTGTATGGAATGAGCTGCCAGAGATTGTGGTGGAGACTGGTACAATTGCAACATTTAAGACATATTCTGAAAGGTATATGAATAGGAAGGGTTTGGAGTGATATGTGCCCGGTGCTGGCGGGTGGGACTAGATTGGGTGGCATATCTGGTCGGTATGGACGGGTTGGAACGAAGGGTCTGTTTTCATGCTGTACATCTCTATGACGCTATAACTCTAAATAATGACACAACATTATATTTCGAGTTATCCAGCATGGAAACTGTTCAGCGTCAAGTGAATAAAATCTAAAACTAATCCCGTCCCACCTGCCTGATCCTGGATCATATCCCTTCTAACCTTTCCTATTCCTGTACTAATCCAAATGTCTTTTGAACATTGTAATTGACCTGATATTCACTCCTTGCTCGCAAAATTAATTCCACACGTAAACCACCCTCAGTGTAACAATTTGCTCCCCATGTCTTTTCATTAACTTAAAAATGTTGACTCGTCTTGAGACTCCCCTGTCCACGGTAAAAGATAAGGACTATTAACTCTAAGTATCCCGCTCATTATTGAATAAACGTCTTTCGGGTCGTCTCTCAACATTCAGGCTTCAATGAAATATTCCAGTCTATCCTGCCCTTCTTTAGAACTGGAACCTTTCATACACAGCAGCATCCTAGTACATCTCATCAGAACCCTCTCCAGCTTAATAATATCCTTCGTATAACTGGGCGACGAGAACTGGACACACTATTCCAGAACAGGACTCACCAATGTCCTGTATAATCTCAAAGCAACTCCCCAATCCCTATATCCAAAGGACTGAGCAATGAAAGCAAGTGCGGCAGCACCTTCATACCCATCCTGTCTCTCCAGTCCTGAAGAAGGGCTGATGCCCGAAACGTCGATTATCCTGTTCCTTGGATGCTGCCTGACCTGCTGCGCTTTTCTAGCAATACATTTTCAATTCGGATCTCCAGCATCTGCAGTCCTCACTTTCTCCTGTCTCTCCATGTAGCACACTTCAAAGAATTATATACCTGAACCCCGAGGTCTCTCTGTTCCACAACACTACAGAAGGTCTTGCCATTTATTTGCAACATCTACCCTTGTTTGTTGTGCCAAATGCATTACATCGCATTTATTCAGATTGAACTTCATCCACGGTATTTCAGCCATTTCACCTATATCCTCAAGATCCCTTTGTAATCTTAGCAAATCTCCTTCACTGTCCATTCTTCCACATTCTAGTCTTCCAGCAAATCACGCACATGTTGTCAATGGTACAAACATCTTTGCTCATCTCACCGCAATTTCTTCCCCAGCTTCCCAAAATGTCCTGAGATACTCTGGATCACTATTGGGGATTGATCTACCTTTGTGTTTTAAAGCCTGCTGCACCTCCTCTTCTATAACATGGACTCATTTCAAAACATAGAGTCATAGAGATGCACAGCATGGAAACAGAACCTTTGGACCAACTCAAGCATGATGTTTCAAGTCCTATTTGCCAGAATTGTGCCAAAATCCCTGTAAAACCTTCCTGTTCATATACCCATCTAGATACCTGTTAAATATATTTGTATCAGCCTCCATTACTTCCTCTGGCAGCTTATTCCATACATGTGCCACCCTCTGCGGAACCAGTTGTCCCTTAGGCCCCTTTTAATAGTTCCTCTCAAACTTTAAAACTATGCCCTGTCAGTTTGGGCTCCCCAAGCCTGGAGAAAATATTTTGTCTATTGACCTATCCATGCCTATCATGATTTTAAAAACCTTTATAAGATAACTCCTCAGCCTCCCATGTTCAAATGAAAGTTGCCCCAGTTAATTCAGCTTTTCCCTGAAGCTGAAACCTCGAACCCTGGCAACATTCTTGTTCATTTTTTTCTGTACAATTACAAGATCCACAGCATCCTTCCGATGACAGTGAGACCAGAATTGCACACAGTATTCCAGTAGAGGTCAAACCAATCACTGTTTATTTCGCAGAGCTCCTCAGTCTTTATCCACAGTAATCTCGAAAGTGAAATATTTATTTAGGATCTTGTGGTTTCACACAACGTTCGCTTCGTTGAACATTATGGATACTGGTTTTGTCCCTAGTTATTCTTTTGTTCTTAAAGCATGTGTCGAGTCTTTTTGGATTCTCATTAACATTAACTACCAAAGCTATCACATGACCCTTTTTGCATTCCTGATTTCCATCCAAAGTGTATTCGGACAGCCCCTGTGAACCTCAGGGATTCCTTTGTTCCAGCTGACTATACTTGACATGTGACCCTTTTCCTTCAGCAGAGCCTGAAGGGTTAGCCAGTGTTTCCTAATTCTGTCAAGATTGAGCTGCACTTAAACGGGATCATGTTGGCACTGAACATGCATTTTATCTCACATTTAATATATTCCCACTTTCTAGACTTCCCTTTACCTGCAAATAGATTGCCCAATCTACTTTAAAAAATCATCATGTCTAATACCATCAAGATTGGTTTTGCTCCATTTTCTAATTTGAACTTGTGGACCAGGCCTGTGCTTAACCAAAGCTATTTTGAAACTAATAGAATTGTGGTCACTGTGCCAAAGTGTTCCCCCACTAACACCTCAGTCCCGTTCCCTACCTTGTTTCCCAAGGGGAGGTCAGGTTTAGCCCAATTCTCCAGTTGGGCCATTTAAATATTGACTGGGAATTTTTGGAACACACATAACAAATTAATTCCATCCAAACGCTTAACACAGTAGCAATCCCAGTCCAGGTTTGGAAAGGTTAAAATCCCCTCACTGTGAACCACACCCTCACCTTTCATGTCAGCTGCAAACCTACTGCTTTCCTTGTGCTTCTGCTCTCTCATCCGAGTTGTTAATGTACATCATAACCAGCAATGGCTCCTGCACAGATCCCTGTTGTACACCCGCTGGATGAAAGTTTCCAATCCGACAAACAACCCTCCACCAATTGTGGATCCAATTTACTAACTTGCCTTGTATCCCATGGGCTCTTCCCTTTTGGACCAGCCTTCCATGTGGGACCTTGTCAAAGACATTAATGACATCCATGTAACCCACATCATCAGCACTGCACTCCTCAATATTTTGAGAGACCATTTCAAAGTATTCAGCTGAATTCCTGACACGGAAGCTGCTTCTACCAAATCCGTGATGACTAAGCCGAGTTGATCCCTGTCTTTCCAAGTTTTGATTCATCCTGTCCCTCAGAATTGTTCCCAATAATTTCCTTCCCCGTACTGTCAGACTGTCTGCTCTGTAATTACCTGGCCTAGCCCTGCTGCCCTTCTTGAAAAAAGAAACCACATTAACCATCCTCCAGTCATTTGGTCCTTCACCTGTGGCCACGAAAGTATTAAATATATCCACCAGGGCCCCAGCAATCTCCTCCCTTACCTTCCATAGCACCCTGGGATACATTTCATTGGGGACGCGGGAACTCTCCACCTTTATGCCTGTGGAAACGTTTAATACTTTCTCCTTATTCATCTTAACATGTTCTGGAACCTTACCATCCCGACTGAAATCCTCGGCTACAATGCCTTTCTTCTGTGTAAATACAGATGGGAAGTATTCGTTGAAGACCTCACCGACTTCCTCTGGCTCCATGCACAGATTGTCCCTTTGGTTTCGAACAGGCCCACTCTCTTTCCCCAGTAATGTTCTTACTCTAACTGTACTGGTAAATTAACTTGTCGCTTTTCCAGAACACTATCTAACAAAAATATTTCATGACCATTGTTTGACCCTCATTTTTATGGACCCCCTTGCACTCTCTATACCTGTGATGGGCTTCACCTGGTTTTATTGCACGGTATTTTCTTTATCAAACCCACAATATCACTTGATCAGTAATCACTGGACTTGCTGGCTTTGCCATTCACTCTTCAAGGAACATACTAGCCATGGATTCTCACTGTATCACATTAAAACGCTCCTACTTTGCAAATATCGCCCCAACTGCAGGCAGTTCCCCCAAGTCTCTGTTTGTTAGATCCTCTCTAATGACAGCAGTAATGACAGGAGACTTAGTTGTGAGGGGACAGACCGGAGACTGTGCGGCTGCAGAAGTGCCCCCAGGATGGTGTGCTGCCTCCCGGGTACCAGGGCCAAGGATGTTGCTGTGCGATTAAAGAATATTCTGAAGGGGGAGGGTGAACAGCCAGAGGTTATCGTGCACATCGGTCCACATGACCTCATCGGAGCAGAGCCAGGTTTGGGTCCATTAGGCAGGATCGAGCAGAGGTCGATTGGGTGAATTAAAAATCACACAACACCAGATTATAGTCCAACAGGTTTATGTCAAAGCACCAGCTTTCGAAGCGCTGGTGATCATTCTAAGAGATGAAAGGCTGAAACTAAATTTGTCTGATATTACATTCCATCACACTGCAATCCTGTTGCTAAAATTCTGTACCTTATGACTGTGCTGCACAACCAGCTGATGAAGGAGTGATCCGAAACCTAGTGCCTCCAAACAAACCTGTTGGTCTGTAATTTTGTGTTGTGTGATTTTTAACATTGTCCACCCCAGCCCAACACAGACTCCTCCAAATCGTGCTACCATCAAATGAGTGAGTCTGTTTCAAGGAAAAGGAAGGACTGGCAAATGAGAGGCTTTTTAAAGTGTGATCTCAAGAATCCAAGGCAGTATGTCCCTGTTAGAGTGATGGGAAAAGCTGGCAGGTTTAGGGATCCCTGGCTGATGAGGGATATTGAGGCTATGTTCAGGGAAAGGAAAACGGCAAACATTGCGTTTAAGCTATTTGTATCATTTTCCAGTCTGAAAGACGCGATCAATCTATGGAGACTCTGCAATCCTCTCAGGTTCTTGCCTCAGTCATCATCTGTGGAACTCACTCCAATGTCTGTGACACGTCTGTGTAATACCCTCTGGTGACGAACACACACCCTGTCAATGTGTGCTCCTGTATTCTGTCCATCATCTACTCATCTCCAAAACGTTCTCCAGCTCTTACACCCCGAACTGTGTAAACGTCACCCTCCCCTAATGTCCTTCCCGCTTTGAACAAACTAGAGGAAATTATTAATGCTTCCTTATCTGTGAAACTGTCTCCAACCAAAATTACTGTTCTTTCCTCCTGGTAAAAATGTCAGACTCCACACCCACTATATCTAAATAACCTACAGAACTTTAGCCTTTCTATAACTATAAACACCTTCATTTACGACCGCTCTCCATATATCTGTGTGTTCTTCTAATCTATAAAACCGTCTTGATTTCCACAATCTGTTCCATTCACCTAAACCACTCCTGTCTGTGTAATCCACCCCATCCTACAAACATCCTTATGCCTGTAAACTGCTCCATCCCTCCCAACCTCCCCATATATCCATGAATGCTTGTAGGCCCTATATCTCTCCACATTTCTGTAACCTCCTGTGGCTCTATGGTCCTCCCTCCCTGTGAATCCACCTCCAGTCCCCACACCCCCCCTAGTCTGGTCATCTGGTCCAGATCAGACCATTGTTGTTTCTGTTACCTCTGATAATCCTAGCAACCCTTCCTATTTGTGTCTCTTCATTCAGATCCCATCCTCTCCAGCTTTCTGAAACCTCTTTGTGCCATTGCAACCCTCCTTATTTAGAACGTAGAACAATACAGCACAGCTGTATTGTTGTGCTGACATTTTATCCGACAAACTCTACAGTTTACTATCATCAATTTGCCTATCTAAGAGTTGTCCCTAATGTATCTGACTCTCCTAACATTGTTGGCAGTGTATTCCACGCAACTGCTACTCTTTGTGTAAAGAACCGACCTCTGCCATCTCCTATAAACCTTCCTCCAATCACCTTCCATTTATGTTCCCTCGTTATAGCCATTTTTGCAATGGGAAAGGTATCTGGTTATCCTCTCTATTTAAGCCTCAATCATCTCGTTCAGCTCTATCGAGTCACCTCTCATCCTTTTTCAATCCAATGAGAAAAGCCCTAACTCCCTCAACCTTTCTTCATAAGGCCTTCCCTCTAGTCTAGGTGGCATCCTGGCAAATTTCCTCTGCACCCTCTTTAAAGCTTCCACAACTTTCTGATAATGAGGCAACCAGAACTGAACGCAATATTCCAAGTGTTGGCTCACCAGGGCTCGATAGAGCTGCAGCATAACCTCGTAGCTCTTCAGCTCAGTCCCCCTGCTCATGAATGCCAACGCACCATACATCTTCTGAACAAGGCTATCAACTTGAGTAGCACCTTTAGGGGATCAATGGACGTGGACCCCAAGATTCTTCTGTTTCTGCATATTGTCAAGAATCCTGCTGTTATTCCTGTAAAGGTTGTCTGTGGAATCCTTCAATCATATACCCTCCCTATCTTATTAACTTCCTCCTGTTCCGTCAACAATCGTAAACTGAGAAACCTCTTCAAGACCCTACGATCCTCCTTACCTCTCTAACCTCCATTATTAGCATCAACCCGCAAAATTACAGTAACCTCTTTTTTGCCACAGCAATATTCCTAATATCTGCAACACTCACCTGTCCTGATATCCCTCCCTACCTCTGTAAATGCCAGCGGCCTCCGAAACCCTTTCTTGTGAATACGACAGAGGAAGGAAAAATTATAGAGTCTGGGCCATCTCACTCTCTCGGTCCCTCTCTCCATTCTTCTCTCTATTCCCCCTCTGTCTCTCCATACCTCTTTCTATCTCTCCCTCAATCCCTCTCTCCATCCCTCTCTCTATCCCTCTCTCTCTATCCCTCTCTCTTAGTCCCGCTCTCTCTGTCCCCTCTCTATCAATCTCTCTATTCCTCTCTCTATCCCCCTCCCTCTCTATCTCTGTGTCTCTATCCCCTTTCTCTATCCCCTTCTCTGTCTATTTCCTTCTCGCTCTATCTCCCTCTCACTCTATTCCTCTCCTTCTCTATCCCTCTCTCGCTCTATCCCACTCTCTGTCTCTCTATCTCACTATCCCTCACTCGATCCCTTTCTCTCTATCGCTTTCTCTATTCCTCTTTCTCTGCCCCTCTTTATCTCGATCTCTACCGTCTCTCAACCCCTCTCTCAACCCCTCTCTCAACCTCTCTCTCAACACCTCTCGCAAACCCTTCCTCAACCCCTCCATCAACCCCTCCCTCAACCCCTCCCTCTCTGTCTCTCTCTCTCTGTCCCCCCTCTCTGTCCACCCTCTCTTTCACCCTCTCTGTCCCCCTCTATGTCCCCCCTCACTGTCCTCCCTCTCTCCCCTCTCTCTGTCCCCCTCTCCCTTTCTCCCTCTCTCTCCGGTCTCTCTCTGTCCCTCCTTTCTCTGTCCATCCTCTCTCTATTCCCCTCTCTGAGTTCCCACTCTCTGTCCCCCACTCTCTGTCCCCCACTCTCTGTTCCCTCAATCTCTGTCCCCCAATCTCTGTCCCCCACTTTCTGTCCCCTTTCTCTGTCTCCCATTCCCTGCCCCCTCTGTCTGCCCGCCCCTCTGCCCCCCACCTCTTTCCACCTATCTCCCTCGTCCCCCTCTCTCTCCAATCTTTTTCTTACCCGCTCTCTATCCTTCTGTCTCTATCCCACTCTTTCTATCCCACTCTCTCTATACCACTCTCTCTCTGTCCCTCTCTTTCAATCCATCTCTCTCTATTTCTCTCTCTGTATCTCTTTCGGTCCGTCTGTCTGTCCATCTCTGCCCCTCTCTCTCTCTATCTTTCTCTCTCTATCCCTCTCTCTCTCTATGTCCATCTCTCTATCCCTCTCTCTCGATCCCTCTCTCTCTATCTTTCTCTCTCTATCCCTCTCTCTCATCCACTTTCTCCATCTCTCTCTGTCTCTCTCTCTACCCCTCACTGTCGCATTCTCTCGTCCCTCTCTGTCCCCGCCCCATTCTCTCTTAGATCCCCTTTTCCCCCCGCAACTCTTTCTCTAACACCCTCCCTGTCAACCTCTCTCGTATCTCTCTCTCTCCTTCTCTCGCTGTCTTGCACTATTGGCTCTCTCTCCGTCTCTTGCTCTCTCTTACTCCCTCGTGCACTCTCACTCTCCCGTTTTCTTGCTCTTGTTCACTCCCATGCGCTCTCTCTCTCGTATCTGCCCCCTCTCTACCTAGCTCTTGCACCTCTCTCTCGCCCCCTCTCTATCTTGCTGTCTTGCTCACTCTCTTGCTCTCTCTCTCTCGCTCTCTCTCTCGTTCTTTCTTTCTCGCTTTCTCTACTGCTCTCTTTCTCCATCTCTCATACTCACACTGTCTCCCTGTCCCTCTCAGCACTACCATCCTCTGTGTCACCCCTTTCTCTCTCTCATCCCTCCATCTCTCGCTTGCGCCCTTTCTTTCTTGCACTCCTCTCTGTCTCTCTCTCGCTTATTCACTATAACTCTCTCTTTCTCTTGACCTATCCCCCTCTCTCTCTTTCTCACCCTCTCTCTATCCCTCTCTCCCGCTCCCTCCCCCTCGGTCTTTCTCTCTCTCTCTCTAGCTCTCTACCCTCTCTCTCCGTCTCCACCTCTCTCATCCTCTTCCTCTCTCACTCGCGCTCTCTCATCATTTCTTTAACTCTCTTCCTCTGTCTCTCTTCCTCTCTCTCTCTTTCTCCCTCGCTATCCCTCTCTCTCTCTAAATCTTTCTCTCCCTCTCTGCCTTTCCCTCTCTCTATCCCGTTCTATTCCCCTCTCTCCATCTCTCTCCCCGCCTCGCTCTCATGTTCACTCTCGCGCTCATTCTCACGCGCTCTTTCTCTATCAGTCACTCTCTCTCTTTATGTATATCTCTCTCTCGTATCTGCCTCTGTCTCTCTCCGCATACCCTCCTACTCTCACCTGCTTTCTCTCGCTCTCATCCCTCTTTTTGACATCTCTCTGTCTCTGTCCTCTCTATCCCCATCCTTCTCTATCCCCATCTCTCTCTCTCCCTCTTTCTCTCTCCCTCTCTCCCCCCTCTCCCCCTCTCTTTCCCCCTCTCTCCCCCTCTCTCCCCCCTCTCTCCCCCTCCCCCTCTCTCCCCTCTCTCTCCCCCTCACTCTCCCTCTCTCGCTCTACCTCTCGCTCTGCCTCTCGCTCCCCCTCTCGCTCCCCCTCTCGCTCTATATCTCACATACTCTCTCTCACACAAACTCTCTCTCTGTCGTTCTGTCTCTCTCGTATCTGCCTCTGTCTCTATCGGTGCAACCTCCCACTCTCACCTGCTTTCTCTCGCTCTCATATATCTCTGTCATCTGCTCACCGTGCCTGTCTCCCGCTCTCTCACTGTATCTTCATCCCTCTCTCCCTCTCTCTCCCTCTCCCTCCGACGCGCCCTACATCACTCTCTTTCCCTCCCAACCTCTCTTTCTCTCCCTCCCTCTCTCTCCCTCCCCCTCTCGCCCTCCCTCCCTCTCCCTCCCTCTCTCTTCCTTCGTCCCTCCCTCCCTATCTCGCTCTCCCTCGCTCCCACCCTCTCTTTCTCTTCCTCCCTCTCCCTCCCTCTCTTCCCCTTTCTCACTCACACACACTCTCTCCCTCTCGATTTTTCCCTCTCTCCCTCACTCTCTCCCTCTCTCACACACTCTTTCATATCTTCCCCTCTCTCTCTCTCTTGCCCCTCTCTCTTGCACCCTCTTTTTCTTGCTGTCTCTCTCATTCTCTCTTGCTCTCTTTCTCGCTCTCTCTCGCTCATGCTTTCTCTCACTCTGTCTTTCTCTCTCTCTTTCTGTCTCTCTCAGCCCACCCTCCCTCTCTGTTCTCCCCTCTCATCCCCCTGTCCCTCACTCACGACTACTCTATCTTTCTCACGCGCTTTTCTCGCTCACTCCCTCTCTCTCACACACACCACTTTCTAACATTTCTCTCTCTCCCACTCTTTCTCTCTTCCGCTCTCTCTCTCCTGCTCTCTCTCTCTGCTGCTCTCTCTGTCTCTTTACCCTCTCTCTCCCTCTCCCCCTCTCTCTCCCTCTTCCTCTCTCACTCATGCTCTCTCCTGATTTCTTTCTCTCTCTTTCTCTCTCTCTCTCTCTCTTCCTGTCTCTCTCTTCTCCCCACTCTCTCCCTCCCTCGGTATCCCTCTTTCTCTCAATCTCTCTCTCCCTTTCCCTCTCTCTATCCCGCCCTAACCCTCTCTCTCCTTCTCTCACTCTCACGTTCTCTCTCGCGCTCACTCTCGCGCGCTCTTTCTCTCTCACTCACTGTCTCTCTTTGTGCATATCTCTCTCTCGTATCTACCTCTGTATCTCTCGGCGTACCCTCCTACTCTCACCTGCTTTCTCTGGCTCTCATCCCTCTTTTTCACAATTCTCTGTCTTCTGCACACCCTGTCTGTCTCACTCTCTCTCGCCCTTCCTCTCTGTTGCTTGCACCACTCTTGCTCTTTATCTCTCACTCTCTCTCGCTGTCTCTCTCTCCCTCACTCTATCTCTTTTGCTCTCTCTCGCTATCTCCCTCTCCCTCGCTCTATCTGTCTCACTCTCTCCCTTTCCCTCTCCCTTTCCCTCTCCCTCCCTCTCCCTCCCTCTCCCTCCCTCTCCCTCCCTCTCCTTCCCTCTCTCTCCCTCTCTCTCCCTCTTCCTTACTCTTCCTCCCTCTTCCTCCCTCTCCTTCCCTCTCCCACACTCCCTCACTCTCCCACCCTCTACCCCGCTCACTCTCTCCCTCGCTCTCTCACTCCCTCGTTCTGTCTCTCCCCTGATCTCTCTCCATCGCTTTCTTTCTCCCTCGCTCTCCCTCCCTCTCCCTTTCTCTCCCTCACTCTCTCACTCCCTCCCTTGCCGTATCTCTCGCTCTCTCTCGCGCTTTCTCTCTCGCGCCCGCCTCTCTCTCTCTCTCTCAGTCTCTCTCACACTCTGTCTCTCGTATCTGCCACTCTCTCCCTCTCTCTTGCACATTCTTTATCTTGCTCTCTCTCTCATTCTCTCTTGCTCTCTTTCGCTCATGCTCTCCGTCTGTCTGTCTTTCTCTCTCTCTTTCTATTTCTCTCAGCCCTCCCTCCCTCTCTGTTCTCGTCTCTCTCTCTCATCCCTCTGTCTCGCGCTCGCCTATTCGCTCTCTTTCTCACCCCATCACTCACTCTCTCCCCCTCTCTCTCACATCCATCTTTCTCTCGCTCCATCTCGCTGTCTCCCTCCATCTCGCTCTCTCTCTCCCTCTTGCTCTCTCCCTCGATCTCGCACTCTCTCTGTCTCACCCTGTCTCTTTCTCTCTCTGTCTCTCTCCCTCACGCTATCCCTCTTTCGCTCTCGCTCTATCCCCCTTTCACTCTCTCTCTCTCCCTCTATCCGTCCCTCTCTCATCCTCTCTCTCCCTCCCTCTTTCTATTCCCATTTCTCTCTCCCACTCTCTCCCTCTCTCTTGCCCTCTCTCTCCCCCTCTCTTTCATCACTCTCTCTCCCTCTTTCTCTCGTCTCTCTCGTTCAATCTCTCTCTTCCCCCACACTCTCTCCCACTCTCGCTCTCTATCTCGCTCACTCTCATACTCTCTCTTCCTCGTTCTCTCACCCTCGCTCTCTGCCTCGCTCTCTCTCTCCCTCCCTCTCACTTACTCTCGCCAATCTCTCTCTGTCTCTCTCTGTCTCACTCTATCTCTCTCTCGCTCTCACTATCTTGCGATATCGCTCTCGCTATCTCGCTCTATTTCTCTCGCAATCTCGCTCTCACTTTTTCGTTCTCTCTCGCTCCTCTCTCTCGCACTCTCTCTCTCTCTCTCTCCCCCTCGTATCTATCACTGTCTCTCTCTGTGCACCCTCCCACTCTTGCCGGCTTTCTGTCGCTCTCATCCTTCTCTTTCATATCTCTCTGTCTTTTGTTTACCCTGCCTCTCTCGCTCGCTCTCACACACTCTCTCTTTCGCTCCCCTCTCTCTTTCTTGGTCGCACCACTCTCGCTCACTATCTCTCACTCTCTTGCTCTCTCTCGCTCACTCTCACTCTCACTCTCTCTCGCTCTCTCTCGCTATCTCTCCCTCCCTCCCTCTGCCTCCCTCTCCATCCACTGCCTCTCCTTCGCCCTGCCTCCTCGTCCCTCCCACTTCCTCCCCCTCCTTCACCCCTCCCTCCCTCTCCTTCCATCTCACTCCGTCCCTCTCCCTCCCTCCCTCTCCATCCCTTACTCTCCCTCCCTAACTCTACCTCATTCTCCATCCCTACCCCTCCCGCCCTCTCTCTCTCCCTCTCTCTCCCCCCTCTCTCTCCCTCCCTCTCTCTCTCTCTCTCTCCTTCTCTCTCGCTCTCCCTTCCTCTCTCCCACTCTCTTCCCCTCTCTCCACCTCTCTCGCCCCCTCTCTCTCCCCCCTCTCCCCTCTCTATCCCCTCTCTCCCCCACCTCTGTTTCACTCCTCTCCCTCTCTTTCACTCCTCTTCCTCTCTTTCTCCCCCTTTCCCTCCCTCTCTCACTCCCATCTCTCATTCCCTGTCTCACTCCCTGCTTTGCTGTATCTCACACTCTCTCGTTTTCTTTCTCGCGCCCGCCTCTCTCTCACTCTCTCTCTTGATCTCTCACATCCTCTCTCGAATCTGCTCCTTTCTCCCTCTCTCTTGCACCCCTCTCGCACACCCTCTTTTTCTTGCTGTATGTCTCATTCTCTCTCGCTCTCTCGCTCATGCTGTCTCTCTGTCTGCCTTTCTCTCTCTCCCTTTCTGTCTCTCTCAACCCTAACTCCCTCACTGTTCTCCTCTATCTCTCACCACTCTCTCTCTCTCGCACGCACTCTGTTGCTCCCTCCCTCTCCTCGCTCTCCCTCGCTCTCTCCCTCGCTCCCTCCCTCTCTCTCTCCATCGCTCCCTCGCTATCTCATTCTCTGTCTGGTATCTGGCCCCTCTCTCCTTCTCTCTTGCACCTCTCTCTCGCACCCTCTTTCCTTGCTGTCTCTCTCATTCTCTCGCTGTCTTTCTCGCACTCTCTCACTTATGCTCTCTCTCTGTCTGTCTTTCTATCTCTGTCTTTCTGCCTCTTTCAGCCCTTCCTCCCCCTCTGTTCTCATCTCTCTCTAATCGCTCCGTCTTTCACTCGCCCCATCTCTTTTGCTCTCTCGTTCTCCATCTATCTCTCTTTCTCACCCTCTTCTCTCTCTCTCCCTCTCTCTCCCTCCCTCTCCTTCTCGCCCATCTCTCTCTTACCTTCCTCTCGCGCCCCCCTCTATCAACCCTCGCTGTTGATCTCTTGCGCTCTCTCACATTCTTTCTCCCATTCTCTCTCTCGCTCTCGCTTTCTCTCTCTCTCTCGCCTCCTTTCTCTCTCTCAGGACACCCCCCTTGCGCTGTCTCTCTCGACTCACTGTCGCCTCATCTCCCTCTCTCACTCTCGCCCCCTCTCACTTGCCCCCTCTTTCGACCACTCCCTCTCTCCTCTCTCTTTTGCTCAGCTCCTCTGTTTCTCATGATCAGACTCTCTTTCTCTCGCTCAGCCTGTCTTTATCTCTATCTCTCTCTCTCTCCTGCTCGCCCTCTCTCTGTCTCTGTCTCTGTCACCCTCTCTCTCTCTTTGACACCCTCTCTCTTGCTCCCTCGCTCTCATTCTCGCTCTGTCCCACTCCCTCTGTTGCTCCTCCTCTCTCTCATTCCTTTATCACACTCGCCTCTCATAGTCTGTTTCTCGCCCCTTTTCTCGGCCCCTCTCACTCTCGCTCTTTCTCTCTCTCCCAACCTCACTTACCCCCACTCTCTCTCTCTCTCTCTCTCTCTCGCTCTCACCCTTTCTCTCCCGCCGCCCCCCTCGTCCCCTCTCTGTCTCGACAAACCTCACATGCACCCTCCTCCTTCGCACTTCTCTCAGTCTCACACTCTCTCTCGCCCACACTCTCTCTCGACCCTCTCTCTCATTAGCTCCTTCCATGTCTGTTTGTCTCTACCTCTCCCTATCTCTCTCTTCTCCCCTTGTCCCTCTCCCCGCTCCTTCTCTCTCCACACCTTCTCGTACTCTCGATCCCCCTCCATCGGTGTCTCTCTCTCCCCACCTCCCTCCGTTTCTTTTTGACTGAATTTCTCTCCCTCCTGTCCCTCCCTCCCACTCTCTCCGACACAGTCTGTCTTCCTTGTCCTTCCCTCTCCCTCTGACCCAGAGACTGGGGTGTTAGGGTTTGGTGGTGAGGTTACATGTAGGGGATTGGGTGGGGCTGAGAGGATAAAGAGATGTGGGAGGTGGGAGGAGAGGAAAATTGGGTAGAGACGGAATGGCGGGAGGGAGACAGAGACGGCAGGAGGGAGAGAGGGAAGAGTGGAGGCAGGTGAAGAAACTGGGGTTTGGGGTGTGCGTGAGAGAGAGGGTGATGACGGAGAGCGAAAGGGAGAGGTGGTGAGAAAGAAAGAGTGTGCAGACAGAGAGAGAGGGAGAAATGAGGAGAGAAAGTGGGGACAGGAAATTGGGAGGCCAAGTTTGATTCGGGGGGTGGACAGAGGAAGTTAAACCAAGCTTCTGAGCTCAGGGTGCAGTCACCTCCCCTTCCCTGAGGACTAGGACTTGGGGATGAGTCTGCCTCTCTCCAGCTAAGCTTCTCCAACACAAAGACACACAACAACATCGGTCACTCTGCTGCTCGGCACGATTTAATCAACATTTTTATTTTTTAAAAATCGAAGTGTTGGATACAGTCAGTGGGATGGTGCCTTTTCTCACTGACCCCTGAGTTGTGAGAAACATTGCAATATTTCCCTGTAACCCCCTTGTGGGATAAGGAAGAACAAACCAGCACTACCCTCAGTCTGTAACCATAGCGACAGGCTGCTACATCGCTGAAACACTGAACTAAAATGAGAAAATCCCGGATGGATTTATTAATGTGGGAATTTGATGGATGGATGGATTTGGGTGAAGGGATATTTCAACACATTCTTCAGCTGCTGTCTGAACTTAGTCTGGGTCACGGCATAAATCGCGGTGTTTGTGCAGCAACTGAGTAGCTGCAGCATGAAGCCCAATTCCTGCACACAGCGAGGGAGATACGCAGCAGTATCCAAAATCCATGACAGCCGGTACGATATATAAAACACCATTAACGTTGACCATAACAGGATGAAATTGGCCGAGATAACAAACAGTAAAATGATGGATTTCTTTCGGTTTCTCATTTCTGTGTCAGACTGAGCGTCCCCATTGGTGTGAGCGCGGAGTCTCCTGCGGGCTCTGCTGGTCACTAAAATGTGTCTGACGGTGAGAACATTGAACAGCAGAATCAGGAGAAATGGGATCCCCGGGGTTAGAATGTGGTGGAGGAACTCGATTGTGATCCAGACAATGGAGTTTCGAACAGCGAATGTTGCATCACAAAACCAGGGGAGGTTCCGAAGCCAATACCAGTTCTTGAGCATAAAATACCAGAAAATATTCTTTAAAAAGCTCAGCACAGTCACTGCTCCCAGAACCACAGCCGCCGTTTTCTCACTGCAATATTTACTTTTCAGCTTCTGGCAACAAATGGCCACAAACCGATCAAAGGTGAAAGTGACGGTGAACCAGACAGAGCAGTCAGTGGCTGCATAAAGCAGGACGGCGTGGATATTACACACGGGGACGGAGTCCCTCAGGAAATTAAACTGTACCGGATAAAGAATGGGAATGTGTCTCAGTATCAGGTCGAGGATAATGACCAGGAGATCCGCCGCTGCCATGGCCCCCAGGTAACGTTTGACACATGGAGACAATCCACAATCTTTATAAAGCAGGACGTAGATGGTCACTACGTTAACTGTGGGGAAGGAAAACAAACACATTATCCATCAGCCTGGAGGCAAAGGGACCCGTTTGATTGGGGACCCAGTGAGATTTTCAAATGTGTTCCTGTGTTCAGGGATTTATTAAAATAATTGGAGCCGAAATAACAACTGGGAATGTCTGAATTACTGACAAAAATGTGACATAAGCCACAAGAAACCCTCCCATCCCAAATACACAGAGACATATCCATAAGGACAGATGGTTTCTAGAACATTCCCACACACTCGATCACTCGAGAGCAGACACAGGTCACTCCTTCCCAGTTCTCATTATGGAGGGTGAAAAATTTGCTGTCCTGAAGGATTCTCTCCCAGTTTCCTGAAGACAAACGGAGTTTCGAAATTTATGTATTTTGGTCCAAATTTGTGGTCGATCCTGTGTCATGAAGAAATGTAAATGCAGGGAAAAGGTATTCATCCCTTTAACTGCCTGAGGGGCCTTCGGAACAGTGTCTCCTTCACCCTGTAACGGGATCTCTTCCCTCGGGATCTTATCATTTGTTCAATTCACTGCCGTTCGGCCTTCACACACAATGTCAGGGACAAAACGTTCTGGGGAATATCAGTTATAGAATGTTGGGGACAGAACGTTCCGGGGAATGTCAGTTATAAAATGTTGGGAACAGAACGTTCCAGGGAATGTCTTTTAGAGAATGTTGGAGACAGAACGTTCCGGGGAATGTCAGTTATAGAATATTGGGGACAGAACGTTCCGGGGTATGTCAGTTAGAGAATATTGGAGAAGAAATGTTCTGGGGAATGTCAGTTATAGAATGTCAGGGACAGAACGTTCCGGGGAATGTCAGTTATAGAATGTTGGGGACAGAACGTTCTGGGGTATGTCATTTAGAAAATATTGGAGACGAAATATTCTGGGGAATGTCAGTTATAGAATGTCCGGGACGGAACGTTCCGATGAATGTCAGTTATAGAAGGTTGGGGACAGAATGTTCCGTGAAACTCCTTGACGTGTCCATCACCTTTCCCCCCTGTCCCCCCCCCCCCCCCCCCCCCCACCAACAAGATGTACTGTGCCTGGGCACACTGTAACATTAATCGGGTGAGAGACGGAGGGTCCAATCACAAGAACGGGAACTAAAGGCATTTCCAGATCAGCAGAAATGGTTAGATGTTTCACATTCTCCATCCACTTCACAGAACCAGTCCAGTCACCATAAACCCAGAGAAGATATCTGTTCACCACAGAACACTGTGCAGACCAGGCCAGTGTCCTGCTCAGTACAACCCAGCAAGCTGTCCAAATTCATCCATTGCACGTGTCAATACCATCCAGCAATCTATCCAGAGTAGAACACTGCACAGATCAGAGCATTGATCTATAAACCCAGACCATATACCTGTCCAGCGCGGTGAGCTATGCAGGCCACAACAGTGCATTAATATATAAATTCTGTCTAGATATCTCTCCAGAACCGGGAGATGTGCAGACTACAGCAGTGCATTGGTCTATAAACCCGGACTAGGTATCTGTCCAGCACGGGGAGCTCTGCAGACCACAGCAGGGCACTGACGTGTAAACCTGAAACAAATATACATCCAGCATAAGGAGCTACACAAACCACATCATTGCATTATATATAAATCTCAACCAGATAGTCTGACCAGCAAAGCGAACTGTGCAGTGATCACCCGTAAATTAATCTGTAAACCAGGAGCAGTTACCCTCCCAGCATGTAAGACTGTGTACCCCACCCCAGTACATTGATCTGTAACCCTGGAGCAGTTACTCTCCCAGCATGTCAGACTGTGTACCCCACCCCAATGCATTGATCGGTAAACCATGAGCAGTTACCCTCCCAGCATTTAGGACTGTGTAAACCACCTCATTGCATTGATCTGTAAACCCGGAGCAGTTACCCTCCCAGTATGTAGAGCTCTGTACAACGCACCAGTGCATTGATCTTTAAACCAGGAGCAGTTACCCTCCCAGCGTGGAGGACTGCGTACACCACACCAGTGCATTGATCTGTAAATCAGGATCAGTTGCCCTCCCAGCATGTAGAACCGTGTATACCACCCAAGTGCATTGCTCAGTAGCACTTTATTAGATCCCTACCCAGTGTGGGGAAACTTGCAGCCCGTGCTGGAAGTGACAGGATGTGCAGCTCGCACCCATTTACAGCTTCATATCCCCATTGGGCCATGAAGAGGGGGTGCTGTGGGTGTGAACATCATTGCCAGAGAGAGATGGTGGGGAATCAGTTTAAATATCACCACATGGGAGGGGTTTGGGAAATAGACAGAGGGGGAGACTGAGAGACATGGAAGGATGTGTTCCCAGGATTCAGAATGGTGAAATGCAAACATTTCGATAGCATCCTGAAACATGAGCCAGTCTTCCCAGGAAAAATGGGAAAAAGGGATATTGGTGTGGAGTCAGATGAACATTTGTTCTGCAACTTTGTAACTGGAATTGGTTTCAACACAGCCTTCGACTCATTGGGCGGATTCTAACAATAATTTGTCTCAGTGACATTTTCATTGAGTGTCACAGAGGGATAATCTGGACGAGGCTGAGCTAGTTTCCTGGTGTTACCTTATCGGACTCACCTCATTAACTATTCACCCTCTCATTCAATATCAGCCCGATTCTCCCACCCATCATGGCTGGAGGTACTGATCATCGCCCGGGTACCCCTGCGTATTCCGTGGTCCCTCGTACTGGTGCCATCTTTAAAAGGCCAGTGGACACTCGGGGGAGCTTTCTCAGTTTGAAGCTGCCCTGCACAGTTTACCCTGAGCAAGGCAGGTAAGGGGCAAATACACCACAGTTTGTCGACAGGGGCATGGACGCCCTATTGGATGGGCTAGTACAGAGGAGGACCATTCTCTCCCCAGAGGGTACACACCACCAGACTCACCGAGCATGGTCTGATGTCACCACCCAACTCATTGCAGTATCTGTCGTCTGAAGAAATGTCCAGCAATACAGGACAAACGTCAATAACCTTTCCCGCTCTGTCAAGATAAGGGTCACCATATTTTCTCTGCTCCCTCACACTTACTGTATATCTGTTATAGCACCGATCCCCGAACAAGGCTCATGCTCCACCACTCTCATTGCGACAGGCATCGCCTCCCCCCCCCCCCCCCCCTCTCTCTCTCTCTCTCTCTCTCTCTCTCTCTCTCTCTCTCTCTCTCTCTCTCTCTGTGTATATCTCTACCTCTCCATTTTACCCCGCACAAGAATAACACTGCATGGATACAACACTCTGGGCTGACTCCCTCCAGACACCTCACCATGACCCTGTCCCCCACCTACACCAGCACCATCAGCAGGGCCATCCACTGCCTTTCTCCCATTCCTGGATAAACAGCCTGGAATGGGACAAAAAGGGCCAAGCAGGGTGGTGGAGTGCCCGATATCCTTTCCGTAATCCCCCTCCCCTCGTCATGTGGGGAGGACCCTGGGAGGAGCCGGAGAGGACCGGGACGCCTCGTGTGGATTTTCTGAAACATCCACCTCCTACCGACCCAGTAAGGAGCAATGGAGAGTGTAGGGCAATTCTCACTTTAAACGCACTGGCAGTTCAGTTTTCCCCTGGCACAACGTAGAAGCCATGGCCCTGGTGCCATCTCCCTTTTGTGTGGAGCTCTTGCAAATTGAACCCCCACAGTCTCGGTGGGCAGGAGGGTGGGCCCACATAACATCGTAACCACCACCCCCCAGGAAAGGAGCACACGGAGGCTCCCTCCTACAGCTCCTCCTGTAAACAGCTCAGATACTGAAACTAATCTGTGCTGTTTACTGCTCTCTGCACTTGTCCAGACATCTTCAACAATCTGTGCTCATATATACCCAGCGCCATCTGCTCCTGCATCCCCTTTATAACGGTACAGCCTGTTTTAAACTGTCTTTCAATGTTCTTCCAATCAAAGTGTATCACCTCACACTGCTCTACATTTATTCCCATCTGCCATAAACCTGAACACTATAACAACGTGTGATTGTCCTGTTAGAGTTCCACACTCTCCTCCATAGACTTTACAATTCTTCGAGGTTTGGTGCCCTCTACAAACACTGAGATTGTCATAGTGTCACAATCCCCATGAAAAAAAATGAATTCCTGCCACAGACACGAGTGTGAGAAAGTGAAATACTGCTATATTCCCCGGACAGAATCGAATAATGGGATGTTCCCAAGAGAGCAACAAAAATCCAGACACACACCATTCAGAGTGAATGAAATATTGACACACCACGGATCAAGAGAAATCCGCATCGGCACCACTTATCTACATTGACATCATAGTAAGAATGTGATGAAGTTGAACGTGTGTACTGTACATTTAAAAGAGAATGAATGATGTTCTGAACTGAGGGCTTCCAAGCACCTGTGTATATGAGAGGATGGCCGACCCGGAGTGTCAAGGGCAACAGAAAATATGTCACGTTTGGCTGTGAAATAGATCCCCGAGATGGTTGCTCTTTAGACAGCAATTTGAATTTTACCAACCAGTTTAATTTATAGCCCCGAGTACTAAAATCAAATCAAGTTTGAATTTATTTTTTTCGAAAATCAAACCAATGAAATAATCCGATTTTGTGGATATCTAAAATACAGGCATTTTGAAAATGGCAGATCAATTCAATGCCATCAACACAGATCCAAGTGAATAGGAAACACTCTCTATCAAAGTTACCTTCTCATATGAAAAATAACCGCAGTAAAAACAAAAATGCATCAGGTAGATCGAGAGTTGGAAGAAGACACAAAAACAACAGCTGCTGTTTGGTTTTGAAATTAAGTTGAATTAATTTAATACGTGTCTTATTGAAAGAGTGTATTATTATAGAGTTGGAATAGCGTAATAAGCAGTTGAGAGAAAGGGGGTCTCAGAGTTCTGAATATTTGATGTAAAATGTTCATTTCAGAGTTAAAAAATAAGTTGATGTATTTATTTAAACAGTGGAATTTGGGAGTACTGTGTCACTCATATTTTAACAGTTTATGAGGCGAATTGAGCATTTCTTTATGTTTAGTTTAAATTACCGGATGAGCTCAATGCCGCGGCCTAACAATTCCCGTGTGTGCATCTGAGTGTCTCTGTGTGGAGCAGATCGAGCAATCTCTGTGGTGCTTAAAGTGATGCAATGCCACCCTCTGTTGGCCTCCCCACGCCACTGCACTGACAGGGAGGGAGAGGGAGAGGGCAGCTGCTCACAGCACCATCCAAACGGATGTCTTACCCATGTACTTTTCGAAATGTCCTTTAAACTTTGTAACTGTCCCTGCTTTCACCACTTGCTCTGCAAGTTCATTCCGTACACAAGCCAGGTTCTGTCAAAAATAATTACCTCTCATGACTTTTGTAAATCTTTTTGCCTAGCACATTAAAATATCCCTCAGGTTTGAATCTCCAAATCTAGGGATAAGACATTAGCCATTCCGCTTATCTGTACCCTTCATGATTTTATAAACCTCTGTAAAGTTACCCCTTAATCTCATACTCTCCAGTGTGAAGCGTCCCAGCCTATCCAGCCTCTCCTTACAGCTCAGTCCCTTCATTCCCAGCAGAATCCAGGTAATTCTCTTCTGAAACCTCTCCAGCTTAATAATATCAAGGTCAATAATATCAAAGTGAATAGTCAAGGCATTTTCTAAGGGTAGGGGAGTCCAAAACCAAAGGCAAAGTTTTAAAGTGAGAGGGGAAACATTTAAATGTGACCTAAGGGGCATCTTTTTCACCCAGAGGGTGGTGTGCCTATGAAAACAGCGGGCAGGGTGACCGGGCTGGACACAGTATTCCAGAAGGGGCCTCATTAATGCCCTGTACAACATCAACAGGACGTCCAAATTCCGATATTTAAAGGTCTGACCAATGAAGACCAGTGTGCGAAACACCTTCTTAACCACACTATCTATATCACATGCAAATTTTAAAGAATTATATCTGACGGCTTAGATCTCTGTTCTACAACACTGCCAAAGGCCTTACTTTTAAATTTATAGGTCCTGCTCTTGTTCGATTTACCAGATCCAATACCTCGCATTAATCCAAACTAAACTGCATCCGCCATTCCTCAGCCCAGTTGGTGATATTACCACCTCCTCACTTTCCCCGTTTAATTTTAAAGTTCCTTCCCCCTCTCCAGGATGTCTGCACACTCTGGCCTTGATTTTCACAAAGACCCTGTGCTAGGTTTGCGTTGTGTGATTCGGGGGAGGAGGGACAGATTGAAGATATAGTCAGTGGGGAGGAGAGGCTGGACAGCAATCAGCGGCCTAGAATCATTTCATGGTTTTAGAAAGAGGGCAGTCACACCTGAGAGTTGGGTAATAGTGATCAGTGTTTTGGGCCAGAAATTATGCTCTTTCTCCGTCTCTGATATTCAATAATAAATATCTATTCGAGACCCTTCACTGTGCAGAGTGTGTCTGCAGGATTTCTTTCCCTAATATTGCACACTACAGATAATAGCAATTAAAGATGGTCATGGTAAATTTCGATAGCATAGCACGTACACTCAATATCCTACAGTTGAGACAAATATCGTGCATTTGTTTCCCAATAGAAAGTGTTTTGTGTAGTTCAGTAACGGTAACCTGATTATAATAAATCTGAACTGAAAGCTGACACTTGAAATATGACCCAAAATCTGGGTATGGTAGTGTAGTGGGTAGTGTCTCTGCCTCTGAGCCAGAGCTCTGGATTTGATTACAATTCCTGAATTTGTGTAGTAGTGTTCCTAGCTCTGAACTTAAAGGTCTGAATTCAAGTCCTGCCTGTTGCAGAGGCATGTTAGAACAGGCTGATGAGCAAATACACAGGAGAATAATATTACAGCTTTACGGGTATTGCCGAGTGATGCTAGTGTCCCTACCTCCGGACACAAAGGTCTAGGTGTAAATCCCTCAGAAATGTCTCATAATACATCTGAACAAACTGATTAAAGCGGATTTAGACAACATAGCTGTTCGTGTTGATTGGAGTCGCATTTCGTAGCAGGACAAGTTTATAAAATCAGAATGGTCATGGATAGGGTGGGTAGTCAGGGTTTTTCTCCAGTTTAGGGGCGTACAAATCTAGAGGGCGTTGGTGGAAAGTGAGACTGGAAAGGTTTTAATGAGGCCTAAAGGGCACCATTTCATGCAGAAGGTGGTGTTTGTACGGAATGAACTGCCAGGGGAAGTGGTGGAGGCTGGCACAACTGCAGCATGTAAAAGTCATCTGGATTCTGACAGGCTTACCGAGCTTTTCAAGCAATTTTTGTGTTTGTTAAAAAATGTATTCATTTTAACACAGGTATTCTGAATACATTAAACATTTTATTTTTTCCTGACGTAGGGTCATATAAATATATCTTCAAATCGACCGGGACACAGTAGGAATGATGCACCTACATGGAACACAGAATGTGAAGGAGAAATAGCTTGGACAATGTACAAGGAGAACTCACATGATCCAGTTTGGTAGAGGATTACATTATTGTGTGATTCAACTCAGAGGGGGAGAAAATATAATCTGCCCGAGAAGGAACGGCCGAGTGCCCTCTCCTTCCTTCACTGTTCCGAATCACAGCAATGTGTGCGAGCTGAAGCAAAAGCTCTGCAGTCATCGTCACCATTCTTATTTTTACAGAATCCCTGCAGTGTGGAATCGGACCATTAGTCCCTACAAGTCCATACCAACCACCCAAAGAGGAACCTTCACAGGCCCGTTCCCTTACATTTAGCCCTGACTAATGCATCTAAAATAGCAATCCCTGAATACTATGGGCAATTTAGCATTACCAATCCACCTAACCTACACAGCTTTGGAGTGTGGGAGGAAACTGGAGCAGCCATTAGAAGCTCACGCAGATGTGGGGAGAATGTGCAAACTCCACACAGATAGTCACCCAACTCAGGAATCGAACTCAAACCCCTGGTGCTGTGAGGCAGCAGTGCTAACCACTGAGCCACTATACTACCTCTTACGTAACCCCTGACCCGAATTTATTGGAATCGCTTCACTGCCTAAAGCAAATGGAATTCAGCCAAATCCAACTGTTCCACGATGAAATCCCATTGCTTGCAGCTTGTATGAGTGGAATATCTTCAGAAGCAGAATCACATTTTGGACAATCTCTCACTTTTTCTCACTAATATCTGGACAAAGTCCTTTAACATGAAATTGCAGAGATTTTGTTTTTCAGGAGTGTGTGTGTTTGTGTGTGTGTGTGTGTCAGTGTTGTTAGAAAGGGAAATATAGACTCTTTATTTGCAGTACCCAAACAGTTTGCTCTTCATATTTCCATCACAGGTTGAGGAACATTGATCTGGATCATGAACCTGTCGTTTTAGCAGATTGAGGAAACGAGTCTGACTTGTTCCGAAAACTGACCCTGACCCAGTCTGAGACCGATATCATCGGCCATATCACAAACCTGGTTTCATTTAACATTTGTTGTGAGCAGTGGAGGAGGGAGACTAGAAAAAGAAAGAGTGACTCAGCAATCTGGGGAGCTATAGACCGGTGAGCCTGATGTCAGTGGAGTGTAAGTTCTTAGCGGCAATCCTCTGGGATAGGATTTACAAACATTTGGGAAGGTAAGGACTGATTAGGGATAGTCAGCATGTCATTCTGCATGCGGGATACTTATTAATTTGAGTGAGTTTTAAGAAGTGACAAAGAATATTGATGAAGGCAGTTGGTTGACATTGTTTATATGGACCTCAACAAGGTGTTCATAACATTCCGATTAGTACACAGATTAGTAAAGTTCGGTCAAATGGGATATAGCGGAAGCTCGTCACAATGTCCTTGAAGGAAGAGAGGTATTTTTCAGACTGGTGACTTGTGAGCAGCAGTGTGCTGCAAGAATTAGTACTGAGTTCACTGCATTCATGATTTATATCAAGGCTTTGGAAGTGAATATCGGGGCCATAGTTTGTAAATTTACAGATTACATCAGAAAGGTGGTGTAATAGATTATCTCAGCAGAGTACAACTAGACCACAATTAGATGGGACAAAGGGGCACGGAGTGACAGGGCAGAAATTATAACTTAATGGTAAGTTCCTGGGGAGTGTTGTAGCAAAAAGGGACCTAGGACTGCAGGTGCACTGTTTCTTGAAAGTGGAGTCGCAGGTAGACAGAGTGATGCGGAATCCATTTGGCACATTTGCCTTAGTATGTCAGAGCATTGAGTATATGAGTTGTGGTGGCATGTTGCATCTATACAGGATGTTGATGAGGCCACTTTATGAATATTGCATACAACTCGATGTCTGCAGAAAAGATTAACACGGATGTACCAGCACTCGAGGTTTGAGTTTTCGGGAGAAGCTGGTTAGATTGTGGTGTTTCCTCGTGGAGTGTGAGAGGCTGAGGTAGTGACATTATAGAGGTTTATAAAATCATCAAGGCATGGATATTCTGAACAGCCATGTTCTGCTCCCCAGGGCAGGGGGGTCCAGAACAAGAAGGCATAGATTGAAGGCGAGAGGGCGATAAATTTAGAAGGGACCTAAAGGTAAATGTTTCTCACAGAGAGTGATGTGTGTACAGAAAGTGCTGTCAGAGGACGTGGTGAAGGCGGTTACAATTGCACATTTAAAAGTATCTGAAAGAGGAGGGATATTTGGCTAAATGCTGGCAAATGGGACTAGATAAGATTTGATACTGATCGGAGTGAACAGATTGGACTAACCAGTCTGTTTTCATTCTGCATGACTCTGTGAGTCAATAAGTGGGATGACGAATAATTTTGAAGGTACCTTTCAAGTCAGAATTGTCTTCACTGGAAGTTTATCGTGTCTCTATGTTCATATAGATTGAAAGATGCATTAGTGAAATGTTTGACAGAGAAGTGAGTCACGCATAACGGGATACAGACAGGAAAGTGGGGCTGAGACCACAACCTGATCATCCACAATCTTAGTGCCTGTTGGAGATGGCTCAAAGTATCTAATGACCCGCTCCTGCTCCTCAGTCCCATGTTTCTGTGTTCCATTCAGTCCCTCAAACTTGCTAGACAGGAGCAGTTGGAGGCCACTTACTCCTATAACCTGGTGCACAGAAACAGAGGTGACCATTCAGCTCTTCAAGACTGTCCCACACGCTTTGAAGTGATTTGGGAAATGTAATTGGAAAACCCAGGCTGGGTATGAAAGAGGCCCCTCACCTCTCTTTACAGAGCGTCCCCCTCTCTGCAACTTGTGCTTCATTTGTTGGTTATGTTGTAGACCCAGATTCAGTGTGAATACAGCCCGCATACCTCACCCAGAGATGGCTCACAAAATCCTCTGGTCTCCCTGACTGCAATATTCAATAACAGAACATTCATGATAATAACACCCACTAACTTTCCAATAACAGAATGTGAGAACATCAGAAACAGGGGCAGGTCGTTCACTCCCTAAGCCTGCCTCGACCTTCACTAAAATCATGACTGATCTGCTCTTGGTCTCAAATCATCTTTCATACCCAATTCTTCATAGCTGTATCTCTCTGACAGATCAATATCCATCTACCTCTTCTTCAAATACTTTCAGTCATCTAGCTCCCCGAACACTCTTGAGAAGAGAAATCCTGACATTCAATACCAACTGTTTGAAGAAAACACTTGCTTCTCCTATATCATGGCCTATTGATATCAGCAAAAGAAATTGACACAAGGGTTCAGATAAAAATCGCTGGCCCTGATATCAAGGCAGTGGTTAACTTCTGTTGTCATCAAGGAGCTGAACAAAACTTTACTTAATGGGAATCAGGGTAAACTCTCCAGTGTTTTGAGTCAAACATGGCACAAAGGGAGATGTTCATCTTCTCAGTCCTGGGTCATCTCTGTGGGAGATCCTCAGGGTTGCTTCCTCTTCACAAACATTTTCAGCTGGTTCATCAATGTCTCCCCGCCTCCACCCTCCCCACGATAAGATCAGAAGTGGGGATAGTCGCTGAAGATTCCACATTGTTCAGAATAATTTGTCCCCTCTCAGCTCCTGATCCGGGACTATGTCTGTGTGCAGCAAGACACGGACTCTATTGAGGCTTGTGCTGTTAAAGTGTCAGTAACATCCATTTAACAGCATTGCCTGACAATGCACATTGCCACAGTAAAATAAGAATTCATTCAGCACCTCACGCTGGTTTCACAGGAATATGAGGAAGTCATCCAGCTCATTGACATTATTTGAAAAGAACAGGGGTAGCCCATTCACTGCCTCCAGCCTATTACTCAGGAAGAGAAGGGGTCTCGTGTGACGGACCACACCAGAGCCCCTTGAAAATATTTGAAGGCGGTAACCTAGACTCTAATGTTTTTTTTTATTTTAAAGGAAATGCAAAGTGTCTGTTCCAGCTGCAATGTGATTGGTCAAACTACTCAGTGTGAAGCAAAACTTCATTTATTTAAACACAAAATATAAAACGAAACCAAAGAAAGGGGAATTTAGAATAACTTGACTCTATTGGGCAAGTTAACAGAATAATGGATCTAGGAACTATTACTTTTGAACTGTTCCAATATAGGAAAATCGCATAAACACACTCCCTGGCAAAAAGTATTCAGAAACAGAGTGTCATAAAACTTTCCCCAATTCAGGGATTAAAAACAGTATCAAGAGAAAATTCAGACAGAGTAGCAGCCAGCATACATCCAGCGAAGCTTCCAACTCTGTGGATACCCCAATAGTGAAAAATCAAAACGCAGAGATCCTAATCTGTGAGTGCTGGCCACAACCATTCAGTCTGCACTAAAATAAACCCAAGGCCTTCCTCGCTGTTGACTCAAGTGGTCTTAACTACCCAGCTTGGTAACAATCGTTCAATCTCTCTCTTAAAAGAAACCAGGACAAAATAAGCTCTTATAGCTACAGGTTCGTCACACTTGCCAGCACAGCGAGGTGTCAAACGGGAAACAGGGGTTACCCAATCAGGCCCTTGGCCCTGTCTAATCGGACGAGGAAGAAGCCATTCAGTCCCTTGGGTCACTTACACATCAACAGGATGAGGCCATTCTGCCTCTTGAGTCTCTTTCACAGGAAGAAGAGGAGGCTATTCAGCCCCTTGAGCCACTTAGGCATGAACAGTACATGGCCATTGCCCCTCAATGTACTTACACAGGGACAGAATGAGGTAATTGATTCTGATTCATGATGAATGACCTATGCCCGAAACATCGATTCTCCTGCTCCTCAGCTGCTGACTGACCTTCTATGCTTTTCCAGAAATCCACTCCCGACTCTGATCTCCAGCATCGGCAGTCCTCACTGTCTCAGAATTGATGCTCTAACATGATGAACAGGTGGAGCAGAGGCTGCACAGGCAGCGTGCTCCATGTCGCTCCTTGTGGTTCCGTTGCGAATGATACACACATGGGATTTAACATGGTTTTCTGGTGGTGAGGAAGGAAGCCATATGTCTTGTGTGAAGTCTCAAGAAGGCATCTTTCATCTCCGAGAAGACAGTCAGCTGTACTTTATGCAGGGTGGAAACTGGTAGGAATGGCTACCAGTTTCAGAGCGAAGGTATTGTGGCTGCTGTTGGGGATTGTGAACAACATGACACTTAGTACGGGTTCACTTGCCGACTGCACAATAACGTGGGGAGATTTAATAAAGGCATATAAACTATTAGGAAAGCCACGTTAAACTGATGTGTGGGCTCTCTATGCTCAAATAATACTGATCTTGTTCATGTTGATCTTGTCGAGTGCACGTCCTGTGAAGTGTAACCTGCATGCCTTACTCTGCCCAGTCTATTTCCACCCTATGATCTGTCTGGCCATGCCTTTCTATGATCTTCCTCCACTGCTCATAAATAAAGCTTTTCCCTGCACTGAGGTACACGTGACACTAAATCACACCCATCAATCCTGGGTAAAATATGGAATTTCTCACCCTAACAAGGTCTCTTTTGGAAATAAGTGATCGCTGCCACTCCTCTTGTTCAGCATCACCATTTCTTCGTCTCCCACAGCTCTACAGATTAAACACTCAGCTTATTCACTCTATCCTCATGTTACCATCATCTGTGTCTGTGGGAAGGAGATCATTCCTTACAAAGGAGATCAAAGCTGTAGAGAGTGCCCCAAATGCTCACTCAGCAAGGCTTTTCAACAGCAGGAAGATGGTTTTATATATGAACTCGAATCATTTTACAATGAAGGACAGCATACCATTGACTGCACCCATTACTTATGCAGGATTTGATTCGGATCAGTCAGCATAGACTTGTGTGTGGGAGATAATGCTTCCCAAATTTGTTAGAGTTCTTTGATGAAGTGACCAAGAAGGTTGACGAGGGCAGAGCGGCAGGCGTAGTCTCTATGGATTTTAGTAAAGCCTTTGATAAGGTTCCACATGGCAAGCTGCTCTGGAAGGTTCCATTATATGGAATGCTGGGGGAACTGGCCAATTGGATGCACAGTTGGCTTGATGGTAGCATGCAGAGAGGTTTGTGGAAGGATGTTTGTCAGACTGGAGGCTGGGTCCATAGCTGTTTGTTATCTCTGATTTGGTTGAGAATATGAAAGGCATGATTGGTCACTTTGCAGATCACACTAAAATAAGTGGTAGCGTGATCAATGAGGAATTTTATCAGAAATTGCAACAGGACCTTAATCAGGTGGGGAAAAAGTCATTTGGCACACTGGCCTTCATCAATCAGGACATTGGGTATAGATGTTGGGAATTTATGTTGCAGTACAAAGGACTTTGGTAAGGCCGCACTTGGAGTATTGTGTTCCGTTTTGTCACTTTTGTTATAGGGAGGATGTTACCAAATTAGAAAGAGTGCAGAAGAAATTCACAAGGACGTTGCCAGAACCCAATGATCTGAGTTATCGGGAGAGGTTAGAGAAGTTAGGACCTTTTGTTTACAGTGTAGGAGACTGAGGGGGGGACCTGATAGAGCTGTATAATATCATGAGGCGTCCGGATATGGCGAATGCGCTCAGTCGTTTTTCAAGTTTTAGAGAAGCGAGAACTTGAGGGGATCAGTTTAAGGTTCGAGGGGAAGGAATAAAAGGGAATCTGAGGGTCCACATCTTTACACAGAGGATGGTACGTGGATAAACTGCCAGCAGATGTGGTTGAGGCGGGCACATTAACAACATTTCAAAAACATTTGGATAAATATGTGGATAGGAAAGGACTAGAAGGACATGGGCCAACTGCAGGGAAATGGGGTTAGCGTGGATGGACATTTAACAAGTGGAGTCGAACCCCTCTGTTAATTGAAACCAAACATGTAGAAAAGGCTCGCCTCACCTCATAATCTGTTACAATATGAGTGACACAGATCTCCTACATTCCACTATTTAAAAAAAAAGAAATTAGTTTCTTAACATTAATAGTGAACATTAAACAATAATTATTCACACATACAAGCCCCTCTTATCTTAGCTACTTACTATCTGACTCCAACTGTCTAAAACTATGCTGTTCCAACAACCCACATATGAAACATTACTATCTAAAGGCCACACAGACTCTATCTTCCCCGCTGTGTTGACTCATCCAGCTGCTGATCTACCTGAGTCATTTTTTAAAAAAACTGCAAGTGGGTTTGACATGAACATGTATCTTCGATAGAGAGTGTTTGAGATGGCCAGTTACCAGTCCTGCTCTACAGCAGTTACTCTGCTGTTGGATGGCAGTAGCTGTCCCTCCAGTGTTGAAAATGCTGGGTTTATATACTCCCCATGATACAATAATTCTCCTAATTTGATTTCTTTCCAGGTGTTCAAACAATAATATTCAAATTCCGTTGGATTCTGCTACCCTGAGCATTATTTAAACTCTTTGGTTGCATATGAATTGCTGTCTAAACAGCAACCAAAACTCAGGTATCCATTTTCCAGCCAATTCTGACATGTGGAACAGCCTGACCTTTGTCTGTCATCTGTGGCTGTACTTTCTATTCAGCAAAACCCGTTCTTCATAAAGTGACCGGACATGCTTTCGGCTTCATAACACCTCCCCCCTTCAGAAAAGAAAAGAGCCATCAGAATGAAAAGATGGCTTCATTTCTTTTCCTCGAAGTCTTACTCCCATTATTATGATTTTTGAAAGTATTAATCTCAGTTGTAGCATTCATGTTAATTCTGTACACATAGATAACATTGGAATAAGTCAAATCTTATCCACACTGTTTCCATTAAATCCACGATAACACATCTGCTATCACATTTTTACGACCCAAGGCATGTGCATTTTGTAAGTTTAAAGTCGGTAACATAAGACTGCAATGAAATAGTCTCATATTTTGGTCTTTAAATATTCCAACAAATGCGCGAGGTTTGTCGTTGCCGTCCACAACCACCTCCGACAATTTGTCATGTAAACATTAAAATATTTTCAGGCCAGTACCAAACTCAATCATTCTTTTCCAATGATGGAGATTTTGTATTTTTTTTCTGATGGATATTGAGTTTTTATCGACAAGTAGCCAACAGACAATTCAATTTCATCATCATCTTTCTGTATCAATACATCTCCGACCCTTATATCCCTAGCAGCAAACGCAATTTACAAAGGGTTTCAAAATATTTGGTGTAGCTAAAACTGGTGTGGTGATTAATCTTGCTTTTAAATTCTCAAATGTCTGCTGGCATTGTTCTGTCCATCAAACTTTCGTGTTCTTCTTTAGTGAATCCATCAATGAGGCCAATATGCTGCTGAAGTTTGAAACAAACTTACGATAGAATCCACGCAGTTCCAAAAATCGAGGAACCTCTTTCTTCGAGGATGGTCGTGGAAATTCCTCAAAGCCCTTCGTCTTTGTGTCCCATGTGGTCAACCTTCCATGTCCAATGTAATTTCCCAAGAACGTCACCTCTGTCCTCGCGAATTCTGTATTCTTTAATTTTATTACCAAGTTTGTAATCTTGTAATCGATCAACATGCTCTGCCAACTGTAACATGTGCGCTTTCAATCACTTGCTAAATATCACTACATCATACAGGTAAACTGCACAATTTGTTCATCTGGCCACAACTCTGTTCCTGAGTCTTAAATGTGGCTAGTGCATTATTCATTCACATGATATACTCGATAACGTTTTTGTCATATCCGGTATCTTTACCAGATAGTTTAACTGACTCAACATTTTTAATTTGAAAGGGACCAATAAACCTGGTTTTGAAGGGATTTCCTACCAGTGGTGGCAATACTAATACCTCATCCCCACGGGAAATCGTCAAAGTTTCAGTGTTTTCATCTGCCACCTGATTCAATCTATGCTGTGCCCTCTTCAGGTGCTGTTCAGCTAACGCACGTACTTCATCTAATTGCTCCCTCACCTCACATACATAATCCAAGTGTAAGATTTCAGTCTTCGGTCCTGTCCATTTATACTTAATTGATTTCAAAGGACATTTCACTTATATATGAATATTAACTCAAAGGATGTAAACTGAGTAGATTTATTCGGGGCATCACCGATGGCAAGCAATTTAATGGGACACCTTTATCCCAATCGTTCGGGCAATGCTGACAGTACGCTGTTAACATCATCTTCAGCGTCTGATGAGAACTTTCCAAGGTTCCCTGAGATTCAGGATGGGATGCCCTTGATTTGAATTGCTGCATGCCTAAGCTATCCATGACGTCCTTAAACAGCTGAGCAGTAAATGAGACCCTTGGTCTGACTGAATCTCTCTCGGTCGCCCATAGTAAGAAAAGAAAGCTACCAACCCCTCCGCATTCGTAATGGAATTGTCTCTGGAAATCTGACAAACACATCCATTATTGTCAGCAAATATTGGTTTCCACTTTTACTTTAGAAAGGGGAGCTACATAATTAATCATAACACACGTGAAAGGTTCTTTGAATACAGGAATTTGCAACAAAGATGCTGGTTTTATTACTGCCTGTGACTGACGTACCATTTGGCATGTATGCCATCTACGACAAAGAAGAACCACGCCCTTGTGCATTCCAGGCCACTAGAAATGCTTCTGTACCTTAGCCTAAGTCTTCCATACACCTAGGTGACCGCCTACAGTTAGTTCATGTGCTACCCGTAAAACTGCATTCTACCAGTAAAACAATCTGGTGCACCTCGGCCCATTTCCCTTGTGCACTAATCTGTCGTGGTCTCCATTTTAATTTTAGGATTCTATCTTCAAGTTAATATTGTTTGACAATATATTGAGATTCCTTTTTCTGTGTGTATGTGTATGTGTGTGTGTGTATATTTTGTAAGTCATAGAGTCATCGAGTCATAGAGATGTACAGCATGGAAACAGACCCTTCGGTCCAACCCGTCCATGCCGACCAGACATACCAACCTAATCTAGTCCCACCTTCCAGCACCCGGCCCATATCCATCCAAACACTTCCTACTCATATACCCATCCAAGTGCCTTTTATATGTTGCAATTTTACCAGCCTCCACCACATCCTCTGGCAGCTCATTCCATACACATTCCACCCTCTGCGTGAAAACGTTGCCCCTTAGGTCTCTTTTATATCTTTCCCCTCTCACCCTAAACCTATGTCCTCTCGTTCTGGACTCGCCGACCCCAGGGAAAACACTTTGTCTATTTATCCTATCCATCCCCTGGAAAACAGCCCCAGCCTGTTCAGCCTCTCCCTGGAGCTGAGAACCTCCAACTCTGGCAACATCCTTGTAAATATTTTTTGAACCCTTTCAAGTTTCACAATATCTTTCCGATAGGAAGGAGATCAGAATTGTATGCAACATTCCAACAGTGGCGTAACCATTGTCCTGTACAGCCGCAACATGACCTCCAAACTCCTGTACTCAATTCTCTGACCAATAAAGGAAATCATACAAAACACCTTCTTCACTATCCTATCTACCTGCGACTCCACTTTCAAGGAGCTATGAACCCATTAGCCATTCGGGACTAAACGCCTGTGCCTGACCCTCTGCCTGTTCAGGTTTGCCTTGCACCGTTACATCAAACAGGGTGTCAGTTAATTGAATACCAACTCCTTTTTTCTTTTTCTTTTGTTTTTACTTCCTGATGTAACTTATGACAGTGACTACACATTCTGGAAAAATTCCAGGGTATTTTTCTTTTAACTCCCCAGTTCCCTAGTCTTCCTTTGGTTTCTCCAACACAAGGGGTGCCTCTCCCAACTTGGATGCTGCCAAATCGTTCCCAAGAACCAACTGCACTCCTGGAACAGACACTCTGTCATTCACTCACCCTGTTAATTCCCAAATCTTGACTTGGCATTCCAACCTGATGTTGCAAAAGGGAATGCTTAATTTCTGTCCTCGCTCCACAAATTATCACGCTCTTGATTAACATGTCAGAAAGAGTAAAAATACTTCCACCTCTTACGATTAGAGGCCGAGAGAAAGTGAGGGTTGCAGACGCTGGAGGTCAGAGTTGACAACTGTGGGGATTTAAAAGCACAGCAGGTCAACCAGCATCTGAGGAGCAGGAGAGTTGACGTTTCAGGCACAAGTCCTCCATCAGGAAAGTGGGGGTAAGGGAGGGGCAACGGGGCTGAGAAATAAATGGGAGGGTGGGGATGGAGCTGGGTGGGAGGTAGCTTGGAAGGTGATAGGTAGATGCAGATGGGGGGGTGATGGTGATAGGTCGGAAAGGAGAGTGAAGTGGATAGGTGGTAGGCCAGCTGGAACCCTCAAACCATATATTGACTTCACCTAATTCTAAATCTCCCCTCCCCAACTTCATTCCAGATCCAACCATTCAACTTAGTACTGCCCTCTTGAACTGTCTGAATTGTCCATCTTCCTTCCTACGTTTCCACTCCACCTTCCCCTCCGACATATCACTGTCAGTCCCACCTACATATTAAGATCGCCTTCCCAGTGACCCTCCCGCCAGCGCAGCTCCTACCCTTCCGTTTACTTTCAGGCCACTTGTCCCCCCGCCACAATCTTGACGATGTGTTTCGGCCTGATATGTCAATTGTCCTGCTCTTCAGATACCGCCTGTTTTGTTGTGCTTTTCCGGCGCCTCACTTCTCAAATATGAGAGACTGTGCAGATCCCGTATCTCACAAAATTATAATTCCTTGTCCACCAGCCTCCTGCCTTTTCTGAGTTAACTTTATTCACAGAGGAGAATTCTTTATAGAGATCAGGCACTGACTCCATAACCAGCCCTTGACTAGCTGTGCACTCTCCTGCATCTCCTCGGCTCCACTTGGGGACTCCTTTACCAGTTTCACTAATACCACTGGCTTAACGTCTTTTACCACATCTTTTCCCAAAGTGCCTTTTTTGAACGCCGATCACTGTGTGTCCCAGCTTACTGCTGTGAAAACACCTTTTCTTAGTGTCCTTCTTAAACCATCGGCACTGTAATTTTACGTGTTCCACTCCATTATAGTGAGAACGTCTGAGACCTTTCATCACCTTTCAACCCCCTTGGGCTTCTTTTCTCACCTGTGGTAAACTATTGCCAGTGTGCTTTATTATATGACTTGTAGTGCAGGATCTCACCTTCTCCCAATTTCTATCCCTCACAGCAGGAAAATCCTCCTATAAGCTAAATTTAATCTCATGCACCATTGTGCATTTAGCTGCCATTTCTGTCGCGATTCTCACCTCTTGAACTGTCTGTTCATTCACGTGAATTCTTACCATCTCTGGAAGTGAGTATTTAAACTTCTCCAGCAGAATAATCTCCCTTCGGGCCTTACAGGTCTTATCCATTTTTAAAAACCACAACTATCGATCAAAATGACTGTTGATTTATTTCAAACTCAACATTACTCTGACCTGATTCTGTCTTTTTATTTCTGAACCTCTGTCCATGTTACTCTCGTGCCATTTCATAAGCAATCAAAATAGCTTGCCTGACATCTGCATAATGTCTTGCCCCCTCATCTGACGGCACTGCGCATACGTCACCAGAAGTGCCCACCAGCTTAGTCTGAACTAGCATTACCCGCAAGTTCACTGGACACATCATCTGCTGAGCCAATTTTTCAAATGAAATAAAAACGTTTTTGACATTTTTCTGACCGAAATATGGCAAGATATTAACGTAGTTGTACACATCCCTACATTCTCCCTTCATCGTCATTCTGCTAATTTAACTTTCGTATCTAATTCTCAACTTCTGAATATCGAATTCTCTCTCCCTTTTGTATTCGTCTCTTTCTCTTTCTCTATCTTCTCTCTGTCTTTCTGTCTCTTTCTTTATCTCCTACCTCCAGTTGCCACATTTGCAATTTAAGTTTTTCTAACTCGACTGCAGTTGCCTGTTTCTCTGACACACCAAAGTGCTTGACCATCTCCATTAAAATTTCAGCTTTCCTTTTGTCCCTGGTTAAACCCAATTCTAATCTATTTTTAAATTCTAAATAGTATGCCCTTCCTCTGTTTTTCTAAACTTTCTTGGCAAATTTGGGAGTCATCTTCAAACCCCAGAACCTCTTCAATAATGTTAAAAGCCATTACTTTTAATTTAATCAACCAAAGTAAACAAAATTAAACGACTTTTCTCACCTGTTTTATTTGAAGATCTAGGTCACTAACTACCAAGTGATGAAATTTGCTGGGACCTTTTATTTATCCCAAATCTGTTCAAATCTGTCCAAATCCCATACGACAAGCCCTCAAACTGTTATCATGTCGATATCTCATCCCTCTGTTAATTAAAACCACACACCCAGTAAAGCTCACCTCGCCTCGTACTGTTAAAACATGAGTGACAGAGAAATCCCAAATTCCACTATTAAAAAAAATAAAAATGTTTAAATATGCAAGTTAGCTTGCTGAGATTCAATGTTTGTGTTCAGATGTTTCGTCACCATGACTAGGTAACATCATCAGTGAGGGTCTCCAGTGAATTGCTGGTGGCATGTCCGGCGTCTCCATTTATAGGTCTTGTTTTTTTAAGTTGGGTGATTCGTTTCCCTGTTTTTTTTCAAGGGAAGTTAGATCGGATCTAAATGGATGTGTTTATCAATGTACTTCTGGTAAGAATGCCATGCCACTACCAACTTTCGTGCGTGTCTTTGTTTCGCCTGTAGTAGGATGTGTGTGTTGTCTCAGTCAAAGTGGTGTCCTTCTTTGTCTGTATGTATAGAAACTAGTGAAAGTTGGTTATGTCTTTTGGTGGCCAGTTTGTATTCATGTATCCTGGTGGCATGAGAACAGGACAGTATGAAATGTGGTAAAAATGATTTTATATACATTCTTTGATCAGTATGCGTACAGATAAGTAAGATTGTTCAAATGTGTACAACACATTCTGAATGAACCACGGAGACACAGTTAACAAAAAACGATGCCTATAATGTACAACATTTATAAAGCATTAACACATTATTTGGTCCTCATCTGAAGTGATATGTTCCACTTCCCCCTTTTCTGGGATACCCTACTCTTGTCTGTCATTCTTATCAGGATGTGTGTTATAAATTCTTGCTTCGGGTGTCCCAACTTAATTCAGTTAACCCCCTTTCTACCAAGAATTAAATATATTGGTCTGCTGGGTTCTCCCCAAAGCTAGTTTCTGTCATATTATTGAAGATATAAATTCTGGTGTCAGACCCAGCATTTGAGCATATTACTCTGTTAGACACGCAGTGTAAGAAGGACCACAGCACACAGGAATTGTCAAAAGATTGGGGGATATACATCTACTTCTTTTGATCATCTAGTTTTCTCATTGATCACATGTCCACATCTATATTCTCTCTCTCGTTCTTTCTTTGTATCTAGTTAAAAAATCCATCAATTATTCTTCGTGTCCCATCTCTCAGAACCCCTTCTTTCGGTTTTTATCTATTGCTCTCTTCTTGATGTAATCTGATGATAATTAGTAAATGTAACTACAACGACATGTGGGAGGAGCTGGCCAGAGTTAATTGGAAAGGGAGCCGATCAGAAACGATCATGGAGCAGCAATGGCAGGAGTTTCTGGGGATAATTCGAAGGATATCAGAAATTCATCCCAAAGGAGATTATACATACTGAGAGAGAACATTTTCAGGCTGTCAGGTGTATGTTGATTTTAACGAAATTAGAAGGTCTTTTAAGAAATAGTTTTACGCTAAGAAATAACTTTGATTATTGTAGCTGACCACAAAAGAAAAAAGCAGGAGGAGGGGCATTTCGCAATAAGCTCATAGTTTGTAGGTCCGCGTTTTGGACTATCAAAATAGTAAAGGACGACCTCAAAAGTCAGAAGGTTAGAAAAGAAAAGAGGAACTAGACAAAATAACAGGAAGGCTGTAACGAACAAGGATTGCCAAAAAAGGCACATTTGGTGAAAAACAAGTGAGGTAATTAATAAGTATGATTGGCTTATGCTTATTTGCGGGATATTAACAAATAAAGGAATAACGGGCGCAAGTAACAACCAAATAAGGGGATAGAATGAAATAGACACTTTTCAAAGGTTCATTGCTAAGTGTAGGGGTGTCGAGAGACCCCTCAGAAAAGTACAAAAATCTCTGTATTTTACTTTCGAGTGTGACTCTCCTCGCAGAGCCACCCATCTTTAAAGATGTTCGAATAAATGTACTGCTTCGGAACCCTTTGACTCGGACTGAAAATTATTGATTAAGTGGGGTTCGTTTCTCACAATACTCATGGGAGGACAAGGCAGCCATGAGCGATCAGACAAGTCAGAGACAGCATCAAACACTTATAATGTGGTGAAGACTATTGAGAATCCAGAGACGTCATTGGCTCTGAAACTACATGAGGCTGGCGTCACTGACACCACAGAGCTCTAAATATTGGTCAGAAAGAGAAATAGAGAGAAAAACATTCATTTTAAACACAGCAAATGGTATTACTCAAGGAATTAAACAATTGAAATATAATCAGACAAATGCTTTTGTGGAATGTGTCAGATTGAAAGCATGACCCGGGGGGATACTCTCAGCACAATGAAAATTTGAAAATGGATGTATTTTTACATCAGAAACTAGAGTAGGTCATTGAGTAGAGGGCTGATGCGTGAATGGGTCTCGATGTGAACTGACGAACAGACAGCAGAATTGCATTGCAGTTTTTGCAGTTCAAAACTGTGTATTCATGTTGCACTGCAGACCACAGCAGCAGGAGAAGCGGACCTGTATTCAACCACAACCTGTATGTTTTTTGCCCGAGATAATTAGATTAGATTAGATTACTTACAGTGTGGAAACAGGCCCTTCGGCCCAACAAGTCCACACCGCCCCGCCGAAGCGTAACCCACCCATACCCCTACATCTACATCTACATCTACCCCTTACCTAACACTGCGGGCAATTTAGCATGGCCAATTCACCTGACCTGCACATCTTTGGACTGTGGGAGGAAACCGGAGCACCCGGAGGAAACCCACGCAGACACGGGGAGAACGTACAAACTCCACACAGTCAGTCGCCTGAGGCGGGAATTGAACCCGGGTCTCCGGCGCTGTGAGGCAGCAGTGCTAACCACTGTGCCACCGTGCCGCCCACTCAGTCTGGCGTTACCATCATCATGATCTATGACTCAGTGACTATTGTGGGTGAACATGTCAGGGTGAGAACCATTTGAACCAAAACCTGATGCTAGCCCATTGAAGCTACCACACTTGACCAACAGATCTGATCGAAGCTCTGCAGGCCTGCAACATTCAGTCATAATTGGTGATGGGTGATTAAACAAATGAAGGAGGAGAGGGATCCACAAGCATCCCCCTCCTAAATAATCAAACAGCCCTGGACATCAGTGTAAACGACAAGAATGTAGTATCTGCACCATCCTCAGCCAGAAGTATTGAGCCAATGATCCGACTCACTCTCGTCATGATGCCCACCGAATCAAAGATGCCAGAATTCAACCAACTTGATTCGGTGCAATTAACATGAAGAAACAGCTGAACACAGTAGATACGACATATGCAACGGGCCCTGACACCATTCCTGCAATACGACTGAAGACTTGTGCTGCACAACAAGCCGTGTCCCTGGGGAAGCTGTTTCATTCCAGCTCCAACTCTGACATCTCCCTGGCAATGTGGAAAATTACTCAGCTATGTCCAGTCCTCTAAGAGGAGAATAATTACAATCTGAACAATTACCACGGGCTCAGTCCCATCACGATAGTCAAATTGGTGGGAGTTGTTTTTGACAGAGCTATCAAGCAGCACAGAAATAACCTGCTCAGTGTGGTTTCCGACAGGTCCCCATGCAGAGTTGGTGTTGCTGTGGAAATGTCATTGGATTACAAATCCAGACGATGATAATGCTCTGGCAGCTGGTGGAAGCTAAAAACAATTAGTAACGTATCGAGATCTAAAATCTGATGTCAGTAATAGTTACCCTGAAGCCATGTCGATTGTAAACAGCAGTTTGCTTCCCCAGTGTACTTTCAGGAAGTAAATTTCCTGTGTTCTCTTAGTCCGGCATAAAAGTGTTAACAGACGCACAGACATATGATGAACTCTTCAATGGTCTCTAAAATGCCTCCAAAATTCTCAACCCTGCTTCTAATCTGTCTTGGTCTGTCAGACATTTATTTATTTAACTGAGGTCTCCACTCATTTTGCTAAATCACATGGAATATCGGTTCAGTCGACCCAAATTCTGATCCCACAACAAGCTTGTCATCCCAGAGATCAGTCTGCTTAGCCTTCGCTCAATGTCAGGTTTGTCCTTTATTATACAAGGAGACCCAAACTGCACACAATACTGCACAGTGTTCGAGCTCGGGTCTGTACAGCTGTACAGCTGCAGTAAGACACACTTACTCCTGGACTGGAATCTCCCTGAAATTAAGGTCAATACCCCATTTATCATCCTAACTCCTTTATGACCCTGTAATATTGCTTTCAGTGACTGTTATACAGGGAGATCAAGATCCTTTTCAATGTTACAGCTACCCAATTGGTGAGTCTATGTACACTGTAAGTGTCCCAATGCCATTCCCAGTATTGACTCCTCGCTTCAGAAGTCACTGCCCTGCATGGACCTCGGAGGTGGGTGAAGAATGAAACAAAAAGTTGCATAAGTCCCTTTATAAAGAAACATTTTCCAAACTTTTTAAATGGTAGACTGCAGTTCTCTTTTTTCCATCAAATTGCACGACACGTCTACCCACATTACTCTCCATCTACTTGATGTTTACACAGACACTCCACTTGCCTTAGTCACATTGGAGCTTTTTTACATCCACCTTACCCACTCATAATCCAACATCGATTAGTGCCATCAGCAGACTTGGAAATATTGCATATGATTCCTCTAACCAAAGTTTGGTGTATATTTGAAACAGCTAGGGCCCAAGCACGAAATCCTGCTGTACCCCCGAGTCGTCCACTCTAAAAAAATAACTTATTCCTACTTACTCTTTCCTGCCAGATTTCGCATTCTAAAATCATGTCCTTCTATTAGCCACAGTCACATATGTTTTGAACTTGCATAGTAAGCTTGGGGCTTTATCAAAAATCTTTCTGAAAATCCAATCGTATTACATTGATTGATTCTCCATAATTTTGCTAAATGGCAGATTCACAAAAATGTGATTCCCATCTGATAAATCTCTGTTGACTTTCAATCAGCCCATTACTTTCAGTTAAGATACTTTCTCCATAATATTTATTTGTTAATTTCATTCTTTTCTTTTCTTCTCACCAGATCAATGTTTCCTAGTATTGCTGGGAAGATTGTTTTTCGTTTTGTATGCTTCTGTGAAGACATAACTGAAATATTTGCTGCAAAGTTCTGCCATTCCCTGTTCTCCATTATCCATTTTCTGGTTTCAGACTGTAAGTAAGCTGCACGTTCTTTTCCCTTAATTTTGTCATTGACATACTTTATCAAGCTATTACAAGTTCACTTTTATTACCCTTGTGCATATAGAGTGTTCTGAAACCCATCAATTCCTGCGTTAAGTTTCTCAACATTACACAACCACGCACTCACAGAAGCATAGAGTCGTCACTGTCAGAAATACAATACGGTCTACATTAGTTCCACGTTTGGACTCGAGCCCCATAGCTGGGAATATTATGACACTTCAAGGGGTCGCCCAAGTACGTTGTAACAGCTGTGAGGTTACCCGTGACAACTCCCTTTTCGGTAGTGTATTCCAGACCCCAAAACCCTCTGGGTGAAAATCCTCAAGTCCCCTTTAAATCTCAAAGCCTTCACTTGCAGAATGTGCTCCCCCTTGTTCTTCTCCCTCTGCCTAAAAGGAACAGCTGCTGTCTATCCACCCTGTTCATGTCCCGCATAATCTTTTTCATCTGAATCACATCCACTTCAGTCTTCTCTGCTCCAATGTAAACATTCCTGAAGAAGGGATCATGCCCGAAACGTCGATTCTCCTGCTCCTTGGATGCTGCCTGACCTGCTGCGCTTTTCCAGCAACACATTTTCAGCTATGATCTCCAGCATCTGCAGTCCTCACTTTCTCCTTCAATGTAAACAACCCGAGCTTACCCAGCCTCTCCTCCTCGCTGATATGCTCCATCCCAGGGAACATCCTGGTGAATCTCCTCTGCAACCCCCTCCAGTACAATCACATGCTTCCTGGAATTGTGGTTCCCAGAACGACACACAGTAATCCATCTTGGCCTAACCAAATTCCACATAGCTCTTATACTCTGTGCCTCGATGAATAAAAGCTATGCTTTCTCAACTTGTGTATTAACCTGCCCAGTCACATTCAAGGATGTGTGGAGAAGCTCCCTCTGAGCTCCCTTGTCTGCTGCCATTCACTGAGTATTCCGCCGTCTGCTTCCTTCTTCCAAAGAGCATCACCTCATATTTATCAGGATTGCATTCCATTTGCTATTGATCTGTCCATCTGACCATTCCATCTGTATCTTCCTGTTACATAAGACCTTCCTCCTCACTGTCAACCACGCGGTCAATCGTTGTATCAAACACAAACTTAGTTATCACACTCTCCCCACCCCTCGTCCATATTCACAGATACACCATTTATGAATACCACAATTGATAAAGTTATAGACCACACAACACCAGGTTATAGTCCAAAAGGTTTATTCGGCGGCATTGATTTTCGAAGCACTGCCCCTCCATCACGTGGTTGTGCGCTTTGAAAGCTCGTGCCTCCGAATAAACCTGGTGTTGTGTGATTTTTAACTTTGTCCACCCCAGTCCAACCCTGGCACCTCCGAATCACAAATAATAAGATACACAACAGTGATCCCTATGGTGCACCATTAGACACCGGCCTCCATTCATACCAACAGGCATCTACTACCACCCTCTCACTCCCATCACGAAGTTGATTTCCATTCAACTTGGCAAGTCACTAATGACTCCTAACTATTCCCTGGTTATTCTGTTCCACTTGACACACTTGTTGAATACCTGGGGATTCTCCCTAAACTTGCCCTGCCAGCAGGTTTCCATGCCCCTGTATTAGTCAGTCCTCTCCGAGTGAAGAATTTCCTCCTTATTGCAGTCTTAAATTACCTATCGCATATCCTACCATTATTTGCCTTAAATGTAAAATAGACAGCCAGAGAAACATCCTGTTTATTTCCATCTTGTCGTATGTTTAGTCAATTTTCTAAATTTCACTGTAATTACCTCTCATTCTTTGAAACACGAGAGAACACAGGTCGAGTTTCTGCATCAGACAATCTCGCCATCTGAGGGACAAATCTGGAGAATGTCCATTGCACTTCCTCTGTGGTCAATATATTCTTCTCAGATTAGGTCACCAAAACTGTACACAATACTCCAGGTACATTCTCACCAATACACTATGAAACTACATCAACATTTTGTAGTTTCAATATTCTGATTCCTTTCATTGAAGGTGAATCCAACTTTAACTTTCCACTTACATATATTCTTCCAAATACCCTTCCAAAAATTCCGAATTCATAAAGTATGATTTCATTTCAGAAATGTATACCGATTCTCTCCACTGTCGCTGTTAATTTCAAAATATCCAATGTCGCATCCTGTCTCATAGATTCCAAACGTTTCTCGACAGATGTCAAGTTAATTGGTCTGCATTTCTTCACACTCTACAGTTTTCCCTTTCTCGATGCCGGGATCCATTCCATTCATCGACCTACCATGTTTGGATCACGTGTGTGTAGTAGCATATATTTATCTACAATGACTTTCCAGCCTCTTTGGAATGTAATTTGTTATGTTAACCATCATTATGTCACTTTCTTACTCTTGGGTGCTTTTACCTTAAAAACATTGACTTTTGTTTCAGACTTTGCAGTATTTCGATAAAACAGATATATGCAAGAACATTGCAAGAGGACAGAAAATGGGAGAGGTCTCGGATGACTGGCGCACAGGGTATGCTGTGCCCTTATTCATGAAGGGCTACAAAGAAATTCCGCAGATATTGTGGGTGGTACAGTGGCATAATGGCTAGCACTGCTGGCTCACAGCGCAAAAGTCCCACGTTCAATTACCGCCTCAGGTGACAGTCTGTTTGGAGTTTGCGCATTCTCTCAAAAACTCAATGGCCTGGGTTTTAAGGAGAGGCTCGACAAGCTAGAGCATTTTACCTTAGAATGTATGAAACTGAGGTGGGGACTGATGGAAGTGTATAATATCATGGAAGGCATGGATAGAGTGAATGCACTCAGTCTTTTTTTGCCCAGGGTTGGGCAATGCTGGAAGAGAGGGCATGAGTTTAAGTCAGAGGAGAAAGAATAAAAGGGAATCTGAGGTGCAACATTTTTTTACACAGAGGGTCGTATGCATATGGAATAAGCTGCCAGCGGAAATGGTTGAGGCGGGTACATTAACAAGATTTAACAGGCATTTGGACAAATACATGGATAGGAAAGGCTTAGCAGGATACCGGGAAATAGCAGAGAAATTGTGTAAGTGTGAATGGACATTTTGTTTGGAATGGACCACTTTCGGCCGAAGAGCCTGTTTCTTTGATGTAGGACACTATGACTCAAACAACCATTGCTTATCTCTCACTGAATGTTATATTGTACTTTTTCAATTCACCAGAACTAACTTGACACTAGAGCCTCCAGGATTCCACGATGTTTGACAATAATGTTCAAAATGTCTATATTGCATGCAGACAGTATGTAAAATGTAACATATTAATTTCACCATTCCTCAAAGCTGCTTCAGAGCAAAGGTTAGTAATTAGTCTTTCTGACCACACAACACCAAATCCAAACTAACCTGCTGTCTAGTTTGGTTCACAACATACTCTTAAATCCACCTGATATACACTTATGGAATTTACTTTTCACAACACTAACAGTCACTTAGTTAACGCAGTTTTGATGCAACTTGATGCCATCCAGTATTACTGCAGCACTCACGATTATTTGTTACTCATTCACAGGATGAGGGCGTCCCTGGATAAACAGCATTTATTGCCAATGCCAGAGGGCAGTTAAGAGTCAACAGCGTTGCCTTTGGTCTGGAGTCACTTGCAGGCCAGACCAGGGAAGGACAGCAGTTTCCTTCCCTAAAGGACATTAGTGAACCAGATGAGTTTTCCCAACATTTGACAGTGGATTCCTGGCCATCACAAACCCTTGATCCAAGATACTTATTGAATTCGCAATCCACCATCTGCCATGACAGAATTCAAACTTGGGTACTCAGAACATTCCCTGGGTCTCTGGGTTAAGAACCCAGCGATAATACCACAAGGCCATTGCTTCCCCTTGCATTTACTTGCATATCCAATTTCCAGAGCTTATGATGCAAAATATTTGCGTGACAGTTTTGGTCTCCATATATAACATACCAATGTTTGTTTCCTCTTGCAATTTGTAAGATCGACCCAAAATGATTCTGTGGAATCTGAGGGACAGGGCCTCGGGCGTTGTTAGCGATAGACTTGGACAAGACATACAGAGAGAGTCGCCTAGACGCTGTGGCGATCTTAAGAATTCTTCAGCAGTACAGGACAAGGATCAATATCCTCCCCGCTCTCTCAAGATAAGTGTCACCATATTCTCTCTGCTCCCTCACACTCACTGTGTATCTGTTATAGCACCCACTTCCCAACAAACCTCACACTGTCTCTCTAAATAAGGCTCACGCATGACCACACTCACTGTTGAATTCAGCACCTTCCTTCATCCACTTTTTCTGTCACTGACACAATAGCCCTGCGCAATAATAACACGGCGTGGATACAACGCTATGGACGGATTCCCTCCGGACACCTCACGCTTCCCCCCTCTACCTACACCAGCGGTAACAGCAGGGCCACCCACTCCCACCCTCACTCCTTCCCTCCCCTTCTCCCATTTCAGGAAACAGCCTGGAATAGGACAGAAAGGGCCAAGCTGGCTGGTGGAGTGCCTGACATCCCTCATCCCCCTACCCCGACATGTGGGGAGGGTCCTACTAGGAGCCAGAAAGGACCAGGAGGCCTTGTGTGGCGATTCTGAGACATCGACGTCCAACCAACCGAGTAAGGAGCAATATTCAGTTAAGAGCAATTCTCAATTTAAACCACTGGCAGTTCCAACCTCATGTCTTTCACTCACAACACAACTGATACCCCACTGCACAGAGATGCAGGTATTGAAATACACAGAATTATTGGTAAACACCTCAATATGCTAACTATCACACTATCACAATGCATGCAAGGAGATGGGCATACACACACATAGAAGCACACAGAGACATGTACAGTCACACACAAATAAGCAGAAACACAGATAGAATCACACAGGCTAATAAGCAGAGAGCTGGACATAGTCATAAAAATACACAGATAACAAGCTCATGGACACACAAATGCATACACACAAAGACACAGACACTAGTGTCATTAAGACACAAATAAATAAGTTTTTGATTTATAAGATCAAGAATTCTAGGGAGAAGGTCAGAGAATGATATTGAGAAACAGGTAAGAAATGATTGAATAGCGTATCAGATTTGATGAGCCGAATGGCCTAATTCTGTTCCTTTCCTTCATGCTTGTGTAGTGTAATGCTATCAGTTATTCTCTTCCTGAGACAGCAGCAGAGGCTGGGCTTGATACATATTTGATTGGAAAGAGTCAGTGCTAATTTGGAACAGAGTTGGTGGGCGGAATGGTTTATGTCTATTCCTAGTTATTGTATCCTTATATCCGAAAAGGGGCAGTCATTTGATGTGAGGTTAAGGCAGATTTAAAATAACGGGTCGCACAGTGAAATCAGGATGTGCCCTTCCTTTAGTGTTGTGCTACCTGTGGTGTCCTCATCCTTAAGAGGCAGTGAAGACTCGGCTATTGAAGATATTCAAGGCTGAGCTCGACTGATCTTTGCTCGACAGGAGAATCAATGTTTATGGGGAACAGACAAGAGACGGATGGTTAGACACAATCGGATCAGCCATGAGCATTCTGAATGGTGCAGCTGAATGGCCAACTGCTGCCCCTACCCCATGTGTTGCTCCCTCAATTCAGCCCTCGATGCTGTTACAGAGATATACTGCTGCCCCTAGCTGAGATGTTGTTCCCTCAATCCACCGCTCGAGTCTGTTACAGGCTCGGGGACCACCCTTTCGGCCACACAGGGATCGTTACAATGAGATGGGAGGAGACCATTCTATCCCTCCAAGGAGTTACACAGGAATATAGAACGAAGTGATTTAGCTCGTTGAGTACATTACATAGCCCAGGAGGAGGCTATTCAACCCGCCAGAACTGCTGCATAGGAGCAGAGATGCTGTCGCTAACAGGAAATAGTCAGTAGAGATAAATGAACATTTTTACCAAACTGTAACTAGTTTTGCCTCAGAGATCACTGTGGGGTCATCAATGATCAATAATCTATGTCACATATCTGGATGAAGGGACTGAATGGATCAAAACTGAATTACCTTGTACACCAAGATTATCATTCGATATATTTTCAAATGGAGGCCGTGAATCTGCATTGCGATATAGACAGGGAACGTTAGTGAGCAAACCTTCAGCAGAAATAATATTACGTGAGTTGTCTATTGTGGTATGTATGATAGAACAGCAGGAAACAATTTAAATGGAGAGAGATCACAGAACTCTGTGATGCAGATATTTTTCATATTCCTGGTACATGAATCATATGAAGTCTATCTACAGATGCAGTAAGTGACTTGGACGGTAAGTGAAATGATGACGTTTGTGGCAACGAGTATTGGGTTTAATCAGGAATGTTTTACTGCATCTGTACAGGGCATTGCTGAAACCACGTCAGATACTTTGGGTGCAGTGTTGATCATCTAAACTAAAAAAGCGGATATAATTCCTTTCGAAGATTTTCAAAGATGCTTCCCTTTACTCATTCCTGAAATGAGACCCTTTTGTTATAGGTGATTATCTGTTCAGGTCTGATATGAGAAATATTATTGAAACACGGTTTTCAGAAAGTGTGTCAGCTGGATACATATTTTTTCTTGTTAAGGAGGCGAAAGGTAGAGATTTTTTATGAATGAGATGTATTGATGTTAACACAAATATTATGAAGATATCAACCCATTTTTAAAAAAAATTACGCAGACACATATAAACATGTCATCAAATTATAAAGTGGGCAGGTTTTCTTTTGCTAATGAAAGGCACTGTGCCTAACAACAGCATTGATGCTGCGTAAAGCTTACAGTCCATTATCATCCATTCCAGAGAATGTTCATGGAGAGAACACATGGCCCAGTTTGGTGTTCAGTTGACATTATTGTATTTTTACACACAGGGAGGGAGAAAAATATTACCTGCCTCAGAAGCAGCAGCCAATTCGTCTCTCTCTCTCTCTCTCTCTTACTGTGTTCTGCCTGAAAACAAGGTGTAAGAACAGAAAATCCCTGAGTCATCTTTACCTCTCGTAGAGGGTTCCTGATTAGGATTCATAGGAATCTCTCTACTGCCCGAAGCAAAGGGACTTTATCCAAAGCCAACTGTTCCGGGAAAAAAAAACATTACCAGACATTTGTATGAGCAGAAAACTTCAATTGCAGAAAAACATTTGAGACACTCTATCATTTTACCATTTGTTCAGAGGTCAACTTTGTGTGTCTCACACTTTTCTAGAAAATTACCCAGTCCGAGACCGATATCATTGGCCACATGACTAAACAGATTACATTTGAAACTTGCTTTCACCAGTCGAGGTGTGGGAAAAGACATTAGTGACCCTTGTTCAGAGCATGAACAAGAGATTCTCAAAGGGCTGTTAAAGTGTGAATTCCCTTCCCCAGAAGTTTGTGATGCCTGGATATTTCCATTTAATCAAAGTTGTGTATGCTAAACATTTGACAGCCAAATGAATGTAGGAAAATGATACACAGACAGAAAACTGCTGCTGGGACGATAATCAGAACATAGTGAGTTGTGGAAGAGTGAAAAAGTGTCTCATGACCAACTCCTGCTCCTCAGTACGATGTTCCTATGTTCCATTCAGCCTCTCACACTCCTGAAAGGAGCAGATGGGTGCCACTTTCTCCAAATACCTGGTGCACTGTAACACAGGATCTCACTCAATCCCTCACAACTGTCACACACCGATTGGTACGGATTGGAAAATGTTATTTGGAAACCCAGGCTGGGTTCGAAAGATGTCTATTGTCTCTTTAAAACTTCTGCTTCATTCATTGGTCATGGGATAGACCAAGATTCATCTTTAATAAAGCCCCATATCTCACTCAGAGATGACTCAAAAATGCTTTGCTCTCTCTGGATGCAACATTCAATAACAGAAGGTCCAGGAAAATTTCAACCATTTACTTTGCAATTAAAGAAAATGAGAACATAAGGAACAGGATCAGGTAATTCGGACAGTCAAGCCATTGTATACAATTATGGCTGATCTACTGTTAACATTAACTCCTCTTTATTTCCCAATTCTTCACACCCCTCAGTTCTCTAACCGGTCAACTATCCATTTACCTCCTCTTTAAATAGTTTCAGTGATGTCGCTCCCTTAACTCTCTCGCCCAAACAATTACTGTCAGTGATTACCCTCTGTGAGAGGACAATACACCCTGCAAATACACTCTCACCAATTGATACGAACAGGAGGTGAACACAAGGGCTCAGGAAAGAGTGAATGGCCTTGATATCAAGGCAGTATTTGACTGAGAATGTCATCGGGACCACCTACTTATTGAGCTGTATGGGAATTCGGTGGAACGTCCCCACTGGCTGGGCTCTTTCAGAGCACAATGGAAGATGTTATTGGGCGGTGGCTGACAATCCTCTCAGCCCCGGGGCATCTCTTCAGGAGACCCTCAGGTTAATTTCCGCAGCACAAATATTTTCAGCTCCTTCATCGACATCTATGCATTCGCACAGCTGAAACCCCACATCCATCATGAGATCAGAGGCGGTGTGATCACTGAAGATCATACAATGTTCAGAACATTTTGACACCACTCATCTCCTCTGTGTCCATGTGCAGCAAGTCCCGGGCAGCATTCCGGTTTGTGCTGTTAAATTGTCGGTAACATTCATATAATAGCTCAGCCAGACACTGCACATTTCCAGTTAAAAGAGGAACTCATTCAGCATCTCAAGCTGGTTACACACGGATATTTGGAAGCCATGCAGCCCATCGAAACGACTGAACAAGAAGAGGGACAGCTCATTCAATCCCCTTGCCTGTCCCCAGGAAGAGAACTGGTCTGGTCAGCACATTGAGCTGTTTAACAGGAACAGGCAGAGCCCAATCAGACCCTTGAACATATTCTATGGAACCAAGAGGAGGCCATTCAGCTCCTCAAGACACTTATACAGAAAAAGGAGGGTGTCATTGATGCTCCAACCTGAAAAACCAATGGAGTAGAGAATGCACTCATAGACGGCTCACGATGCTCCTCGTGACTCTATTGCTGTGCAACACATGTTACTTTAACGTGGTTTGCCGGCAATGAGGAAGGAATCCAGATGTTTCATGTCAAGTCTCAAAGAGGCATCTTCCATCACCGAGAAGACAGACAAACCTTCTCCATGGAGGTCAGAAGCTGATGGGAATAGTTAACTGTTTTAGCATGAAGGTGTTGTGGCTCCTTTCGGGATTGTGCACAATATGACGTTCATAATGTGAGGGCAAGTTTGTCAAAGACTGTCTCTCTCTCTCTCTCTCTCTCTCAATCAAAATGGGGAGTGACGTGGGGTAAGAGGGACTTTCCCAGAGGCTTTTAAACGATCGAGAATCATGCACATAAGTAATAAAAAGGCCATGGAATTTATAACCATATCAGTGTCTGTTTGGAATATAATGAGTGACTGTCCATCCCCTTAAGGTTCAATGCAATCACCTCTTATTCCCTCAAAGCGCTACTGATTACTCCTCATGCACACCCAATGGTACAATCATCCCAACAATGAGTCTGGTGAAACTCCTTTACACTTTTTGTGCCAAGAGGATTATTCCTTATAAAAGAGAGAAAATCTATCCACAATAACCCAAATACTATCTCAACAACACTATCAGGGTTGACTGCAATAATTCGCTTCCCTCACGTCGCTGCCTCAGCTTCTTTCCTGTAGCATAAAAAGCCATTCCTTGTCTCTACACTGCTAATAATGTGGAATTTAGAAGTTCCTCACGTCTGTAGGTCAGCACCAATAAAGTCATCACCAAAGGTGCCGATGGAGATGACTATCACTCTCGGAGGGAGACTCATTCAGAAATAATTCACTCGAAACAGGGAATGGTCACCTACCTGAATGGAAATGACTTGCAGAACAGGGAAATCAGGCAGAGGAAGAGAGCTATCTTTTCTTTTGTTCTGCTCTCACGAGATGTGTGCAGTCCTGGTCAGACCAGAATGTTATGCTGATCCTGAACTGAGTATCTCGTACAGCTGTTCCACAGGACAGTGGAGAGTAAAACACATTGCTGTGGGTTTGCAGTCACACAGAAACATGACCAGGGAAGGATGACCCATTGCCTTCTCTGAAGGACATGGGTCAAACAGATAGGCTTCTGTTTAAAGCAGGTGGTGATGATTTCATTTACACTCCAACAATTTCCTTCATGAGACACCAAAATGTCATTATTCTGCGCCTCTTGATGATGAGTCAATGACTACACCACCATGCACTGTCTGTCCATCTGACAGATTCTGTGGAGAGAACAAATTACCCATCCCAAACGCAAATATTTTGTGATGGAATCATAGTGAGAAGGGATTTGAAACGGTGACATCTGGATTTACCAAAGGCACAACCGATGGTTTATTCAGCAGTTGCACTGAGGCTGAGAAGGTGACTAAAACATCCCGACAGTAATCTTGGGCAGGATTGGTGAGTGAGGAGAAGCTGTAGAAATGTAAATCTGAATGGAGAAAAAAGCTCCCGGAGTTTTAGAATAGTCTGGTTTCTGCTCACATACTGTTGAGTAAGTTGTGAATAGTAATTTGCGAGTTATAATTTGTAAGGAATAAAATTTTTGACTCGATCTGAAAATGATGACTTCCAAATTCCAAAATTTGAATATGAATAACAATTCAGTTCAACTCAATTTAATTGTCAGATGGAATAACTTACCAGGAAAGCCAAGTATAGCGAGGATGGGATACCTTAACTACCGTGAATAATCCAAAGGACATCTTCGATCGTGATGCTAATGATATCCAAAGCTGAGAATGATAATAAAGACCCCAGGATAAACTCCTGTCTATTATTGTAATATTCCAGTCGAATGTTCTCATATTTGATCCATTGTTGGAATATTCGAGTCGAATGTTCTCAGATTCAGATCGACTGTTGTACCACTCCATTCTAATATTCTCAGATTCTGATCCATTGCAGTAACATTCCAGTCTAATGTTCTCAGATTCTGATCTCTTTTCCCCCGACTCTCGAGCTGCTGATTCCTGTTCGTGCAGTCAGTGATGCTCCCGCCCATATTGGGATAACACATTGAACAGAGTCCCTATTTAATAGAAGAGGCAAAGCCGCCAGTGACACATTTATGATCCACAGAGATTGATATCAATCACAGTTACTGAACAAATAGCTCCTGCCAACACCTTTCAATTCAATATTGTTTTATTAAAATTCAAAACAATAATCAAAACCTTCACATTCTGGATGCGATATGTGAGGGTAACTGATGGAACAAATCTTGAGGCTGGTACATCAACTAAGTGTAACAAATCAATCTGCCTTGGATATGGGAGCACTGCCATTAGTTTATCAGAACGTAAGCATGCTTTTCTGTTTATAAGTGGAAACATACATTCTGTAACTACTGACCAAGCATTATAATTTGAACAAAACATTGAGACAATTTTTATAGTTCATGATCTGAGGGGAATGTGTGTCTGAGAAACGTGGGGTTATAACAGACAAATGGCATGGATATGTTAACAGAGAATTGTACGTGACAATTGCAATTCAGGTTGTTATTCAAGGTTCAGAGGGAGACAGATGAGGCATCTGCTTTTGATGTTATTGATGTTAATGAACTGTGACGAAGTGGCATTTACTGGACTTAAATTACAGTGTGATTATGGCATTGTGGAGGCGACAGAAAACAGAGAGAATTGGGGGACATGGCAGTTCAGACTGGAGAGCGCCACAATAATATTCCCCAGTCATCAGGATTGGAAAGTTACTCTTTATAACTCAGATGAAGAGCAGATTCAAGGATACATCTAAAGTGAGGAATGAGGATTGAAATTCTTTATTGAACACAAAATATGGGGATAAAATGATTTTCTGCCCAGACTAAGCTATGGAAAGTACAAAGAGATAAGATACATTAATGATATTGAGCTACTTAAATTGAAATGTGTATTATAAAGCCATGGAAGTGATGTGCAGTCTTTATCAATCATTATTTGGCCCACAGCTGAGATGCTGATTTCCCCTCTGTCAGTGATCCAACTCACTGAGATTCACTGGCGCAGTATCTCAGTATCGAGGGAGGTTCTCAGTTCCTGCTGCTGTTCACTCAGTCTATTTAACGTAAACCATCTTCTCACTGCAAAAACAAAATCGATTGCCCTTTTGGACTCTGTTTTACTGTCAGCAACTCTGTTGTGTGATATTATTGAAGATAAACGATCTAGGACCACAACCAGTATCCAGACAGTGTTCACAGGGTATGGCACCAGATAAAGGCCTTGCAGTCTGTGAGAGTTTCTAAATCAAACCTCCATTTTCTGTCTGTTCCTGTCTATCTCCCCTCCTGCTGTCTTCGGATCTATCCAACTCACCCTCGTTTAACATCCCTCCAATGACTCCTTGTTTCTAACTTGTGCAGTTGGACAGCTTGATGTTGTGGCCATTTTGGAGAAATGGATAGAGCAGGTTTTGGAATAATTGTTGTAGGTTCCAGGATTTAGATGATTCATTAAGGGCAAGGAAGGTACGAAAAGGGGTGAGGTTGGCATTGTTAATCAAAGGCAGTATTACGGTGGCAGAAAGGATGTTTGATGAGGACTCGTCTACTGAGGCCGTATGGGAAGAGGTTAGAAACAGGAAAGGAGAGGTCACCCTTTTAACAATTCTCTATAGCCCTCTGAAAAGTTCCAGAGATGTAAAGGAAAGGATTACAAAGATGATACTGTATAGGAGCGAAACTAACAGAATAATTGTTATGGAGGACTTTACCTTCCCAAATATTGACCAGAAACGCAACAGTTCAATTACTTTGCATGGGTCATTTTTTGTCCATGTGTGCAGAATGGATTCCTGACAAAGTATGTAGATCGGCCAACAAGGGACAAGGCCAAATTGGATTTGGTACTGCATAATTAATCAGATCAGATGTTAGATTTGGAGGTAGGTGAACACTTGGCTGATAGTGACCACAATTCAGTTATGGTTACCTTAGCTATGGAAAGGGACAGGTGTATACAGCAGGACAAGAGTTATAGCTGGGGGGGGGGAGGCAATTATGATGCGATTAGGAAAGATTTTAGGGTGCATAAGATGGGGAAGGAAACTGCAGGGGATGGGCACAATTCAAATGTAGATCTTTTTCAAACAACAGCTACTGCTTGTCCTTGATAAGTTTATACCTGCCAGGAAATGAGGAATTGGTCGAGTGAGGGTGCTGTGGTTCACTGAAGAAGTTGAATCTCTTGTCAAGAGGAAGAAGGAGGCTTATGTAAAGACAAAACATGAAGGCTTACTTCGGATGCTTGAGTTAGCCTGGAAGGACTTAAAGAAAGAGCTAAGAAGAGCCAGGAGGGAGCATAAGAAGTCTTTGGCAAGTTGCATCCAGGAAAACCCTCAAGTTTTCGGTATGTCACGAATAAAGTAATGACCAAATGAAGATTAGGGCCAATCAAGGACAGTAGTGTGAAGTTGTGTGTGGAGTCTGAGGAGATAGGACTGGCTCTCAATAAATATTTGAATCAGTATTCACAATGGAAAAAGACAATGTTGTCGAGGCCATTACTGAGATACGGGCGATTAGTCTAGACGGGATTGAGGTTCGTAAGGTGGAGTTGTTAACAATTCTGGAGAGTGTGGAAAAAGATTAAGTCCCCTGGGCCAGATGGGATTTATCCTATGATTCTCTGAGAAGCTAGGGAGGAGAATACACAACCATTGGTTCGGATCTTTACATCGCCATTGTCTACAGGAATAGTGCTGGAAGACTGGAGGACCGTAAACGTTTCCTGATGAAGGGCTTTTGCCCGAAACGTCGATTTCGAAGCTACTTGGATGCTGCCTGAACTGCTGTGCTCTTCCAGCACAGTAATCCAGAATCTGGTTTCCAGCATCTGCAGTCATTGTTTTTACCTCGGACAGTAAATTTTGTCCGCTTGTTCAAGAAATAGAGGAGACACAACCTTGGTAATTATATACCTAGCTTACATTGGTTGTGGGTAAAGTGTTGGAAAGGATTACAAGAGATTGGACTTATTATCATCTAGGAAAGAATCATTTGATTAGGGATAGTCAAAAAGGTTTTGTGAAGGGACCAAGTTCATTGAGAAGGTGACCAAATAGGTGGATGAGGGTAAAGTGGAGTATATGGATTTCAGCAAAGCGTTTTATAAGGTCCCCCATGGTAGGCTATGGCAGGGAATTTGGAGAGAGCGGTGTTGGAAAAGCAAAACAGATGAGGCAACGTCCAAGGAGTAGGAGAATCGATCTTTTGGTTGTAAGCCCTTCATCAGGAAATCAGGTTTCTTGTCTCCAGCATCTGCAGACTTCACTTTCTCCTCGCTCCTCGGATGTTGCATGACCTGCTGTGCTTTTCCAGGGACACACTCTCGACTCTGATCTCAAACATCTGCAGTCCTTACTTTCTCCCACAAAATACGGGACGTGGAATTGAGTATGATTTAGCGGTTTGGATCAGAAATTGGCGAGCTGAAAGAAGACAGAGCGTGGTAGTTGATGGGAAATGTTCATTCTAGAGTTTAGTTTCTAGTGCTTTACTGCAAGGATCTGCTTTTTGGCGACTGTTGTTTGTCCTTTTGAAAATGACCTTAATGAGGGTATAGAAGGATGAGTTAGTAAATTTACGGTTGACAGTAAAGTCGGTGGAGCTGTTGGATGTGCTGAAGGATGTTGCAGGTACTGAGCTGTAATGTGCTAAGTTCACAGAACTACAATGTGCTGCATAGCTTCCTTCTGTGATGTAACAAATCGGAGGTACTCTGACCCACAATAAAAGCTTTAGGTGCCTGGAGAGAAAAGCTGGTCCAGTCAAGGACACACATTGCACAAACATCCATCAGTCTTCCTGTTCTCTGATATGCAACGGCCTCAAAATATCTGACCAAATGTAATTAAATTGATTCAACTTCAAGCAGTCAGCAGGGCGTTCACCCGAGGGACTTGCCACCAGATGATTTAATGAATAATAAAATTCCAGAATTACACAATTAATAAAACATTATCACCGCAGCATAACTGGCAGCAGAGTAAAACGTACAGTTGCAAATAGTTCCAAGTTTAATACTGTGTTCAGTTTTGGTCAACTTGCTATACGAAGGATGTTATTAAAGTGGAACTTTGCAAGACTGTTGCCAGGACTCAAGGTTCTGAGTCATACGGAGAGGTTGGACAAGCTAGGACATTTCTCTTTCGAGCGCAGGAGACTGAGGAGGGGCATGATGTTCTTCGAAAGGCTAGTCATGGCCCAAATCAGTTCCAGTCTCCCAGTCTGCCTTTATCCCCTACAATTTTCCTACCAGTGGTCCATAGCGGGTACCATATCCCGGGAATGTCTGGACAACACGGACACCTCCGTCAGATTCCTTCTCATTAATTATATCTCCACCTTTAACACCATTATTCCCTTCAGACTGATCACAAATCTCAGTGACCTCAGTCTGGGCTCTGCCATCTGCAATTGGATGCTGAGCTTTATGACCCACAGTCCGCAGTCAGAGAAGACACGTAACTGTGCGTCTTCCACAATAATATTCAACACTGAAATCCCAGAGGATGTGTCCTCAGCCCCCAATACACTCCTTGTACACCCACGACTGCATTGCTAAATTCAGAATGAACGCCATCTCCATGTCCACTGATGATACGATCATAGTAGGACAGATATGTAATGATGGCAAGTAAAAATGCACAACGGAAATAAAGGGCTTGGTGATGTGATGCAATGTGTAAAACCTCTCTTTCAACGTCGGCAAAACTAACCAACTGACCAATGACTTCAGAAAGAAAGGGGGAGGACATGCCCCCATCTCCATCAATGGAACTGAAGTTGAAATGGTGGACAGCATTAAGTTCCTCAGAGTGACGATAACCGACATTCTGTCCTGGACTTTCTACGTAGATTTGACAGTCGAGATGGCACAGCAACGCCTGTTCTTTCTTCAGCAGCTCAGGACATTTGGCATCTCCACAAGGACCCTCAGCAATGTCTGCAAATGCACCACTTAGAGCAAACCATCCGGTGAATAATGGACTGGTGAGGCATCAGCCCTGCCCAGGACAGTAAGAGAAATGACAGAATGTTGTGTGCCCAGTCCATACCATAACGGAAGCCAACCTCCCATCTATTGTCTCCATTTACACGGCTCGCTGCCGCAGAAAGGCTGACAACATTATCAAAGACCCATCGCACCCTGGATCTCTTACAATCTCTTCCATCAGGTAAATAGTACAGAAGCTTGAACACACAAACCAGCAGCTCATGAACAGCATCTTCCCAGCCATTATTAAACTGAGGAATGGACTCTCTAACTTCAAATAATGCTGATCTTGCTCACGTTGATCTTGCCTATTGCATTTGCTTTGTGGTGAAACCTGTATGCCTCAGTCTGTTTTTCCTTTACTCTCTTATCGGTATGTCCTTGCTTGTTGTAGGAACGAGATTCCCCAGCTCGGGACAACGACTCTGGAGGCAGACTGGACACAGGCACGGAGTGAACTTTAATTCAATCAAAAACTGGTTAATGCAAGGAGATTACCAAAGGACCTTTCTCGAATTTGGCTTTGCCATGAGAATACAATCATTTCCTTAATCCTCAGCTCAGATCAGAAGAGAGATCAATGATACACTTTGATTTTACAGCGAAAATGCAGTATTTTGATACATTCTGTGTTGCAATGATCGTACACAACATTGTCGGTTATCCCCCCACTCCGCTTCTGCGGAAACAGTCTTGTAAAACAACTGATCAATGATGGACACTCCCATGAACAGCCCAAGGGTCCTACTTTTATCGGATGCCGAACGATTTTTGTTATCTCTAGGCCTTTGGATCTTTCTATAATGCATTTCAAAGTTCGTGGCTGTGCTCGTTTTAGTCATTCCTCGCATTGTTTATCTCGAAGGATTGCATGAATTCTATTCTCCATTGGGCAGGCTATCTCTTATCAAATTTTATTAACAAATTTTACATTAAAAAGTTGATTCTGTTACAAAACTCATAATATTATTTTTATTTCGACTGTAAACCTTTTTCTGTTAGCTAATTAAACTAAAAATGACAAGACTCTCTATCAGGTTTTAAAATTACGTTGAAATCTGTGTCCATGATTATTTACCAAATCTTTAATTAGAACTTATAACGATTGTAAATAGTTGCGAAGGCACAGCTAGCTTCTTAAAAATAACCTGAGTTGTTGTTTTGTGGCTGAATACATCCTTAATGAGATCTGAATAAATTACCTGTTGTGGTGATTCTTCAAGGTTTTGTGCTACAATTTCATTATTTCATCTGTGTTCTGTTACAAATCGTCATTTTTTTATAAAAACGAAAACCTTCTTTATCACAGCGTTGGCATGCTTCAGAATCTTTAGAATCAGATTATCCTTTCTTTTGCTTGGAATAATTCCCTTCTCAAAGGCTCTTTTTCACTTATGCTGAAGGAATCTATTTTAATTCTGGCTATTTTGTGGCTCTTCAAAAAAGACAGTTGAAGTAGACTTTTAAATTTCGGCCACACCATGTATCTAATATAAAGGCAGCTCGAACACCCACTATGATCTGCCAGAACTGTGTATAAACAAAGAAGTTCACTCTACTTAGACACATGCGAGAGCAAATCCTATCAAATCAAATTAAACCAAATCGTATGATAGAGAGGAAAAAATTCTCGCAAGGTCGACACACCCAGATTGAAGTTCTGCAGCCTGCCGCATCCAGCCAGAAATTGTGATAGACGATTAAACAACTAACTGGCGGAGAGGGCTCCACAATTATCCCCATCCTATCAGTGGATCAGCTCTGCACATCAGTAAAACAACAAAATAGCATCTGTACCTTCCTCAGCCAGGAGAGTTGAGTCACTGATTCAACTCACCCTCATCATGATGCCTACAGAATCATAGATCAGTCTTCAACCAATTCGTTTCACTGCACGTTGCATGAAAAATCAGCTCAACAAAGTAAATACGACAAAGACAATGGGCCCTGACACCATTCCTGCAATAGGACTGAAGACTTGTGCTGCACAACAAGCTGTGTCCCTGGGGAAGCTGTTTCGTTCCAGCTCCAACTCTGTCATCTCCCTGGCAATGTGGAAAATTATTCATCTGTGTCCAAGCCCCTAAAATGGGAATAATTACAATCTGACCAATTACCACTCCCTCAGTCTCATCACGACTGGAAGTTCTTTTTGACAAAGCTGTCAAGCAGCACAGAAATAACCTGCTCAGTATGGTTTCTGATAGGTCCCCATGTGGAGATGGTGCTGTTTTGGAAATATCACTGGATTAGTAATCCTGACTTGGCTAATATTCAGGAAAATCTGGTGTCAGTAACAGCGACCTTGAATCCAATGTCAATTATACAGACCAATCTGCTTCCCCAATGTACTTTCAGGAAGCAAATCTCCTGTGTTTTCCTGGTCTGGCCTAAAAGTGATTCCAGACACACAGCCATGTAATAATCTCTTCAATGGTCTCTGAAACGGGCAAGCAAGACATTCTATTGTATCAAACTGCTCCGGGGTCTTAAAGGATAAACCCGGACAGATCACCGAGCTCCAGCCTCAATATCGGAAAAGGGAATGGGAGACACAGCCCGGTCGACCTTGAAGAGATTTCCTTCGGAACATGTAAGAGCTACTGACAACATTTACAGAGCTTTCCCACGGACTGCATATAAACATCTGGAATGGACTAGGCCATACAGCACATTGAGCCTTCCCCATTCGAGTTCATGGCTGAATATCTCCTCAATGCACTTTTCCCACATATTGTGCACATCCCTTAATGTGATTAACCTTGTGAAGCTATAAAATAGGAACTGCAGTAGTCCCTTTGGTGAGTCTAGTTTGGTGCTTGATTCAATATAATGATCACTGGCCCTTTACTTCCACACGGTATTCCTGCTCTCCCGGCATCCCTTCAGTGTCGAGACATGCTCATTCGTCTTTTGTGCCTCGTCTTCCACTGCCTTATGTGGGAGAGAATTCCGCAGGTTCGCGAGTCTCATTGCAGTGTGACCTGCCTGTATCTAATACTGTGGCCCCTTGTTTTAGACATCACAGCCAGGTGAATTATCCCAGCTTCTAATCTGTCTCACTCTGTCAGAGTTTTATATATCTTACTGAGATCCCCACTCATTTTAATAAAGCCCATGGAATATAGGCACAGTTGCCCCAAACTCTGTTCCCACAACAAGCCTGTCATCCCAGAGATCAGTCTGATCATTCTTTACAACACCCCCAATGTCTGGTTTGACCTTTATCTGGTAAGGAGACCAAATCTGCACACAACACTGCACAATGTTCGAGATGGGGTCTCACCAAGGCCCTGTACAGCTGCAGTCAGACATCCTTACTCCTGGAATCAAATCCTCCTGAAAGGAAGGTCAACACACCATTTATCTTCACATAGAACATATAGAACATAGAACAATACAGCACAGAACAGGCCCTTCAGCCCACGATGTTGTGCCGAACTTCTAACCTAGATTAAGCACCCATCCATGTACCTATCCAAATGCCGCTTAAAGGTCGCCAATGATTCTGACTCTACCACTCCCACGGGCAGCGCATTCCATGCCCCCACCACTCTCTGGGTAAAGAACCCACCCCTGACATCTCCCCTATACCTTCCACCCTTCACCTTAAATTTATGTCCCCTTGTAACACTCTGTTGTACCCGGGAAAAAATCTTCGTAAATGGTTTCTGGTCCTGCAGTATTGCTTTCAGTGACTGGTGGACAGGGAGATCCTAGATCCTTTTAAATGTTACAGCTCTCCACTTGGTGGGTCTGTGTACACTGGTTTGTTTGCCAATGTATTCCCAGTTTTGGCTTCCGTCTTCAGAACTCACTGCGCTGCATTGAACGTGGAGGTCTGTCCAAACAAATACAAAATAAAATGTTTAGTTCCACTAGTAGATCAACATTTCTCAACCACTCCCTTTTGAAATGTTCCGCTAGCATTCTATTGTTCCCAACAAAGTAGACAAAATCACATCCATCCACCTGCTCTTCATCTACCACATATTTACTCATTCACTCCATTTGTCTCAATCACCTTGAAGTTTTTCCACATCCTCCTCACCTTTCAAATTCCTAGTTTCGTCAACAGACTTGGAAACTTTGCATTTGATTCCCTCAATGAGATATTTGAGATGTATTGTGATTATCTGGGGCTCATGCACCAATCATAGCAATACTGCAGGAGCCTTCCAAACTGAAAACCAGCCTCTTATTCCTACTCACTGTTTCTTGTCAGCTCTCCCAATGTGACATCATGTCCATATATTATCCCCTATCCAATGTGTTTTTACTTTTCACACTTGGCTTGGGACTCTATTAAAAATCTTGCTGATAATCCAAGTTCAGTGCCTCCATTGGTTTTCTCTAATTAATCTGTCAGTCAGTTTCTCAAATATGTTTCCCATTTCATCAATGTGTGTTGATTTTTTGAAGCCCATTATTTGTAGTTCAATTAATTTCTCCAAATGAGTTCATTTACTAATTTCATACCATATACTTTTCTCCTCAGTCTCAGGTTTTCTGCTATTGCTGGGAAGGACTTGTTTATGTCTTCTTCTGTGAAGACAGAAGTGGAGCAGTTAATTCATGTTTCTCTGTTCTCCATTCTCCATGCCCTGGTTTCAGACTGGAAGGAAGCTTGCACTTTGACTAAAAAGAACAGCTGTTGTCTATTCATCCTGTCCATGCCCCTTGTAATCGTAAAACTGGATTACTTACCCACTCAACTTTCCCTGCTCCAAGGAAAACTACTCGAGCTTATCCAGCCCCTCTCCACAGCTCATAAGTTCCATCCCAGGGAACATCTCAGTGAATCACCTCTACACCTCAACCAGTGCAATCACATCCTTCCTATAATATGTCTGCCAGAATTGCAAACAGTATTTACTTTGGCCTTAGCAAAGTGCCATATACCTCTTATAGTGTTTGGGTAAATGAACAAATGCTATTCCAACTGTCCTGCCTAACACATCAATGATCATAACCAGTCACATTCAGGGATGTGTGGAGAAGCACTCTCTGAATTACAAAGTGTGCTGCCATTCAGTGCGTACTCCCCTGTTTGGTTCCTTCTTCCAAAGTGCCTCACCTCATATTTATCAGGGTGACATTCCATCTGCCATTGATCTGCCATCTGACCATTCCATCTGTATCTTCCTGTAACATAAGACCTTCCACCTCACTGGCAACTAACTGGCCAATCTTTGTGTCAAACACAAACTTGCTTATCACACTCTCCCTACCCACTTCACATTGATATCACTTATGAATACAACAAGTAGTAAGGGACACTGCCCTAATCTCTGCGACACACCAGGGGACATTAGTCTCCAGTTACACAAACAGCCTTCTATCACGCAGTTGAGTTTGGATGCAACTTGGCAAATCACTAATATATCCTACCTGTTCCCGGGTTGTTCTAATTCACTTGACATACGTGAAGAATATTTAGGGATTCTCCCAAATCTTGCTCTCCCCAATCTTCCATGGCCCTGTGTTTGTCAGTGTACTACGAGTGAATAATTTCCTCGTTATTATGGACTTAAATGGCATGTCCCTTATCCTGTCCATATTTGCCTAAATATAGAGTAGACAGCCAGAGAAACATTCTGTTTATTTCCACCTTGCCACATGTTTCGTAGATTTTCTAAATTTCACTGCGATCACCTGCCATTCATTGAAACTGGAGCGGTCACAAGACAAGTCTCCCTATCGGAAAATCTTGTCATCTGAGGGATTAATCTGGAGAATGTTCATTTCACGTCCTCTGTGATGAGTATACTCTTTCTTAGATTAGGTCACCAACACTATACACAATACTCGAAGTATTCTCTCATCAACACTCCATGCAATTGCTTCATGATGTCTTTATATCTATATTCCGATTCCCTAAAAAAGGCCAACTTAGCTTTAGCTTTCCAATTACATGTATTCTTCCAAACACTATTTACGTTAATTACATTTACGAACTCACTGTGTGAGTTCATTTGCAGAGATTTCTGAAAATCCAAATACACCACTTCCACAGATGGTCCATTGTGTATGCTGCAAGAAACAACTTCAAATAATTCCGAAGTTTGTCATGTATGATTTGTCTGTAAGAAATGTATAATCATTATCTGCAATGTTGGTGTTCATTTCTAAATGCCCAATATCACATCTTATATAATAGATTCCAACTGTTTCACTACAGATGTCAAAATATTGGTCTGCAGTTCTCCACATTATCTCTTCTTGCCTGTGTATATAGTTGGATCATATTTACTACCTTCCAGTTATCTACAATGGCTTATGTCCTTTGCAGAATCTACAGGAAAATAAAACACAGTTACTGACAGTTCAATTAATATGCTGTTTTATTTCTGGTATTTTGATATGAAGCACATCTGGCCAATCAGACTTAGCAATGATCAATCTAGTTCAAGTACTACCTTATTGCTGATACGAATTGACTTTATGGCTTTATTTCACAAGTCCCATGTGACCATATCGTTTACATGGAGAAGTTTCCTGGAGCTTTCTCCATGAAGACAGATGCAAAGTACCTGGTTAGTTTCTCTGCCATTTCCTTGTTCCCAACAATAAATTCTCCTCTACCTTACAAATTTCCAACGTTGCTCTTTCTTTTCTTATCTTTAGTATATGGATCGTAGATGTAAGCAATCTCTGTGTTTTCTGCTTGTTTTTATTCATGTTCTTTTTGATTTTTTCAACACTTTCTTCGTCCTTAGTTTCGGAAAAGTAAACCTCTCAGAATGTTCAGGTTTCCACAATATCTGGAATTCTTCTGAAGCTGCTTTCTTTGATGCAATGCAATCTTTAATTTCTTACGTTAACCATCATTGAGTTACCTTCCCTTTCTTTGCTGTTTGCAACATAGTGATATGTACATATTTTTCCGACTTTGCAGTATTTCTCTCAATAACAATCATTGTTTGTCTCACAATAAATGTCATATTTTATTTTTCCAATTGACTTGACCCTGTTATTTCCGGCCTTCCATGATCTTTGAGTGTAATGTTCCAAAATTGTATATTGTATGCAGGCGCCGTGGAAAATACAACATTACAATGTCACTTATCCTCAAAAGCTGATTCAGAGCAAGGTTAGTAATTAGTCTTTCTGACCACACGACATCAAATCCGAAATAACCTGCTCTCTTGTTTGGTTCACAACATAATCTTCAACCTATCTCATATACCTTATGGAATTTATTTTTCATAGCATTAGCAATCATTTAGTTAACGCAGTTTCGATGCAATTTTAGATCATTCAGTATTACTGCAGCACCACAATATTTGCATATCTAATTTCGAGCGCATAGGATGCATTACATTTGCACAACAGTTTTGGTTTAGTTATATAAGGCACCAATGTTTGTTCCTCCTTGCTGTTTGCAAGATCCACACAAACTGATTCTGAAGAAGTTGAGGGATGTGCTCTGTAGTGTTATTAGGGACAGACGTGGACAAGACATTGGGGAGACATACTCCGATGCTGAGACGACCCATCAATACAGGACAAGCATCAATAACCTTCCTCGCTCTTCCCGGAAAAGTCTCTCCATATTCTCTCTACTTTCTCACACTCTCTGTATATCTGTTATATCACCGAGACCCGAACAAGTCTCTTGCTCCACCACTGTCACTATTTCATGCAACACCCTCTTTCCTTCACTCTCTCTATCACTGAAAGCAAATTGAGTTTCATTTTTTTTCCCAACATCGAGGATCTGATGCTGGACATATAAAAATTAAGCTATTTTGAAAACTGGGGAGAGAGAAGATGCCATCGAGACGGAAGAAGCCTGGGGATCAATCACTTTGCTCTGCAAGATGTTGGGAAATACTCTCTATCAATTTTTTTTCATATGAAGCATATTCACAGTGAACAGAAATGATGACCCAGGGAATTCATCATCCAGAAGAATGACGTCACAGAGGATGGCAGCAGCTGTGAGGATTTGAAATTAAGTTGCTGTAATCTTCATAAGTGTCTTATTGGAAGAGCATATTTTTTATAGAGATGGAGGCAGATAATAAGCTGTTGTGGAGTGGGTGTAGAATTGTGAATAGTTATTGTGTAATGTTCACTTTTACAGTTAAAAAATAAATTGACGTTATTTTCTTTAACTAGTGGAATTTGGGAGTTTTCTGTCACTCATATTCTAATAAAGTACAAGGTGAGGTGAGCTCTCCTGGGTGTTTGGTTTAATTAACGGAGGGTTTCACTGCCATGTCGTAACACTTGCAAAGACCAATAGAGAGCAACAAAAAAAAAGAAATATGTATTGAGAAGATTATATATGAGAGTAAGTAAGCCAGTCATGTAAAGAAAGCCTATAAGATTTTATTTCGATACATATATGGATAATGAGAGGCAAAAAAATGTGTACTTGATCGCTACAAATTGACAAAGGAGAGATAATAGTGTGGAACAAGAAAATGGCTGAGGAGCTGAATAATTATGTCGGGTCAGTCTTCACGGTGGAAAACATGAGTAGTATCCCAAAAATTGAAAAGTGTGATTGGATAGAGCTGGGTAAAGTGGTCATCACCAAGGAGAAGGTACTGGAAAAACTGAATGGTCTGAAGGTAAGTAAATCACTTGGACCAGATGGACTACGCTCCAGAGTTCTATGGGAGACAGCTGCTGAGACAGTGGAAGCGTTAGTGGTGATCTTTCAGAAATCTCCCGAATTAGGGAGATTCCCAGACGACTGTAAAATCGTTAAAGTGATGCCGCTGTTTAAAAAAAAGAGTAAGGCATAAGACTCAAAATTATAGACTGATTAACTTAAACTTGGCTGTAGGTAAACATCCTGGAATCCATTGTGAAGAACAAGGTTTCTGAATACTTGGATGTGGCTGGTAAAGTATAACAAAGTTATCATGGCTTCATCAAGGGGAAGTCGTGTCTGAAGAATCTGTTGGAAAACCTTGAGGACGTAACGAGCAGCTTCGAAAAAGGACAGCCAATGGATGTCATCCACCTGGGCTTCCAGAATGTGTTTGACAATGTGCCGACAGGAGGCGACTGAGTAAGGCAAGGGCCCATGGTGTTAGAGGCAATTTGCTGGCATGGACAGAGGTTTGGCTGCCTAGCAGGAAGGCGAGAGTGTCGTTCCCAGGATGACAGTCGTTGACATGTGGTGTTCCATAAGGCTCAGTGTTGGGAACCACAACTTTTAACTTTATACATTAACGATCCAGATGAAGGAACCGAAGGCATTCTGTCTACGTTTAACGATGATACATAGGGACAGGTGACGAGAAAGAGGCAGGGAGGTTCAAGAAGGATTTGCACAGGTAAGTATAACTGGCAAATAAATGGTACCTGGATTACAGATTGGAAAATGTAGGAACATGCACTTTGATAGGAAGACTACAAACATGGACTACTTTCTAAATGGCTATAAAATTCAGATTTCTAGAGTGCAAATGGATTGGGAGTTCTACTCTAGGATTTTCTCAACGTAAACTTGCAGGTTGAGTCAGTTGTTAGGAAGGAAAATGCAGTGATGGCATTTATTTTGAAAGGATTTGAATGTAAAAGCAGAGACGTACTTCTGAGGCTCTTGTCAGTCTATATTTGGAGTATTGTGCGCTGTTTTGAGCCCCGTATCTCAGAAGGCATGTGCTGGCTTTGGAATGTGTTCATAGGAGGTACACAAGAATGGTCCCAGGAATGAAAAGCTTAACATATAAGAACGTTTGAGCACTCTGGGTCTTTTTTTGATGGATTCAAAGGGATGAAGGGGGATCTAATTGAAACATACAGAATACTGAATGGCCTGGACAGTGTGCATGTTGAGAAGACTTCCATTGCGGATACTCTAGGACCCAATGACATAGCCTTAGAGTAAAGGGAAGACCTTTTAGAATGAACATAATGAGAAACGTCATCAGCCAGACAGTGGAGAATCCATGGAATTTATTTTCACAGAAGGCAGTGAAGGTCAGGTCATTGAGTATATTTAAGGCAGATAGTTAGGGTCTTTGCGTATCAAAGAGATCAAGGGTTACAGGTAGAAAGCAGGGGAATATGGTTGAGAAACTTGTCAGCCATAATTGAATGGTGAATCAGAATCGATGGACTGAATGGACTAATTTCTGTTCCTACATCTGATGATGTTATGGTCGTAAGCCACAGTCTATTGCACCATTTCTCTCACTTTGACCCTCCTGACAGCAAAATGTGAGAGTAAAAAAATTTCGTGAGTCATCTTTACAGAACCTTGAGGATTCCTGTTGAGGATTCATGGGAATCGCTCCACTACTTGAAGGAAAGGAAATTGTGCCAAATCAAATTGTTCCAGGAAGAAGTCTCACACCAGCAGCTTGTTTGAATAGTATAACTTCGGAGACAGATTAGCAGTTGGGACACATTATCACATTGCTATTTGATATGAGTTCAACTACTATGAAACTCTGGAAACCTTGTCTAATTGTTATTTGTCTTAAGACATGTGCGTTTGTGTGTGTGTGTGTGTTTGTGTGTGTGTTACTCTGTGTCTCACATTCTTGAGAAAATGACCTAAGTTACACTTCAAGTTTATTGCAACCAGTGCAGAAGTGGGACTGGAAAAGTAAACATTGACCCTCCGACATTGGTCGGAGCAGGAATGAGAAATTCTCACGGGCAGTTCAAATGGGAATTCTCTTCACCAGAAGATTGATCCCAAGATGGCAGCTCAGCACCACTACTTCCATCGTAATTAGAATGGTCCATTAATGTTGGCCTATCAACAACACCCACACTCCATGAACAAATCAAAAATGATAAACTGCAGCAGAATTAATTGGATGGGAACAAGATTGATAGATAATTGCCTATGTACTTTGGCATTGTGCAGATTACGAGTATTGTGCCTGGATGCTTGCATTTATTCAAAGTTGGGTTTTTCAATATTTGACAGACATGTGAATGGAGAAAAACTGTGGACAAACAGAGACCACAATCAGATTAGCCATGATCTTACTGTCTGGTCGAGCAATGACAAAGTGTCTAATAACCCACTCCTGCTCCTCAGTTCTATGTTCCTATGTTCCATTCAGTCCTTAAAGCCACCTGTACAGGATGAGTTAAAGACCACTTGTTCCAAATACCTGATCTGCAGTATTACAGGAAATCATTCAGTCCCTCAACACTGTGTGGCTTGGTGTGGATTGGAAAATGTGATGGGAAATCCAGGCTAGATACAAAATAGGCCGCTCACCTCTTTACAGGGTGTCTCCTCTCTTCAACAGGTGTTTCATTTGTTGGTCATGTTGTACACCCAGATTCATTGTGAATATCGGGCCTATATCTCGTCAAGAGATGGCTCATAAAATACATTACTCTCATTGTTCTCAACATTCAATGCAGCACTTCCAGGAAAATTGCAACATAAAAAACAGGAGTAGGTAATTAGGAATGTCACACCATTGTATGCGATCATGGCTGACCTACTGTTGGCATTAACTCCTATTTAATGCCCAATTTTTCACACGCCTCAGCTGTCTGACATGTCAAAAATCCATCTGCCTCCTCTTTAAATACTTTCAGTGATCTAGCTCCCCTAACTTTCGAGATCTGCGAATTCCTGATATTCACTACCCTCTGGGAGAAGAAAACACTCTCCACACAAACACCATTACTTATTAACATTAATAAAAGGGGTTAACTGACCTGCTTAGTTAGAAGGAATTGACGCTGATATCAAGGCAGGATTTGACTGAAGATTATATCCTCAGAGGCACTTAAATATCGAGAATCATGCATTCCGAGTTATATTAAAAATACAAACCATGGAATGTATCACCTTCTTTGTGTCTGTGTAGAACACAGTGGGTGATTGTCCATCAACATCAAGTTTCAATGCAATGACCACTTATTCTCTGGCAGTGCTACAGATTAACCTTCACTCACTCCTCTTTTACCATGAGGTAAAAACAATGACTGCAGATGCTGAAAACCAAATACTGGATTAGTGGTGCTGGAAGAGCACAGCAGTTCAGGCAGCATCCAACGAGCAGCGAAATCGACGTCCTGATGAAGGGCTTTTGCCCGAAACGTCGATTTCGCTGTTCGTTGAATGCTGCCTGAACTGCTGTGCTCTTCCAGCACCAGTAATCCCTCTTTTACCATGAGCCCAGGGATTACTCTGGTGAAATTCCTTTACACTGTCTCTGTTGCAATGAGATAATTTCTTTTAAAGGAGTAAAACAAATCTGTTTATAACACCCTAAATATTGCCTCAACCACGCTCTCAGTAATGATCAGAATAATTCCTCTCCCTGACTTACCAGTCTCTGGATCTTTATTACGATATAAAAACCCATGCCTTCTCTATGCACCGTCACTGATGTGGAATTTAAAAGTTCTTTACATTTGTAGGTCAGCATCAGTGAAGCCAGCACCAGAGATGCCCGTGGAGATGAACATCACTGTTGGAGAGAGACTTAATCAGAAAGACTGCACTTGAGATAGAGAATGGTCACCTACCTGAACGGAAATGAAGTGTAGGGATAAGGAAATCAGGCACAGGAAGGGAGCTAACTTTACTTTTGTTCATCTCTCACGGGATGTTTGCAGCTATGGTCAGACCAGCATTTTATACAGGTCTTGAACTGAGGGACTGGTTCAGCTGTTGCACAGGACAGTAAAGAGTAAAACACGTTGCTGTGAGTTTGCACTGATCTGACTGGAGAAGGATAACACATTGAATTCTCTGAAGTACATGCAGCAAGCGGATGGGCTTTTTTCTCACAAATGGTGACAGTTTCATTTCAATTTCATCAATTTGCTGCTTGAAATATCAACAGATTGTAATTCTGTGCCTCTAGATTATGTGTTAATGTCTGAAGCAGCATGCAGTGTCTGCCTGTCTGAAATATTTCTGTGCAGTGAACAAGTTCAACATACTCAAGCGCCGTTATTCTGCAATTGACACGTGGTTAGAAGGGATTTGATTAGATATATCCACATTTAACAAAGGCACAATTGAAGGATTATTCAGAAGATGCACTGAGGCTGAGGAGGAGGCGGGGATATCATGATGGTGGTATAGGACAGGATAAGAGAGTGGGGATGATATTGAAATGTAGATCTGTGCAGTGCTAGAAGGATTATTAAGTTTGAGAAGAGTCTGGTTCCTCTTTGCATATTGGTGAGTAATTTGCTCGTTATAATTTGTGAGGAATTGAATATCTCATTGGAATTGCAAATGTTGACGTCCACCTTTGTAAATTTTAAATAATGAGAGCAGTAATTCACTTTAACCAGGCTTAATGAACAGACAGAATGACTTAACAGAAACGCCAACTATAGCGAGGATGGGATAGTAACCAACTTGAATAACCATCAGTAGGTGGCACGGAGGCACAGTGGTTAGCACTGCTGCCTCACAGCGCCAGAGACCCGGGTCCAATTCCCGCCTCAGGCGACTCTCTGTGTGGAGTTTGCACGTTCTCCCTGTGTCTGCGTGGGTTTCCTCCGGGTGCTTCGGTTTCCTCCCACAGTCCAAAAATGTGCAGGTTAGCTGAATTGGCCAAGTTAAATTGCCCGTATTGTTAGGTGAAGGGTTAAATTTAGGGCAATGGGTCTGGGTGGGTTACGCTTTGGCGGGTCGGTGTGGACTTGTTGGGCCGAAGGGCCTGTTTCCACACTGTAACTAATCTAATCACTAATCAGTACATCAGAGATCCGAATTTCGAATGAGATCCCAGGCTGAGAAAGCCAGTAAAGGCCATTGGATAAACTCCTGCCCATTGTTGGAACATTCCAGTGTAATGTTCTCAGAATCTGATCCATTGTTGGAACATTCCGATCAATTATTCTTACGTTCTGATCCATTGTTAGTACATTCAAGTCTAATGTTCTGAGATTCTGATTTCTCCCCCCCCCCCCCCCACCCACTCTCTGCAGCTGCTGATCCCTGTTAGTGCTGTCGGTGATGCTCCCGCTGATATTATGGCATAACTCATTGAACCGAATCCCTAATTAATAGAAGAGGCAAATCCTCCAGTGACACATTTAGGATCCATGGAGAATGACGTCAATCACAGTCGCTGAACAAATAGGTCCAATTAAGCCCTTTCAATGAAATAATGTTTATCAATATTCAAAATAATGATTAAAATTCACACATTCTGGATGGGATATATGGGTGACTAAGGGAAAAGATTTTGGGGCTGGTAGGTCAATCGTATGGAATGATTCAATCTGCTTTGCACATGGGAGCAATGCCAGATGTTTATCTGAACATAAACATGCTTCTCTGTTTGTAAATTGACACAAACATTCTGTAACTACTGATCAGGCATTACAATATCAGCAAAACGTTGAGAGACCTTTTATCATCCATGATCTGAGAAGGAAATATGTATGGTTATAACAGGCAAGGACATTGCTACGTTAACAGAGAATTGTACAGAGAATGCCCTCTACCAGCACACCCACTCTAGTTCCAGGCTCCGCCCCTACTCCAAGCTTCTCACCCACACCAGATCCCAGCCCCAGCCCTGCCGAGTTTTCACCATCCCTCCAGACCTCCCTCTCACTGAAGATGAACAATCAGTCCTCAGCAAAGGACTCAACTTCATCCCCATTCTGCCCAGGCATCAATGAATTTAATACACGCCGTGACATCGAGCACTTCATCTGCCACCTCCGCCTCCGAGCTTACTTTCACAATCAGTACTCCACCCAACCTACCGAGGACCCCTTCACCCGCCTCCAACACAATCCATCCACCTATTGGTGTTGGCCTATAACCCGCCGTCCACCTCTTCATTTCCAACTGCTGCTGGGACATTAACCGCCTCAACCTGTCTCCCCCCTCCCCCACTCCAGGCTTCACCCTCACAACGTTCTGCCCTCCACTCGCTCTGCTCCAATGCCGACCTCACCATCAAACCAGCATATACAGAGTTTGCAGGGGTAATCTGATGCATTGACCTCTGCACCGCTGAAGCTAGACACCAATTCGAGGATACCACCTCCTACCGCGCCCACGACCATGACCCCACCTACAATCGCCAAACCACCATCTCCCAGACCATAGAGAACCTTATCACCTCAGGAGATCTTCCACCCACACTTCGAAACTCACAATCCGGGAACCTCGCACGGCCCGGTTGTACCTCCTTCCCTCCGTGACTACCTGGCCAGGTCCACGCCCCCCAACAACCCACACACCCTTCCTGGCACCTTCCCTTGCCACCGCACGAATTGAAAAACCTGCGCCCACACCTCCTCCCTCACCTCCATCTAAGGCCCCAACGGAGCCTTCCCATATCTATCAAAGTTTTTCCTGCACATCTACCAATATCAAATATTGTATCCGTTGTTCCCAATGCGGTCTCCTCTACATTGGGGAGACTGGACGCCTCCTAGGAGAGCACTTCAGGGAATATGTCTGGGACACCCTCACCAATCAACCCCACAGCCCTGTGGCCCAACATTTGAACTCCCCCTCCCACTCTGCCGAGGACTTGGAGGTCCTGGGCCTCCTCCAGCGCCGCTCCCTCACCACCCGACACCTGGAGGAATAATGCCTCATCTTCTGCCTCAGAACACCTCAAACCCAGTGCATCAATATTTTGTTCACCAGTTTCCTCATTTCCCCTCCCCACCTCACCCTAGCTCCAAACTTCCAACTCAGCACTGTCCGCAGGACTTGTCTCACCTGCCTATCTTCCTTTCCAACTATCCACTCCACCATCCTTTCTGACCTATCACTTTCATCCCACCCCCATCCACCCATTGTAAATTTTGACACCTTCCTCCAGCCTCCTCCCCAACCTATCACCTCCATGCCCACCACCATTCACATATTGTACTCTATGCTACTTTCTCCCCATACCTATGCTCCTCTCATTTAGATCTCCGCCCTGCAAGCACTCTGCCTGTATTCCTGATGAAGGGGTTTTGCCGGAAACGTTGATTTTCCTGCTCCTCGGATGCTGTCTGAACTGCTGTGCTTTTCCAACACCACTCTAATCCAGAATATGTTTTCCATCATCTGCAATCATTGTTTTTACCTAGAGAATTGCAATTAAAAAAACAATGGGGACTGCAGATGTTGGAGAATTAAGTGTAGATAAAGCATGGCGGTGGTAAAGGCACAGTAGGTCAGGCAGCATCCGAGGAGTAAGAGAGTCAACGTTTCTGGCAGGACCCTTCTTCAGGACTGGGGAGGGGAAAGGGGGCTGATAGGGTGAGGCTGGAGGAAAGGTAAGCGATAGGAGAGCGAAGGTAGGAGGTGATAGTGATAGGTCCGTGGGGAGTGTGGAGCAGATGGTAAGAAGGAAGTTGGACAGGTAGGTTCATTCGATAGGACGGACCTGATTCGGTGGGTTGGATCTGGGAGCTGGGTGGGCAAGGGGAGATTTGTAAATCAGCGAATCCAATGTTCATGCTGTGTGTTTGTAGTATCCTGAGGCAGAAGATGAGGTTTTCCTGGTACCATCGTGGTAATTCACTTCTGAAACCTCTTCATCTTAATAATCTCCTTCCTATAACAGAACTGCACACAGTACGACAGAAGAGGCTTCATCCATGTCCTTTACAAACTCTGCATGATTTCCCAACTTCTAATCTCAAAGGTCTGAGCAATGAAGTGACCTTAAACACCCTGCAGCACAAACTTCAAAGAATTATATGTGCGCCCCTTGGTCCCTCTTTTCTATATAACTACCTAAGCTCAGTATTAATATTATAAGCTCTGCGCTTGTTTGCTTTTCCAAAATGCAATACCTCACATGTATCCAAGTTAAAGTCCATCTGCCACATCCGAACCCAGTGAGAGGTATTACTGCCCTCTTATACTCCCCCTTCGGATTAAAACCACACTCCCTTTCTAGAAGGCCTACTGACACCAGCCTTGAGTTTTCCAAGACCTCGAGCTTGGTTTGCATTTCGCAGGCAGTATGAGGAGACGCTAAGTAGAGACTCGAAAGGAAAACTTTGCCTTGCATCAATTAATGATCTTAGGAAGAGGAAATAGCTAGAGTTTGGAAATAGCGACTGGTGTTTTTTTGGCCAGAATTGTGCTCTTTCGTTGACTTTGGAGTTCAGTATTGATATCTACTCGAGATCCTTTATAGTGCAGTGTGTGTTGCAGGATTTCTTTCCCTAATGTAGCAAAATACTGATAATAGCCATTTAAACCGGAAATTATCGCCAAACAATTAAAGATGTTCTTAGATAATCTCAATGGCACACGAATGCACTCGACATCGTTTGTTTGAGGCTAATAACTTGTACTGCTTTTTTCAATGAGTAATGCCCCCTGTATAATTTGGTGATGTTAACCAGAATTTAATAAATCCATATACTTAAAATATGACTCCAAATCTGACCATGGTTTAGGTCTTCTTTTGTAGGTAGTGCCCACTTTCCTGAGCTGGAACTCTGGATTTGATTCCAGTCTATGACTCTCTGGTAGTGCTCCATCTCTGCAGAAGGAGGTGACAATTCGTGCCCTGTGGAGGTATGCTACAGCACGTCAGAACAGGCTGATGAACAAACGCACAGGAGAATAATGTTACAGATTTCGGGACTAATGCTGAATGATGGTAGTGTCCCTATCTCCGAGCCTAAACTTCGCGTTTCAAATCCCTCAGAGCTGTTTCATAATATGTCTGAACGAGTGGATGAAACTGATTTTGGAATCGTGCCTTGATGGCGGAAGAAGAGGTGCCACTATTGAAGTTGCGAATTTGAAACAGGAAAGCATACACATTCGTGTGAATTAGAGTCATATTTGCACTGACTGGAGGTTTATAAAATTATGCAGGGCAAGTGGTCAAGGTTCCCCCCTCACCCCCCGCCCCCCACCCTTCCCCAGGGTAGGAGAGTCTAAAACTAGAAGGCATAAGTTTAATGTTGGAAGTGAAAGATGTGAAAAGCAACTTAAGGCAACATCTTTCCTGCAGAGAGTGGTGCGTCCATCGAATAAGGTGCCAGAGGAACTGGTGGAAGGCTGAGATAACTACAACATTTAAAAGGCAACTGGATGGCTGTCTGAATCGTGGGATATGGGCCAAATGCTGGCAAATGGGACCAGGTTAATTTAGATTATTTGGTTGAAATTAACGAGTTGAAAAGTCTCTTTCCCTGCTGTACATTTCTATGAATCATTGATTTAATTAATGAAGATATCTTTGTAATCTTCAATTGTTCACCATTATTCAACCATTGTCCACTATACACCCAATCTTGATGTCATCCGCAAATTTGCTAAATATGCCTTCTGTAAATCTCATCTAAATCATTTTTATAAATGACAAATAAAAATGGACTCAGCAATTTTGCCTGTGGATCATCGCTGCTCACAGACGTTCAGTTCGAAAAGCAACCATGCACGACCACACAGTCTACCGCCATTAAACAGATATACACAGAAACACACACACACACTCACACTCACACTAACACACACACACACTCATAGACATGCACTCTCTCTCTCTCTCTCTCTCTCACACACATACACACACTCACACAAACATACATATAGGGACACATACCCAGTCATGTTTTTTAAGACAGTGATAGGTAAGTTTTGATTAAAACAACGATTAAGAATTACAGTGTGAAGGCGGGAGAATTGTGTTAAGAAACACATCAGGCATGAGCAAACAGCAAGGTAGACTTGATGGGCCAAATAGCCTCATTCCAATTTCCTATGATATATGGCCTCGAGGTAGCAGCATTATTTCCAAAGGGTGCAGGAGAAGCTATGTCTGATGAATACTTGACTGGACAGTCAATGGGTTTGAATGGCTGAATGGTCGATTTTGTTCCTATTTGCTGTGCCCTTGTTTCTGAAAAGAGGGGGTGACTTTCTGTGGGGATAACACACTTTAAAATGAAAGGGTCTCCCATTTCTGTCTGATATAAAAATGTTCCCTTCTCCTTTAGACCATGCGATCTGTTGCGCTGTCATCCACAGGGAACAGTTAAGTCTGGGTCATTGAGGATATTCAAGGCTGACCTTAACTTACCTTTGATGAACAGAAGAGTCAATATTCATTGGGAACAGACAGGGAAGGGTTGTTCAGCTACAATCAAACCAGCCATGATGTTTCTAAATTGAGCCGCAGGCTGGAGGGGTCGAATGGCCAACTGCTGCTCCCACCTCACACGTTGTTCTCTCACTTCACCCCTCGAGGCTGTTACAGAGGAAGAGAAAGATCCCATTCAGCCAGTCAGCATTGTGACAATACAGTAGGGCGAGGCCATAATGCTCCTCCATGGGATTAGAGAGGTAAAGAATGAAGTGTTCAGTCATTCCAGTAAATTGCACAGCGCGGGAGGACGCCATATAACCATCCCAGGCTGTTACGCAGGAGCAGAGGCAACCTGGGCAGTTGTCAGGAAATACAGAGTAGAGATCATTACTCATTTTTTTGGGGAAAACTGTAACCAGTGGAATTCTTCAGGATCTGTGTGAGGTCATCAACAAATAGCAATCTATACTAATGAACTGGATGAAGGAGATGGAACTCAGTTCGCTCAGACACCAGGATAGTTATTCAATAAGATGTCAAATGAAGGCAGAGCGTCTGCAATGGGCTACAGATGGGGAGGGCAGAGAATCTACAACTGTACAGAGACTGGGGAGATCAGAGCGTCGGTAATTGGGAAGAGATGGGGAGTGCAGAGAGTCTTCAATGGGATAGAGACAGGTGGAAGGCTGAGGGTCTGCAATGGGATACTTAAAAGGTTAAGTTCAGAGAGTCTGCAATGGGATACAGAGAGGGGCAGGGCAGAGTGCCTGTAATGGGATACAGCCCAGAGGAGCAGAGCGTTTGCAATGGGACACAGACAGAGGGAAGGCAGAGCGTCTACATTGGGATACAGACAGGGGGTGGCAGAGTGCCTGCAATGGGGTATAGACAAGGGCGGGCAGAGCGTCTGCAATGGGAGACAGAGAGGGTAAGAGCAGAGAGTCTGCATTGGGATACTGATGGGGAAGGGTAGAGCGTCTACAGTGGTATACAGATAGTGGGAGGCAGAGAGTCTGCAATGGGATACAGACTGGGGTCGGTCAGAGAGTCTGCAATTGGATCCTGGTAGAGAGAGGGCTGAGCGTCTGTCATGGAATACAGCCGGGGTAGGGCAGAGCATTATAGGGGATAGACACACGGGATAGACACAGGGGATGGCAGAATGTCTGCAATGGGATACAGACAGTGGGAGGGCAGAGAGTCTGCCATGGGATACAGACCGGGGTCGGGCAGAGCGTCTGCAATGGGATACTGACAGGGGGAAGCTTGCCTCTCTGCAATGACACGGAGACAGGGGAGTCTGAGAGACTGCAATGGGATGCAGACAGGTGGAGCACAAAGCTTCTGCAGTGGGATACAGACGTGGGAGGGGAGAGCATCATGCAATGCGATCCAGACATGGTGTGTACAGAGCGTCTGCAATAGAATACAGACTGGGGAGTGCAAAACATCTGCAATGGGGAACAGACGGGGGGGCAGAGTGTCTGCAATTGGATACAGTCAGTGAGGGGCAGAGGGTCTGCAATGGGATGCAGACAGGGGGAGGGAAGAGTATCATGCAATGGGAGACAGACAGTGGGAGGCAGATCGTGTGCAGTGGGTTACAGACAGGGGAGGAAATAGCGTCTGCAGTGGGTCACAGACAGGTGGAGGGCAGTGTATCTCCAATTGGATATGGACGGGGAGGGCAGAGCACCTGCAAAGGGATACAGGCGTGTGAGAAGTGAGTCTACAATGGGATAGAGACGGGGAAGGCAGAGAGTCTGCAAAGGGATGCAGGCAGGGGAGGGCAGAGCGCCTGCAATGGGGTACAGACAGGGGGAGGGCAGACCGTCTGCATTGGGGTACAGACAGGGGGAGGGCAGACCATCTGCAATGCGGTACAGACAGGGGGAGGGCAGACCGTCTGCACTGGGATACAGACAGGGGGAGGGCAGACCATCTGCAATGCGGTACAGACAGGGGGAGGGTAGACCGTCTGCAGTAGGGTAAAGACAGGGGGAGGGCAGACCATCTGCAATGGGATTGAGACAGTGGGAGGGCAGAGAGTCTGGAATGGGATATGGACACGAGGAGGGCACAGCATCAGCAATGGGATACAGACAGGAGAAGGGCAGACCTTCTGAAATGGGATACAGAGAGGGGGAGGGGCGAACGTCTGAAATGGGATATTGACAGTGGAGGCCAGAACATCTGCAAAGGGATGCACACAGCGGGAGTGCAGAGGGTCCACAATGGGACACAGAAAGGGGACAGCATGTCGTCTGCAATGGGATACAGGCGGGGAGGGCAAAGAGTCAGATATGGGATACACAGAGGGGAAGGGCAGAGCTTCTGAAATGGGAAACAGATAGGGGAGGGCAGTGCATCATGCAATGGGATACAGAGATGGGTGGGTCGAAAGTCTGAAATAGGATACAGATAGGGGAGGCGAGAGCATCTGCAATGGGATGCAGACAGGTGGAGGGCAGAGCATCTGCAATGGGATGCAAAAAAGGGAGAGCAGGGCGTCTGCAATGGGATACAGACAGGGGGAGACCAGAGCGTCTGCAAAGGGATACAGTCGGGGGAGGGCAGAGCGTCTGCAATGGGTAACAGACAGGTGAAAGCACAGCGTCTCTGATGGGATACAGTCGGGGGAGGGCAGTGCAACTGCGATGGGATAGCGATGGGAGAGGGCAGAGCATCATGTAATGGCACACAGACAGGTGGAGGGCTGTACGTATGAAATGGGAGGCAGAGAGAGGAAGCCAGAGCATCTGCAATGGGAGAAAAACAGTGGGAGGGCAGATGGATTGCAAAGGAATTCAAAAGGGAAAGCAGGTTTTCTACAATGGGATACACACAGGGGGAGACCAGAGAATCTACAATGGGAAACAAACGGGGAGGGCAGAGCATCTGCAATGGTATACAGACAGGGGAAGACAGAACGGCAGCAATATGATACTGACGGGGGAGGGTAGAGTATCAGCAATAGGATACAGACAGGGGGAAGGCAGAGTGTCTGCACTGGGATGCAGATGCAGAAGGGCAGAACGCCTGTAATAGATGGGATACAGGCAGGATTAATACAGAACGACTGCAATGGAATACAGACAGGGGTAGGGCAGTGCATCTGCAATGGGATACAACAGTGGGAGAGAAGAACGTCTGCAATGTGATAGGGAGAGAGGGAGTGAAGACCGTCTCGAATGGGATACTGACAGGGGAAGGCAGAATGTCTGCAGTGGGGAACAGACAGGGGTGGGCTGAGAGCCTGCAATGGGACGCAGATGAGGGGGTGGGCAATGCATCAGCAATGGCATACAGACAGGGGAGAGCAGAGCGTCTGCAATGGGGTTGAGACAGAAGGACTGCAGGGCGTCTCCAAATCGATGCAGACAGGAGAATGGCAGAGCGCCTGCAATGGGATACAGACGGGGAGAGCAGAGTGCCTGCAATGGGACACTGACAGGGGGTGGATAGAGATTCTACAATGGGATACAGACGGGGGAGAGGAGCGTCTGCAAAGGGATACAGAAAGGGGGTGGGCAGAGAACCTGCAAAGGGATGCAGACAGGGTAAGGCAGAGCGTCTGCAATGGGATAAAAACACTGGGAGGGCAGATGGATCGCAATGGGATTCAAAGGGGAAAGCAGGTTTTCTGCAGTGGGGTACAGACAGGGGGAGACCAGAGCATCTGCAACGGGAAACAAACGGGGAGGGCAGAGTATCTGCAATGGGATACAGAGTGGTGGACAGAACGGCAGCAATAGCATACTGGCGGGGGAGGGCAGTGCGTCAGCAATGGGATACAGATGGGGGAGGGTAGAGTGTCTGCACTGGGGTACAAACAAGGGGAGACAGAGCGTCTGCAATGGGATACAGACAGAGGGAGAGCAGTGCGTCAGCAATGGTATAGTGCCGGGGGAGAGCAGAGTTTCTGCAATGGGGTAAAGACAGGGGAAGGTCCGAGCTTCTGAAAAGGGATACATACAGGGGAAGGGCAGAACGACTGCAATGAGATACGGACATGGGTAGAGAAATTCGTCTGCAATGGGACAGAAACACAGGGAGAGAAGAGAGTCTGCAATAGCAGAGGGACAGAGGGAGGGCAGAGCGTCTCCAATGGGATACAGACAGGGGTGGGCAGAGAGCTTGCAAAGGGATGCAGATTGGGGGAGGGCAGTGGATCAGCGATGGGATACAGACAGAGGGAGAGCAGCGCGTCTTTAATGGGATAGAGACAGGAGAGGGAAGAGCGTCTGCAATGGAATAGCGACAAGTGGATAGCAGAGAGTCTGAATGGGATGCAGACGGGGAAATGCAGAGCGTCTGAAATGCGACAGGGACATTGGGAAGGCAGAGAGTCCACAATTTGATACAGACAGGGGAAGGGCAAAGCGTCTGAAGTGGGATATAGACAGGGGAGGACAGTGTGTATGAAATGGGATGCAGAGAAGGGAAGCCAGAGCATCTGCAATGGGATAAAAACAGGGGGAGGGCAGAGGGAATGCAATGGGATACAGAAAGGGGAAAGTAGGGTGCCTGCAATGGGATACAGATAGTGGGAGACCAGAGCGTCAGCAATAGGAAACAATCAGGGGTAGGGCCCAGCTTCTGCAATAGGACACTGACGGGGTAGGGCAGAGCGTCTGCAGCGGGATACAGGCAGGGGAGAGCACAGCGTTTGAAATTGAAGAATGACAGAGGGAGGGCAGAGCGTCTGAAATTGGATACAGACAAGAGTGCGCAGAACATCATGTAATGACATACAGACAACGGGAGGGCAGTGCGACTGAAATGGGGCACAGACGGGTAAGCCAGAACATCTGCAATGGAATCAAAACAGGGAGGAGGGCAGATGGACTGCAGTGGGATATAGACAGGTGAGAGCAGAGTGTCTGCATTGGAAGACTGACAGGAGGAGGGGAGCGCGTCTCTAATGGGATACAGACTGGGGAGGGCAGAGCGCATGAAATGCGATACAGACTGGGAAGGGCAGATAGACTGCAATGGGATACGGATAGGGGAAGGCAGGGGACGCAGACAGGGGGAGCCAGAGCATCTGCAATGGAATCAAAACAGGGGGAGGGCAGAGGGACTGCAGTGGGATACAGAAAGGGGAAAGCAGGGTTTCTTCAATGGGTACAGACACGGGGAGACAAGAGCGTCTGCAATGGGAAAAAAGTCAGGGGGAGGGCTGAAAGTCTGAAATGGGGGACAGAGACGCGGCAATAGGACACTGATGGCGGAAGGCGGTCATCAGCAATGGGATGCTGACAGGGGGAGACAGAGTGCCTGCAATGTGATGCAGACTGGTGAGAGCACAGCGTCTGAAATGGAATACAGACGGGGAGGGCAGAGCATCTGCAATGGGATACAGACGGGGGAGGGCAGAGCATCTGCAATGGGATACAGACAGGGAGAGGTCTGAGTGTCTGCCAAGTGATACATACAGGGGAAGGGCAGAGCATTACCAATGGGATAGAGACAGGGGAGGGCAGAATGTCCGGAATGGGTTACAGACAGTGAGGGGCAGATCATCTGAAATGGGATGCAGTCAGGGGGACGGCAGAGTATCATGCAATGGGGAACAGACAGTGGGGATCAGACCATGTGCAATTGAATATAGACAGGGGACGGCGTAGCATCTGCAATGGGACACAGACCGGTGAGTGCAGCGCGTCTCTAATGGGATATGTTTAGGAGAGGGTAGAGCATCTGCAAAGGGATACAGAATCGGGGAGGCAAAGCATCTGCACAGGAATACAGACGAGGAGAAGAAACTCTAAAATGGGATATTGAGAGTGGAATTCAGAGAGTCTGCAAGGGTATACAGGCAGGGGGAGGGCATAACGTCTGCAAAGGGCTTCAGACAGGAGGAGGGCAGATTGTCTGCATTGGGATACAGGCGTGGTCGGGCAGAACATCTGCAATGGGATAGATACAGGGGTAGACAAAGAGTTTGGCATGGGATACAGACAGGGGGAGGGCAAAGCATCATGCAATGGGATGCAGACAGGTGGCGGGCAGAAAATTCACAAACGGATGCAGACACGGGAAGGCAGAGTGTCTGCAAAGTGATAGAGATGGCGAAGAGAGTCTGCAATGGGATAAGACAGGGAAGACAGAGAGTTTGCCAAGGGATAAAGACAGGGGAAGGGCAAATCATCATGCAGTGGGATGCAGACTGGGGGAGGGCAGAGAATCCACAAAGGGTTGCAGACACGGGAAAGCAGAGCATCTGCAAAGGAATACAGACGCGGGAGAAAAAAAGACTGCAATGGGATAGCGACAGGGGAAGGCAGAGAGTCTGCAAAGGAAAATAGGCACCAGAAGGCTGGAGCATCTTCAATGGGGTACAGACAAAGCATCTGCAATGAGATAGAGTGAGGGGACGTCAGAGAGTCTGGCATGGGATACAGATGGGGGAGGGAATAGCATCATGCAATGGGATGCAGACAGGGGGGGGATAGCGCGTCTCGAATGGGATGCAGACTGGGGGAGGGCCGAGAATCCGTAAAGGGATATAGACACGGGAGGCAGAGAATCTGCAAAGGAATACAGATGGGGGAGAAGAGAGTTTGCAATGGGATAGAGCCAGGGGAAGACAGAGAGTCTGCAATGGTATACAGACAACGGGAGGACAGAGTATCTGCAATGAGATACAGACAGGAGAGGACAGCGTGTCTCTAATGGGAGACAGACAGGGGAGGGCGGAGCATCGGCACTGTGATAGCAACGGGGGAGAGCAGAGAATCTGCAATGGGATATGGACGGGCGGGGGTGCAGAGCATCTTCCGATGGTATACAGACAGGTGGAGGTCAGTACATGTGAAATGGGATGCAGACAGGGGACGGCAGAGCATCTGCAATGGGATGAAAACAGAGGGAGAGCAGATGGATTACAATGGGATACAGAAAGGGAGAGCAGGGTGTTTGTAATGGGAAACAGACAGAGGGAGACCAGAACGTCTGCAATGGGATGCTATTATGGGGAAGGCAGAGCGTCTGCAAAGGGATACAGACAGGGGAGGACAGAGCGGTGGCAATACGATACTGACGGGGGAGGGCAGAGCATCTGCAATAGGATACAAACAGGGGCGGACAGAGCGGTAACAATAGGATACTGATGGGGTAGGGCTGTAAATGTGTTGCTGGAAAAGCACAGCAGGTCAGGCAGCATCCAAGGAACAGGAGAATCGACGTTTCGGTCATAATCCCTTCTTATGCCCGAAACGTCGATTCTCCTGTTCCTTGGATGCTGCCTGACCTGCTGCACTTTTCCAGCAACACATTTTCAGCTCTGATCTCCAGCATCTGCAGTCCTCACTTTCTACTGATGGGAAAGGGCAGTGCATCCACAATGGAATGCAGACGGGGGAGGACATAGCGTCTGCAATGAGATACAGACAGAGGGAGGGCAGAGCGTCTGTAATGGCACAGAGACGGGGTAAGGCAGAGCGTCTGCAATGAGATACAGATAGGGGGAGGGAAGAGCGTCTGCCATGGGATACAGATGGTGGAAAGCAGAGCATTGACAATGGGATAGAGACAGGTGAGAGCAGAGTGTCTGCAATGGTATTCTGACAGTGAGGGGCAGAGGGTCTGCAATGGGATGCAGACAAGGGAAGGGCAGAGCGTCGGAAATTGGACACAAACAAGGGGAGTGCGGAGAGTCAGCAATGTGATACAGATACTGGGAGCATGCAGCTTCTGCAGTGAGATACAGACAGAGGGAGGTCAGAGCTTCTGCAATGGGATACAGTCAGTGTGAGGGCAGAACATCTGAAATTGGATGCAGACGGGGAAGGGCAGAATATCTGCAAAGGGATACAGGCAGGGGGAGGGGAGAGCGTCTACAATGGGACACAGTCGGGGAGGGCAGAGCTTCAGCTATTGGATACAGAAGGTGGAGAGCAGAGCATTACCAATCGGATAGAGGCAGGGGAGTGCGGTTTATCTGCAATGGAATACAGACAGTCAGCTGCAGAGCGTCTGCAATTGGATGCAGGCAGGGGGAGGCAGCCTATCATGCAATGGGTGACAGCAAGTGGGAGCTAGAGCGTCTTCAATGGGATAGAGACGGGGACGGCAGAGCATCTGCAAAAGGATACAGACAGGGGAAGGGCAGAGAATCTGCAAAGGGATACATCCGGGGGAGGGAAGAGCATCTGAAAAGAGCGACAGGCGGGAAGAAGAGAGTCTGCAATGTGATAGAGACAGGGGAAGGCAGAGAGTCCGCAATGGGATGCAGGCAGAGGAGGGCAGACGGTCTGCAATGGAATACAGATAGGAGTAGCGAAGACCGTCTGCAATGGGGTACAGGAGGGGGAGGGCAGCGTATCATGAAATGGGAGACAGAAAGTGGGAGCCAGAGCGTCTACAATGGGATAGAGTCACGGGGACGGCAGAGTGTCTGCAAAAGGATACAGACAGGGGAAGGGCAGCGCATCTGCAAAGGGGTACAGACGGGGGGCGGGAAGAGCATCTGCAAAGGGCTACAGTTTGGGAGAAGGGAGTTTGCCATTGGATAGAGACGGGGAAGGCAGAGAGTCTGCAAATGGATAGAGGCAAGGGAGGGCTGAGCATTATTCAATGGGATCCAGACAGGGGGCAGGCAGGGCGTCTGCAAAAGGACACAGACAGGGGGAGGGAAGAGCATCTGCAAACGGCTACAGGTGGGAATAAGAGCGTCGGCATTGGGATAGAGACAGGGGAAGACAGAGAGTCTGTAATGGGATACAGAGAGGGGGAACGAAGACCGTCTGCAATGGGGTATCGAAGGGGAGGGCAGAGCATCTGCAATAGAATAGAGATGGGGAGGGCAGAGCATCATGCAATGGGATACAGAGGGGGAAAGCAGAACATCTGAATTGGGATGCAGATAGGGGCGGCCAAAGCATCTGCAGTGAGGTACAGACAGGGGAGTGTGGAGCGTCTGCAGTGGGATAGTGACAGGGGGAGGGCAGACCGTCCGACATGAGATACAGACTGTGGAGAGCAGAGCATTACCAATGAGATAGAGATAGGGGAGGGTGGTTTGTCTGTACTGGAATTCAAACAGTGAGGGGCAGAGCGTCAGCAATGTGATGCAGACAGCGGGAGGGCAGAGTATTATGCAATGCGAGACAGACAGTGGGAGCCAGAGCGTCTGCAATGGGATGCAGACAGGGGAAGGGCAGCGCATCTGCAAAAGGATACAAACAGGCAGCGGGAAGACCATCTGCAAAAGGCTACAGGTGGGGAGAAGAGAGTCTGCCATGGGATAGAGACGGGGAAGGCAGAGAGTCTGCAAAGGGATACAATCAGGGAAGGGCTGATACAGACAGGGGGAGGGCAGGGCGTCTGAAATGGGATACAGACAAGGAGAGGACAGAGCAACTGCAAGGGATAAAAACACGGCAGGGCAGAAGGTCAGCAATGGGCTACAGAAAGGGGAGAGCAGGGTTTCTGCAATGGGATGCAGTCAGGTGGAGGGCAGAGCTTCTGCAATGGGATAGAGGCACGAGGAGAGCAGCGCATCAGAATTGGGATACCGATAAGGGGAGGACAGAGAGCCTGCAATGGGATAAAGAGGATGGGCACGGCGTCAGCAATGGGATACTGATATCCCTGAAAGTTGGCACCCGATTGACACGGTTGTTAAGAAGGCATACAGTGGTTTGACCTTTATTAATAGAGCAATTGAGTTCCGGAACCAGGAGGTTATGCTGCAGCTCGACTAAGCTCTGGGACGGCCACACTTGGAGTATTGTGTAAAGCTCTGGTCACCTCATTATAAGAAGGATGTGGATTCTTTAGAAAGGGTGTCGAGGAGATTTACTAGGAAGTTGCCTTGTTGGAAGGAATGTCTTCCGAGTAAAGGCTGAGAGCCTTGAGGCTGTTCTCGTTAGAGAGAAGAAGGTTGAGAGGTGACTTAATAGAGACATACAAGATAATCAGAGGGGTAGATAGGGTGGACAGGGAGAGCCGGTTTCCAAGTACGGGGACTGGAAACACGAAAGGACACAACTTAAAAGTGAGGGGAGATAGGTATAAGACAGATGTCAGTGGTCGTTTCTTTACTCGGAGAGTAGTGCGGGTATGGAATGCTTTGCCTGCAGTGGTCGTAGATTCGCCAAGTTGAAGTGCAGTTAACTCGTCATTGGTCAGCATTTGGACGTACATGGAAAGTTTAGGTCGGATTGGCTTCAGATTAGTGTTACACGGCGGCGCAACATCGAGGGCCTACGGGCCTGTACTTCGCTGTAATTTTCTATGTTCTATGTTCTATGATATGAGGAGGGGAGAGAGTCTGCAATGGGAGACAAACGGGGAAAGGGCAGTAAGTCAGCAAAGGGATAAAGACAGGGCCGGCAGAGCATCAACAATGGGATTCAGGCAGAGGTATGGCAGAGATTCTGCAATGGTATACACACAGGGGAGTGTGGAATATCTGCAATGTGATGCAGGCAGGGGGAGGGCAGAGCATCTGCAATGGGATACAGACACGGGGAGAGCACAGCATCAGCAATCAGATACAGACATGTGGAGGGTAGAGATTCTGCAATGGAATACAGACAGGGGAAAGGCAGAGCGTCTGAAATGGGATGCAGATAGAGGAGGGCAGATCATCATGCAATTGGATACAGAAAGGGGAGAGTATGGCGTCTACAATGGGATACAGACAGGGTGAGACCAGAGCATCAGCAAATGGGTAACAGTTAGGGGGAGGGCAGACAGTCTGCAGTGGGATACAGAAAGGGGAGGGCAGAGTGTCTGAAATGGGAGACTGACGTGGGAGGGCAGAAAATCTGAACTGGGATACAGATAGGGGAGGGAGGAGCGTCTGCAATTGGATACAGACAGGGGGAGTACAGAGCTTCTGCAATGGGATACTGAGAGGGGAGGCAGAGCATCTGCAATTGGAATTCAGAAAGGGGTAGGGCAGTGTGTCAGCAATGGGATACAGATAGGGCACGTAGAGTATCAGCAATGGGATACAGACATGGATACGGCAGAGTATCTGCAATGGTCTACAGACAGGGGAGTGTGGAGTGTCGGCAATGGGATACAGATGCGGGAAGGCCAGAGCATTAGCAATGGGATACAGACAGGGGGAAGGCAGAGCATCAGCAATGGGATATAGACATGGATAAGGCAGAGTATCTGCAATGGTCTACAGACAGGGGAGTGTGGAGTGTCGGCAATGGGATACAGACAGGGGGAAGGCAGAGCATCAGCAATGGGATACAGACATGGGGAGGGCAGAGAGTCTGTAATGGGATACAGACAAGGAAAAGGCAGAGCTTCTGAAATGGGATGCAGTCAGGGGAGGTCAGATCATCATGCAATGGGATACAGAAAGGGGAAAGCAAGTCATCTACAATGTGATATACACACGGCGAGGCCAGAGCATCAGCAATGGGATACAGACAGGGGAGTGCAGAGTTCCTGCAATGCGAGACTGACAGGGGGAGGGCAGAAAATCTGCAATTGCATACAGGCAGGAGTCGGGCAGCGCGTCCCTAATGCGATACAGACAGCGGAGGGCAGAGAGTCTGAAATTGGATGCAGACAGGGAAGGGCAAGGCGTCTGCAATGTGATACAGACAGGTGGAGGGCAGAGCAACTGCAAAGGCATACAGGCAGGGGGAGGGTAGAGCGTCTACAGTGGGATACAGTCGGGGGAGGGCAGAGCTTCAGCAATGGTATGCAGACAGGTGAGATCAGAGCCTCTGCAATGGGATACAGTCGGGGAAGGGCAGAACATCTGCCATAGGATACAGACGGTGGAGATCAGAGCATTACCAATGGGATAGAGACAGCAACGGGATACATACAGTCAGGGGTAGAGCGTCTGCAATGGGATGCAGACTGGGGGAGGGCAGCCTATCGTGCAATGGGAGACAGACAGTGGGAGCCAGTGTCTGCAATGGGATACAGACAGGGCGACGGCAGAGCGTCTGCAAATGGATACAGACAGGGGAAAGGCAGAGCATCTACAAACGGCTACAGACGAGAAGACGAGAGTCTGCAATGGGATAGAGACAGGAGAAGGCAGAGAGTCTGCACGGAGATACAGGCAGGGGAGGGCAGAAAGTCTGCAATGGAATAGGAATGGGGGAGCGAAGACCGTCTGCAATGGGATACAGATGGGGGAGGGCAGAACATCTGCAATAGAATAGAGACTGGGGAGGGCAGAGCATCATGCAATGAGATACAGAAGAGGGAGAGCAGAACATCTGAAATGGGATGCAGACAGGAGGAGGGCAGAACACCTGAAATGGGGTAGAGATAGGGGAGTGTCGAGTGTCTGCAATGGGATAGAGACAGGGAAGGGAAGGATGACAGCACAGGGATATAGACGGGGAGGACAGAACTTCTGCAATGGGATACAGTCAGGGGGAGGGCAGATCTTCCGCAATGGTATACAGGAAGGAGGAGAGCAGTGCGTTTGTAATGGGATACAGACAGTGAGGGGCAGAGTGTCTGTAATGGGATGCAGACAGAGGGAGGGCAGACTATCATGCAATGGGAGACAGACAGTGGATGACGGAGCGTCTGCAATTGAATACAGACGGGGAAGGGCAGAGCGTCTGCGGTGGGATACTGACAGGGGGAGGGAAGAGCGTCTGCTATGCGATTCAGATTGTGTAGAGCAGAGAATTACCAATGGGATAGAGACAGGGGAGGGCGGTTTGTCTGCACTGGGACACAAACAATGAGGGGCAGACCGTCTGCAATGTGATGCAGACAGCGGGAGGACATAGTATCCTGCAATGCGAGACAGACAGTGGGAGCCAGAGCGTCTGCAATGGGATACAAACAGGCAGCGGGAAGAGCATCTGCAAAGGGCTACTGGTGAGGAGAAGAGAGTCTGCCATGGGATAGAGACGGGGAAGGCAGAGAGTCTGCAAAGGGATACAATCAGGGAAGGGCTGAGCATTATGCAATGGGATACAGACGGGGAAGGGCAGGACGTCTGAAATGGGATACAGACTAGGGGAGGGCAGAGCAACTGCAAGGGATAAAAACACGGCAGGGCAGAAGGTCCGCAATGGTATTCAGAAAGGGGAGAGCAGGGTGTTTGCAATGGGATACAGTCGGGGGAGGGCAGAGCTTCTGCAATGGGAGACGGACAGGCATGGACAGAGAGTCTGCAATGGGAAACAAGCAGGAGAAGGGCAGAACCTCTCCAATGCGATACAGGCATGGGGAGAGCAGAGCGTCAGCATTGGGATACGGATAAGGGGAGGGCAGAGAGTCTGCAATGGGATGCAAACAGAGGATCGGCAGTGCGTCAGCAATGGGATACAGATATCCTGAAAGTTGGCACCACGATTGACATGGTTGTGAAGAAGGCATACAGTGTTTTGACCTTTATGAATAGAGCAATTGAGTTCCGGAACCAGGAGGTTATGTTGCAGCTCTACTAAGCTCTGGTACGGCCACACTTGGAGTATTGTGTATAGTTCTGGTCACCTCATTGTAAGGAGGATGTGGATGCTTTGGAAAGGGTACAGAGGAGATTTACAAGGATGTTGCCTTGTATGGAAGGAATGTCTCACGAGTAAAGGCTGAGAGCCTTGAGGCTGTTCTCGTTAGAGAGAAGAAGGTTGAGAGGTGACTTAATAGAGACATACAAGGTAATCAGAGGGGTAGATAGGGTGGACAGGGAGAGCCTGTTTCCAAGTACGGGGACGGGAAACATGAGGGGGCACAATTTTAAAGTGAGGGGAGATAGGTATAAGACAGATGTTAAGGGTAGTTTCTTTACTGGGAGAGTAGTGAGGGTTTGGAATGCTTTGCCTGCAACGGTCGTAGATTCGCCAAGTTGAAGTGCAGTTAACTCGTCATTGGACAGGCATATGGCCGTACATGGAAAGTTTAGGTCGGATTGCTTAAGATTAGTGTTACAGGGCGGCGCAAAATCGAGGGCCTATGGACCTGTACAGCGCTGTAATATTCTATGTTCTATGTTCTATGATATGAGGAGGGCAGAGAGTCTGCAATGGGATAAAACAGGGGGAGGGCAGTGCGTCAGCAAAGGCATAGTGACAGGGGAGGAAGAGGGTCTGCAACTGAGATGCAGAAAGGGGTAGGGCAGTTCGTCAGCAATGGGATGTAGACAGGGCCAGCAGAGCATCAACAATGGGATTCAGACAGGGGTATGGCAAAGCATCTGCAATGGTATACAGGCAGGTGAGTGTGGAGAGTCTGCAATGGGATTGAGACGGGAGAGGGCAGAACATCTGCAATGGGATACAGACACGGGGAGAGCACAGCATCAGCAATGGGATACAGACATGTGGAGGGAAGATAGTGTGCAATGGGATACAGATAGGGGAAATGCAGAGCGTCTGAAATGGGATGCAGATAGACGAGGGCAGATCATCATGCAATGGGATACAAAAAGGGGAAAGCAAGGCGTCTACAAAGGGATACAGACAGGGCGAGACCAGAGCGTCAGCAATGGGTTTCATTAAGGGGGAGGGCAGACAGTCTGCAATGGGATACAGGCAGGGGAATGCATAGTTTCTGCAATGCGAGACTGACAGGGGGAGGGCACAAAATCTTCAATTGGATACAGACAGGAGTAGGGCAGCGCGTCCCTAATGCGATACAGACAGCGGAAGGAAGAGCGCCTGCAATTCGATACAGACAGGGAGAGCAAAGCATCTGCAATTGGACACAGGCAGTGGGAGGGCAGAGAGTTTGCAATGGGATACAGAAAGGGGAAGAGCTGAGCTTCTGAAATGGGATACAGACAGGGGAGGCCTAAGTATCATGCAATGGGATACGGGGGGGTGGGGGGTGTGGTGGGTAGAAAATCTGCAAATGGATACAGACCGGGGATGTCAAAGCGTCAACAATAGGATATAGACAGGTTGACAGCAGATCTTCTCCAATGGGATACTGGCAGGGGGAGGTAGAGTGCCTGCAATGGGATACTGTCAGGGAGGGCAGAGCTTCAGCAATGGGATACAGACGGGGAAGGGCAGAGTATTTGCAGTGGGATAGAGACAGGGGGAGGGCAGAGCTTCTGCCATGCGATACAGACAGTGGAGAGCAGAGCATTACCAATGGGATAGAGACAGGAGAGAGTGGTTTGTCTGTAATGGGATACAGACAGTCAGGGGCAGAGCGATTGCAATGGGATGCAGACAGGGGGAGGGCAGCATATCATGCAATGTGCGACAGACAATGGGAGCTAAAGTGTCTGCAATGGGATACAGACAGGGGGACGGCCGAGCAGCTGCAAAAGGATACAGACAGAGGAAGGGCAGAGCATCTGCAAAGAGATACATACAGGGGGAGGGAAGAGCATCTGCAAAGGGCTACAGGCGGGGAGAAGAGAGTCTGCAATGGGATAGAGACAGGGGAAGGCAGAGAGTCTGAAATGGGATACAGGCAGGGGTTGGACAGACGTTCTGCAATGGGATACAGACGGGGGAGCAAAGACCGTCTGCAATGGGATGCTGACGGGGGGGGGGGGGCAGAGCATCTGCAGTGGGGTCCAGGCAGGGGAGTATGGAGTGTCTGCAATGGGATGGAGACAGGGAAGTGAAGAGCGTCAGCAATGAGACATAGATGGCGGAGGGCAGAACGTTTGCAATGGGATACAGATAGGCGGAGGGCAGAGCACCTGCAATGGGATACAGACGGGGAGAAGAGAGTCTGCAATGGGATAGAGACAGGGGAAGGCAGATAGACTGCAAGAGGATACAGGCAGGGGAGGGAAGAGCGTCTGTATTGGGATACCGACAGTGGGAGCGAAGACCGTCTGCAATAGGGTACAGACAGGGGAGGGAAGAGCAAAATGCAATGGGATACAGAAGGGGGAGAGCAGAACATCTGCAATGGAATGCAGACACGGGGAGGACAGAGCATCTGCTATTGGATACAGACAAGAGGAGGGTACAGCATCTGCAATGGGATGCAGATAGGGGGAGGCCAGAACATCTGCAATAGATTACAGACAGGGGGAGGCAGAAGAGTCTGCAATGGATGCGATACACACAGGATTAGACCAGAACGTCAGCAATGTGATACAGACAGGGAAAGGGCAAAACGGCTGCACTGGGATACAGACATTGGGAGAGCAGAACGTCTGCAATGGGATACAGACATGGTAGGGTAGAGAGTCTGCAAGGGGATACAGGCAGGGGGAGGATAGGCGTTATGCAATGGAATACAGACAGGGAGACCGAAAACCGTCTGCAATGGGATGCGGACAGGGGGAGGGCAGAACATCTGCCGTGGGATACAGGCAGGGGAGTATGGAGTGTCCGCAATGGGATAGAGGGAAGGGAAGAGCGTCAGCAATGGGATGTAGGCGGCGGAAGGCAGAACGTCTGCAATGGGATACAGTCAGGGGGAGGGCAGTGCGTCTGCAATGGGATGCATCCGCGGGGAGGGCAGAGCATCTGCAATGAGATAGAGAAAGTGGGGGGCACAGCATCTTTAATGGGATGCAGACAGGGGGAGGGCAGTGTATTATGCAATGGGAGACAGACAGTGGAAGACACAGCGTCTGCAATGGGATACAGACAGATGACGGCAGAGCGTCTGCAATGGATAGAAACAGGTGAAGTCAAGCGCATCTGCAAAGGGATACAGATAGGGGGAGGGCAGAGCATCCGCAAAGAGGTACAGACAAGGGAAGAGCAGAGCATCTGCAATGGGATACAGGCACGATAGGGCTGAGACCTGCAATGGGATAGGGACAGAGGGATGGCAGAGCGTCTCCAATGGGAGACAGACGGGGGAGAGCTGAGTGTCTGCAAAGGGATACAGATGGGGAAAAGAGAGTCTTCAATGGGATAGAGACAGGGGATGGCAGAGAGACTGCAAGAGGATACAGGCAGGGGAGGGAAGCGCGTTAGCAATGAGATACCAGTGGGAGCGAAGACGTCTGAAATATGATACGGACGGGGGAGGGAAGAGCATCATGCAATGGGATACAGAAGGGGGAGAGCAGAACTTCTAAAATGGGATACAGATGGGGGATGGCAGAGCATCATGCAATGAAATACAGACACAGGAAGGCAGAGAGTCTGCAATGGGAAGTACGCAGGTGGATGACAGTGTTTCTACAATGGGATGCAGACAGAGTGAGCTCACAGAGTTTGTAATTGGGATACAGAAAAGGGAGGGCAGAACGTCTGCAGTGGGATACAGACAGGGGAGGGCAGAGCGTCTGCAAAGGATTAGAGACAAGGGGAGGTCAGATATTCTGCAATGGTATACAGGCAAGGGGAGGCAAGTGTCTGAAATGGGATACAGACAGTAGAGGTCAGATCGTCTGCAAAGGGATACAGACAGTGGTAGGGGAGAGCGTCTGCAATGGGTTTCAGACGAAGGAGAGCAGAATATCTCCATTGGGATACAGCCAGGGGAAGGGCAGAGAGTCTGCAATGGGATATAGATAGGGGGAGGCAAGCGTCTGCAATGGGATACAGACGGGTGAGGGCAGAGTGTTTGCAATGGGATACAGACAGGGGGAGGGGAGAGCGTGTGCAATGGGCTACAGACAGTCGAGGGCAGAGATTCTGCAAAGGGATAAAGACAGAGGGAGGGCAGAGCATCTGCCATGGGATGCAGACAGGGATGAGGCCAGAGTATCTACAATGGGATATACACAGGGGTAGGCATATGCATCTACAATTGGACACAGACAGTGGGAGGGCAGAGTGGCTGGAATGGGATACAGACAGGGGGACGGCAGAGCATCTGCAAATGCATACAGACATGGGGTAGGGCAGAGCATATGCAATGTAATATACACAGAGGGAGGGCAGTGCATCTGCAATGGGATGCAGACAGAGGGAGGGCAGAGAATCTGCAATCGGATACCGACAGAGGGAGGGAAGAGTGGCAGCAATGGGATACAGACAGGGTGTGGGCAGAGCGTCTACAATGGGATAGAGACAGGTGGAAGCCGGACCGTCTGCAATGGCATACAGACAGGTGGAGGGCGGAGCGTCTGCAATGGGATACAGACGGGGGGAGGGGGAGCAGAGTGGCTGTAGTGGGATACAGACAAGGAACAGCTGTGAGCAACCTTCAGCAAAACAAACGTACAATGCCGTTGATAGGAACATTTTGTTTGGCTGAAAAAACAAAACAGCAGAAAGTTACTTAAATGGAGAGATAATGCAGAACTCAATGGAAGAGAGGGATTTTTGTGTCCTGGTGCATGAACCACATCAAGTTACTCTGAAGATGCAGCACGTGATTTCAAAGGGAAATGGAATTATGCTGTATCATGCAATGCGTATCAGGTTTGATCTTAGCAATGTTTTTCTGCATCAGTATTTTCTGCATTGCTGAGATCATAACTGATGTATATGTGTGGTCATAATTGCCTAAATGGAAAACAAAGAACAAAATTGCTTTCGGAACGTTTCAAAGATGCTTATCTTTTCTCATTCTTGGGATGAGGCATTATGTTATGAAGAAATAACAGTTCAGCCTGAGAATGAGGGATGTTTTATTGATCATGTATGGTCTTGAGAAGAGTGTAGTTGGTGAATACTGGATAGATATTTCCACTTGTGTTGGAGAAGAAAACTGGGGAAGTAATTTAAGAATAAGACAGGTTCAAAGAAAAGGTAATTGGACCGAAAGATTGAACTCTCATTTATCTCCATACACGCTGCAAGACAGGCTGAGCTTTTCAAGCAATTTCTGCATTTCTTTAAGAATAAATCATATTCATCTTAACACAGACATTGTGAAGACATGAAACGCTTATTTTTACATGACGCAGGTACATATTAACACAACTTCAAAACAAGTAGGTCCATTTTTGATAATGAAATGATTCTGTGTACGACGTCCGAAATGATGCACCAACATGGAGTCGGGAATGAGATGGAGTCATATACTTCAGACAATGTTCAAGGAGAGCTCACATGGTGCAGTTTGCGGTCTGATAAATTTACAGATTCAAATTAAAGATGGAAAAATGTAACCTTTCTGAGAAGGAACAGCCTATTGCTCGCTTTCTTTTTCCGTGTCCCTCATCACAGCAATGTGTGTGAGCTAAAAAAAATCCAGTCGTCTTTATAAGTCATGGAGAATTCCTGATGACGATTCATTGGAATCTCCACATTGCCTGAAGCAAACAGATTCAGCGAACTCTAACTGTTCCAGGAAGGAAGCCCATTGTCAGAAACTTGTGTCAGCAGAATAACTACAGAAGTAATCATTCAGACTCGATAGTGAGGGGGACAGACAGGAGATTCTGTGGCTGCAAATTGGAATCCAGTATGTGTGTAGCCTCACACGTGCCAGGGTCCAGGATGTCTCAGAGCGGCTGCAGAATGTTCTCAAAGGAGTGGGGGAGCAGCCAGAAGTCATTGTGCACGTTGGTACAAATGATATAGGTAGAAATAGCGATGGGGTCCTGCAGCGTGATTATAGAGAGCTAGGAAAAAGGTAAAAGACAGGACCACGACAGTGGTAATATCCGGTTTACTACCAATGCTATGTGCTACTGAGTGTAAGGACAATAGAATATGGCAGATGAATGCGTGGCTAAAGAATTTAGATTTTTGGATCACTAGAATCTTTTGCGGGGCAGAGATGACCTGTTCAGGAAGGACGGGTTGTACCTCGACTGAAAAGGGACCAATATCCTGGCAGGCAGCTTTGCTCGTGTTGCAAGGGATGGTTTCAAATAGATCAGCTGCAATGGGCGAAGGCGTGAAACCCTCAAAAGCAGGGAGGCAAGTGCGAGGCTGAAGGAGATACAGTAATGTGAAACAGTAAAGTGAAGAGACAGGTCAGGCTGCAACACGCCAGCGAGCAAGGAATGCCTTTTGGATTAAATTGCGTCTGTTCCAATGCAAGATGGCTAACAGGTAAGTCCAATTAACTCAGGGCATGAATAGGTACGTGCGATTGGGATATTATAGCCATTACAGAAACATGGCTAAGGGAGGGATAGGACTGGTAGCTTAATGTACTAGGATACAGGTGCATTAGGTGGTGGAAGGAGGGGAGGGGAGCTGCATTTTTGATTAAGGCGAGTATCACAGCAGCGATCAGAGATAAAATAACTGATGGTTCATCCAGTGAGGCTTTGTGGAGGGCGCTAAGAAATAAGAAGGGATTGGTGATATTATTTGGGTTGTATTATAGACCCATAAAGAGTCAACGGGGAATTAGAGGAACAAAAATATCTGATGAGATTGAGGAGACTAACAGGGCCAATAGGATGGCCATAGTAGGAGATTTTAATTTTGTCTATCATAGACTGGGACTGACGTAGAATTAAGGACTTAGATGCGGTGTATCTATTAAATGTGCTCAGAAAGGTTTCCTCAAGCAGTATGTAAAGGGTGCAACTCGGGAAGGGGCAAACCTTGAACTCCTCTAAGAATAGGGCAGGACATGTGACTAAGGTGACAGTGGAGGAGCACTCTGGGACCAGTGACAATTGTTCTATTAATTATAAAATAGTTTTGGAGAAGGACAAAATTGGTCCACATGTTCAAGTTCTAAATCGAGGCAAGGCGAATTTTGATGGAATTAGACAGGAGCATGTAGGGGTTGGTTGAAGGAGTTCGTTTGAAGGCGAAAGGACCTCCTGCAAGTGGAAGGCCTGTAAAAATGAAATGGCTAGAGTTCAAAGTCTATATGTTCTTGTGAGGGTAAAAGGCATGTTTCGCAGGAATAGGGAACCCTGAATTTCAGGAGATATTGAGGCTTTGACCAGCTAAAAGGAGGGATGGCTCAGATCCAGGCACCTGGGATCAAGGGAATCCCTGAAGTTATACAGGGGAATACAGGAGTTTACAGATAAAGGAAATCAGGAGGGCGTCAAGAGGGCAGAAGATGACCTTGGCCTCGAAGATTAGGATGAATCCAAACAGGTATTTCTGTGTATTAAGGTAAAAAGAATAACTGAATGAGAATGTGACCCCTCAAGGTTCAAAGTGGGCATACATATCGAGAACCGTGGGAGATATGCAAGATGCTCAATGAATATTTCTCCTGTGTGTTTATCGTGGAGAAATACATGAAGACTTGGGAGCTTAACAAAGGTCGTGATGTTATCTTGGGGTGAGTCAATATCACAGGAGTGGACGTGTTGGGTGCATTAGAATGTATGAAGGTGGATAAATCTCCTGATCCTAAACAGATGCATCCAAATATACTGCAAGAGGCTACAGAAGAAACTGCGGAGAGCTTGGGTGATATGTTTGCATCACCGTTAGCCACAGGTTAGGTTCCAGAAGACTGGAGGGCAGCAAATGTGCCATTATTCAAAAAAGGGTAACAAAGAAAAATCTGGGAACGATAAACTAGGAAGCGTAACATCTGTGGTAGGTATGTTACTTGAGAAGACTCTGAGGGATAAGATATACATGCATTTGGAAAGACAGCGTTTGATTACAATTTTTTTTCAGGTTCCCAACTGTATGGAAACAGACTATTTGGTCCAACAAGGCCACACCGACCCTCCGAACAGTAACTCACCCAGTCCCATTCCCCTACCCTGTATTTACCCCTGACTAATGCACCTAACACTATGGATAACTTAGCATGGCCAATTCACTTTACCTGTACATCTTTGGATTGTGGGAGAAAAATGGAGCACACAGAGGAAACCCACACAGACACAGGGAGAATGTGCAAGCTCTACACGGGGAGTTATTCGAGGCTGGAATCAAACCCGGATCCGTGGCACTATGAGGCAGAAATGCTCAACAAGGAGCCACTGTGCTTTTTTTCGACATAGTTCAATGACACAGGTACTAAATATATTCTGCCCTTCACTGACGATGAACGTTCCAATACCACATACCATGGATAATTTGTTCTCCACTAAAAATGTCATCTTATTATTATTTATTACTGTTTCTTATTATTAATTTTAATAATTATTATTAATAGTTTTTAGACTGGAAAGATTGCATGGCTTTGTGAGTGGGAGATCGTGCCTCACAAATTTGTTTGAGTTATTTGATGAAGTGACCAGGAATGTTGATGAGGGCAGGGCTGTAGACGTAGTCTGTATGGTTTTCAGTGAGGCCTTGGACAAGATTACCATTGATAGGCTGGTCTAGAAGGTTAGAATCGCATGGAATGCAGGGAGAGCTGGCAAATTGGATACACAATTGGCTTGATGGTAGTAAGCAGAGGGTGGTAGTGGAAGCCTACGGAGTCCTGTGAAACATAAAGTACCTCAAGGGTTAGTGCTGGGCCCATTGCTGCTTGTTAACTATATCAATAATATTCTTGAGAATGTACAAGGCATAATAAGTAAATTTGAAGATGACACTAAAATCGGTGGTATCGTGGATAGTGAGGAAGTATTTCAGAAATTGCAGCAGGATCTTGACCAACTGGAGAAGTGGGCCGAGGAATATTTTTTCAAAGTTAGATCAAGTTAGGAGTTTCATGGTGACTGGTAGGGCCTTAACGAGTGCAGCTGAGCAGAAGAATCATGGAGTTCAGGTCCACCGTTCTCTGAACGAGTGGCAATGAAGAATGTTTTTGGCACACTGGCATTCATCGGTCTGGACATTGGGGAGAAAAATTGGGAAGATATGTTGCAGTTACACAAGATGATGGTAAGGCTGCACTTGTAGTGTTTTGTTCAGTTTTGGTCACATTGCGAATGGAAGGATGTTGTTAAATTGGAATATGTGTGACGGAATGTAGAAAGATGTTGCCAGGACTCAACAGTATGAACCTTCGGGAGAGGTTGGACAAGCAAGGACTTTTTTTTTAGAGCATAGGAGACTGAAGGGGGTTTTACAGAAGTGTACAATATAATGAGAGGCATGGATAGGATGAATGGACTCAGTCATTTTTCCCAGAGTTGGACGAGAGAGCATCAGTTTAAGGTGAGAGGGTAACATAAAAGAGAAACTGATGGAAAATGCCTTACACAGAGAGTGGTACGCAAAGGGAATGAGCTGCCAGCGGAAGTGGTTAAAGCAATTTTATGAAAGATATTTAAACGTCATTTGGACAAGTACATGGACAGGAAAGAACGAGAAGGATTTTGGGCCATATGCTGGGAAATGGGGTTAATGTAGATGGACACATGAGTCAGCATGGACCATTTTGTGCGAAAGGGCCTCTCTCCATCCTGTAGAACTTGATGACTCTATAAATAGAACAGCATTTGGGTCACACTCTCATTTTTCCGTTGGTCATGAATTCGAGTAATATTTGGATTTACATCCATTTAAAAAGACAACGACTGATTAGGGATAGTCAACATGGCTTTGTGTGATGGAAATCAAGTCTCATTAATGTGATTAGAGTATTTTGAAGAGGTGACAAAGAAGATTGACGAAGGCACTATGGTATACATTATTTACACAGACTTTAGCTTTGAATTTAATAAGGTTCCCCATCGTAGACAGATTACTAAGGTTAGGTCACATGGAATGCAGGGAAAGCTAAACAATTGCATACAAAATTATATTGAAGGTAGTAGATTATTTTTCAGACTGGATGTCTGTGGCCAGTGGTGTGCTCAAAGAATCAATGGTAAGCTCACTGCTCTTCATGATGTATACAAACGATTTGGATGTGAATATCGGAGGCATGGATAGTAAGTTTACAGATAACATCAAAAAAGTTGTGCAGAGGAAAGTGACGAAGATTATGTCAGAGTAAAACAGCACCCTTGACCACCAAAGGGCAAAGGACTGGCAGATGGAGTTTAATTTAGACATTTGTGAGGTTTAGCATTTTGGCAATTTAAAGCAGTGTAGTGCTCTGGGCAATGTTACTGAACAAAGAGACCTACGGATGCAGGTTCATAGTACCTTAAAAGTGGAATTGCAGGTAGACAGGGTGGTGAAGAAGGCGATTGGCACGCTTGTCTTAATTGGTCAGAATATTGAGTATAGGAGTTGGGGTCGCATTTTGCGCTTGGACAGGACGTTGGTGAGGCCACTTTAAAAATAATGCGTACAATTCAGTTGTCTCTACTAAAAGGATGGACGTTGTTAAGCTTGAGTGGGCGCAGAAAAGATTTTAAAGGGTTTTCTGGAACCTGAGGGGATTGAGCTACAGCAGAGAGTGAACATCCCCCCAGGACTGTTGGAGGCTGAATATGACATGACAGATGTTTATAAAATCCTGAGGGTCATGGATAGTCTGAATGGCCAAGATAAATTTCCCAGTGTAGGGGAGTCCAGAACTAGACAGCACAGTGTTCAGATGACAGGGGAAATATTTAGAAGGGAAGTTAAGGGAAATGTTTTCATGCAGAAGCTGGTGGGAGAACGGAAAGTGCTGTCCGAGAACGTGATGAAAGTGGTTACAATTGCATGTTTGAAATGTATCTGGATCGGTACATAAATAGGAATGGTTCAGAGAGATATGGGCTAAATGCTGGCAAGTGGGACTAGTTCAGGTTAGGATGCCTGAACGGTATGGACAATTTGGACAAAAGGACGTGTTTCTATACTCTGTGCCTCTCTTATTCTTTCAGAGGAAAGAGTAACATTTCTAAAAGGGTTTTTGAATGGGAATTCTCTTCTCCAGAAGTTTGTCATACAGCACTGATTACAAATCTTCACAGCTGAGTTACTTAATGACTTCACGCATAGAGTGGATCACGGTTGATGGGATACAGACATGAAAGTGGGACTGAGACCACAACCTGATTATCCACAATCTTATTTCATGGTGGGGAAGGCTCAAAGTGTCTAATGACCCACTCCGGCTCCTCACTCCCATGTTTCTGTGTTCTATTCAGCCCCTCAAACCTGCTGGACAGGAGCAGTTGAAGATCACTTACTGCTATCACCTGGTGCACAGAAACAGAGGACACCCTCATGACTATCCCACATGGTTTGGATCATTTGGGAGATGTAATTGGAAATTCCAGCCTGGGTATTAAAGAGGCCCCTCATTTCTCTTTACAGAGCTTCCCCTGCTCCAATTGTTGGTCATGTTGTCGACCCAGATTCACTGTGAATACAGCCCCCATATCTTACCTAGAGATGGCACAGAAAATCCTCTGGTCTCCTTGACTGCAACATTCAACAACAGAACTTCCAGGAAAGTAGCACACACTAACGTTCCAATAACAGAACAGGAGAACATCAGAAAGAGGGACAGATCGTTCATCTCCCAAGCCTGCCTTGCCCTTCACTCAGATCATGGCTGATTTGCTCTCGGTCCCAAATCTTCCTTAATGTCCAAGTCTTCATAGGCCTTCAACTCTCTGACACGTCAAAATCCATCTCCAGCCTCTATGAGCGCTTCCATAGTCAACAGAACAAAGAACAGTACAGCACAGTACAGGCACTTCGGCCCTCGATGTTGTGCCGCCCGTTTATCCCACTGTAAGATCAGACTAACCTACATCTTTCCGTTCACGTACTCCCATATGCCTGTCCAAGTTTCTCTTAAGTTTCCTTCTTGCATTTGACTGTACTTCCACAGTTGGTAGTGCATTGCACAACCTCACTACTCTCTGACTAAAGAACCTACCTCTGATATCTTCCCTCAACCTTCTTCCAATTACCTTAAAATTATGACCCCTTGTGATAGATATTTCTGGCCTGGGAAAACGTATCTGGCTATTCACTCTATCTATGCCTCTTATCATCTTGTACGCCTCCATCAAGTCACTTCTCACCTTTCTTTCCTCCACTTAGAAAAGCCCTCGCTTCTTCTCAACTTTCTTCATAAAACCTGCCTTCCAGTCCAGGCACCATCTTGGTAAATTTCCTCTGCATCCTTTCTAAAGCTTCTACATCCTTCCAATAATGGGGTGACCAGAACTGAACACAATATTACAAGTGTGGTCTAACCAGGACTCTATTGAGCTGCAGCACAACCTCACGGCTGTTCAATCAAGCCCACCGCTAATGAAAGCCAACACACCATATTGCTTCTTAATAACTCCATCACATTGGGTAGCAAATGTGAGACATCTGTGGAGACGGACGCCAAGATCCCTCTGTTAAGCCACACTGCCAAGCATCCTCCCTTTAACCCTGCATTCTGCATTCACATTCGAACTTGCAACGGGAATCACTTCACACTTTTCCAGTTTAAACTCCATATGCCACTTCTCAGCCGAGCTCTGCATCCTGTCAATGTCCCGTTGCACGTTACAACAGCCCAGCACACTCTGTACCACTCCAACAACCTTTGCATCATCTGCAACATTGTTAACCCACTCTTCAACACACACATCCAAGTCATTTATAAAATTTACAAAGAGCAGCGGTCCCAGAACTGATCCCTGTGGAACACCACTGTCCCCTTTCAGTGATCTCGCTCCCCTAACTCTCTGTGTAAGGGAATTCCTGACATTCACTACCCTCTGATTGAAGAAAACATTCCCAGCTTCTACACCATGACTTATTGATCTGAACAAAAGAGGGAACACAGGGGCTCAGGTAAGAGAGACTGGCTCTGAACTCAAGGCAGTATTAGACTGAGGATGACATCAAGGAGCCTGAGCAAAATCGCACTTAGTGAGAATCGATTGCGACCTCTCCACTGTTTGGAGTCATTCACAACACAAGGGAGATGTTTCTCATCGGTAGGCATCAATTATCTCAGCCGTGGGGACATCGCTGCAAGAGAGCCTCAGGGTAGCTCCCACAACCAAGGTATCTCCTGTTTGGCAGCGGAGAATGCCTCCACCGCGGAAGGAGGCTATTCAGCCCATTGGGTCCAAACTGTGCAGAAGTGGGGATATTCACTGAAGTTCACATAATGTTCAGAACAAGTTGTCCCTGTTCAGGTCTTGACGAAGTCTGCGTCCATTTGCAACTAGACCTGGACAACTTTCAGGATTGTGCTGTTAAAATGTGGGTAACAATCATGTGCCAGCATTGTATATTTCCACTGTAAAAGAAGGAGCGCATTCAGCACACCAATCTGGTTTCATATGAATGTGGGGAAGCAATTTAGCCCATCAAAAATATTCGGCAAGATGTATGATAGCCCATTCACTCCCTCCTGCCGATTACACAGGAAAAGAAGGAATCTGCTCACTCCCAAATGTCACGTACACCTGATCAGAAAGAGACTATTTCACACCGGGAGTCATTGAAAACGATCAGGAAGAGGTCATTCAGCTTCTCAAGCCACGAACGCATGAACAGGAAGTTGTTAGAGATATTCGAACATCACAGACAAATAGAGCAGGGGATTCACAGATAGACTGTTTCAAATTGAACCACATGGCTTTATTACTTATAGGACATAAGTGTTACTTTAACATGTTTTTTTCTGGCAGTCGGAATGAAGCCAACTTTTTAAACCATTCTCCAAGTTGTCTACCAAGTTATTGTGGCTGCTGACAGGATTGTGTACAAAGTGACGTTCAATGCAGTGTTGCACAGTAACTGTGCATTCAAGTGTCCAGAGTTCATTCAGAGCCTGTATCTCTCTGTCAATCGACATGGGGGCTCTGCAGATGCATGTAAAATATCGGGAATCAATCATCCTATGAAACGTATGTACTTTTTACCCTATTTAGCTGTTTGGGACATAATGACTGCCCTTCCATAACCGTCAAGATTCAGCTTCTTATTCTCTCACAGCGATACAGATTAAACATAGAGTTACTGCACTCTCTCCTGATGGTACCATCATGCCAGAGTGTCATCTGGTAAAACTCTTTTGAACTGTCTCGGTGACATGGAGATCATTATTTATAAAGCAGAGCAACCAAATACTCTCTCAGCAAAATGCGACCAGTTGGAAAGGTATTCTAACTCTTGTAGTTCAATCACTTTGCATGAAGAGCCACATATAATTTACTTAATGAGCCGTAAGAATTCTGGTGGTGACTTATCAGCAAGGACATCCAGGTCCTTTTCAACAACAGCACTTCTCAATCTCTCACTAATTAATAAATACAAATGTACAAAATGATATTTCTTGTTTACATCTGAACCATTTTTATACCTTGTGAACAGCTATTGCCCAAACACTGATTCTTCTGCCACGCATAAAGCCTTCAGTCCAGAGTAAGAACAAAAACTATTTTTCTCGTATCTCCATTACCCATTTTTAATTCATGTGGTATATATTCCATCCCGAACTTCCTACCGACTGTAACATTCCCCGTTCACCTGTATTCAACCAGGTCAAGCATCTTCCAAAAATTCAAATACTGCACTCCCATTGGTTCTCAATTGTAGATGTCACAATGGACAATTTCCATAAACAGGTTTATCAAAGATCATTTCCCTTTCCTGATTCTAGGCCGACTCAATCAAATCATATATTATTCTCCAGGTGTCCAGTTGTCACATTCCTTATAAAAGGTTCCAATGTTGTTCTCACAGCTGACATCAAGCTATTTAGCTTTCTGTTTTCTCTGTCCATCCTGTATTAAATATTTAGGTTTACAATAGTTGCTTTACAGTCTGAAGCATTCTTTCGAGAATCTAACCAGCTTTGAAGAATATTCAGCAATTATTTGACTAGCTCTGTTCTCATCTCTTCAATGCACTGGGATGTAGCTCATCAGATGCAGCAACTTATGAAACTTAAATTCAATTAGTTTTCCAAAAGGATACTCTTCATTGATTCTAATTTCCTGCAGCTCCTCATTCTCACCAGTCCCCCTGTTCTGTCGTATTTCTGGAAGTTAGTTTCTGTACCTTCCCCTGTGGAGATGGAAACAATGCATTCCTCTCAGCAGGCAGATGGTTTCTGTCAGCCTGTGATTTATCGGAGGGCTACACTTCAGAGATGGTGGATACATTACCCACTCCTGCCTGGAAAGTTTCAGAATTGAAACAGTTCACTTCATGGTTAGAATCAGCACAATCCTGTCCCTGTTGTGAAACTACAGGTTATACTAACAAGGGACACAGCTCAGTGAGCACCTCATTTTTGAAACAAACTGGTTTCACACTTTACACATGAACGGGTCCAGTTTAGACAAATGTTCCTGGAAATCCCAGGGAGGATAGTACAGTGTCCTGCTCCTCCCTGTTCACAGAGCTTCCCTTCTGTGTCGTGTCCGCTCCCATTGTATACCATGAACTCATACACTTTGTAAATGCAGGGTACAGAGTGGGGTCACCAGACCCTCAGGTTTCCCTGAATGAACTCAGCAGCTAACAAAACAAACCTGAGAACACCATCCACAGAAACTCCACTGACTTTCTAATGACAGCAGCAAGTCAAATCCCCACACGTATGCTGCACCCAATCAGTGTTGAAAATACATTCCTCTCCTCAGTTTTTCTTCCTGGCTGAAAAAGCCATTGCATCTCTGCACACTCCCACAGTAACAGTTCCTCTCTCCAAAGAAGCAATTGACAATTTAACATTAGGTTTCCCTGTATCTCAGCAACTATATTGGCAGCACCAGTATTGCCAATGGAGTTGATCATCACACTCAGAGAAGAGAGTCAGAGGGAACATAAATCACTTTAAACAGGGACATCCCGAACTGTACGTGATATTCGGGAATATGGGAAAGGCAGGAATGTTAGAATAACCTCTGATTCTATTTTTCTTCCAAGCCGTGATCAGCAGTCCTTCTGTTTGTTTTTCCTCTCTCTCGCTCTCTTTCTCTGTCCCCATTGCTGGAGATTTCTCCATCAATTCATCAGAATCCTCCCACCTACCCTTCCAAACATCCCTGATATAATAATATCATTTCCCAGTTTCATTCAGTTTTGATAGGGTCTCTGAACCCGAAAAGTTATGTTTTTCTCCTGACAGAGGCTGTCATGCCTGTTGAGATTCTTGAACTCTCATGGGCACTGGATAATTTTATTTCATATATCCATTATCCACAGTTCCTTGGTTTATTTCACCTTTAACGTTGTTGCTTCATGGTATGTCAGCATCACTGGCAAGGGCAGCATGTGTTGTCCATACTAATTGCCCTTGACTCTGAGGCCATTTGTCAAGACAACATGGAGCCAAATATTTTGTTGTGGGTCTGAAGTCACCCTTATTCTGGATTAGTGGTGCTGGAAGAGCACAGCAGTTCAGGCAGCATCCAAGGAGCTTCGAAATCGACCAAACGAATTGCATCTGAAATAATGCACCTCACATTTTCCTTTAAAATAAGAAAACATTTGGGTCCACACTACCTTCATCATATATTTTCAGGTAGGTCCGCTCGTGTGCATTGCAAGAAGGACAGATATTCACGTTTTATTTGAATAATAACTTAATGGACAACATGTTGCAGAAATATGGGGTTTGACAGCGAAATTCACCAAACTGGCGGGTAATTCTATTCGGAATTATATCGGATACAATCAACACACAGACCCAGCCCCGCCACGTATAAGCCCAGAGGAGATATGTGCTCAGCATGGGGCACTGTGCAGACAAAGCACAGGACAATACAGCAATCAGTCCAGGATGGTGCAGTGTGCAGACCAGGCTCAGTACAACTCAGCAATCTGTCCGGGATGGAACATTGTGCAGACCAGGCTCAGTACAACCCTGCAATCTCTCGAGGATAGAATACTGCGCAGGTCTCACCAGGTCACTCGCTATCTGTCCAACATGGAGACCAGGACAGACCACACCAGTGCATTGATTCAGTAACCCAGATTAAATGGTCTGTCAAGCATGGGGTGATATGCAGTCCACACCAGTGTCTTGCTTAATAAACGTGACAAGGTTTCTGTTCTTTATGCGGTGCTGTACAGTGAATAGATCCGTAAACCTTGAACAGTCCCCCCTCCCCCCCTCAGCATGTAGAGCTGTGTACCCCACACCAGTGCATTGCTCAGTAACACTGTGTTAGATCACTACCCAGCCTGGGGAAACGTGCAGCCCATGCTGGAAGTGACATGATGTGCAGCTCCCATCCATTTCCAGCTCCATATCTCCATTATGTCATGACAGAGGGGTGCTGTGGATGTGAAACGCACTGCAAGAGAGAGATGGCAGGGAAATCAATTTAAAAACCAACAAAGAAATGAATTTGGGGAAAATGTGAGAGGGAGATTGAGAGAATATTTCATGGAAAATCACAGATTTTAGAATGCTGGTATGACAACATTCTGACAGTACCCTGCAACATGAGCCAGCATTCCAAGGAATGATGGGACAACGGGATATTTGTGAGAGTTTAGATGATGAACAGTTTTGAATGAACATTTGTTCTGCAGCTCTGTAACTGTGAGTGGGCACAGCAGAGTCAATGACTCATTGGGCTGAGTCTAACAATAATTTATCTTTGCGTGATTTTCATTGATGGTTTATCTGCATGAGCTCGTTTTAGTTTCCTTGTGCTAACATATCGAAAACAACTCATTAACTACCTACCCCACAACATGGTGTCACTTTCATTCAATACAAGCCCGATTCTCCCACCTATTATGGCTGGAGGAACTCACCATCGTCCAGATGTCGCTGGATATTCCTTGACCACTGACATTGGTACCATCTTTAAAAGTCCAATGGACACACGGTTGAGCTTTATCAATTCAGAGCAGCCCTGCACTGTTTAACCCGGGCATGGCAGATAAGGGGCAATTACACCACGGTTTGTCGACAGGGGCACGGAAGTCCTGGTGGATGGGCAAGTACAGAGGAGCACTATTCTATTCCCAGAGGGGGCCATTCCACCAGTACCACTGAGCACAGACTGAGCACTCCAACCATGCTCAGTACCGTATCTGCGGTCTGAAGAAATGTCCAGAAATACAAGACAATCATCAGTCACCTTCCCCAATCCGTCAGAATAAGGGTCACTGTATTCTCTCTGCTCCCTCATACTCACTGTATTTCTGTTATAGCACCTATCTGGAACCAGGCTCATGCTCCACCACTCTCACTACTGCATGCAAAATCTTCTCTTTCTCTCTCTCTCTATCAATCCCTCTTTCTCTCATTCTCTCTCCCTCTCTGTTTCTCCCTCTCTCCTCTCTCGCCTTTGCAATACCCCCACATGTTGATAGAATATTCTGAGGGATGCTGATTATGGAATGTTCCAGCTAGTCTTCCAAAAAATTTCCATTTTCAGGAAAATATCAATGCCCCAGTACGCAACCCAGTAGGAGGAGGAGTAAAAGTGTACAGTTTTCAAATCACATGCAATTCAATCCACCCTGAGGCCATTCAGCCATTCAAATGCATTTGAGCATTTCATAAGACTGCGGCTGATCTGATGCTTTTCTCAGCTCCATGTTCCGGAAAATTTCAGTCATTCAAATTCCTGGGTTCCTCTCCCTGACCAGATGACACTCAGGGACTTTTACACCAGTTTTATGCAAGCGCTTGTTCGAGGGAATTTCCCATGAGGTGGACTCTCCCAACAATATATTCCATCAGCTTTATACTTGTATGTAATAGTAAGCACATTTTACAGCGAACAATAAAAAATATACACTTACTTTATGGTTATTGATTTCCAATCACTATTTGTAATTCAGGGTATTTTAATTGTCTCGCCTTATTGTATTCAGCCAAAGACAGCTTCTAAACACTTGTCTCGTTATAAAATTCTTGGAGACTATCAACACAGAGAAATCAAAAATTAATCTCATCTGGGGTGGGAGGTTGCCTTTTGTCCCGTTAACTGAGAAAGGATATAATTACATTGGTAGCAATACAGAGATTTTTCACTTCATGCATTCCAGGGTTGACGACCTCATATTATGGAGGCTTTAACAGGTTATTCATAGAAGGAGAGGTGATCGTATTGAAACATACCAGACCTTCAGCAGAGTGGATCAGGTAGATACGAACTTGATGTTTTTATCGTCCAAAATTCTTGTCATTGTTACAGAACCTCGACAGTGTGGAAGCAATACATTCTGCCCATCAAATCCACACTGACCTACCGAACAAAATCCCACCCAGACCTGACCGCTACCCTGTCTATTTAACCTTGCAATTTGCTTGACTAACCCACTTAACCTACACATTCCCAGACACTATGGCAATTTAGGATGGCCAATACACTCTAAGGTGCACACTGGTGCACTGGGAGGAAACCCACACAGGCACAGGGAGAATGTTAAAGCTCCACATGAAGGGTCGTCCGAGGTTGTAATTGCACCCAGCTCCTTGGTGAGATGAGGCAGCAGTGCTAACGACAGATCCACCATGCTGCCTCGTTAGCTGTATTAGTTACTTGTGGCTGACTGAGGAAATCTGCCTGATTTGTTCCTATCACTCACCCTGACCCATTTTGAGACCTTTACTATTGGCAGTTTCACCAACCTGGCTATGTTTAAAATTTGTTGTGAGCAGTGGAGGAGTGAGACTAGAAAAGGAAACAGTGACACCCTCCAACCTCAGTGAGAACTGAGTGAGAAGAAATTCACAAAGTGGAAATTCACTAAAGTGGGAATTCTCTTTCCCAGGAGCTTGGGAGGTTTGAATCTGTATATTAAATCGAGGCTGACTTTGTCTGATTTTCCATAGACAAGTGAATCAGGAGTAATGGTGCATGGAGAGAAAAGTGCAACTGGGACCACAATGAGATGACCTACGATCTTATTTACTGATGGAATAGTGTCAAAGGGCCGAATGGCCCCCTCGTGTCAATCAGCCCTATGTTCTGATAGCCCATTTAACCCTTCAGTTACACAGGGGCAGATCGAGGCCTCTCCGATGGTTAGATGTAGTTTGGGAAATGTACTTGGAAAATCCAGATTGAGTCAGGAAGTGATCCGCACCTCCCAATTATTCTTTCCAGGCTCCCCCTCTCTGTAACTTCCGCTACAGAGGTGGGTCATGTTACTGACCCAGATTCTGTTTGAATACCTCCTTCTACCCGCATCCAGGGTTAGCTCAAGCAAATTCCATGCTCTCCCTGAATGCAACATTGTACAACACGACTTCCAGGGAAATAACCAGTTTCTTTTCCAAAAGAATAACATTAGACTGTAAGAAATGTGAGCAGGAACAGGCTATTCGGCCCCTCAAGCCTGCACTGTCATTCAATAAGAACATGGCTGATCTACTCCCCCGCTCAACTCCAATTTCCTGCTAGCCTCTTGTATCTCTTACCTCGCTGATGTGTCAAAAAACAATCCAATCCGTCTGTAAATACATTCAGTGTTAGAGCCTCCACAATCTCTGGATTAGGGAATTCAAGACATTCACTACCTTCTGAAAGTGGACTTTTCTTTGCATCTCAGTTTGAAATCGATATCCCTTATTCTGTATCTACATCCTGGGCTTGAGACTCTGCCTTGGAATGGACCCACATTCTCAAACTCTACCTTGCCAACCCCCGCTCTCCACCCATCCCCCCGTATCTTGTACGTTTCAGTCATATCACCCTCATTCATTTCAACCACATTGAATAAGCGCCTCACCATCTTAGATGTACTCAATAATTCAACCCTTTCATTCCAGGAACACGCCTAACGAACCAGCCTAGTTACTTGCTGCATCAGCATGCTGATGTTATCTTTCTACACAAGAACAATCCCATCCCTTTGCACTGTTCCTTTTGTGGGAGTCCTCTCCATTAAATAACAGCTTATCTTTTGGTTGTCAGTGTCATCCTCAAACTCGGATGTATATTGCCCTCAGCTCCCGCCATCAGGCTTTCAGTACAGATTGTAAATATATCTTGCCCTTGCACTGATATTTGTGATACTCCAGCAGATACATTTTATCAGAATGATCCGTTAACACTGACTCTCCAATTTCTATGTGTTAACCAACCATCATCAAATGCTAATCCATTATCTGCCATACTCTGAGCTTCTGTCTTCCATCACCATTTTTATTTTGTGATTCCTTGTGAAAAATCTCTGAAAATCCTCTTGCCTCCCAGTCTCCCTTTATCATATCAGATTATTGCATTCTCAGGGATCTCCAGAAAGCTTTGCATGATTTTACACGGCAAAATATAGATCCCCTTTCACGAAACCATGCTGACTCTGTGCAAAGCTTTTCGAAATGGTCTCCAATTCCTTCCTTAATAACAGACTCTTGCACATTCCCAGCAATAATGGTGAGGCTAAATGGTTTCTGCATTCTGTCTCGCTCCTTTCTTAAAGACAGGCGCCACATTGGAGGTTCTCCAGATTCGCTGGAACACTCCTGTAATGCAGAGAGTTATGGAATATTTCACACAGTGCTGCCAGTCACTCTATAACTGCTGTTTCTAAAACAAACTGTGAATTACTGCGGTCCTGCCTACCCTTACTCTTATACATTTATTAAAAAAACTTTGTTCTTTTTGTAAGAGACAGTTCATGAACTTTCCTCCGAGTACCGTTTTGAATATATCATTGAAATACTTACAGTGCCTTCTCCTGAGACGAATGATGTAAAATTCTGGTGTAAATTATCTATCTGTTCCCTCTCGGCATACCCTCCAAACGTCCTCAATATACTTTCCTGACTTCATTTCTACCAAAGGTCATACATTCTTCTTGAAAATTCTTTATAAACACAAAAAAAACTCGTTCTGCTTGTCTTTATATTTCTTGCCAATTGGTTTACATCATATCTTTTAATCGTTTTCCCTCACTTTATAGATTGATACAGTCATACTGTGCACAAACAGACCCTTTGATCCAACCTGTACATGCCGACCAGGTTTTCCAAATTGAACTTTTCCCGTCTGTTTACATTTAGCCTATATGCTTCTGAACGTTTCCCATTTGCCCAATTATCTTTTCAATGTTGTTACTGCACTTGCATCTGCCACTCTTCCTCTGGCAGCTCATTCCATGCACACATCACTCACTGTGTGAAAACTTTGCTCCTTTGTCCTTTTTAAATCTTCCCCATTTCACCTTAAATTATGTCCTCTATGTTTGGACTCACCCATCCTATGGAAAAGACCTTGGGTACTCACCCTATCCATGCATCCTATGATATTATGGACTGCTAGAATGGCACACCTCAACCTCATACACTCTATCTGTTACTAGCTTCAAGAACAAGCATTTAAAGTTAAGTACTGCAAATTTGAAACAGTATTAAAAATGCCAGGTAAACAACACTCAGCACAAAATTCATCCTGTGATTTTTCTTTCTTCTTGTTACAATACTAAGTTAGCATGAATCTCTTACTCGTGACAGTAAGAAGACAAACACCTGAAATCCTTTGTCTAAAGGGGGTGATGATCTCTAGAGTGAAAACGTATCTCTGGCCAGATCTATGTAAGAAAATGAATTCTTATACCACACAGTCAGCGTCCAGTTGCCTTTAGCAAAGTGAGATGAAGGCTGAGTTTTTTTGGATTGTGGATCACAGTGCAAATTCCGTGCAAAGGAGGAGAGGTGTTTTCTATAAGGTTTACTCCAAGAAGGAAACTTTCTGGAGTGGGATGTGAATGGGAGGTGTAAAACAGCATGAATGGAGAGGCCGAGTCACAGTGAGACCAGAGGCAAAGTGACAACACAAAACGCAGTTTGATGCTTGTGCAGGGAAGGTAGACTCGATCAAAGAACTTCAGGTGAAGGGGGCAAGGACCATAATGTGAGAGAATGTTCCCTGTAATTGGAGTGGGACAACCTGGAATCAGGAAGGGTAGATGAGCAGGGAAGAGAATGGAGCAGCAATGGCAGACGTTTCTGGGGGGAATTCAAGAAGCACAGCTGAATTTCATGCGTAGCATCTGCTTCTAGTCCCTGATATAAAAATGACAAATCTAGCCCAACAGTCATGCTCATCAATAGTATTCTTGGAATCCTTTGTCAACCATGGGTGGTTCATCTTATAAACAGAAATAATAATTGCTAAGCGTTATGGAATATCTGCTTGAATGTCTGCCCATGTCTACCCAATGACCTTCCTTTCGGTATGCTTTCACATACCGCTTCATACCACTTGTGAGGCAGAAATCCCCACCCATGACACCTTCCCATGCAATTGCAGAAGCTGCAACACTTGTCCATTCACCTCTTCCCTCCTCACTGTCCAAGGACCCAATCAAACCTTCCCGGTGAAGCTGCATTTTTCTTACTCTTTCAATCCAGTCTCCTGTCATTGCTGCTAACAATGCAGTCTCCTTTACACTGGGGAGGCCAAACAATGATTGCTTTGAGGAACACTCCCACTCTGTCTGTAGGACTAACAGATCATATATAAGTTCTGCAGTCTTGCCACATCGAGTTATAAACATCGGTGGATCATTAAACAACTGACGGGAGGAGAGGACTCCACAAATATCCCCATCCTAAATAAAGGAACAGCCATGTACATCAGAGTAAAAGGCAAGGATGTTGTATATGCACCATCCTCGCCAGAAGTGTTGAATTGCTGATCCACCTGACCCTCGCCATGATAACCACAGAATCTCAGATGCCAGCCTTCAACCAATTCGATTCGCTATACGTGACATGAAGAAACAGCTGACCACAGAAGATACGACAAAGGCAATGAGCCCTGAAACCATTCCTGCAATAGGACTGAAGACTAGTACTGCACAACAAGCAGTGTCCCTGGGAAAGCTGATTCTTTCCAGCTCCAACTCTGACATCCCACTGGCAATGTGGAAAATTACTCAGTTATGTCCAGTTGACAAAGAGGAGAATAATTACAATCCGATCAATTGTCACCTCCTGAGTCCCATCGCCCTCGTCAAATTGGTGGGAAAGTTCTTTTTGACAGAGCTGTCAATCAGCACAGAAATAACCTGCTCAGTGTGGTTTCCAATAGGGCCCCATGTAGAGATGATGCTGTTGTGGAAATGTCACTGGATTAATATTCCAGACCAGGCTAATGTTCTGGCAGCTGGTGAATCTTAAAAACAATTAATAACATATCGAGATCTAATATTTGGCGTCAGTGACAGTGCCCTTGAAGTGAATGTCGTTTGTAAGCATCTATTTCCTTCCCCCATGCAATTTAGATTAGAGTGCAGTGTGGAAACAGGCTCTTCGGCCCCACAAGTCTCCACCGACCCGCCGAAGCACAACCCACCCATACCCCTACATTAACCCCTTACCTAATACTACGGGCAATTTAGCATGGCCAATTCACCTGACCTGCACATCTTTGGACTGTGGGAGGAAACCGGAGCATGCTGAGGAAAACCATGCAGACACAGGGAGAACGTGCAAACTCCACACAGCCAGTCGCCTGAGGTGGGAATTAAACCCGGGTCTCTGGCGCTGTGAGGCATCAGTGCTAACCACTGTGCCGCCGTGCCACCCACAATTCACGAACCACTTTGCACTAAAATCGTGTTTTATAAAGACGTGTTATCGGAGCACTATGTGGAAGCGAATCTCCTCAGCTTTCCTGGTCTGGCTTAAACGTGACTCCAGACACACAGACATGTCATAAACCCTTCAATGGCCTCTGAAAAAGTCAAACAAGACACTCTATTGTATCAAACTGATCTGCGTTCTTAAAAGACAAAATCAAATAGAGCACCCAACATCGGCCTCGGTATCAGAAAAGGGAATGGGAAATGCAGTCCTGCTGACCCTGCAGTGTCCTCCTTTCTAACATCTGAGTGCTTATGACAACATTTACAGAGCATTCCCACAGACTACACAGAAATATTGGGAAAGGAGTGGGCATTCGACACGTTGAGCTTTCCCCATACTAGCTCATCGAGAAAATCTCCTCAATGCAGTTTTCCCCACAAAGTGTTCATGTCCCTTCGTATGATTAATCATTGGGACATATACATCTGGACTGTTGTGCTCGCTTCGGTCCATGAATTGCGCTCCTCCATTCAATATACAGGTAGTGCTCCGATAATACGTCTTTATTAAACACGATTTCGGTGCAAAGTGGGTCGTGAATTGTGGAACTTTATAAAGCGAGCTCCTGTTCACTGTGACACTATTCCATCCCAGGTACCAGCTGAACAGAAAAACCCAGCCTCAGGATCCTCTGTCTGCAAAATTTCCCCCCTTTTTGTGTTCAGCTAAAACATGAATTTAATCCAACCTGCAAGCCTTGATCCTTAGCGTGAACTGACAGTTGTATTCTACATTTAGAAGGAACTTTATTTCAAACCAAGGCGTGAATCTTGAGGAGAACGGAAATTCGTTGTCGGCATTAGGTGGTGAGTCGGCGCTGCGTGCTTTTTGGTGAAGAGCTTGGTGAAAGATACACTGCTGGGGTCAGTGACTAGTGTTAAAGTGCTACATTTACTGTACTATTTCATTACAATATATGATTTAAAGATTTACGAAGACTGTGCTATTATTTGTGTTAGGCTGACTATTATTGTTTTATTTTTTACTGGTGTTATTGGGAGTTCACCCCTTATCCTCTTTTCCCCTCAGGCCCCATTATTATATTGCACAGTTTTCACTAATGCAATGTTCCAGAGGAACACAGCACTGCATTACTGGACAATTACCTGTAATGACCACTAATTTTCCATCTACACAGCATACACCTTCTCTCTTCCCATCCCTTCAGTTTTTGAAATCCTTATTTATTTTCGTTGCCTTGACTTCCACAATTTATGTGGTAGAGAATTCCCCAGGGTCACCAGTCTCTGTGTGCAGACATTTATTCTCATATCAATGCAGACTGGCCTATCTGTAGCTAATACTGTGGCCCTTTGTTTCTGACGTCCTAGCCAGTTGAATTATCAACCCTGCATCCAATCTGTCTTGCCCGAACAAATATTTCACTGCCATCTCCAAGCGTTTTCCTAAACCCAATGGAATACAACCCCAGTCTCCCGAAACTCTGCTTCTACAACAAGCTTGTCATCCCACAGTTCAGTCTGGTCATCCTTCGCTGCATTCCCTCAATGTCAGCTTTGTCCTTTGTTAGGTAAGGAGACCAAAACGTCACACAACACTGCACAATATTCGAGATGGGGTCTCGCCAAGGCCCTGTGCAGCTGCAGTAAAACTCTCTTACTCCTGGACTGAAATCCCCCTGAAATGAAGGTCAACACACCATTTATCTTCTTAACTGCTTTCGACATTCACAATCAAACAATCAAAGAAGAAAGAGACTGTCCTGTCAGAAAAGCAACACAATCTACAATAGTCCTACTTACTTACATGAGATCCGTAGCCCTAAATGTTATGATACTTGAAATGCTGAACGTTTACTCCTGTTCGCAACACCTTCAAATTGGAAAATAATTCTCAAATCATATCTAAACCTCAAACCATTCACTTTAAACCTCTGTTGATTGTTCTTATCCCACTGACTAAAAGGAACAGCGCTCTATCCATCCTGTCCATACCCCTTGTAATCTTATCCTTCTGAATCACATCCACCTCTGCTTTCTCTGCAATAACTCTGCAACAAAGTAAACAACTCCAGCTTATCCAGCCTCTCTCCATGGCTGTTATGCTACATCTCAGGAAACAATCTGATGAATCTCCTCTGCAGCCCCTTCAGTGCAATCGCATCCTTCCTGTAACGTGACTCTGAGAACGCCACACAGTATTTCATTCTGGCCAAACCGAAGTCCTGTGTAGCTCTTATAATCTATGCCTCGGTGAATAAAGGATATGCTTGTTATCCATAATGCCTTCTTAACTGAACTATTATCCAGTCCAATTACATTCAGGAATGTGTGGACAAGCACCCTCCGAGTTTCCTCGTGTGCTGCCGTTCATTGAGTCCTCCCTTGTCTGGTTCTTTCTTCCAAATTGCATCACCTCATCTTTTTCAGGGTTACATTGCATCTACCATTGATCTGCCTATCTGACCAATCCATCTATATCTTCCTGTAACACATGACCTTCCTCCTCACTGACAAGCATACACTTACTTATCACACCCACAGCATTCACATCAAGATCATTCATGAATACCATAAATAATAAGGGACACAGCACTGATTCCTGTAACACATACCAGGATACACTGGTCTCCAGTCACATAAACAGGTTCTGATCTGTGTCCTGCCGCTAAGACAATGTGAATGTCACTTAGGATGTAACCCTTGATACCATGAGATTGTACTTTCTTTACCAGTTTCCCCGTGCTGCTTTGTCAAAGGCTTGGCTGAAAACCCATATAAATGACCAATTCGATAAAAATCAATAAAATTCATTCAGCATGGCTGCCCTCGGATGACTTCATGCTAAGGATTCCTGATCAAATATTGCCTCTCTAAATGAAGATTAGTTTTCTCCTTACCAATTTTCACCAATAGTTTCCCTGACACTGATTTGACCATCACGGATCTACTGTTCCCTGTTCTATATTCACCAGTACTCCGGCCCATCCCCTGTGACGAGATTCGACTTAAACATTTGGGTCAGGGCTTTTCATCACTTGTCTCCAACAGCAGTATGTGATACATCTCATCCAGAATGGGGACTTGTCCATCTTTATACCAGCCAAAACTATCATTCTCTGCTCGCATTTTAGATCAAGCTGCTCAAGAGCTTCCCAGTCCGGTCATCTTAAAATAAGTAGCTGTCTCCTTCTTCTCTCAAGTATAACAGATGTGAAGCACTCAAGTCACAATCTATCAATCTTCTCCAGCTTCACACAAATATTGCCCCTTGGTTTCTAATGATTTCTGATTGTTTCCTGGTTATTCTGTTCTGCTTGATATTCTTGCAGAATATCTTGGTATGCTCGCTAATCTTGTCAATATGGAGAAAGTGAGGACTGCAGATGCTGGAGATCAGAGTTTAAAAATGTGTTGCTGGAAAAGTGCAGCAGGTCAGGCAGCATCAAATGAGCAGGAGAATCGACGTTTCGGGCATAAGCCCTTCTTCACGCATCTTGTCAATGCCCCATGTTCTTCTATCCCCTTTGTGTTAATTTTTTTCAAGTTTCACTGCGAACACCTCTCAATCTCTGAAACGCCCGTGATCACAGGCTGAATTTCCTCAGCAGACAACCTTGCTATCTGAGCGATTTATCTGGAGAGTGTCCATTCAGTATATGTAATCAGTATATTTTGCTTAAATCAGGACATAAAACTGTCCAGGTACAGTCTCACCAACACTCTGTGTAACTCGTGCATTACGTCTTTAATTCTCGTCGGAGCAAATTGCTGCAGATGCTGGAATCTGTACTGAAACTAACACATGCTGGAGATCACAGCGAGTCTGACAGCATCCGTGGAAAGAGAGCAATGTGACATTTTGAATCTAGTTGACTCTTCATCGTTTGTATTCGGATTCTCTTTAAATGAAGGCAAACCTAACGTTTTCCTTCCCCGATTGCATAATTTCCTCCCAATAACCTTGGCTTTATTAATTTTTTGCTAACGTACTGTATGAATTCTTTGAAAATCCTACTACTGAATATCCAACGATATCATATCAACTGGTTTTCCGTTGTTTTCATCTACAATATACGTCTTCAACCAAACAGTTTCCAAATTTTGGCTTTCCTTCGAGAAATCCAGCAACATTCTCTAGTCGGTAGCTGATACTATCTAAGTGTCCATTATCATATTATCTATAATAAATTCCAAGAGATTCCCTACTGTCGATGTCAATTTAACTTGTCTGTAGTTATCCACTCCCCCTCTCCCTCCCTTCTTAAATCCTTGGAATGCATTTATAACCTTCCAAATTGAATATGGAAAAATACAGTGATCCTCAATGCAATCAATCTGTGTATAGTTGCTTTCCCAGAAATTTCAGTATGAAGTACGTCTGGTCTGTCAAACTTATCAATGCTAAATCCATCTGTGTTTTCAAATACTATCTCATCACTGAAATGGATGATTTTAGTCTTTGGTTACACAAATCAAATAATCACTTGGTATTTCTTGGTGATTTCCTGGATCTTCCTCCATGAAGACAGAAATAAAGTAAAAGTTTGATTTCCCTGTCATGTTTCTGTTCTCTATATAAAATTATCCTGTCCACATATTCACTGTTCCACATTTGACTTTGCTTTTATTTTCTTTTAAGACATTGTTAGAGATTTTTAATCAGAGTTTTTGTTTCTTGTTAGTTTGCATTCTTCTTCTCTTTCTGATTTCCTATCAGTTTCTTAGTCCTCCTGTGTTCCAAATAATCCATAATATCTGGTATTTTTCTGAGCCACTTTCCTTGATCTAATACCGTTTTTAGCTTGTTTAGTTAACCATGGTTATATCGCCTTTCCCTTTTGTTATTTGCACCATGGAGGACATATGTGTACTGTACACATTATTGAGTTTGCATAAATAACAGACATTGCCTATCTTTCATTAAAGCTTTTTCATGTATTTTCAAATTCACTGAAGCCAGCTTTCCCCTTGCATGACTCTGGTAGACATTCTTATTTTAAGAAAAAAAAGTCTGCTTTGTATTCAGTCGTCATGTAAAACTTAATATATTTAGATCACTATTCATAAAAGCTCCTTTACAACAATGTTTTTAATTAGCTATTCTGATCACATATCACCATTCTGATCTCGAGCTGGGTGCTCAACATTCTGTTAAAGCAACCCATCTCATAAGCGCTCATGAAATCCATTTGCCCAGCACTAACATGCACTTGGGTGAACACTGCTCTGATATAACTTGAAGCTGTCGATTATTACTGCAGTACATACAAACCTGTATATCCAATTTCCTGTTTTGTAACATACACAAAATTTGTATCACAATTTTATCTTTGACATTAAACTCGCTTTAATGTTTGCTTCACCTTGTTGTTTCGAAGCTCTACATTACCTGCTTCTGTGGAATCTGAGTAACGTGGGCTTTGGGGAGATTAATGGTAGAGTTAGGAGAGATGTTTGGTGAGACATATCTCAACATTGATATTATCTCACCACAGCTTACCCGTTCTTCTCAAGGTGTCATTTAAATATTTTCACCAGATCTCCCGTTATGCTGTTGGAGTAGAGAAGGACAATGATCTTTCTACAATGCTGTATTCTCCCAGACAGCTGAGACAGCTTTTATCTGGGTGAGAATCTTCCAGCAGGTTTGTAAAGTGTTGCTGATGTTGTACAGGATCTTAGTGAGATCATATCTGGAGTAGTGTTGCACAGATTTAAACTTCCGACTGAGGAAAGGATATTTTAATTAACTCAGAGATTATTCACTCAACTGATTTCACCAACGAAGTTGTTAATCATAGAATCCCTGCAGTGTGGAAGCAGGCCATTTGACCCATTGACTCCATACTGATCCTCCGAAGACCATCCCATCCAAACCCCACTCCCCTCCCAACCCAATCTCTGCAACCTGGCATTTTCCATGACTAATGCACCTACACTGCACTTCTTGGGACTGTAGGAGTTAAGTGGCGTACCAGACAGAAACGCAAGCAAGTACAGCGATAATGTGCAAACTACACGCAGGCAGTGACCCGAGACTGAAATTGAACCCAGATCTCTGGTGCTGGGAGGCAGCAGTGCTAACCACTAAGCTCGGCGCAGTATGGTGGCTCAATGGTTAACACTCCTGCCTCACAGCTCCAGGAACCCGGGTTTAATTCCGACCTCGGGACACTGTCTGTGTGGAGGTTGCACATTCTCCCCGTGTCTGCGTGTGTTTTCTCCAGGTGCTCTGGTTTTCTCCCTCAGTCCAAAGATGGGGAGGTTAGGTAAATTGGTCAGGCTAAATTGCCCATAATGTTAGGTGGATTAGTCAGGGGTAAATATAGGGAAGGGGGGGGAGGTGTGGATTTATCTTCGGAGGGGCGGTGTGGACTTGTTGGGTCGAAGGGCCTGTTTCCACACTGTAAGTAATCTAATCTACCCATTGTGGGCAAGATAACTTGCCGGAACAATTCAGCTCTTGAAATGTGACGTAATAGCAGGGTGATTCCATAAGTCCCTAAACCTGTGATTGAGCAACAGGAGGAAGACATTGAGATCTCAAGTGGCTTTTTCAGGAACAGGAGCACGACATGCAAGCCAACGAGACCATAAAGTAGGAAATCCAGTCGGACATTCAGCGCATCGAGACTACAAAGTAGGAGCACCAGGAGGAAATTCAGCCCATGAAGACTATAATGTAGAAACACCAAGAGGACATTCAGCCCATTGAGACTATAATGTCGGAATACCAGGAGGACATTCAGCACATTAAGGTGATTCAAGCAGGAACCGAATGAGTCTATTCATACATTCATGTCCCTTACACAGCAATTGGAGCAGATCGTTTACAGCCTTGTGCCTGATAAACAGGAATTGAAAGGGAATGTGGAGGCTATAGAAAGGGAAGTACCGAGAATAACCAACTTCACCATGGAATGAAAAGTAATGAGCAAACTTTTGGGACTGAAGACAAATTGTTAGAATCTGTTATTAATGAAGTAATGTCAGGAGATTTTCAGAGTCAAACCACAAATCATCACGGTCAACATAATTCAGAATTGAATGATTTGTCTTTCTTTTTGTAAAAAGTGACAAACAAGGTGGATAAAGCAGATCCTGTAGATGTATTATTTCTGGACTTCCAGCTGGCATTGCATAACGTGCCTCACGAAAGATTAACATGCAAAACAGTAGCAAATGGGTTAGAAAAATTTACTTGCTTGGAAACGGTTAACCAATAAAAGCCATGATATGGAGGTGCTGGGTTTGACTGGTTGATGAAGGTCAGAAATCACACACTAGTTTATAGTCCAACGGCTTTATTTAAAACAGAAGATTTCTTAGTGCTGCTCCTTCATCAGGTGTTAGTGAGAGAGGAGGACCTTAGATATCGAACTTATAAGGAAAAGATCAAAGGGTTGTACAACTCATGTGCATGAATTGTCCAATTCTACGATGGCTAGTAAATCTTTAATCAGTTAGAGTGAAGATGCAGATTTTGATTGATTAATATGCAAATCGCAGAATTTATGTCAAGTCACTGCCTGGAGATATATTCAGGTATTATCGATGTAAAGGAGGTGACACATCTGGTCAGAGAATGCATTTTTACCCATGAGGATTGTTTGGAGTATGTCTGTGTCTTCACCTGTAGTCAAAATTGCTTTATTTCCAAAGTATGACTTCAAAATACCTCATTGACTGGTTGTCTACAAATTGTATATTATTTGAGAACATATAATGTGTCTGCAAATACAGAAGTGCAAATTTAGCCCACAGATTTGTGTGCGTGCGTGTGCAAGACTGAGTGTCGGTGTGAAGGGAAAAGAGTGAGTGTGTATGTGAGAGGGAGTGAGGTGGAGTGTGCGTGTGTGGGGGGGAGAAACAGACAGGGTGTGGGTGTGCGTGTGAGAGAGGACGATTGTGAGATTGCACGGGCAGGAGCGGTAGAGTTTGCAAAGGTGGATGTCAGGGGAGAGCGAGAGAGTGCATGTGTCCTCGTTATGACACAGACTGATTTGGCAGATCCCTTTCCCCACACACACTCACACCGTGGTTTCAGAGCTTCCCCTCTCTACAGCCTCTACTCCATTTGTTGTTCATGTTACGCACCCAGATGCTGCAACTACAATCCCCATCCTCCATCCAGAGTTGGGTCACCAAATCCTCAGGTCTCCCTGAATGTCTGAGGCAGCTCACAGCACAACCTCCAGCAAACCATCCCCAAACCCTCCACTAACCTTTCAACAACAGGAGTCTGTCAGAAGTATCTCAACTACAAATTAGATGCCTGCTCCTTTACAATAGTACACGAGGAGCTTCCTTGTGTTACTGACTGCGCGATCAGATGAGAGGAACAAGCACAGGCGTTCACTGGACAGATAAATTTCAAAGACGTGTATCAAAGCTGCTGGAAACCCTTGTCCATCAAGAAGTACCAAATGGGACACACTGGGAAGTAAACAGCAGCCCAACACACACCAAATCATTGTTTCTGAGCTTCACAATGTCAGCACTCGATACACTTGGGAAGCAACGACAGTGAAATATACAGAAAAACAACTGATTAATTAACGGACAACGTGTTGTGAAAATATGGATAAGGAGACGGGGAGTGGCAGTAACTGGAGAAGTGAGATAACGGTGGGTCCAATCACAAGAATGATAACATTCAATTTTTTAAAAATGCCAGATCAGTTGAAATGGTTCATTCCAACAAATTCTGAATCTGCCTCACAGAACCATCCCAAACACCATAAATTGGGACAAGGTACTACCAAGATTGGAGAGCTCCGGATTACTCCATAGTGGGTGAAGATACCAGCTGGACTGGAGAGCTGTGCAGACCATGCTAGCGGATTACTCCATCAACTGCAGGATGGTACCAGCCGGAATGGAGAGTTCTGCAGACCATGCTAGTGGATTACTCCATCAACTGTCCCACGTGCCCAGCAGAGGGAACATTGCAAACCTTTGCCAGTATATTGCTACTACATATGCACTACAGAAATTCCTTGCACGAGAGGATTTGCAACCCATGCAGTGCGTGACAGTCAATGGGCTTCCACAAATGTATGGTTCTGTGTGTGTGTGTGTGTGTGTGTGTGTGTGTGTGTGTGTGTGTGTGTGTGTGCTGGCGGCAGTGGATATTATAATTGTTGCTTGAGAGAGGACACACATGGAGAAAATAAATTTAAATGTGAACAACTGGCAGGGGTTTGTGTAATTAACAGAGGGAGACTGAGGATCGTGTCATAGACGGAGGTGACGACGTGCTTGTGAATATTAAAGTAAAGGCATTGCCAGGCCCAACAACAATATAAATCAATCCACACAGGAATGATGGGATTTTGGTGTGCATTTAGATGCAAGCCATGGACTATCGAATCAGATTTGCTTTGGCGGGTTTGACGCTGGGAAAGTCAGCAGCAGATTATCGGCTTCACTGAGACTCTATTTCATAGAACAAGGTTGAAATAGCAGATGTGATGAACCAGTGAAGTATATTCTGCAGGTGTCAATAGTTAAAACTAGGAATGGCCAGGGTATGATTTTAGAAATCACCTCGTAGTAAAAGGGATCACCATAGTTGTGACTCGTCTGTTTCAGCCACAGTTATTGGCCAGGGGTGAGATGAAGTCAGAAGAAGGAAATGGGGTTTGTAACCAGAACAGAAGACAGTGACCTCCAAGCTTTCAATATTTACCTAGCAAGGGCAGTGATGCAATGAATCCTGGTTCATACCTGAAACTGAGTAGGTCAAGGACAAGGCAAAGTGTCAGAACAGAAGGATAAAAAGATTGAACAAGCTCACTGTTGTCGTTTATAGTGGTTTGGAGCGTGAATATTTACAGAGTAGAGTAAATGAAAAGAACAGTAATGCAGTCACACATGGTAAATGCAAATGATAAATGGACAGTGAAACTTACCAGGGACACCAGCAATAGCCAGGATAGGATAATAAAAATATTGAATAACGAGAAGTGCCAGTTGGATCCGTGTTGGTAATGACAACCAATAATACGTAGCAAAAACCGCAGCATAATAGGAAAAACTCCTGTCCATTGGTGCAACAATCCAGTCTAATATTAGCAGATTCTGATCCATTGTTGGAACATTGCACTCTAATATTCTCAGATTCTGATCGCTCCTCCTCCCCTCTATGGAGCTGCTGATCCCTGTTAGAGTTTTCGATGATTCTCCCACTCGTACTATGGGATAACACATTGAATGAAGCCCATTTATCACTTAAAGAAGGAAACTCTCCATTGGGACAATTTTAATCCATGGAGACCGACATTAACCACAATCACTGAACAAACAGGTTCAGTTAACCTGTTCCTTACATCATTTTACTCATCCTAATAAAATGGAACACTTACTCACTCAGTGTTGAATGGGTGAGGTCTGCTAATCGATAGATCATAAATCTTTCCATCTTTTTTATCTTTCTTCCATGCATGTGGGAGTTATGCCGATACACTACAGAGTTGCGTATATCCCACCCTGTTTAAAGAAGGAGACAGGGATAAAAAAACAGACTAGATGTATCAACTGTCAGGTGGAGAAATTTCCAGATACCTTTGAGAAATGTGGCTCCTAGTTTGAAATGCCCTTTCATCAACCTTTTCATAACGTGGAGACACCATTCAGAACATTGACATTGCTGCTCAGGAGCAGGAAGAAACAATTCTGTTCCCATGTGCCTGCTACAGAGACATAGGAAGAAGGCATTCAGCCTTATGGACCTGTTCCAGATAATGGAGGAGGCCATTCAGCCTCTTTAACGTGTTCCTCATTCAGCTTCTCAGATCTGTATAACAAAAGCACAGTCAGTCAGCATGTTTGCTTAATTAGTAAGAAATAAAATATGAACGCAGCATTCAGATTTTGATGGTGTTTTATAGAAACAGCAGAAAGGATTTCAGTCCAATCGAACTGAAGGAAATGTGAAGACGCCATTCAGACCCTCAGGTCTATTCCACAGGAGCAGCAGGAGAGCACAGAGAGAAAGGAGCCGGTTACTCAGGGACATCAGGAGGAGAGCAGACAGCTAATGGGGCCTGTTATACAGGGGCACCGGGGTAGAGCAAATAGTTATTCAAACCTGTTACTCACGGACACCAAAAGGAAACTACACAGATGTTAGGGCCTGTAACTCAAAAACAGCAGTAGGAGAGCACACAGCTCTTGGTGCCTATTACTCCGGAGCAGCAGGTGGAGAACGCATAGCTATTGGAGCCTATTTCTGAGGGGCAGCTGGAGGAGACCACACATCTATTGGAGCCAATTACTCACGGGCAGCAACAGGAGACCATAGAGATTTGGGATCCAGTTAGTCAGGTGCAGGAGGAGGAGAATTGACAGCAATTGGAGGCTGTTACTCAGGGGCAGAAGGAGAGCACATACCTATTGGCAACTGTTACTCAGGGGCAGCAACAGGAGAGCACACAGCTCTTGGTGCCTGTTACTCCGGAGCAGGAGGAGGAGAGCGCACAGATATTGTAGACTGTTACTCAGAGGCAGAAGGAGGAGAACACACATTTATTGGAAACGGTTAGTCAGGGGCATCAGCAAGAGACCATATGGCTGTTGTAGCCTATTCCTCAGGAGCAGCAGAAGCAGAGCACACGGCTCTTGGCGTCTGTTACTCTGGGAGAGGAGGAGAGCACACAGCGGGCCGCAGCGGGAGACCACAGAGCTTTTGGAGCCTTTTATGCAGGAGCAGGAGGAGTAAAACACACAGCTATTGAAGCCTGTTACTCAGGGACAGTAGCAGGATATCACACAGCTCTTGGTGCCTGTTATTCGGTGGCAGGAGGAGAGAGAGCACAGCTATTGTGGCCTGTTACTAAGGACCAGCAGGAGGAGAGCGCACAGCTATTGGAACCTGTTATTCAGAAGCAGGAGGAGGAGAATGCACAGCTATTGGGTCTGTGACTCAGGGGCAGCAGGAGAGCACACAGCTATTGAGGCCTGATACTCAGGAGCAGTTGCAGGAGAGCATGCAGTTCTTGGTGCCTGTTACTCCGGGGCAGAAGGAGAGCACACAGGTATTGTAGCCTGTTATTCTGAGGCAGAAGGAGGAGAACACACTTTTTTTTGGAGACAGTTAGTCAGGAGCATCAGCAAGAGACCACATGGCTGTTGTAGCCTATTCCTCAGGAGCAGCAGGAGCAGAGCACACAGCTCTTGGCGTCGATTACTTTGGGGGAGGAGGACAGCTATTGGAGCCAGTCACACACAATCAGCTGGGGAGAGTATACAGCTATTGGAGCCTGTTAATCAGGAGCAGCAACAGGAGAGTATAGAGCTTTTGGAGCCTGTTATTCAAGAGCAGGAGGAGGAGAATGCACAGCTATTGGAACCTGTTAATCAGGAGCAGGAGGAGAATGCACAACTATTAGAACCTATTACTCACGGCCAGCAGCAGGAGACCATAGAGCTCTTGGAGCCCTTTATTCAGGCGCAGGAGTAGGAGAATGCACAGCAATTGGAGACTGTTACTCAGGGGCAGGAGGAGAGTATATTGCTATAGGATACTGTTACTCAGGGTCAGCAGGAGGAGAGCACACAGCTCTTTGGTGTCTGTTACTCTGGAGCAGGAGGTGAAGAGCACACACCTATTGTAGACTGCTGCTCAGTAGCAACAGCAGAAGTGTACACAGTTATTGGAGCCTGTTACACAGAGCAGCAGGGGAGAGTACACAGCTATTGGAGCCTGTTACCCTGGTGCAGTAGCAGGATATCACACAGCCATTGGAGCCTATTACTCAAGAGCAGCAGGAGGAGAGCACACAGCTCTTGGTGCCTGTTACTCGAGGGGCAGGAGGAGAGCACACAGCCATTGTAACCTGTTACTCAGGAACTTCAGGAGGAGAGCACACACCTACTGGAGGCTGTTACTCAGTGCGGCAGGAGAGCACACAGGTATTGTAGCCTGTTACTCAGGGAGAGCAGGAGGAGAGTACACAGCTATGGGAACATGTTACGCAGATGCAGTCGGAAGAGGGCACACCAATATTGCAGCCTGTTACTCAGAAGCAGCAGAAGGAGAGCACACCGCTATTGGAGCCTGTTACGCAGGGGAATCAAGAGGAGAGCACACAGGTATTGCAGCCTGTTACTCAGGAGCAGCTGGAGGAGAGCTCGCAGCTCTTGGTGCCTGTTATTCTGGATCTGGCGGAGAACACACAGCTAATGTAACCTGTTACGCAGGTACATCAGGACGAGAGCACACAGATATTGGAGACTGTTAATCAATGGCAGCAGGAGGAGAGCACACCGCTATTGGCACCTGCTATTCTTGGGCTTGATGACAGCACAAAGCGTTTTTTTAGCCTGTTAGCAGCAGGAGGAGAGAACACAGTTCTTGGTGCTTTTTACTCAAGAACTTCAGGAGGAGAGCAAACAGCTATTATAGTCTGTTACTCAGGGGAAGCAGGAGCAGAACACACAACCATCGGAGCCTGTTACTCAGGGGAGCAGTAGGACGGTACACAGCTATTGGAGCCAGTTACTCAGGGGCAGCTGGACAAGATCACACAGCTATTGGAGCCTATCACTTGGAAGCAGCGGGAGCAAAGCACACGGCCCTTGGTGCCTGTTACACAGGGACAGGAGGAAGAGAGCACGCAGCTCTTTTGGCATTTTACTCAGGCTCAGAATTACAGCACACAGGTAATGGAGCCTGTTACTCAGGGGCAGCAGGACCAGAGCTGATAGTTACTGGAGCCTGTTACTCAGGAGCAGAGGGATGAGAGCACACATCTCTTTAAGCCTGTTACTCAGGGGCAGAAGTAGAGCAGACAGATATTGGAGCCTGTTACTCAGGACCAGCAGGAGCACAGCACACAGCCTTTGGAGCCTGTTACTCAGGGGCAGCAGGAGGAGAGCACACAGCTATTGGAGCCTGTACTCAGGAGCAGAAGGAGGAGGGCACACAGGTATTGGAGCCTGTTACTCATGGGCAGCAGGAGGAGAGCACACAGCGATTGGAGCCTATTACTCAAGAGCAGCAGGAAGAGAGCACACCGCTATTGGAGCCTATTACCCCGGAGCAGAAAAAGGAGCGCAGGCCCTATTGGAGCCTGTTACTCGGGGGAAGCAAGAGGAGAGCTCGCAGCTCTTGGTGCCTGTTACTCTGGATCTGGCACAAAACACACAGCTATTGTAGCCTGTTACGCAGGGACAGCAGGAGGAGAACACACAGGTGTTGGAGAATGTTTCTCAGGGGCAGAAGGAGGAGTACACTCAGATCTTGGCGCCTGTTACTCTGGAGCAGGATGAGAGCACAAAACATTTGGATCCTGTTACTCAGGAACTTCATGAGGAGAGTACACAGCTATTGATGCCTGTTACTCAGGGGCAGCAAGGTGAGAGCACACGGCTATTGGAGCCTGTCACTCGGGGCAGCAAGAGCAACGCCCATAGTTCTTGGAACCTGTTACACAGGGACAGGAGGAGGAGAGCACACAGCTCTTTTGGCCTGTTACTTTGGGCCAGAAGTAGAGTACTCAGCTATTGGAGCCTGTTACTCAGAGACAGCAGGAGCAGATCTGACAGTTATTGGATCCTGTTACTCAGGAGCAGAAGGATGAGAGAACACAGCTCTTGAAGCCTTTTACTCGGGGTAGACGTAGAGCACACAGATATTGGAGGGTGTAACTCAGGATTAGCAGGAGCAGCGCACACAGTGTTTGGAGCCTGTTACTAAGGAGCAGCAGAATGAGAGCACACTGCTTGTGGAGCCTGTTTATCAGCGGCGGCAGGAGGAGAGCACACAGCAAATGGAGACAGATACTCAGGGGAAGCAGGAGGAGAGCAACCAGATATTGGAGCCTGTTACCCGAGAGCAGCCGATGGAGAACACACATCTATTGTAGCCTGTTACTCAGGAGGAGCAGGAGGAGATCGCACAGCTCGTGGAGCCTGTTATTCAGCGGCAGCAGGTGAAAATCACACAGCTCTTGGTGCTGGTTACTCTGGGGCAGGATGAGAGCACACAGCTATTGGAGCCTGTTACTCAGGAACAACAGGAGCTGAGCTCACTGTATTAGTGCCTGTTACACAGGAACTTCAGGAGGAGAGCACACATTTATTAGCCTGCTACTCAGCGGCAGCTTGAGGAGAGCACACACCTGTTGGTACCTGTTACTCAAGCGCAGCAGGAGAGCAAACAGTTTTTGGAGCCTCTTACTCAGGGACAGCAGGAGGAGAGTACACAGCCATTGGAGCCTGTTACTCAGTAATTTCAGGAGGCGGGCACACAGCTATTGGAGCATGGTACTCGGGGGCAGCAGGAGGAGAGCACACAGATATTGGAGCCTGACACTCAGGGGCAATAGGAGGAGAAAGCACAGTGATTGTGGACTGATTCTCAGGGGCAGAAGGAGGTGAGCACACCGCTGTTGAAGACTGTTACTCAGGGGCAGCAGATGGAGAGCACACAGTTATTGTCGCCTGATACTCACGGGCAGCTGGAGGAGCGTACACAGCTATTGGAGCCTGTTACACAGGGGCAGCAGGAGAAGAGCACACAGATCTGGGAGCCTGTTATTCAGGGGCAGCTGGAGAAGAGCACACAGATCTGGGAGCGTGTTCCTCAGGGGCAGCAGGAGGAGAGCACACAGCTCCTGGTCACTGTTACTCAGGAACAGCAGGAGGAGAGCACACAACTGTTGCAGACTGATACTCGGGGCAGTAGGAGGAGAGCACACAGCTCTTCGTGCCTGTTACTCTTGGGCAGCAGGAGCAGAGTACACAGCTATTGGAGCCTGTTACACAGGGGCATTAGGAGAAGAGCACACAGCTTTTTGTGCCTTTTACTCTGGGGCAGGAGGTGAGCACGCAGCTATTGGAGCCTGTTACTCAGGGCAGCATGGGGAGAGCACACAGCTATTGTAGCTTTTACTTAGGGGCAGCAGGAGCAGCGCACGCACCTATTGGACCCTGTTACTCAGGAGCAGAAGGAGGAGATCACGCAGCTATTGGAGCCTGTTCTACAGAGACAGCAGGAGGCAAGCACACAATTATTGGAGCTTGTTACACCGGTGCAGGAGGAGGAGAGCACACCGATATTGGAGTCTGTTACTCAGGAGCAGCAGGAGGAGAGCTCGCAGCTCTTGGTGCCAGTTACTCTGGAGCTGGAGGAGAACACACAGCTATTGTAGCCTGTTACTCAAGAGGCAGCAGGAGGAGAAAGGACAGCTATTGTAGACTGACTCTCAGGGGCAGTAGGAGGAGAGAACACAGCTATTGAAGCATGTTACTCAGAAGCACCAGGAGGACATCACAGAGTTATTGTAACCTGTTACTCAGGGGCAGCTGGAGGAGTGCACACCGTTATTGGAGACTGTTACTCCGGGGCAAGTGGAGGAGAAAGCACAGCTATTGTAGACTGATACTCAGTGGCAGCAGGAGGAGAGCACACATCTCTTCGTGCCTGTTACTCTGGGGCAAAATGAGCAGAGCACACAGCTATTGGAGCGAGTAACGCAGGGGCTTCTGGAGGAGAAAGCACAGCTATTGGAGTCTGTTACTCAGGAGCAACAGGAGGAGAGCACACGTTTCTTGGAGCCTGTTAATCTGGGGCAGGAGGAGAGCACGCAGCTACTGGAGCCCGTTACTCAGGGTCAGCAGGAGGAGAGCACACAACTTTTTGTGCCTGTTACTCTGGGGCAGGAGGTGAGCACGCAGCTATTGGAGGCTGTTACTCGGGGCCGGAGGAGGAGAGCACGCAGCTATTGGAGCCTGTTACTCAGGGCAGCATGGGGAGAGCACACAGTTATTGTAGTTTTTACTTAGGGGCAGCAGGAGCAGCGCACGCACCTATTGGAATCTGTTACTCAGGAGCAGAAGGAGGAGATCACGCAGCTATTGGAGGCTGTTGTACAGAGACAGCAGGAGGAAAGCACACAGTTATTGGAGCTTGTTACACCGGTGCAGGAGGAGGAGAGCACACCGATATTGGAGTCTGTTACTGGGGAGCAGCAGGAGGAGAGCTCGCAGCTCTTGGTGCCAGTTACTCTGGAGCTGGAGGAGAACACACAGCTTTTGTAGCCTGTTACTCAGGGGAAGCAGGAGGAGAGCACACGGCTATTGGTGCCTGTTACTCAGGTGCAGCAGGAGAGCACACATCTTCTCGAACCTGTTACTCAGGAGCAGCAGGATTAGAGCACGCAGCTATTGGAGCCTGTTACTCAGGAGCTGCAGCAGGAGAGCACACAGATATTGGAGAGTGTTACTCAGGAGCAGCAAGAGGAGACCTCACAGCTTTTGGAGCCTGTTACTCAGGGGCAGCAGGAGGAGGAAGGACAGCTATTGTAGACTGACTCTCAGGAGCAGCAGGAGGGAACCTCACAGCTTTTGGAGCCTGTTACTCAAGGGGCAGCAGGAGGAGAAAGGACAGCTATTGTAGACTGACTCTCAGGGGCAGTAGGAGGAGAGCACACAGCTATTGAAGCATGTTACTCAGAAGCACCAGGAGGACATCACAGAGTTATTGCAACCTGTTACTCAGGGGCAGCTGGAGGAGTGCACACCGTTATTGGAGACTGTTACTCCGGGGCAAGTGGAGGAGAAAGCACAGCTATTGTAGACTGATACTCAGTGGCAGCAGGAGGAGAGCACACATCTCTTCGTGCCTGTTACTCTGGGGCAAAATGAGCAGAGCACACAGCTATTGGAGCGTGTAACGCAGGGGCAGCTGGAGGAGAAAGCACAGCTATTGGAGTCTGTTACTCAGGAGCAACAGGAGGAGGGCACACGGTTATTGGAGCCTGTTAATCTGGGGCAGGAGGAGAGCACGCAGCAACTGGAGCCCGTTACTCAGGGGCAGCAGGGGAAGAGCACACAGCTATCGGAGCCTGTTACTCAGGGGCAGCAGGGGAAGAGCACACAGCTATCGGAGCCTGTTACTCAGGGGCAGCAGGCGGAGAGCAGACAGCTACTGGTGCCTGTTACTCAAGGGCAGAATGAGAAGAACACACAGCTATTGTTGCCTGTTACTCAGGGGCAGCAGGAGGAGAGCACACAACCACTGGAGCCCGTTACCTATGAGCAACAACCGGAGAGCACTCGGCTCTTGGTGCCTGTTACTTAGCGACATCAGGAGGAAAGCATACAGTTATTGAAGCTTGTTACGTGGGCAGCGGGAGGTCAGAACACAGTTATTGGAGCCAGTAATTCTGGAGCAGCAGCAGGACAGCACACAGCTATCGGACCGGGTTACTCAAGAGCAGCACGAAAGCAAAGAGCTATTCGAAGCTATTACTCAGGACCAGCATGAAGAGACCACACAGCTTGTCTGTGCCTGTTACTCAGGGCCAGCAGCACGAGAGAACAGAGCTATTGGAGCCTGTTACGCAGGAGCAGCTGGAGTAGAGCACACAACTCTTGGACTCTTTTACTCAGGAGCATCAGGAAAGCACACAGCTATTGGAGCCAGTTACTCAGGACCAGCAGCAGGAGGAGAGCCCACAGCTATTGTAGCCTATTACTCAGGGCAGGAGGAGGAGAGCGCGCAGGTTTTGCAGCCTGTTACTTCGGCGCAGCAGAAGGAGATCACAGCTCTTTGTACCTGTTACTTTGGGGCAGGAGGAGAGCAAATAGCTATTGTAGCCTGTTATTCAGGGTCAGCAGGAGGAGAACGCACAACTCTTCAAGCGTGTTACTCAGGAGCAGCAGGAGAGTACACAGCTCTTGGGCTATTTTACTCAGTAGCATTAGGAGAGCACACATCTATTGGAGCCTGTTACTCAGTGGCAGCAGGCTGAGAGAACACAGCTTTTGGAGCCTGTTGCTCAGAGTCAGCAGCAGGAGAGCACATGGATATTGAAGCTTCTTGCTCAGCAGCGTGATGAGGACAGCACAGATTTCTTGGAGCCTGTTACTCAGTAGCAGTAGGAGGATATCTATTTTTACAAATCTGGGACACAGGGACCGGAGGCAGTCATTCAACTGCTAGAGATTGGGACACAGGGATAGGAGGCACTGATCTGATTGCTTTTCCCTCATTCTATTTTAAAGAAATTCCCCTTTCTGCAACCTCTGCTCCATTTGTTGGTCGTGTTGTAGACCGAGATGCTGTAACTACGACTCATCCAGAGTGGGTCACCAAAACGTGTGGTCTTCTTGAATTTACACAGCAGCTTAAAAGCACAGTCTCCAGGAAACCATCCCCAGCATTTTCGCTAACGTTCCAAAACTAGAATTAAGTCAAATGCCACTCAAATGCAAGTTAGAAGCCTGGTCTGAATCACTAACAGTGTGGGGGATTCCTAATGATACTGAACACATGATCAGAAGAGAGTGACACACACCAGCATTCGGTGGATATACCCAGAGCAAGTTACAAAGATGTGTCTCAAAACTGCTGAAACCCCAATGTCCGACATGGAGCACAAGCTGGACACCAGAAAGTCAACGAAAACGCAGTCTGTTTTTCGAGCATTGTTTCTAAGTTTCTTAATATTGGAAGCTGATGCTCCCTTAAATACCAACAGTTCAAATACCAACAAATGTGATGGATTTGGGAAATAGACGGACGGAGAGAGACTCAGAGTCAGTGTTGTGGAAAGATATGTTTGCAGGTTTCAGATGCGGAAGTGAAGTCACTCCCGGGAATGATTAATTAATGGGATATTTGTGTGAGTTCAGACAGAATCATAGTGTCTCGGAGATGTACAGCACAGAAACAGACGATTCAGTCCAACTCGTCCATGACGATGGGATTTCCCAAATTAAACTCGTCCTATTTGCCTGCTTTTGGCCCATATTGATGGAAACCCTTCCTCGTCATGTACCCAGCCATATGCCTTATAAATGTTGTAAGTGTAACAGCCTCCACCACCACCTCTGGCAGTACATTCCACACATCCACCACTCTCCGTGTGAAAATGTGGTCCTTAGGTCATTTTTAAATCGTTCCCCTCTCACTGGAAATCGATGCTATCTATTTTTGTCGAAAAAAATCCTGGCTATTCACTCTGTACATGCCCCTCTTGCACCAAGAAATTCATCCCAACATACTCATCCTCTCCCTATAGCTCAAATCCTGGCAACATCTTTCCTGACTCACTTCAAGTTCCACAGTATCTTTCTGATGGGGGGAGAACAAAGTTGAATACAGTTCTTCAAAAATTGCCAAACTAATGTGTTGCACAACAGCAATATGGCCTCCCAATTCGTATAGTCAAAGCACTGACCAATGAAGGGAAGCACACCAAATGACTTTTATACTAATCTGTCTAATTCTACCTCCACTTTCAAGAATGTTTCTTTTTCAACAACACTACACAGGGCCTTACCATTAAGCATATAAGTCTGGCCCTGATTTGCATTTCAAAAATGCAGCGCCTCACATTGATCTAGATTAAACACCGTTTGCAGCTTCTCAGCCGATCAGTCCACCTGATCAAGATCCCATTGTACTCTGAGTTAAACCTTCTTTGCAGGCCACTACACCATCAATTTTCAAACTAACCACGTATCGCTGCTGTGTTCACATTCAAATGGTTTATATAAATAATGAAAAACAGTGGACTCAGCAGCGATCCTTGTAGCACCCCACTGGTTACAGTCCATCCGTTTGAAAAGCAATCCTCCACCACCACTGTCTGTCTTCTACCTTCGAGCCAATATTGCATCTACATGGCTAGTTCTCCCTGCATTCCATGTGAACTAACCTTGTTAACCAGTCGACCACGCGTAAAGTTGTCAAATGCTTTACTGAAGTCCATATCAGCAATGTACACCTCTCTGTCTCAATGAATCCTCTTAGTCACTTCTTCAAAAATCTCAGTCAAGTTAATGAGACACGATTTCCCTTTCTTAAATCCATGATGCCTATCCCTTATTAGTCCTTGATATTCAAAATACATGCAAACCTTATGCCTCATAATCCTCACCAACAACTTGACCATCACTGACATCAAGTTCACCGGCTTTTCCTTACCATCCTTTTTAAATTTTTAAAGTAATGACAAGTTAGCAAACCTCCCATCTCCTGGCACCCCCCTGTGACAATCAATGATTCAACTATCTCAGCAAAGGGCCCAGCAATCACTTTCCTAGCTTCCCACAGACTTCTCGGGTACACCTGATAAGATCGTGGGGATATTTCCATCTTTACAGGTTTTAAAAACCCCAGCATCTCCTCCTCTGCAATACAGACATTTTTCAAGATATCACTCTTTATTTTCGAATTTCATTAGCTTCCTAATCCTTCTGCACAGTAAATACTGATGCAAGGTGCTTGTTTAGTATTGCCTCCATCTCCTGTAGTTCAGCACATCGGCAGCCTTGCTGATTTTTAAATGGCCCAAAACTCTCCCGAGTTACTCTTTCATCCTTAATGTATTTGTACAGTCCCTTTGCATTCTTATTCACCCTATTTGCCAAATCTATCTCATGTCTCCTGAATGGACTCCGGATTTCCCTCTTAAGTGTATTCCTACTGGCTTTCAGCTTCTCTCGATAGTCATTTTCAATCTGGAATTAAGAGGCTGATGACGATGATGAATCTATTTTTGCATGTTGGAAAAAAACATCTAGTTTGCTAATGTCCTGGAAGGAAGCAAATAGCCATCCTTACCTGGTCTGGGTTACATGTGACTCCAGACCCACAACAGTGTGGTTGACTCTTAACTGCCATCTGGGCAATTAATGATGGGTATTAAATGCAGGCCCAACCAATGATACTCTCATCCCGTGAATGAGTACTGTAAAAGCTCAACTCCTGTTATATCTACCTGACATATGCTTCCCTCTTATCCGTGACCAGACCCTCAATTTCTCCAAGCCTCCAGAATTCCTTACACCTACCAGCCTTACCCTTCATCCTAACAGGGAAATTCTGTCTCTGGGCTATTGAGATCTCAGTTTTAAAGGCTTCTCTCTTCTCAGCTGGCTCCACCTGTCTCACGATTGCACCATCTCTCCCTCTCTCTCTCTCTCTCTCTCCCTCTCTTTCTCTCTCTCTCTCTCTCCCAGTTTCCCCTCCACTACACCATCCACACTAATAACACTGCATGGATATAACACAATGTACTGACTCTCCACGGACAACTCACCATTTCCCCTACCAAACATACAGCAGCATCAGCAGTGTCACCCACTTCCACCCACCCTGCCTGCCTTTCTCCCATTCCAGGAGAAACAGCCTGGAATAGGACAGAAAGGCCGAAGCCTGGTGGTGGAGTGCCCAATATCTGTTCCCTCACCCCCTCCCCCCGCCACGTGGTGAGTACCCTGATATGAGCCAGAGAGGAACGGGACGCCTCGTGTGGAGATTCTGATTTGTCCAGGTTCCACCATCCGATTGAGGAGCAACGTTCAGTGAAGGGCAGTTCTCACTTTAAACCGATTGGCAGTTCTCTTCCCCCCCGCCCCACCCCCCGCCACCCCGGCACAACTTAGAAGCCGTGGCTGTGATGCCATCTCTCTTTTGTGTCGTGCTGGTACAATTTGAATCTTCACGGTCTCAGTGGTCAGGAGAGTGAGCTCACAACATATCGTCACCACCACCTCCCAGGAAAGGAGCATGGAGGCTCCGTCCTATACCTCCTACTGTAAACAGCTCAGATATTGAAAGTAATCTGTGATACTTACTGCTCTCCTCACTTGTCCTGCCATTTTCAACAACCTGTCCTCATATACATCCAGCATCCTATGCTCCTACACCCATATATAAAGATATAGATGTTTTATATAGTCTGTCAATGTTATTCCTACCAAAATACATCACCTCACCCTGCTCTGCATTGATGCTCATCTGCCATAAAACAGAACACTACACCAGTTTGTCACTGTACTTTTGGAGTTCCACACTGTCCTCCACACACTTTATAATTTTTCCACGTTTGGTATCTGCAAGCATTGAAATTGTTCAACAGTTACACTCCACGCAGAAATACTGACTTACTCACTGGTGTGAACAAGTGCAATACTAAAACACTCCTTAAGGACAGACCGAAATACTGACACACACCAGTGCAAGCAAGTGAAATATTGACAAAGTTACCGGAGTAACTGAAATACTGACAGACACTCCATGTCTGCATTAGTGTCAGTATATTAGTGAGTGTCTCCATGTCTCTGTATTAGTGTGTGTTTACCCATGTGCATCAGTGTGGGCGAGTCTCTCAGTTTCTGTGGTGTTTAACGTAATGTATTATCCCCCTGACATGAGTTTCTGAGGAAGGTGTACACGACCCAAAACGTTAAATTTTATCTCTGTCCACAGATGCTGACAGACTTGCTGAGCTTTCTGTTGATGTCAGTCTCTGCTGGTCTCCCCATGCCAGTGGTAATGGATGGCGAAAACTACCAGTTTAGGAAGGACAGGGGGAAAGTATCATCTGACACAACCATCCAAGCTGAGAGCACCATCAACACAAATACACAAACACACACATATACTACAAACACACACACACATTACAAATACGCACACACACAGACACGCACACACATACAACAGCACACAGACACTCACATACAAGTACACATACTCATAGCCACCCCACACACACACTTGCACACACACACTACAAATACACACACAGACGCATACACACTTCATCTGCACACGGACACTCACATACAGATGCACATACTCATAGCCACCCCCACACATTTTTTCACACATACACACAAACACACACTTATATACACAGCAGACACACACACCCAGACGCAGAGAAACACACAGACTCACACAGACACAAAGAGTCATACACACACCCATGGCACACACACACACATGCATACACATGCATACACTCATGCACATATATATACATATGCACACACATACGCATGCACACACGCAGCCACACACACACCCACACAACACACACAGCCACAGATTTCACCAGTTATCTCATTTCCCCTCCACCCCCAACTTATACCAGATCCGACCCTCCAACTCAGCACCTTCTTCTTGAAATGTACTACCTGTCCATCTTCCTCCCGACCTATCTACTCGACTCTCTACTCCGAGCTATCTCCTTCATCCCACCTTCATTTAACTGTTGCCGTCCCAGCTACCTTCCCCCATATACCACCCCCGCTCATTTATCCTTCTGTCCCCTTGGTCCACAAGCCTCATTATTACTGAAGTGATTTTGCTCGAAATTTCAACTCTTCGGCTCTTTGGAAGCTGCCTGAAATTCTGTGCTTTTCCCACAGCACACTCTTCAACACAGACACACACACACGCACACACAGACACAGAAACACACACACAGACACACACACACACACACATATCGACACACACAAACACAAAGACAGCCACGCTTCCCACACATGAAGGCATCCGCAGTGCAAACACACACCCACATACGCTCACAGACAGACAGGCATACACACTCAAAAATACACACACACTAAAACACAAGAACCGACGTTCCCACACATGCACACATACGCTCACACACAGACATACGCACTCAAACAGACATGTGCACTCACACACACAGACACCGACACTCCCCACACATGCACACATACGCTCATACACGAACAAGCGCATTCAGCCAGACACACAACGGACATGCAGGCACACGCAAAAACACATGTACATACATGCATGCACCCAGACACACACACACAGACACACAGATGCACACTGATTTGCACATATAGAGGCACACAGACAGATGCAATCACATTGACACAAACCACATAGAAAACACACTTACAAACCTACATGCAGGCACACACAGACAAACACGCAGATACCAACAATCACCCTCCACACAGACAACCACATTCCTCACACACACGTAGAATCACAGATACAAACAGGCGGGCACACATGCACACAACAAAGACATACATTAACATACAAACACACACAGAGATGGACAGAGACATGTACACACAGACGCACACAAACACAGACATGCACACACCCTGTAAATTGCAATGTTTAGCAATTTACTGTAACATATAATCTTATGTATAAGAAAGAGTTGAAAAGCCCTAAAGCAGACCACAAGACTGTGGTATTGCATCACTGTAAACAAAAGCAGGACACACAGAGGGAGAGGGAGCGAGGATGAGAGGCTTTGAACCCCATTTCAATGATTCACCCCCAGAACAAAAGAGTTTCCATTGCACAGAGATGCAGAGACCGAGTTACACACATACATACACACACTAATGCAGGAAGACACATAAGAAATGAGAAATAGATACACACAGATGTACATATAGACACACACAACTGGACGAAGCCGGACAGAAATATGCAGATAGATACTTAGATATACAAACACACATGGAGTCATAGAGTTATACAGGGGGTTTGGAAACAGACCTATCTACCCATAAACTCAATGCGAATGATAACCTGAAACTAAACTAGCCCCACGTTTTGGGGCTTGGACCATATGTTTCCAAAACGTATCTTGTTCTTTTACTTAGAAAAATTCTTCTCAATGTTGTAACTTTACCCACATCCATCATTTCTCAGGACATTCATTCCATTTAAGAACCAAATGATGTGTAATAAAAATGTACTTCTTGGGTCCTGATCAGGATTACATAAGAACTCTGTGGAAAGCTCGCGAAGTGATTGCTGGGAACCTTGATGAGATGTTCTCATCAATAGCCACAGGTAAGATGCTGGAGGATACGTGATGACTAACGTGGTGCCATTATTAAACAATTTGGGAAGGAAAAGCCAGGGAACAATTGACCACTGAGCCTGACATAAGTGGTAGGCAAGTAGTTGGAGGGAATCCTGAGGGACAGGATTCACATACATTTGGAAAGGCAAGGACTGATTAGGGATAGTCAACATGGTGTTGTGCGTGGGAAATCATGTCTCAAAAACGTCATTTTCTGTTGTTGGCGAAATAACAAAGAGGACTGATGAGGGCTGGGCAGTAGCCGTGATCTATATGGACTTCCATCAGGCGTCCGGCAAGGTTCCCCATGGGAAATTGTTTAACAAGGTTAGAGCTCACGGAATGCAGGGAGAACTAGTCATTTGGATACAGAACTGGTTCGAAGGTGAAAGGCAGCGGGTGGTGATGGAGAGTTGCTTTTCATCTAGAGACTTGTGACCAGTGGAGTGCCACAAAGATTGGTGCTAGGTCGACTGCTGCTCGTCATTTATATCAATAAATTGGATGTGAAAATAGGTGGTGTGGTTAGTCCGTACATAATGACACCAAAATTGGAGGTGCAGTGGACAGAGAAGATGGTCATCTCGGATTACAACAGGATCTTGATCAGAGGGCCAATGACCTGAGGAGTGACAGATGGACATTATTTTATGTAAATGTGAAATGCTGCATTTGGGAAAGGGAAATCAAGGCTTCACTTATACATTTCATGTCAAGTCCCTAGGAAGTGTTACGAAACAAAGAGATCTTAGACTACAGCTTCATAACTTTGACAGTGGAGTTATAGGTATATAAGCTAGTAAAAGAAGGTATTTGATATGCTTGCCATTGTTGGTCAGTGCATTGAATATAGGAGTTGGGAGGTCATATTGCGCATTTACAGGACTTTGGTTAGGACGTTTTTGAATACGTCATTCAAATGCTATCTCGCTCATAAAGGGAGGATGTCTGAAACCTGAATGAGTTCAGAAAAGATTTACAAAGCTGTTGCAAGGGTTGGAGGCTTGCAATTTATGGAGAGGATGAAGAGGCCGGAGTTATTTTCCCAGAACATCAGCGGGGGAGAGGTGATCTTAGAGGATTATAAACTCATACGTAGAATAAATAGTATAAATAGCTGCGGTCTTTTTCCCAAGCGTAGCACGTTCCAAAGCAAAAGGGCATAGGTTGAAGGTGAGAGGTGAACTAATTAAATGGGATCTAAGGGACACAATTTCAAATAGAGAGTGCTGTGTTTGTAACGAACTGCCAGAGGAAGTTGTGGAGGCTAGTACAATTTTAACTTTTAAAAGGCATCTGCATGGGCACATTCATAGGAGGTGTTTAGGGAATATGGGTCAAATTCTGGCAAATTGAACTCTATTAATGTAAGACATCTGGTCAGAAAGATGAGTTGGATGGAAGGGTCTGTTTCCATGCTAAACAGCTCTATTTCATCTGTAAAACTTGCTTATCCCATCTTAAAATTACATCCTTATCTTGATATCCACCACCCCGAGGGAAAGGACACCTGTCATTCAACACTATCTCTTTCCCTCATTGTTTTGCAAACCTGATAAAGTCTTAACCTCCGATGTTGCAGTGGAAAAGGTCTGAGTCCACCGAGCCTGTCCTTTTAACTTAAACACTTCATTCCCAGCAACATGCTGGTAAATCATTTCTGAACCCTCTCCAGTTTAATAATATCCTCAATGTAACTGTCTGACCCGAACTGCACACAGTACTCCAAGAGCGACCTCACGAATATCCTGCACAGCCTGAAGATAATGTTCCAGCTCCTGTACTCAGAGGGCTGTGTAATGAAGGTCAGAAAGCCAAATGCAGTAGTAACCCCCCTGCCTACACATGATGCACACTTCAAAGAAATATGCCACTACACCTAGATCTCTGTTCAACAACGCTAGCAATGGGCCGACATTTAATTGTAGATCTACACTCCTTGATTGTTTTGCCAAATTGTGATACCTTCCATTTATCGAAATTAAACTCTATCTGCCACTCCTCGGCCCAGTGAGAGATAGTACAGGGAAAGAAAGGCTGGACAGTAATCAGCTGCCTTGTATCATTTAATGGTTTTAGGAGGATGGCAGTCACATATTTGGGGCGTGAAATAGTGATTGGTATTTTGGACACAGAAAGTATGCTCTACCTTCGTTTCTGGTGTTCAGTAATATAGATCTATTGGAAGTCCATTATAGTCCAGATTGTGTCTGCAGGATGTCTTGCCCTCATATTGCAGACGACAGGAAATAGCCACTTAAGGTGGAAATCATAGCCAAACAATTAACGATCTTCAATGCAGAGAATCTCAACATCCTATGGTTGAGGTGAGTACCTTTATTCTGTTTAACAATGTAATTCTTTTAGCTGAGTAATTCAGTAAAGTGAACCAAATATTAATAAATGCACACCGAGCTAAAAGCTGACATTAAAACTGTGACCCAAAGTGTGGGCATGGTTTAAGTCGTGTGCACTGGGTAACGCCCATGCCTCTGAGCCATAACACTGTGTTAAGATTCCAATACCTGAACGTGTATGGTAGTGTCTCTCACTCGGAACCAGAAAGTCTAGCTTCAAGTCCTGACTGTGACGAAGGTGTATCACGGTATTTCAAAACAGGCTGATGAACAAACACACAGGAGAATAATGGTGCAGGTTGAGGCACTATTGTCTACAAAGTCTACATTCAAATCCCACAGAGGTGTTTCATAATGTGGCTGAAAAAGTTGTGGAGACGATTTTAGAATTGTGATGTTATAGAGAAGGAAGGCGTGTCAATACTGTCTGACAACACAGCCATCCGTGTAGATTGGAGTCACATTTGCACATTCTAGAGGTTTATAAAATCATGAAGACCATGGATAGGGTGAATAGTCAGGGTCTTTACTCCAGTATAGGGAAGTCCAAAACTAGATGACATAGAATTAAGATAAGATGGACAAGATTGAAAATGATCCTAACGGGATCATTATCACTCAGAGGTTGTTGCGTGTAAGCAATGAGCTGCGAGAGGAAGTGGTGGAGGTTAGTGCAATTACAACATTTAAAAGGCATCTGGACGGGGACATGAATTGGCAGGATTTAGAAGGATATGGAAAAATGCTGGAAAATGAAACTAAGTTAATTTACCACATCTGAATGGCACGAGTGAGTAGGTCCAAAGCGTCTGTTTCTGTGCGATACAACTCTATCATTCATTGGTCCCATTATTCGTGATCTCTTTGTAATCTTATATAACCTTCTTCACTTTCCACTAGTCTGGTTTTGCACTAATTTCTTACTGTCTATGATTTCCTGCATCGCAAATGTCTACCAAAGAGAGCAGCGAGGTTGAATTTGTTAAATACTTTACTGAACAGAGTCAATGTGAATGTGAGATAGGTTTGTGGGGATGAGTGGTCTATGTCTTTCCTATTGGTGTGGCCTCATTTCTAAACATATGAGGTTCATACACATTTAAATTTAGAGGTTCTCCCATTTAAGATTGAGATAAGGATGTTCCTATCTCCTTAGGGTTGTGCTGTCTGTGGTATTCTCATCCCCGAGAACAGCGAGGACTGGGTCATTGAAGATATTCAAGGCTGACCTTGACTGATCTTTGTTGGACAGGGGAGTCAGCGTTTATTTGGAATAGACAGAAAAGAGGCCTTCAGCTCCAAACAGATCAGCCATGATCGTTATAATCTGAGCAGCCGGCTGGAGCTCCTATCCCATGTTATTCTCACACTGCAACTCTTCAGGCTGTTACAGAGGGAGAGGAACACCCCATTCAGCCTGTCAGTATCTCTGCAATGAGGCAGATGGACCCCATTCAGTCCATCCAAGGAGATACTCAGGAATAGAATGAATTGTTTTGTCATAGTGTATTAGACATATACATCAGGGAAATGGACTCTTTGGTGCAAATCATCCGTGCCAACCAGATGTCCTAAATTAATTTAGTCCTATTTGCCAGTATATCCCCTATATACCTCGAAATCATTCCATTCCATATGCACATTTGGATGACTTTTCAATGTTGTAATTAAACCAGCCTCCACCAGTTCTTCTGGCAGCTCATTCCATACACACACCATACTCCGTGTGAACAAGTTGCCCCTTAGGTCCATTTTATATCTTTTCCTTCTCTGCTTAAACTTATGCCCTCTAGTTCTGTACTCCCTTTTTCCAAGAAAAAGACCTTGTCCACTTACCCTATCAATGCCCATCGTGAATTTATAAACCTCTGTAACGTCATCTCTCAAAGATAATAGTTTACTTTAGTATGTAGTGACTGCGGCAATGTTTCAACACAGCACAAAGAGCCAGAAATAAAATTAATCATGAAGGTTATTATTTGTGTTGTTAAGGGAACGCATGGTAATCAGGCTCATAGGAAATCTCCCCCTCTTCCTCAGTGTCTGTCTGGTGAAAGTTGAGCATATGACAGCATTTTTGAAAAGGTAGCGATTCCTTGCAAATGTTAGTCTATATCATGGATCAGTACAAACTCCAACTGATCATCTGACAACAAATGGCCGGAATGGAGGATTACTGAGGTCAGAAACAAATCAACAATCAGCTACATAGCATAGCAGGAGACCATGCAACTCGGCTGTTACACAAGAACAGGGGAACCGTCGTTAGCTAACAGGAAAATCCGAGTAGAGATAATTACTTATTTTCAGGTTGGCAAGCTGTAACTAGTGTTATTCTTCAGGGATAAATGTAAGATCATCATTAGTTTATAATCCAGATGACGGATTTGCATGAAGGGGCTGAATGGATTTGAGCTCAATTTATTCATATACCAGGACAGTCATTCAACAAGATGTCAATTGGAGACAGAATGTCTGCAATGGGATACAGACAGGGGAGGATCGTGAGCCAAACTTCTGCCAAACAAAAATACATTATGGGTGATGGAAAGTTTGTGTTTTGGAGGAAACATAAAACAACCGCAAATTATATAACTGGAGGCAAAATGCAGAACTCGGTGGTAGAAATGGTTTCGTGTGTCCTGGTACATAAATCTCGTCAAGTTAGTTTGTATATGCAGCACGTCATTAGAAAAATAAATGCAATTTTTTTCTTGCAAATGGTATCGGGTATGATCTGAGGGATGTTTTGCTGCATCTGTACAGGAACCGCAGAAACCACATCTGGTGTAATGTGTTGGGTTCTAATTCCCTAAAATGAAAAACAAATTGCTTTTCAAACTTTTCAAAGATGTTTCTCTTTATTCATTCTTGCAATGAAGGCGTTATGTTATGAACGATTCGATGTTCACGTCAGAGAATGAGAAATGTTCTCATTGATCATGTAAGATTTTATGCTTGTGATTCCTGATGGACATTTTATCTTGTATGGCAGATTAAGATTGTGAAAGTAATTTAAAAATAAGTTGCATTCATTTAAATACAGATATTCTGAAGATATTAAAAGTTGTATTTCCAAAGTATACGGGAATGTAGGAACACAACATCCAATCTAATTGGGCCATTTGTTTTGAAAGAAAGGGGTATGCTACAGCAGCAACAATGATGTACCTACATGGAGAAGGGAATATGATAGAGTCACTGTTCAAAGAGACATCATTTGGTCCAGTTTTCTTCTGAAAAACGTTAACATGTGATTCAACTCAGAGAGGGAGAAAATGTAATCTTATTGAGAAGAAACAGCCTATTGCTCCTTCTCTCACCGCGTTCCTCGTCCCAGCAATGTGTATGAGCTGAAAACCCCTCAGTCGTCTTTACCACTAATGGAGGATTCCTGTTCAGGATTCACTGGAATCGCCCCACTGCCTGAAGTAAAGGGAAATCAGCTAAACCACTTGTTCCAGGAAGTGAACCCATTACCATTCGCTTGGAAGAGCAGAATAGCTCCATAAACTGAATGATATTTGGGACAATCACTCATATTTCCTCTTGTAATGAATTCAATTAATATCTATGCAAGGTTCTTTCAAGTTAACGCTCTGCAGGATATTTTATTTTTTAGTTTGTCATCAAACGTGTGCACGTGTCAGTATTTTTAGAGACGGAAACATCGGTGAACAGATTTGCAATATCCAACCTGTTTGTCATATATCTTTCCATCCTTGTATGAGTAACTTTGTTTGGGTCATAAACTTGTTAATTTTAGCAGATGAAAGAATCCTGCCTGACTTGTTCCTCACCCTGATCCAGGATGAGCCCTATATACTTGGTCATATAACCAACCTGGATTCTAATAATATTCACAGTGAGCAGCGCAAGCGTCGGACGAGGAAGGTGAACTATATATCATTGAATCTGATGTCACTGGTGGTGATGTTAAAGAGAGAGAAAAGCGAGGCTGGAGATACTCCAAAGATCGGAAAGCAAGAGTGGAAATGTTGCAGAGATAGGAAACCAAGGCTGGGAATATACATAGATACGAAGGCAGATCTAGAGATGTTACAGAGATAGGAAAACACGTCTGGAGAGGTTACAGAGATAGGAATGCAAGGCTGGAGATGTTATAGAGATAGGACAGCAAGGCTGGAGATGTTACAGAGAGAGAAACACAAGCCGGAGATGTTACAGAGAGGGAAACACAAGGCTGGAGATATTACAGAGACAAGAAAGCAAGGCTGGAGATGTTACAGAGATAGGAAACCAAGGCTGGAGATTTTACGGATAGAGAGGAAAGCAAGGCTGGAGATGTTACAGGAGACGGAAAGCATGTGTGGAGATATTACAGAGATAGGAAACCAAGGCTCGAGATGTTACAGAGATAGGAAGGCAAGGTTGGAGATGTTAAGGAGAGAGAGGAATGCAAAGCTGGAGATGTTACAGAGATAGGACAGCCAGGCCGGAGAGGATAAAGACATAGGGAGGCAAGTCTAATGATGTAACAGAGATAGGAAAACAAGTCTGGAGATAATACAGAGACAGGAAAGCAAAGCTGGTGATGCTACAGAGATAGGAAAGAATATTTGGAGATGTTACAGAGATAGGAAAGCATGACTGGAGATGTTACAGAGAAAGGAAAGCAAGGGTGGAGATGTTACAGAGATAGAAAAGCAAATCTGGAGATATTACGGAGATAGGAAAGCAAGGCTGATTATGTTAGAGAGATAGGAAAACAAGTCTGGTGATAATACAGAGACAGGAAAGCAAAGCTGGTGATGATACAGACATAGGAAAGCACTGCTGGAGATGTTACAGAGATAGGAATGCAAGGCTGGAGATGTTGTGGAGATGGGAAAGCAAGACTGGAACTGTTACAGAGAGAGAAACGCAAGGCTGGAGATGTAACAGAGAGGGAAACGCAAGGCTTGAGATATTTCAAAGACAGGAATGCAAGGCTAGAAATGTTACAGAGATACGAAACCAAGACTGGAGTTGTTACAGAGATGGGAAAGCATATGTGGAGATATTGCAGAGATAGGAAGGCATTGCTGGAGATGTTACAGAGAGAGAAACGCAAGGCTGGAGATGTAACAGAGAGGGAAACGCAAGGCTTGAGATATTTCAAATACAGGAATGCAAGGCTAGAAATGTTACAGAGATACGAAACCAAGACTGGAGTTGTTACAGAGATGGGAAAGCATATGTGGAGATATTGCAGAGATAGGAAGGCATGACTGGAGATGTTACAGAGATAGGAAAGCAAGGCTGATTATGTTACAGAGATAGGAAAACAAGTCTGGAGATAATACAGAGACAGGAAAGCAAGGCTGGTGATGCTACACAGATAGGAAAGCAAGGCTGCAGATGTTATAAGAGGGGAAAGCTTGTGTGGAGATGTTACAGAGAGGGGAAATCAATTCTGGAGATGTTACAGAGATAGGAAAGCAAGACCAGAGATGTTATAAGAGGGGAAAGCTTGTGTGGAGATGTTACAGAGATAGGAAAGCAAGGCTGGAGATGTTGTAGTGATAGGAAAGCAAGGCTGTAGATGTCACAGGGAGAGGAAAGCAAGGCCGAAGATGCGACAGAGGTAGGAAAGCATGGCTGGCGTTTTAAAAATTGAGGAAAGCAAGGTTGGAGATGATACAGGGCGAGGAACGTAAGGCTGGAGATGTTACAGAGATAGGAAAGCACGACTGGAGAGGTTACAGAGATATGAATGCAAGGCTGGAGATGTTACAGAGATAGGAAAGCAAGGCTGGAAATGTTCCGGTGACAGGAATGCAAGGCTTGAGATGGTACAGGGAGATAAACGCAATGGTGGAGATGTTACAGAGACGGAAACACAAGGCGGGAGATGTTAAAGAGACAGGAATGCAAGGCCAGAGATGTTACAGAGAGGGAAACGCAAGGCTGGAGATGTTACGGACAGAAAGGAAAGCAAGGCTGGAGATGTTGCAGAGAGGGGAAAGCTTGAGTGGAGAGGTTACAGAGATAGGAATGCAAGTCTGAAGATGCCACAGAGATAGTACAGCCAGGCCGGAGAGGATAAGGCGATAGCAAAGCAAGGCTAGAGATGTTACAGAGATCGGAAAACAAGTCTGGAGATGTTACAGAGTTACGAAAGCAAGGGTGGAGATGTTGCAGAGATAGGAAAGCAAGGCGAAAGATTTACATGAATCAGAAAGGAAGGCTGGAGATGTTACAAAGATAGGAAAGCAAGGCTGAAGATGTAACAGAGAGAGAAACGCAACGATGGAGATGTTACAGAGAGAACAATGCAAGGCTGGTAATATTACAGAGATACAACAGCATGTCTGGAGATGTTACTGAGAGGAGAATGCAAGTCTGGAGATGTCAGAGAGATAGGGCAGCCAGGCCGGAGAGGAGAAAGAAATAGGGAAGCAAGGCTAAAGATGTTGCAGAGATAGGAATGCAAGGCTGGAGATGTTGCAGATTGAGGAAAGCAAGGTTCGAGATGTTAGAGAGATCGGAGAGCAAGGCTGGAGATGTTACAGAGAGATAGGAAAGCAAGGCTAAATATTTTACAGAGATAGGAAAACCTGTCTGGAAATGTTACAGAGAGAGGAAAGCAAGGCTGGAGATGTTACAGAGAGATAGGAAAGCAAGGCTAAATATTTTACAGAGATAGGAAAACCTGTCTGGAAATGTTACTGAGATAGGAAAGCAAGTCTGGAGATGTTACAGGGATAGGAAAACAAATCTGGAGATGTTGAATTGATAGGGAAGCAAGGCTGGAGATGTTTTAGAGAGAGAGAGGAATGCAAGTCAGGAGATCTTACAGAGTTTTGGGTAGCAAGGCTGAAGATGTTGCAGACTGAGGAAAATAATGCTGGTGGTATTACAGAGACAGGAGACAAAGGCTGGAGTTGTTACAGAGGTAGGAAAGCAAGTCTGGCGATGTTAAGGAGAGAGTGGAAAACAATTCTGGAGACGTTAAGGGATAGGAAAGCAAGGCTGGAGATGTGACAGAGATAGGAAAGCAAGGCTGGAAATGTCACAGAGATAAGAAAGAAAGTCTGGAGATGTTACAGAGATAGGAACGCACATCTGGAGAGGTTACAGAGACAGAAATGCAAGGCTGGAGATGTTGCAGAGAGAGGAAATTAAGGCTGGAGATGTTGAGGAAAGAAATGATAGCAAGGCTGGAGATGTTACAGAGATAGGAAAGCAAGACCAGAGATGTTATAAGAGGGGAAAGCTTGTGTGGAGATGTTACAGAGATAGGAAAGCAAGGCTGGAGATGTTGTAGAGATAGGGAAGCAAGGCTGTAGATGTCACAGGGAGAGGAAAGCAAGGCCGAAGATGCTACAGAGGTAGGAAAGCATGGCTGGCATTTTAAAAATTGGATCTGGATGAAGGGAACTGTGGGATTTCTGGTGAAGTTCTCCAATGATAAGAAGTTAGGTGGAAAGGCAGGATGTTCTGAGGATGTGGGGAGGCTGCAGAGCGATTGAGACAGTTTAGGAGAGTGGTCCAGGAAATGGCTGATGAAATTCAACGTGAGCAAATGTGAGGCCTTGCACTTTGGAAGAAAGAATACATGCATGGACTAATTTCTAAATGGTGAGAAAATTCATAAAGTCAAAGTACAAAGGGATCTGGGAGTGCGAGTCCAGGATACGCGAAAGGTTCACTTGCAGGTTGAGGCCGTGGTGAAGACTGCAAATGTAATGTTGTCATTTATCTCAAGAAGGTTGGAATATTAAAGCTGTGATGTGCTACTGAGACTTTATAAAGCTCGAGTTCAGCCTCTCTTCGAACACTGTGACCTATTTTGGGCCCCACACCTCAGGAAGGACATACTGACACTGGAGCGTGTCCATCGGAGATTCACACGGATGATCCCTGGAATAGAAGACTGAACATACGATGAATATCTGAGGATTCTGGGATTGTATTCATGAGAGTTTTGAAGGTTGAGGGGAGATCTACAAGGAACTTACAAGATCATGCATGGCTTAGAAAGGGTAGATGCTGGGATGTTGTTTCCATTAGGCAGGGAGACTAGAACGGGTGATCACAGCCTTAGAATTGCAAGGGGTCAATTTAGAACGGAAATGAGGAGGCATTTCGTCAGCCAGAGAGTGGTTGGCCTGTGGAATACATTGCCACGGAGGCCGGGATGTTAAATGTCTTCAAGGCAGAGATTTATAAATTCTTGATCTCACAAGGAATTAAGGGCTACGAGGAGAGTGTGCGTAAGTGGAGTTGAAATGCCCATCAGCCATGATTGAATGGTGGAGTGGACTCGATGGGTCGAATGGCCTTACTTCCACTCCGATGTCTTCTGGTCTTCAGTTTTAAACTTCTCTATTAAATCTTGTTTTCAAAGATCTCTATACGGTCACTAGTTTATACAGTTAATGGTCAGTCCTGGGGAGTGTTGCGGGTAGAAAGGGTGGTGAAGAACGCATTTAGCATGCTTACCTTCAATGGTCAGACCATTGACTGTAGTGGATTAGTGGTGCTGGAAGAGCACAGCAGTTCAGGCAGCATCCAACGAGCAGCGAAATCGACGTTTCGGGCAAAAGGAATAAGGAATAAAGGCAGTGAGCCTGAAGCATGGAGAGAAAAGCAAGAGGAGGGTGGGGGTGGGGAGAGAGTAGCATAGAGTACAATGGATGAGTGGGGGAGGAGAAGAAGGTGATAGGTCAAGGAGGAGAGGGTGGAGTGGATAGGTGGAAAAGAAGATAGGCAGGTCGCTCAAGTCAAGGAGACAGTAACTGAGCTGGAAGTTTGAAACTAGGATGAGGTGGGGGAAGGGGAAATGAGGAAGCTGTTGAAGTCCACATTGATGCCCTGGGGTTGAAGTGTTCCGAGGCGGAAGCTGAGGCGTTCTTCCTCCAGGCGTCTGGTGGTGAGGGAGCGGCGGTGAAGGAGGCCCAGGACCTCCATGTCCTCGGCGGAGTGGGAGGGGGAGTTGAAATGTTGGGCCACGGGGCGGTTTGGTTGATTGGTGCGGGTGTCTCGGAGATGTTCCCTATAGCGCTCTGCTAGGAGGCGCCCAATCTCCCCAATGTGGAGGAGACCACATCGGGAGCAATGGATACAATAAATGATATTGGTGGATGTGCAGGTGAAACTTTGATGGATGTGGAAGGCTCCTTTAGGGCCTTGGATAGAGTTGAGGGAGGAGGTGTGGGCACAGGTTTTACAGTTCCTGCGGTGGCAGGGGAAAGTGCCAGAATGGGAGGGTGTGAACCTGGGGGGGGGGGGCGTGGACCTGACCAGGTAGTCACGGAGGGAACGGTCTTTGCGGAAGGCGGAATGGGGTGGGGAGGAAAATATATCCCTGGTGGTGTGGTGTTTTTGGAGGTGGCGGAAATGTCGGTGGATGATTTGGTTGATGTGAAGGTTTGTAGGGTGGAAGATGAGCACCAAGGGCGTTCTGTCCTTGTTACGGTTGGAGGGGTGGGGTCTGAGGGCGGAGGTGCGGGATGTGGACGAGATGCGTTGGAGGGCATCTTTAACCACGTGGGAAGGAAAATTGCGGTCTCGAAAGAAGGAGGCCATCTGGTGTGTCCTATGGTGGAACTGGTCCTCCTGGGAGCAGATACGGCGGAGGCGGAGAAATTGGGAATACGGGATGCCATTTTTGCAAGAGATAGGGTGGAAAGAGGTGTAATCCAGGTAGCTATGGGAGTCAGTGGGTTTGGAAAAAATGTCAGTGTCAAGTCGGTCGTCACTAATGGAGATGGAGAGGTCCAGGAAGGGGAGCGAGGTGTCAGAGATAGTCCAGGTAAATTTAAGGTCAGGGTGGAATGTGTTGGTGAAGTTGATGAATTGCTCAACCTCCTCGCGGGAGCACGAGGTGGCGCCAATACAGACATCAATGTAGCGGAGGAAGAGGTGGGGAGTGGTGCCGGTGTAATTACGGAAAATCAACTGTTCTACATAGCCAACAAAGAGACAGGCATAGCTGGGGCCCATACGTGTGCCGATGGCTACGCCTTTGGTCTGGAGGAAGTGGAAGGATTCAAAGGAGAAATTGTTAAGGGTGAGGACCAGTTCGGCCAAACGAATGAGAGTGTCAGTGGAAGGGTACTGTTGGGGACGTCTGGAGAGGAAGAAACGGAGGGCTTGGAGGCCCTGGTCATGGCGAATGGAGATGTAGAGGGATTGGATATCCATGGTGAAGATAAGGCATTGGGGGCCGGGGAAACGGAAGTCTTGGAGGAGGTGGAGGGCGTGGGTGGTGTCTCGAACGTATGTGGGGAGTTCCTGGACTAGGGGGGATAGGACAGTGTCAAGGTAGGTAGAGATGAGTGCAGTGGGGCAGGAGCATGTTGAGACAATGGGTCGGCCAGGGTGGTCAGGCTTGTGGATCTTGGAAAGGAGGTAGAACCGGGCAGTGCGTGGTTCCCGGACTATGAGGTTGGAAGCTGTGGGTGGGAGATCTCCTCAGGTGATGAGGTTCTGTATGGTCTGGGAGATGATGGTTTGGTGATGGGGGGTGGGGTCATGGTCGAGGGAGCAGTAGGAACAGGTGTCCTCGAGTTGGCGTTTGGCTTCAGCGGTGTAGAGGTCAGTGCGCCAGACTACCACTGCGCCCCCTTTATCCGCTGTCTTGATGGTGAGGTTGGGATTGGAGCAGAGGGATTGGAGGGCTGCGCGTTGTGAGGTTGAGAGGTAGTGGTTGAGGCATTGCGTTGCAGCTGTGCAGGACATTGGTGAGGCCTCATCTGGAATACTGCATAAAGTTCTGATCGCCTTTCTGTAGGAAGGATGTTAAAGTTGAGAGAGTGCAGAAAGATTTACAAGGATGTTGCTGGGACTGAGTTACAGAGAGAGGCTGAATAGGCTGAAGTATTTTTCCCCAGAACATTGGATGCTGAAGGGTTTTTGCAGAGGTTTGTAAAATCATGAGGGGCATGGATAGGGTGAATAGCCAAAATCTTTTTCCCAGGTCAGGGGAGTCATAAACTAGTGGGCAAAGGTTTAAGGTGTGAGGTGAAGATTTAAAAAGGGCCTGAGAGGTAACTTTTTCAGGCAGAGGGGGCTGCATACATGGAATGAGCTGCCAGTGGTGGAAAGGAGTTCAATTTTAAATTTTAGAATGCATCGGGATGGGTACATGAATAGGAAGGGTTGAGAAGGATATGGACCAAATGCTGGCAAACTGGAACTAGGTCACGTTGGGATATCTGGTTGGTGCAGATGAGTTGGGTTTGTTGTATAACTGACTCTGTGACCCCTTGCCTTTTGACCCCATTCTCAATCAATCTTTTGAAATGAAATATTTCATGGTCAGAACGATCTGGAGTTTAACTTTTTTTTTAAAAGATGCATTTGTAATGAAGTCGATCTGTTTATTCTGTATATGATAAAGAAAGAGAATGGATCATTACTTTTAAAGACGAAATGATGGCTGAAGGTTGCATTTGATATAAAACTTGTACACTTGCTGCTGCAAAGTATTAGATGTTCATACAGAATATAATCAGTTCTCTTGCGTGAGTTTTTGAGATGTGCCTTAAAGCAGTCTAGTGGGTGAAAGATTTCTCCAAAATATTGAGTATTTTTGGAATGGAGAACTGTCACATATATTGTGTTCTGACCCCCCTTCCTGTAATTTTTCAAACAATGAAATGGACAAGATCACTGCCCGTTCATATTCAATACCCTTTTATACATGAAATGTGACCATTGTTTTGCTTCCCACTTCCCTATCTCTATCTCCTGAGGAACTGAAACCTGAATACAGGCTGAGGTAACTAGTTGTTGTCAGGAACAACCACTTAACCCATGCTGTTACTAACTTAAGTGGGAAAAAATGGCATCTCAATGCAAATAATATGACAAAATGGCTTCTAGGCTGCAAATAGACAATTCTGTTAAAAGCTGCATAAAATAGCTTTTGACGTTGTTAGAGCTGCATAATTGACTAATCACAGTCTGCCTCAACAGAGATTAGCAGATAATGCTTCCTTTACAGCATAGAAATAACTAGACTAGATGAGACATTACTGGCCATCCTAACAGACCTTCAAGTGCAGATGGCAAGACTCGGTTAGTGAGGTAAGGGTGGCTTAAGTGTTGAAAAACAAAGTTGGTTCCCAGGAAATATCATTGGACCGAGTAGCTGTCAGTTCAGATTGTTTCATAAGTTAGTTGGTAATTATCTGAATGCACTATACGATAATGGCCTGTACCTTTCTTTGAGAGAAGTATAAAAATGTCTTTGTTTTAAGCCATGTGCCCAGCTCCTCTGAGGAACATGCAAGAGTATAATCTCTGTGTTTGTGGATGATCTGTGCCCGGCCATATGAAAAATAAAGAATGAAATGTTAAAGAATCCGACCAATTGTGAGTGAATTTTCACCGATGATGGAACAGAGAGACCGCTCCCTTCCCCCCCCACCCCCCCCCCCCCCCACTCCACCTGGGGTCGAGATCATCACTACCAGTATTGTCTGAAGAATGTCTTGCTCCTGCTTGACAAACTAGGTGCATATATGTTGAGTACTGTTCTGTGGTCACCTTCAGTGTCAGAAGAACCTGCATGCCATGTTGTCAATTGCTGGTCTCACCTTGGAATGTAGGAATAAGAGCCATGCATGTAATCTGATGCTGACTCCTTTCCTTTTATACCGTCTGTACCAAACCCAGTACCATTCTCAATCACCTTCCATCAGTTTGTGCAAAGATATTACAGTTATATTCTCCTTCAGATGTTGGTAACAGTGATTCATTTAAAATTTATAAGCTCCTGGTTTGGGTAGTATGAGCCATGTAACTCCTTGACATTAATGCACTAATATCAATGCATGCATATGTGGAAAATAAAAATTGCTATGCTTTTATAAATGACGCATGGTAGATCTTTTTAGAATTTTTGCAATTAAATGTTGTATCATCAGATCAGTACAGTAACGTGCTTATTTATTTTCAATTCTATCAGGATTGGATTGAGAATTATTTTGCTTCTGTCAAAGACTTTTTAGACAGCTGTCTCTCTTTTCATTAATGTAACTCCTACAAGATAGATGTACAGAAAGCTGGTTTTGTAATTTAAAGTATGAGTCATAACTGGAGTGGAGTCGTATTGCGTGCAATTCTGGTCTCCTTCCTATCGGAAAGATGTTGTGAAACGTGGAAGGGTTCAGAAAAGATTTACAAGGATGTTGCCAGGGTTGGAGGATTTGAGCGACAGAGAGAGGTTAAACAGGCTAGGTCTGTTTTGCCTGGAGTGTCGAAGGCTGAGGCATGACCTTCCAGAGGTTTACAAAATCATGAGGGGCATGGATAGGATAAATTTTAAAAGTCTTTTCTGTGGGGTGGGTGAGTTCAGAACTAGAGTGCATAGGTTTAGGGTTAGTGGGGAAAGATATAAAGAGACCTAAGGAGCAATGTTTTCACACAGAGGATGGTACGTGTATGGAATAAGCTGCCAGAGAAAGAGGTGAAGGCTGGTACAATTGCAACATTTAAAAGGCATCTGGATGGGTATATGAATAGGAGGGATATGGGCCAGGTGTTGGCAGGTGGGTCTAGTTTGGGTTGGGATATCTGGTCAGCATGGACGAGTTGGACTGGAGAGTCTGTTTCCGTGCTGTACATCTCTATGACTCTAAAAGCAATTTATGAAGATCCAGTGGAAATAAAATCGTGCAACAATTTTGCAATTCTGCCTGGGATATCACTGTTCAGTTGTCAGATTTACCTATTGCAGACTGTACTGAAGGTTAGACAGAGATGGGGGAATGTTGCTCATTGAAAGTGATTAAGTTAGACGGCTACAGAGATAAGTCTGGACAGTGGGACTATCTGGGTAGCTCATGGGACTATCATGGGGGGATATGACTACAGATTTTTAAGGTTGTTGGTCTCCGACCGATGCCTGCGTAGTCACCTTTGTGATCGTTTGTACGTATTTTATCGATTACAAAGTAAAGTCGAACCTCCTCGTGGTTACCCCCGGTAACGACCTGTAAGAGGAAGCTCCAAACGGAGAAGCAATTTTAGTTGTTTAGAGGTTGTACTAGTCTCGTTTTATCATTGGTTTTACCATCGATTTTATGTTTGGCTTTACCTTGCTTTTAATCTGTGCTGTATGCCACTGGCAATTTTATTGTTCCTCTCTGTTGTCAGAGCATTACTCGGACCAAGTCGGCGAATACGACCTCAGAAAAGATATGAGACGTCTGGTGACCATTTAGTCAATTGTAGAAACCAAATTTGGCAGCGGCGATTGTGACCAATTCCAAAACTTCTGGTTGGGTGGGAGACCGGGAAAATAACCGCCCTGCACGGCTGTTATTGGCGGCACCGTGCGCCAAGTGTATGAGCCAAAAACGGACTAGACAATCCGTCTCGACACAGACGGAAGAGAGCTTAAGAATTAGTCCGGCAAGACTGTCCTCTGGCAGGCACGAGGAAGCCGATAATGTTGTCCAGAGTAATCAGGTCATAATTCGAATAGAAAGACTTGTAGAGAAGGACCCTCTGCAGTTGGGTTCATTTCACCACCGGACGATTTTTAATTCGAATTTTAATGGGCCATTTGATTTTAGTCAATGTAGAGAATCAGAGAGCAGTGAGGAGAGGAATGAGGGTAGGATTATTCACCCGGCTCTTGGTGAAACAGATAAATTAACGATAATAATAAAATACCCGTTAGAAAAGTTTAAATGTAATTGTTGTAATAATATTTACAACACCACTGGGATGTTTAGGAAACATTTAAAAGTATGTAAGGGGAATAAATCAGTGAGAAGTAGATATAATAAGTGTGAGTGGGAGGGTAATTATCAAGCAGTTGCGTGCCACTATCCAAAGTACACTAAAAATAGTAATAATACTAATAATAATAATAATGAAGAAAGGGAAGTTGAAAAACCATATCAATGTGAAATATGCTCATCAAAATTGATAACAGCCAGAGGACTGGGTCAACATGAGAGGCATGCGCATCCCAATTTAAGGAATGAGAAGAGGAAAAGAGGGAAGATAGAGAGTAGACATAAGTTGGAAAATAGAGACAGGAATAAGAGGTGTATGGTCTCGTGATGGAGTTGAAAGGTTACAACAATTAGAATTAGAAATTAGTGGCTATAAAAATATGAACAAAGTTATTGCGGAGAAAATAGGAACTAAAACAGCTAAACAGATCTCCGACAAAACGAGATTATTAAATAAAAAGAATAAAAATCGTGATAAACACATTGGGTATAGATCAAGAACTGGTCCTTAATATTAATGATAATAGTGAAACTGAGAACAGTGATCCAGAGGTAAATGTGGTAGTAGAGGAAGTAAGAACAGACGAGAAGAGTCATCAGGATAATAACAATACTACAAAAAATTTAGGTTATAATGATAGGTCACTAACAGAATTAATCAAGACAATAGAGGTTAAAATGGGTAAAAATAAAGGTACAATTAAGGACTACGATAATATTGTGGAGAGGATAATTGGTAAATTAGAAAATAGGAATGAAAGAGAGAAATCTAAGAAAGTGAAATATGTAAAATGAGTAGCCTCTCAGCAAAAGGATTGTGGGCAAAAAAGAAATGAGAAGGAAAATAAAGCTAAAAGAAGATATAGTAGAAAGAAAGGTAAATTTAAGGAAGTACAGGTTTTATATAAAACTAAAAGACAATACCTCGCAAGAAACCGAATGGGGGCCCCAGCTAAGTGTGAATGTCCACTTAGCAGGGAAGAGTTAGAGGATTATTTTAAGAAGAGATTATGTAACCCTAATGATAAAAACAATTTACGAGGTTTTGCTAAATATAAAAGTCAAGGTGAGGGATCAATAGCTGGAATACTGACAGGTCCTGTAACGGTGGAAGACAGGAATCAAGGTGTAAAGGCGATGGACGTGAAAACCGCTGCAGGACCTGATCAGATAACATTGAAAGAGATAATTAGGATATTCAATGAAGATAATACGTTATTTCCAAGACTATATACCATTTGGATTAAAACAGGTAAAATCCCAGACAAAATGAAAATAAGTAGAACGGTATGATCCCTAAAGTAAATGATGAAGAAGGATTGAAAGACATTCCGTCGACGAGTGACGTTAAAATTCTCAAAAAGGACATGATCCTTTGTATATGGTGAGTGCACAAAAATAGCCGAGATGGACACAGTGGGTTAAATGGCCTCATTCCGTACTGTAAAATTCTCTGATTCTATAATTATGGATGCTACATCTTTGTCACCACTGTCCAGAAAAGTGGTGTTGGGATGTATCCGTTATGAAATGACGAAACTGATTATCCTACATGTGCTGTGTGTTTCATGCTGCAAAGTTCCAACTTTATAAATTATTTCCCATGTTTCCAGGACTGGATCTGCAAAGAGCTGGAAATCTCTTACTTAGCGTGAACTATCCAAAGCATCACTGGGCCCCATGACAAAGCAGGGTATGTATGTAACACCACAAACGATAGGGCTTGTTTCTTTACAAGCACCTATGATGTTAGTTCAGGATTGCAAAATTCCATAAAATGATTACAAGTAGTTTAATAAATTGACTTTGGTTATTCAGCAGCAAACTATCAGCATTCAAACCGGAAACTAACGTAAATAGATAGCTGACGTGTCTGTTTTTTTGTAATTCTGCAACTCTTCACGAACTGCTTCAGATCAGCATGTTCTCCCTTGTAGCTGGATTTTTTTATTTAGTTCAGACCACTATGTGCCATCACTAAACCTTGTTTTTAAAGTATCTAAAGAACATATATTTCAAAAAGGCTTGTTCTTTCATTAAGAATGCACATTTTTAGAAAGGTATAAAAATTGCATTCTCAAGCGCTTTCATTGCAAGATTACGGAAAGTAAGTTCATGTCCCACTTCAGAGACCTGTGCTTTGTGAATAAGACTGATGCACCAGTGCAGTGCCATGGGTGTGCTTTGCTGTTCGAGTGCGATCATTTGCTGAGCTGAGGCCCCGACTGCTCATCCGATAAATGCAAAGAGTCCTTTGCTACTTTTGGAAGACAAGCATAGAGGGTCCTTGTGGGTGTATTAGTTAATATTTCGTCTTCAATGAACACCAAAAACAGTTCATTTAATCTGTGTCATTGCTGGAACTATGCTGTTGAAAATTGGTTTTGGACTTCCAATGTTTCAACCATGTGCTAAAAATTATTTGATTCAATTCAATAAGATTTGGGGGATTATTGATAGTGAGAGACATTATATTTAGGCACTTTCTTGATAGATACCGAGTTATAAACACAAATTGCTAATATTTGTTACAGATCAAAGATCGTCGAGTCCAGATGGGCAGAAATCCAACTTGCTCAGCGAACTGTATGCATCAGATCGAAACAAGTCTGCAGTCTTCGATAGTCGACTTGATGACCCATCGAAGAGTCCTTCTCTAGTTTTCAAATGTTATTTGAAACCTAGACCTGACTTTGTTGAAGGGCTGGCTAATGTGGCAGGAGCTCATGAATATAGTCGTATGCCAGATCAGTTGGCATTTAGGCCTGAGGATGGCGCTGGTGATGAAAGTGTTTTGTCCAGTCATCAATCTGTGCAAGATGATATCCAGGACGAACTTGATCATCTGAAAACAGAAGACTCTGATGTTGAGGATGTGCTGGGCTTGTCTCAGCATTCTGATCAATCTGAACCCTTGCTGAAATTAGACATTGAGAAACTGCAGCACATCAATGTCCCTGAGCGTATCAAGGAATTTAATCCACTAAGCAGAGTCCAATTTGATGACACAGAACAGCCTTTAGTAGCTGAGCTTGTTGAAAAGACGTTTGAGGACTTAAAGAATGAGGAATATTACTTATTCCTGATGAAGGGCTTTTGCCCGAAACGTTGATTTCGCTGCTCGTTGGATGCTGCCTGAACTGCTGTGCTCTTCCAGCACCACTAATCCAGTATTTGATTTTCAGCATCTGCAGTCATTGTTTTTACCTTGATCATTCAGCCAGTTCTGTGAAGATTGTCAGGTCAGTTAAGTCGGGAACCTCCATTGCATCTGCGTTGTCTGACTCTGAAGATTAGATTAGAAAAGAATTCCATCGGAGAATGATTCTTATTCTCAAGGTTTTGAGTTCCTTTCCCAAGCAAAGGAAGAAACTTACTCAGAAAAGTTTGAGTCATTGCAAAGGAGGAATGAAGACATGAATAAAAGTTTACACGACAGGAGTTGCAAAGCTGGCACAGAATCTGCAGAAGCCCTTTCGCGAAGGATCAAAATCACCAGTGACAAAAATCTCACTGAGGCCCAAGTGCTCTTCTGTTCTGAGCATTTCAAGCAGGAGGGAATGAATGAAGGGGAGAAGCTTTCTCGAAGTGTTTCACCAAGCATCAGTGTGGATGATGAAATCAGTGAGCGGCTGTGGGAGTAATACTGTCCCAGCTGTGGTAGCGTACATTCAGAACAACTTGTAGACTTGACATCACCGACCGAGAAGAGCAGAAATGAAGAGCAAAGTGATGCCAGCAATGAGGAACAGATTCCCATGCCATCGCATTCTCCCTCTCCATTTCGCACCCCAACAGCCATGTTGTCTGAAACCGATGAGCTGCCTGAATCCCAAATTGGTGCAAGAATTTTAGTTAGTAGCATCACCAGACACACTTCACCTCAAGAGCAGAACTAGCTTCGCCAGTGGCTTTTGGGCTGGTGTGGAGCTGCATAAGCCAGAAGACAGTCATAATGGGACATATGATGGAATTGAATACTTCACATGCAAGGACAAATGTGGCATCTTTGCCCCTCCCCACAAGATTTCCCTTCGACCCGATCATTCTGGGGATGACATCAATACAACTGAAGATGACAGGGACCTACTTGTGGAGGGTAACTTGGGTCAAGACTACAAAACGTGTTGTGATGAAGGAGAAAAGCCAGAGCTTTCAAAAGAAGTAACAGAACGACAGGCGGAAGAGTTTGAGCTCAGTAAGACTTTAAGCTCATTTCATTTAAAAACAGCTTGAATGATCAAAATGCAAGTAATCAGTTTTCTGAACCAAGTAAGTTTGACTTACTGCACATTATTAATGAATCTAACAAGGCAGTGGTAACTTTTGAAGGTGACCAAAATTTAAAAGAGAGCTTGTCTGGTGAGGAGGAACGATTGGCAAACTTGAGTGAAGACTAGAATGAAGAAAACATTAACCGTACTGATGTGTTCATAGAGAAAGCATCCAAGGCAGTACTGAAGACAGAACCAAAATCAATACCAATGTGTCTGTGTGCCCTTCCAGTACACAAAGGGAGGAGTTTTAACTAAATTTCCACAAAAACACTTCAACTTCTCTGTTGGATTTACTGAACAGGGAAAATTCTCAATTTAAAGTATCATTCCTCGAGCCTGAATCTGAGGAAATCCATGAGAGCACGTGGATGTCAAAGGAGAGGAACTCAAGGACAATCGTGAGGATTGTGAAGACTTTAGAGGAGATGATCGGAGGAGCAGTGATTCAAAGGCCAATCCTTTGGTTGTTATGTTGCTATCTTCCTTTGTGAAGGACACTATTGAACAGTTGGAAGAAATCATGGAAGTCTCGAGCTGAGAAGATCCAGCTTCCTAATCAAGGATTACAGTTCAAATTGGTTGTTGAATCCTGGCCGAGGTCACCTTCCAAGGATCCAAATGAGGATCACAAGACTGTTATCCAGTTGGAGACATCTGAAAGCGATTACAGTGTTGATGATAAGGAGGAAGTATTATCTCCACATCTTGTCCCCAACCTGTAAGTATTCATTTTGAACCTGTTTTGGGATGGATTTGAATTTCAAGAATTGGAGATGTGCTATCAGTCTCGATGCATTGATGCAATTGTTTTATTAATGATTCCAGAGCTCGTTAAATTCCCACATTTGAACATTGAAGTAGACAATTCTTTATTTGAAATCTGAAAAGCTCTGAACTCTGAAGTTTTTGTCGTGAAGGATTTTTTAATCTAATTAACAAGGTTGTTTGGGGTGGAGATAGTTAACCCAACTCCACACCCACTCGACCCACATCACACTGGGGATGTGGCCCAGCACTGGCAGGCGTCAGTTCTGTGTCAGGGCTCATCGTTTTCACAGATGGGTCTGTTGTTCGGTAAGAGTTTTAAAAATTTTACAGTTAAACTGTCACTTACTCTGAAAACTGAAGAATTCTGAATTCTGCAAACCAGCTGGTCCCGAGGGTTTCGAATAAAGGGTTGTGTCCCTGTCGTACCAACAACAGGATGGTGGACCAATGACAGGATTGTCGTTGTTTCCTGAACAGTAGTGTTCTGAAGCAAAGTCCCGAGCCTGAATGACCATCTGATTCGAAGAACAGAAGGGTTTATGGTTTGCACATATTAATATTGATTGGACAAGCAGCTCCTTTCATGAAAGTGCTTGACAAGTTCTCATACTGTCCATTCATTTCTGAGCATTCAATGTAGGAAATTGCTGAAATAGGAGCTTGGGTCACTTTGATTTGATACAGCAACATCCTGACTAAATGGACACATGCTTTTCTGATATGCGTTTACTTACAAATTGCAGGAATATAAAAGGGGTGCAGCTGACAACTGAAAGTGATCTGATTTTGGAAAGCTGAAGCTCAGAACATTCAGTCTGAAATCGTTCATTCCCCTAAGTATCATAAATAGAAAGATGTAGAGAGTGTAAGCAGAAGAGTTTTTTTGTGAGGTGTGATTCAGCTTTTGCATTTGAACACAAGATTATTTTCCCTTAGTTCAACAAGAAAGGTATGGTTAATAGTGCTCCACAGCAGCTCTGAGTGACAATACGTATAACAGAGCATGTTAAAAACATTATCTCGATCCTGATGACTGCATTGAATTCAATTTACCATTTTGCCGCTTCCCTAAAAGTCCAAAGTCCCTTTCTCCTCCACTGTCTGTACTCTCCCATTATTAATTTATCATCCTCATCATCATCATACTGTTAACCATTAAATACCATCTGTCATAACTTTGCTCACTCTGAGAATCTATAGTTTCTTCTTCTATTTACATAAGAAATGGTCGTGTGAGGGAGCCTTGGTTGACGAGGGAGGTTGAATGTCTAGTAAAGAGGAAGAAGGAGGCTTACATAAGGTTGAGGAAACAAGGTTCAGACAGAGCAGTGGAGGGATACAGGATAGCCAGAAGGGACCTGAAGAAAGGGATTAGGAGAGCTAAGAGAGGGCATGAAAAATCCCTGGCGGATAGGATCAAGGATAACCCCAAGGCATTCTATGCGTATGTGAGAAACCTGAGAATGACGAGAACGAGGGTAGGTCCGATCAAGGACAGTGGTGGGAGACTGTGTATTGAGTCGGAAGAGATAGGAGAGGTCTTGAACAAGTACTTCTCTTCAGTATTTACGAACGAGAGGGACTGTATTGTTGAAGAGGAGAGTGTGAAACGGACTGATAAGCTAGAAGAGATATCTGTTAGGAAGGAAGATGTGTTGGACATTTTGAACAACTTGAGGATAGACAAGTCCCCCGGGCCTGACGGGATATATCCTAGGATTATGTGGGAAGCAAGAGAGGAAATTGCAGTACCGTTGGCAATGATCTTCTCGTCTTCACTGGCAACGGGGGTGGTGCCAGGGGACTGGAGAGTAGCGAATGTTGTGCCCCTGTTCAAAAAAGGGAATAGGGATAACCCCGGGAATTACAGGCCAGTTAGTCTTACTTCTGTGGTAGGCAAAGTAATGGAAAGGGTACTGAGGGATAGGATTTACGAGTATCTGGAACGACACTGCTTGATTAGGGACAGCCAGCACGGATTTGTGAAGGGTAGGTCTTGCCTTACAAGTCTTATTGAATTCTTCGAGGAGGTGACCAAGCATGTGGATGAGGGTAGAGCAGTGGATGTAGTGTACATGGATTTTAGTAAGGCATTTGATAAGGTTCCCCATGGTAGGCTTATGCGGAAAGTCAGGAGGCATGGGATAGAGGGAAATTTGGCCAATTGGATAGAAAACTGGCTAACCGGTCGAAGTCAGAGAGTGGTAGTAGATGGTAAATATTCAGCATGGAGTCCAGTTACAAGTGGAGTTCCGCAGGGATCAGTTCTGGGTCCTCTGCTGTTTGTAATTTTTATTAATGACTTAGAGGAGGGAGTCGAAGGGTGGGTCAGTAAATTTGTAGATGATACAAAGATAGGTGGAGTTGTGGACAGTGAGGAGGGCTGTTGTCGGCTGCAGAGGGACTTAGATAGGATGCAGAGCTGGGCTGAGGAGTGGCAGATGGAGTTCAACCCTGCCAAGTGTGAGGTTGTCCATTTTGGAAGAACAAATCAGAATGCGGAATACAGGGTTAATGGTAGGGTTCTTGGTCAGGTGGAGGAACAGAGGGATCTTGGGGTCTATGTACATAGACCTTTGAAGGTTGCCACTCAGGTGGATAGAGTTTGTAAGAAGGCCTATGGAGTATTATCGTTCATTAGCAGAGGGATTGAATTCAAGAGTCGTGAGGTGATGTTGCAGCTGTACAGGACTTTGGTTAGGCCACATTTGGAGTACTGTGTGCAGTTCTGGTCGCCTCACTTTAGGAAAGATGTGGAAGCTTTGGAGAGGGTGCAGAGAAGATTTACCAGGATGTTGCCTGGAATGGAGAGTAGGTCGTACGAGGATAGGTTGAGAGTTCTCGGCCTTTTCTCGTTGGAACGGCGAAGGATGAGGGGTGACTTGATAGAGGTTTATAAGATGATCAGAGGAATAGATAGAGTAGACAGTCAGAAACTTTTTCCCCGGGTACAACAGAGTGTTACAAGGGGACATAAATTTAAGGTGAAGGGTGGAAGGTATAGGGGAGATGTCAGGGGTGGGTTCTTTATCCAAAGAGTGTTGGGTCTTGGAATGCGCTGCCCGAGGGAGTGGTAGAGTCAGATTCATTGGCGACCTTTAAGCGGCATTTGGATAGGTACATGGATGGGTGCTTAATCTAGGATAGAAGTTCGGCACAACATCGTGGGCCGAAGGGCCTGTTCTGTGCTGTATTGTTCTATGTTCTATGTTCTATGTTCTATGTTCTATAATATATGGTGTCTCGCCCAGTCACTCAGTATTTGTTTCAAATTCTTCTGTATCATTTCTGTCTTTCTGTTGCTGTTTCCATTTGTGGATAAGACAAGATGTGATTATTATTCACCTTCTTTAAAACTCTCTAGAATCATGATCTTCCGCATGTCACTCCATAATGTTCCGATAAAGAGTGCCTCAAAGGTTGAACTTCTCAATCTGTGATCATGTCTGCAAATCTTTTCCTGATAATATCTTGAGAATATGCACTTTGTTGAGATTCCCAAATTTGACCAAAATATTTGAAGATCTTATGCAAATGTCATGGAAATTAAATCGACTTGACTCAACTATTAGCAAGAGCAAAGAAAGGAGCTTTATTTAAATTCTGCAGAACTGACCCAGTACATTCAGCGAGATGCCTCAATGTAAGGGGTATCTGAGCAGTGTTCGGATACTTGCCTTATACTGTTTCTTATCACGCTATCAAGGGCAAAGACTGGGAAAACTCAAATTGTTATTCTCTCATCCCCTGGTCTTGGACATGACAGTTCTTCAGCTTTTGCTGAATTTGACTATTGCAAGGTCAAGTTGAATGTTTCCAAAATTCAAACAGCTGACTGCAGACCTCATCATAGTATTGTTTACAAACCTCAGCACAGCAATAAATTTTAGAAAAGCATTCTCTTTCAAATTTCACAGTAAATGGATAATTTTCCATAACACGACTTAATGTGACTTAAATTGTTTGTGTCCAGTTAGAAGGGTCAGATCTATCACTTTAAATGGCATGTATGTTTCTGGCCTTTTTCTCTGATCTGATTAGAATCTTAACATTTCAGGTGTAATTCCTTTTCTTATCCACTCAATGTATGACTTCATCTCACTCTCTATTTCAATTCTATCTTCCGGTAAATATTCTTCTTTATCTGTCACTGCAAGACAATTCCATCTCTGTCCCTTCAACCCAAGTTGGAATCATTTAGTTTCCTTCTCCTAAATTCCCAAGTCACGATTGTGTTTATTACTGGAACAATTCAGGGCAATCTGAGCATAGGCTCCTGAGGGCCCCTTCCATTCTCCACAGATTTCTCGTGTGAAGTCTTTATTTTACCCCGAACCTTGCATTTTCCCAACCACCTATATCCATTTGACTATGCTCCCCTTCATTTGAGGTGCCCTTGAGTTTTGCCATTGGTCTTCTCAGAGGCAACTACTTGAAATAATTTCTGAAAATCCATGTCAATCATGTACACTTTTCCCCACTAATCTGCTCTTTTACTAATACCTTGTCAAAATGTTTGATAGTTCACAACCTGCCCATTTGAAATTCATGCTCATTTCTCCTGATTAGCTACGGTCTCTTCAAGTGCTCGTACTTCACTCCATATTGTTCGCTCTTAATTTACCAACAAATGAAGCAAAACTAACTAATCACAAAATGCCTGTTTTGCTTTTATTGAATGAGGAGTTAGCTGCCCTCCAATCCTCTGGTCTATGTTTAGGAGGTAATAATTGGAGCCATGATAGTTTGCTTTCTATTTACAGCATGGCCCACAGATATCACTCATTTTGTTTGAAAGATTTGCCTCCTTTTATGCTGTGGTACCTTCCTCAGTATTATGCAGGTAATCTTGTCTAATACATCTGCACGTACCCTTGGTAGTTCTGCAATCCTGTTAAACTCCTTCTCTAATCTCTGTTTTGCCTTTTCTCCTGTAATCAATGATATTCTAAATTTATCCTTGGTTCAGATTGTGGAGCAAACAGTTGTTATTTTATGTATTTTGAACAGTATTCCCTTTTGTTTTCACTGAAGCAATCTACCAAGCTTTTTTTTGGGGGGGGGGGGGGGAGAGGACGTATCTAATATAATCTTTTCTCTGTTCCTCTTTTCCTTCTTCCAGCTTGTATTTAACATGACGAGAGACATTTTCACTGAGATGCTTTCTGAAGACCTCCGTGCCAGCCCAGCCCCGTGGATGAAGCCAAGCCGAATTAGCTCTGCTTTCTTCAAACGAGCGAGGAATTTAAATGAAGTGAAGGTAATAACTCCACGGAATCCCTTTGTCCTACTTGTCAGTAATAATGTTGCAAGTGTGATGCTGGTTGGAGTTAAAGTATGTAGATCGATTAAGTGAGTGACTCACCTTGTAAGAGTGGCCACTATCCTGACTTGGAAATCTGTCACTGCTCCTGGGAAGTCCCTCCGTAATGAGATTGTGGGTCTAGCTCAGCACCAGCTTCTCAAGGAAATCTAGGAAGGGGCAATAAGTGCTGGCCCAACAATGATGCCCACATTCCATGAACAAACAAAAGAAAATGATTTCCTCTAAGCTCATTGAGCACCAAGGAACCTCATTTTAATTCTAAACTCCACAATAAACATTTTTAAAAATGACTCACAGGCTCTGGGCATAGCGGCTGGCCAGCATTTATTGACTGATCCTAGTTGCTTTTGAGAACCTGGTGAGCTATCTTTTGTAACCACTGCAGTCCATGTGCTGGAAGTAGACTCACAATGCCCTTAGTGGTCAGATGCATGGCAGATGCAGTTTAATGAGAATAAATGTATGGTTATCCACTTTGGTGGCCAAAACAGGAAGGCAGATTACTACCTAAATGGAATCAATTTAGGTAAAGGGGCAGTATAAAGAGATCTGGGTCTTCTTGTACACCAGTCAATGAAGGTAAGCATGCAGTTACAGCAGGTAGTGAAGAAGGCTAATAGCATGCTGGCCTTCGTAACAAGAGGGATTGAGTATAGAAGCAAAGAGGTTCTTCTGCAGCTGTACAGGGCCTTGGTGAGACTACACCTGGAGTACTGTGTGCAGTTCTGGTCTCCAAATTTGAGGAAAGACATTGTGGCTATTGAGGGAGTGCAGCGTAGGTTCACGAGGTCAATTCCTGGAATGGCGGGACTACCTTACACTGAAAGGCTGGAGCGACTGGTCTTGTATACCCTTGAGTTTAGAAGGCTGAGAGGGAATCTGATTGAGACATATAAGATTATCAAAGGATTGGACACTCTGGAGGTTGGAAACATGTTTCCTCAGATGGGTGAGTTCCGAACCAGAGGACACAGCTTAAAAATAGGGGGTAGAGCATTTAGGACAGAAATGAGGAGAAAGTTCTTCACCCAGAGAGTGGTGGCTGTGTGGAATGCTCTGCCCCAGAGGCCAGTGGAGGCCCAGTCTCTGGATTCATTTAAGAAAGAGTTGGATAGAGCTCTCAAGGATAGTGGAATCGAGGGTTATGGAGATAAGGCAGGAACAGGATACTGATTAAGGATGATCAGCCATGATCATATTGAATAGTGGTGCAGGCTCGAAGGGCAGAATGGCCTACTCCAGCACCTATTGTCTATTCCAGAAATTTGATACAGCAATCCTGCAGAAACAGTGATATCTTTCGAAGTCATGATGGTGAGTGGCTTGGAGGGGTACTTACAGGTGACAGTCCTGTGTTTCTAGTCTCACTTATGCCCTACAGTTTTGAATTTCCTACACCGGTTAAAAGACTTGTCTATTTACCCGATCCACGCCCCTCATGATTTTATAAAATCTTTACACAGTCACCCCTCAGCCGCCTTTGCTCCAGGGAAAGTAGCCCCAACCAATTCATCCTCTTCCTATAGCAGAAAACTCCCAACCCTGACAACATCCATGTAAATCTTTTCATAACCCTTTCAAGATTCACAATATCCTTCCGAGAGCAGGGAATCCAGAATTGCACGGAGTATTCTAAAAGAGACCTAATCGGTGTCCTGGACAGCCGCAACATGACCTCCCAACTCCTATACTCAATTCTCTGGCCAATAAAGGCAAACATACCAAACACCACCTTCACTATCCTGTCGACTTGTCACTCCACTTTCAAGGAACTATGAACCTGCACTCCAAGGTCTCTTTGCTCAGCAACACTCCCCAGTCCTTTACCATTGAGTGTATAAGTCCTAACCTGATTTACCTTTCCAAAATTCAGCACCTCACAATTATCTGAATTAAACTTCATCTGCCACTCCTCAGCCCATCTGTTCGAGATCCTATTGTATTCTGAACTTTCTTCACTGTCCACTGCACCTCAAATTTTGGTGTCATCTGCGAACTACTAATCATACTATGTTGTGAAAGTGAGGACTGCAGATGCTGGAGATCAGAGCTGAAAAATGTCTTGCTGGAAAAGTGTAGCAGGTCAGGCTGCATCCAAGGAGCAGGAGAATCGACGTTTCAGGCATTCTTCAGGAATAGGAAGGTGTTCCAAGCAGGCTAAGATAAAAGGTAGGGAGGAAGGACTTGGGGGAGGGGCGTTGGGAATGCGATAGGTGGAAGGAGGTTAAGGTGAGGGTGATAGGCTGAAGAGGGGGTGGAGGCGGAGAGGTCGCAAGAAGATTGCAGGTCGAGAAGGCGGTGCTGAGTCCGAGGGTTGGGACCGAGATCAGGTGGGGGGAGGGGAACCATACGATGTTCCATTTTCACATACAAATCATTTATGTAAATGACAAAAAGCAGTGAACCCAGCACCGATCCTTGTGGCCAGCACTGGTCACAGGCTTCCCACTGGAGATGGTCATTGACTGGCAGTTTTGGTGCAAACATCACTTGCCTCTTGCCATCCAAACCTGCATATTGTGTAGATCTTGTTGCCTTTGAACACAGACTGCTTCAGTATCTGAGGAGTTATGAACGTTACTGAATATTGTGCAATCTCTCTCTCTCTCTTTCTCTCTCTCTCTCTCTCATTCCCCCATTTCGGATGAGATTTCTTCCCCTAACTCCTGATTCCAAATTTCCTTGACTCTCTCCATGTCCCCCAAGGCATTCCCTCTCTGCAGATGATATATGGTACTAACTGAAAGATTGCCCCCACATCGGAGCACTCTTCATTCTATATCCGACTTGTTGGGCTAGGTCAAGAACGTAGTCTTCCTAACCTGAAAATATCGGAAAACGTCCCTCTTAGGGATTCTCCATTTCTGACCTAATTGGCTAAAAGACAGCAAGAACTCTCTCTCAAATAAATTTCCTAGACAGGGGATTTCTCTCTGACGCTGGAGTCCTTTGATGCCAGCCTAAATCCTGGGGCTCCCACTAACGGGGTGAATGGCACATTGCCCCCACCCAGCCGCATTATCCTCCAGGCTTTTCAAAATTTATGATAATCAGATTTTCTTAATGCGCACCTACCGATCTCATCTTATCCATGAACAGTAAGCTTCTGAGGGGACACCTCGCCTGCGAGGCCTCTACATCAAGCCACATCGACTTTGAGTCATGACGCACACATTCACCTACATATAGCAACAGGGTGCCGATTTGATATCTCTTCAGATCTGGGAGGTCCACCAACCCCCCATATCCTGCGGAAGTTGAATCTTGGCAAATGTCATTAAGTTGCACCAACAGCACCAAATAAATTATCCAAACCATCCCGCAAACCTCCGCAGCACCTGGTTGGGTAAGAACAAAGGGAGCATCCTCAGAGGATACAACAACCAAGGAACAACATTCACTTTAATCAAGGCTATACAGCCTCACCATGATCTGGGAATTCCCTCCCATCGCTGCAAGTCCTGCTTTACCCTCTCAAACAGCGACACAAAATTAGCTCCATACAGTTGCGGGAAGTGAGGGGTAATAAAAATCCCCAGATAGAGAAAACCTTTCTGTGACCATCAAAAAGGAACCTCCATTCCGTCCTCCAGCTTTAGTATCTCCACCAATCCCCCTACAGGCAGGACGTCCGATTTTGGAAAATTTATTCTGTATCCTGAAAATCTGCCTAATAATTTAATGTTTTGTATTAGCTGGGGTATGGACTTGTCGGGGTTAGCTAAAAAGAGTAGGACATTGTCCGTATAGAGAGTGATTTTGTATTCCCTAACTCCCACCTTCGGTGCCGATATTTCAGGGTCGTTTCAGACAGTCCCTCCCAGTGGTTCAAGTACCAAGGTAAACAGTAGGGGCAACAGGGGACATCAGTGTCGGCTGCCCCTCCCCACACCAAAATTACTCAATTTAATCCCATTCATGATAACCGCCACCTTGGGGTCTTTATATAACACTGCCACCCTCCTGGCGAAGGCCCCTCCCACACCAAAACGTTCTCGAACAGCAAAGAGATACGACCATTCCACAGGATCAAAAGCCTTTTCTGCCTTGAGGGGGACCACCAAACTCGGAATCATTCTCTGCTGACATAGTTGCACAATGTTCAATACCTGCCTGATGTTGTTGGAGGAGCTGCAGCCCTTGATAAAACCCGTCTGCTCCTCTTTTATAATAACAGGCAGCATCTTCTCCAGTCTCAGAGCTAACACCTTTGATTGAATTTTAAAATCCACATTCAACAACGAGATGGGTCTATACAATGCATAATGAGCAGCACTTAACAAGTAATAGTCCCCAAAGCTGTTTTAATAAAGAATACTGGGACATTGCTCAGGAAGAAGAAAGTATAAGGACAGAATACCCAAGACACCATTGTAAAAAGGAAGCTCTTGAAAGTCAGATGAGATGAGGATATGAAGAGGAATTTGAGAATAAAGGTTTCATGAATGTTTGGAAGAATATAAAAACTCTTATAAATGGCAGAGAAAAAAAATCAAACAGGAAAAACAACCCTGCTCGACCACTTTTCCTTAAGATGGCAAAAATAAAAGTCAACAGCCCCCAACAATTTTTAGTTCAAGGAAATGGATGCTGATTTGGCTTTGAGAACACAGTATGCAACATGTGGGTGGCACGGTGGTTAGGACTGCTGCCTCACAGCGCCTGAGACCTGGGTTCAATTCCCGCCTCAGGCGACTGACTGTGTGGAGTTTGCACGTTCTCCCCGTGTCTGCGTGGGTTTCCTCCGGGCGCTCCGGTTTCCTCCCACAGTCCAAAGGTGTGTAGATCAGTTGAATCGGCCATGCTAAATTGCCCGTAGTGTTAGGTAATGGGTAAATGTAGGGGTATGGGTGGGTTGCGCTTCGGTGTGGACTTGTTTAGCCGAAGGGCCTGTTTCCACACTATAATGTAATCTAATATAATCCTCCCTTTCTTTAAAATAAGGGAGATATTAGCCTCTGTATGAGAGGGTGGAAGACAGTCCTGGCTATACGACTTAGTATACAGCTCCAGCAGTGGTTCAGCTGACATGTGTATGAGCTCCTTGTAAAATCTACATGGGAATCTGTCTGGACCAGGTGCCTTACCACGTTGAAACTGCCTGACCGCCTCTTGCAACCCCTGTACTGTCAGAGGTACATTTAAAAGGGAGGCCTGATCTGCATTTATACCAGTGATATCCAAGTTTTCAAAAGAGGATTCCATTCTGACTTCTCCATCTCCACAGCCTTCTGACCGGTATAATTCTGCACAGGACTCCCGAAATCTGGCACCACTCTTCCTTAGTTCACAAGTAACATTGCCAGTTCTCTCCCTGATAAACACAATGGAACGTGGAGCACTTTCCTTCCTAGCCAGGTAAGCCAGGGATCTACCTGGCTTATCCCCATATTCAAACAGCCTTTGCTTTGCAAAGGAGACCCCTCTCTTTGCCACTTGTGTGAGCGCAGAGTCCAGAGCAGCCCAGAGAGCCGTGACCCGTTGGAATTTGACCCCGAATGGTCTGGGATAATGTGCCGATTTGGCTGCCTTCACCCGCGCCTCAAGTATCAGCGGCTGCTGTCCTCTCTGCCTCCTTCTCATTGTCAAGTGTGAAATAATCAAACCCCTTAAGAATGCTTTGGTGGTCTCCCAGAGCATTGATGGGTTACTGGCCACACCCAGATTAATGTCCCAAAAAACCCTGTACTCCCTTGTTATACGCTGTACAAAGTTGTCATCTATCAATGGAAACGGTTTCATGCGACATTGCTGTGTGTCTTCTCCACTACCTTTGGTCTCAACACCTAAATATACTGCCACATGGTCCGAAATAGTAATGCTCCCAAACCTGCGGTTAACACCAAGTCCAAACAAACCGATGGAACAAAGAACATTTCAATTCTTGTGTGGCACTTGTGCGGGTTGGAGAAAAAGGTAAAATCCCTCCCATTCGGGTGGAGACACCTCCACACATCCACTAGGCCTAACTCCTCACAGACGTCCACCAACTGTCTAGTCTGCAGAGATGTACCCGACAGCCCCCTTTGCATCCCGTCCACCCCAGGGTGCATGAGACAAATAAAGTCTCCTCCTATAATCATATGGTGCATCCCAAGAGCCATTAACCTAGAGACTGCATCAGCTAAAAACTTGAGAGAATGCGCCGGGGGACAGTAAACGTTCAGGATGCCATACACTTCCCCCGTGTCCCAGAGCCTTGAGAATAATGAACCATCCATGCTCATCCTTGGTTTGATCTATCACCTGAAATGAGATGGCCACTCCTCTGCTTTTGGGGTTACAGAAGGAGAAGAATACCCTATCGTATCCCCCTGCTGTAACTTCAGATGTTCCCTGTCAGTCAAATGCGTCTGTAACAGTAGAGTGATGTCAACTCTTTCCCTTTTAAGATTTGAGAGCACCTTTTTCCTTTTAATGGGGGAATGGCCCCCCTTTATATTCCAGGTGCACCACCTGAACAGATCGCTAGCCATGACCGCACACTGTAGCCCGCAGTTCCCCCGAGAGGAAGAAGCCCATTCAATGTGTGACGAGTGGGGTAAAAAACACACAGACTTTATCAAATCTAAAGATTGTTTCTACAAATGCCACCAAAATTACTAAAACTACAAAAAACTAACCACTCCTCCTAATGTCAACAAATACAAACAAAAAAGACAAATTTCCAGAGATCCACCCCTTGGCCATAGGGGCCATTCACTCCCAACCTCACCACCATCCCAGCACCTTCCAGTTAAGGTCACGTCCCAAACCCAAGTAATCGGGAAAAAACACATATTATTTCCACTCCGACAAGTTAACAATGGACACCCACCCCTTCCCTTTCTCATCTCAACCCCACACATCTTTCCGTCAAAGGAGAAACCACCCTCACCCAGCAAATCAGAACAATAGAAGAGCGAATAGCTACCAAACAGCTATAATATAAAACATACCAGATCTCTCACTAAAGCAATACCAAGCCTATAAAGCGCGAGACCCCAAAAGGGAAAAGAACAAAGAGAGATAAGATTTAAAAAAATTACGGTACGCCATTGTCCACACACCTGTCTTTCTTCCTCCTTTGTCAAAGTCTATCAATTCAGCGAATTCAAAAGTTCTTTTACTTTTTCCGCCGAGTCGAAGTTGCAGACAGCTGCCCCATAACTGAAACGTAGCACCGCCGGGTACCTCAGAGTATGCAATTTTTTTTTCTTGACTTCATCAAAGGTCTTTCTTTTCTTAATTATGGCCCCAGAAAATTCATGAAACAACATTATTTTCAAACCTTTATAAACCGAAGCATATGGATCCCTTCTCAGTCTTCTGGCTGTTTCTATTATTAAATGCTTTTCTTTGTGATGCTGGAGTCACGCTAGGACCGGGCAGGGGCACTGGGCCGGCCCAGACCTGTACATCACGATCCGGTCGGCCCACTCCACACTCACCGGCCCGACTCGATCTCCAGGCCCAGCAACGCTGGAAGCCACCTCTTGAGGAAATCAGTGAGGTTTTCATCTTCTAAATGCTCAGGTCAGCCCAAGATCTGTAGAGTTTTCTCCGACCTTGATTTTCGAGGTTATCTACTTGCTCCTTCAGGGCCTGAACCTGCCCTTCCAAGGTATGAACCCGCCCCTTGGACCTCTCCATCGTGGCCTTCAAGGCTTCGTTAGTAAATTCTGTTGCTCCACTCAACTTAAGGGCGCTGCCGCAGGGTTTGACATAACGGCTGTGGGTGTGCCCAACATGGTAGAGGAGTGCCCTGCCTGCTGCACTCCTCTAGCTCCCTTTCCTTTAGATGTCTTCATTTCAGCTTCAGATCTTCCCAATCCTTATTTAAAGGGGCTTAAGGTTCTCTACCGACTTTCTACAAAAAAACTTTTGTCAGGGGTGACTAACAATGGGGGAAGGGTAGGAGCCCACCTTTCCTGGGGTATGGCACAGGGCCCAACACACCAGACTGTTCAGACTGCCGCCATCTTGAATCTCCCACGCCCACTCTCTACTGATCACATCCTCAAAACCTTCCAGAAGATGTGTCAGGCCTGATTTTCCTTTAGTAAATCCATGCTGACTTGGACCGATCCTGTCACTGCTTTCCAAATGCTCGGTTATTGTACCTTTAATAATTGACTCCAGCATTTTCCTCATGTATAATTCCTCATTTTCACTCTCCCTCCTTTTATTAAAAAGTGGGGTTACATTGGATACTGTCTAGTCCATTAGAGTCTACAGAATGGTGATCATTTTCCAGCAATGCATCCACTATTTCTACGCCCACTTTCTTAAAAACTCTGGGATGGAGAGCATCAGGCCTTGGGAACTTACCAAGTTTTGATACCATCAGTCTCCCCAAGACCATTCCTGACTAACAAGGATTACCTTCAGTTCCTCCTTCACACTTGACCCTCTATCCCCTTGCATTTCCTTTCAATAGGATGTGCATCCCTGGATATTTAGTTCCCAGACCTGATCCTCTTGCAGGCACGTCCCTGCACTACAGAGTCATATACCTTGTTTCATATACTCGATGCATCGAAGTACAACACCCTCAGTCATGCATTGACTGCCTCATTTTCATAGTTATCTCCGTCAGAAATAACAGAATTCCTCCCTTGTGGAAGCAGGCCATTCAGCCCAGACTGACCCTCCAAACAGCATCCCACCCACCCAACCTACAATTCCCATGGATAATCCTCCTAACCTACACATCTTTGTGACAATGGGAGGAAACCCAAGTAGACACGGGGAGAATGTGTAAACTCCACACAGACAGTCAGTTGGAATTGAGTCTGTGTCTCCGGAGCTGTGAGACAGCAGTGCTAACCACTGATCCACCATTCCACCCTGCTAGGCATCAAGTTCAATTCCTGATCCTTTCCATACTCTCGATCCCATTACTTGGTCTGGATGCTTTAATATCTTCTCATGAGCCCCTACCTTCTTTAATTAGTTTAAATTCCTCAAAGCTTGATATACCTTGGTTTGTGTGGTACAGCTTTATCTGCATTATTTCGAATGGGCCATGTGTGAAGAGACAAAGCCTTTAAGTTTAGCCTGTAATTGAGTTTCCCTGCACTTTTACGTTTCCTCAGTACAATATAACATTCACAATCTTTTGTCCCTTCCTTTTATTTCCTGGTAACAATCAATCCCATCACTCACCAGCAACCCTCCCTTCTCCTTTAACTTTCATTTTCTCATTTTTCATCCAACTGTTCCAGGTACTTTCTCTTTGAATCATATTCAGGCTGATATTTATCCTTGAACAAACATCACTCAAAATGTTCCTTGGTTCATTGTTGCTTGTGGGATCTTGCTGTGTACAATCTGGCTTCCACATTCCCTGCATTCCTTCAGTGCCCACATTCCAAACAAGTCCCACACTGTCTGCAAATATCTTGGGGACAGCATGAATCTTTCTTTTCTTTGGATGAACTGGGAATCTTTCAGATGTGAAAGATGCCGTTCCAATATTGCACAGTCCTCCTCCTCAACTACAGTTTCTGCTTTGTCCCTCTCTTTTGTGAAAACAGACCGAAAGATTTCATGAGGAACCATTGCTCCATCTTGCACCATCGCACACAAGTCCCCTTCCTGCTCTCGAATGGGCCTCATACATTCCTTCATTCTCCTCTTGTTCTTTCTGTGATTATAAAACATCACTGGGATTTCCTTCAATACATTTAGACACATCTCATCCTGTCAGCTCTTTGCTTTCCTCAGGTCCTGATTACTTTCACCCTTGCATTTTGTCTTTCAGCTCACTTTTACCAAATCATTGCCCAGTTCAGTAAAATGGGTTGTTCCCAAATGAAAACTTTTATACTTGCCCCATGGTTCTCCATTACCATCCCTCCTCTCAATCTCACTGAGTTCTGATCACTGTCACTGAAATGCTCCCCCATTGATAGCCCTTCCAGCTGCTCACATTCATTCCCTAAACAATGGTCCAATACTGTCCCTTCTCTTTCACCATCACCCTCTCAGGGGAAATTAGGGATGGGTAATCAATGCTGGCCCTGCCAGTGACACCCACATCCCAAGATGCACTTGAAACAATGTCTGTTCTTTTATGGGTTTTGTTCGGAGTTGGCGACAAATGTTCAAAATGGATTGTTTTGCCAGTTCATGTTCGGAGAGTTAAAATCCCTTCAAAAGGCAAGGATAAAAATTGCTTCTCTTGTCTTTCAGGCCGTGAGAACTCTCAGGCCAAGCTGACCCTGCTGCCCCCCTCCCTGGAGCAGATCAGTGCCAAGGGCACTGCCACCCTGGTGTGCCTTGGCAATCACTTCTATCCCGATGAGCTGGATGTGCAGTGGAAGAAGGACGGTGCAGTCATTTCGGACGGAGTTCAGACCAGCAACTACCTGCGAGCTTCGGACAGCACCTGCAGTGTCAGCAGCCTGCTGACCCTCTCTGGGTCTGACTGGGAGTCCAACGCTCACTTCTCCTGTTCCCTCACCCACGTGACCCTCCCCTCTCCCCTCAGCAAGACCATCAGGAAATCAGAATGTATGTAGAGTGTTTGAGACAGTCCACAGAAGAGACACAACTTTAAATAGAACAGGGCTGAGCTGGTCGGACAAAGGTCATTGTCAACACCGAATTTCAACTCTCTTCCTTCTTGGGATTGGCTTGGCGACTCTCCTGAGGTTCAAGGATTAAGGCAGGTCTTTACGATCATCAAAAAGAAGCTTTACTCTGTATCAAACTCTATGCTGACCCTGTTCTGGGAGTGTTTGATTGGGGCTGTGATGACCTGTGATGCCAAGTCAAACCTATTGAAAATACTGAAGACTGTCAGCTGTACAAAAACAATGTGAACCTCAGAAGTCTGTGCTTCAGTAATACAGACCTACTTCCTGCTCAGCCATCAGTTCCAATTTTAGGTTTTGTCACTGTTTAAAGGGACGGGATTCTTCGGTTATTAAGAAAATCTCCACAAGTGTTTTCCTCAAGCTCAATTGTGGCTGTGAATTTGTGTAGCTTCCTCTGTCTGGGCTGTTAATTGCAGTCTGTTATCTGTCAATGTCAGTCTGGAAAAGGGAATAAAGATGAAGAAGATTCACTCTCTGACTCGTGTGTGCTTTGGAAATGGCCAGAGCTGCAGGGAAGCTGTATGAAGTGTTAACCTCCATGCTCAAGGCCTGGAGAATGAGGGGGTGAAGAGAGGGGGAAATGGGGTCCCTGGAGCAGGAGGGCAATGCTACCATTGTGTCCAGAAGGGGCACTTTCAGCAGGAATGCACAACTCCAAAGAAATCTTTCCCAATAAATGGGGGAAAGAAGGACGGCAGGAGATGACAATGGGGAACACAATAATCTGATGGAAATTCCCCATCAACGCTCACCCATCGCTTAGGCACAACAAGATCACAAGCCAAGAAATTCAAATCAACTGTTTGAGAGCCAGAGCCACTATATTGATGAATATGACCAGCAACTCAGAATAACAATTGCACAATAACAATTTGGGAAATAAATATTCCATAAATTAGGCCTGGGTTTTCTTTACTCTTCAAATGAGATGGAATTGTCCCGTGTGTCCCTGGGGTCAGATTGAGAATGTTCAGTCCAGGGGAGTCTGGGAGTCACGGCTGGGGAGGGCAGTCAATGATAAACTGGTTTCACTTTCTGCTGTCATATTCTGTAGCCCCTGGACCATCTCAGTGACAACCATCCAGGGCTCAGGGTGGGTTCCAGAGCAGCTCATTGTCCTGAATTTTGTATTCCTCAGTCCACGTGTGGCTCCAGCAATCTCACTCCATGGCTCTAGTATCGGTGGGAACCCATGGGGCTGAAATCTTATCCAAACAGACCCTCACACAGCAGGGAGGCAGCTGGTGGCTCAGAAACCCCTTGGATTCAGTCCCAGATTCCACCGTGGTTCTTTCATTCAAACACAGCATTAGCACACTGACACCACATTCAGAGGGCAATCCTGAGATGGGGCAAGTTTGGTTCTTGATTTCAATGTGAGGAAATGGAGGCTTGGTGTGAAATGTCTCGTCTGGAAGTGGTGGGGAAACTTTATAGTGAAGAATAGAAACTGATGTCAGAATAAAGTCAGGTGTTGATGGGAATGAGGAATATCTCCGTGATCTTTCTCCAGAATCCACAGGTTATACACATCCTTCTGTCAGACCCTGAAGGCTGAGAAACAGCTCATTGACATCTAACATTTCTCCAAATTTCCCAGAAAAGGTGAAATATTTTCTGTCAGTGATTCCCTGGAACAGGACATTTTAAAAAGGACTGTGGGAAGGGAACTGTTGCCTCTCAATGACAAAGCCAATGGATGGATGTGGAGCTGGCACTGTGAAATGTTAGGGCACAGAGGATGACACCAGAAGCAATTCAATGTTGTCACTCTCTGCTTTGTAATTGCTAAACTGATAATAATTGGTTTTCCCTCACAATTTATTCTCTTGTGTTCAATCCACGTGCCTTTCTTGCTTTGCTTCTTTTGACTTGAGTCTGTGGGTTATTCCATCAAAACCCAATCTCCTCACTCTCATCCAGGCCCTTGAAGAGATTAGAGACAAAACAAACTGCAAATGCTGGAATCCAAGGTTGACAAACAGAAGGCTGGGGGAACACAGCAAGGCCAGGCACCATCAGGAGGTGGAGAAGTCAATGTTTTGGCTGTATCCCTTCTTCAGGAATGGGGGTGGGTTGGGGGTTGGGGGAATGATGGGGGAGCTGCAAATAAAGGGAATGGTGGGGGCAGGGTGGTGAGATGGGGATAGGTGAAGATAGGTAGAGGATACTACCTGATTGGTTTATGGGAGGAACGAATTCAAATTAATCTCGCCCATCGACAAATCAGGTCATAATCTCTTCCATTCTCAACCTATCCTTACCTCAACACCCTGCTCCGCCCCATTCCCTTCATCCCCTTTTCCAATCCTTCCTCATCACACAGCCCACTCATTCCAGGGATCAATCGTGTAAAATTCCTGTGAACCACCTCCAATGCATTTATATTCTTCCTTCAATAGGGAGACCAAAACTACCCTCAGTATTTGTATTGTGGTCACACCAATGTCCAGGAATAACTGAAACATCACGGTCTCACTTCCTGGTCCTTAAGCACGCCTACTCTTACTTGTACCAGGGTTTTTACTGTCCATGTCTAATAGTCCTGTACCTGGTGGTGATTAACTGCCTTCTTGAACCCCTGCAATCTGTGTGCTGTTGGTAGACCCACAATGTCCTTTGGAAGGGAATTCCAGGATTCTGACCCAGTGATGATGTAGGAACAGCTTCATATTTCCAAGTCAAACTGGTGAATGACTTGGAGAGGAACTTGCTGGGGTGATGGCCCCGTGTACATGCTGCCCTTGTCCAAATCTAAGTAGTCATGGGTTTGGAAGCTGTTGTCTCGGGATCTTTGGTGAATTTCTGCAGTGCATCTTATAAATAGTACACAGAGCTGTTACTGAGCGTCGGTGTGGGGGGAAATGCATGCGTTTGAATGCGGTTCCAATAAACAGGCTAAACATGTTTTCAACATTATTTAAATAAAAGAATATAAAACAACATAAAATTAAATATAAATAAAATTTTGCTGCCTTTTAGATAAAACATCACTGAATCCAAAAAGTTAATCCTCCTCTTCCCACAGAAGCTGCACCTGTTCCCTTTCTCCAGCATCGCGCTTCTATTTGAGATTTGCAGTATTTTGTTTTTGTATCTGTTTTAATGCCATTGGTTAGAAGAGAAGTATTGGTCAGCACACTGGGGAGATTTTCCCTGAGATGATCACAAAGCCCTTACATTCACATCGACCTGAGAGGGCAGTGGTTTAACCAATCATCCAGCAGATGGCGTCTTTGCCTTTGCCAGCCTCGGGATAGTGCTCCAGTGTCTGGAGTGGGGCTTGAAACCTGCAGGTTCAGGTGACGGTGTTAACACTGAGGCTGTCTATTCTTTGCTGGGATGTGGGTGTCACTGGCAAGACCAGCATTTGTTCCCCATCCCTACCTGCCCTGAATCTGAGTGGCTTGCTCGGCCTTTCAAATGGCAGGTACCTGGAACACACCACCAGAGGAGGGGGTGGAAGCAGACACAACAGAAGTATTCAAGAAATACCTGCACTAATGCATGATTAGGAAGGGAATAGAGGGATATGAATCCTGTAGGTGAAGATAGTTTCAGTGAGGAAGGGCAAAATATGTCAGCACATACTTGTAGGACCGAAGGGCCTGTTCCTGTACTGTATTGTTCCTTGTTCTTTAATCCCTGCTGTTGAATTGGATTCTTGGGAGCCAGCTGCGTATGAAGAGCCTGTTCTCATACTTTTGTTGGAGTTCATGGGGCAGCTGCTGCTTCCTTGCTACCTCACTGATCAAACCAACAATGCGGAAAGCCTCTTGATATTTTAAATACACATCTGCAGGAAAATGCGTTGCCGAGGTTTTAATTTTGTTTAAGAAGATAATGACATCAATATACCAGTGTTGATTACGGCTGGGAACATTTACCATCATGGTCCGAGATTTAAACGGACCCTGCCTCATTCGTGATAATGCAGTTTTTAAATGTTTCTTTCTCCTTACGTGTTATGAAGTGGTTTGCAAGTTTTGGTGAGGACAGTACATCTTCAACACTGATTGATGGAGTGGGTGGCTGTTAAAGTTCTCACTTGTAATAATACTGTTCTAAATGTGTCATTGTTACTTTCCCCACTCTCTGGGGGTTGTCGCTATCACTATCCCTACACCACCCTTCACTCTTGGGGTGATATCATTTTTAGCATCCTTTCTGTCTGAGAATGTCCCTGTTCTTGTCCCCCTCTCTCAGGGACTGGGTGAGTGTTTCACATGCACCTGGTTTGTTAGATCCATTTACTCTCTTGTGAAATGGGTCATCCCTGTTTTACTCTGGTAACAGTGAGTTAAAGCCCGGCACGTTCACCCTTCATCTCCATCATATCTCAGGGCCTAAGGTTGGTCAGTACTGTCTGGGCCCAGAACAATCCCACCACTTCTCGCAGTTTTCCCTCTTTCCTATCTTTACTGAACACCTTGTATGTGGGAATCCCCAGTCCCACCCGGTCCCTGTGAGAGCCAAAACATCAGATTTCCATTTAGCAATCTGTGTTTGTAACCCCCCAATCTTATTGACCCGTTTAAGTCTGTTTCCCATCAGTCTGGGTCCCTAACTGACAAATAAATAATCTCAGTGACTGTGGAGACCTGGTGAGGTTGAGAAAAATCAGAAGGATCAGCCGCACCATGTGTAATTTGTACAGGGCACGAGACACAACAACCGGTACCTGGGACCCCAGAGGGACCGTTGTGCTCGGGTCTGGGACTGAGGAGCAAGAGAGGGGCCTGTACTCTCTGGTCTCTGTCCCTGATTTGTGGGTCCTCTCTGATGGAGACCATTGTGAAATCCATTGTCAAGATCGCCACCTCGTGGCCTGGAGAAGCAAGAACATGCAGTGCCCGTAGGAAAAACCTGAATGTGATCACAGGACAAGGTCAAAAATCATACGATGCCACGTTATCGTCCAACAGGTTTATTAGAAACAACAAGCTTTCGGAGCCTCGCCCCTTGTTGAATTTAATCAACAGTGAAAACAAACTTTGCTGTTCATTTCCTTCTTGGTTGACTCTGTTCTCCTAAATGACATGAACAAGAGACAAGGCAAGAATAAAGAATATAAGGACACCACCAGTAACCTCCGAGTATGTGGACAATAGTTGGTGACAATATTTTCCTGCTTTTTCAATTTTTAGCATCAATTCAAAGCAGAAAGAGTCTTTCTTTCTCCTTCCCTTCTTGAAACTCTTACTGAGATGATCAAATCCAGCAACAGTTCATGTGACGGGTTGAAGGGATTATCTAATGATCGATAGAGGGGAGTGGGTCAGGATTCCCTGGAATTTAGAAGGTTGGGAGCAGATTTCATTGAAACATTTTAAATTCTCCAGGGCCCTGTCAGGGTAGATTTTGGCAGGATGCGCCCCTACCTGGGTTTGGAGATGCCGGTATTGGACTGGGGTGTACAAAGTTACAAATCACACAACACCAGGTTACAGTCCAATGGGTTTAATTGGAAGCACTAGATTTCAGAGCGTCGCTCCTTCATCAGGTGGTTGATGAAGGAGCGGAGCTGTGAAAGCTAGTGTGCTTCCTATTAAACCTCTTGGACTATAACCTGGTGTTGTGTGATTTGTATCTTTGTACCCCCTACTTGGGAATTCTAAAGCAGAGTCAAAGTCTGGGAATAAGGGGGTAGACATTTAGATCAGAAATGAGGAATGGGTGGTACAGTGACTAGCGCCACTGTCTTACAGCACCAGGTATCTGCGTTCGATTCCACCCTCAGGCGACTGTCTTTCTGGAGTTTGCATGTTCTCCCCATATCTGTGTGGAATTCTATGATTCTACATTGCTGTGGGTCTGAAGTCATGTGTCAGTCGGTATGGGAAAGGACAACAATCTAAAGGACATTGGTGGGACCAATGAAGTTTGCCCCCATAAATGGTCATTATTAGACTCAGAATTTCAGAGGTTTTTTTTAATTTAGGTGCCTTGGCAGAATTTGAACCCAATTTCCCCATAACATTACTTGGCTCTCTCGGTTTAGAAACCCATGGTGATGCCACTAGGTCATTGCCTCCCGACATGTGGGTGATCTCGATCTTGAATTTATTCAACTGACTAAGTATCGACGACTCACTGGGAAAGATTCCAAACCCGCAATGTGGAGAAATTCATAGAATCCCTGCAATGTGGAAACAGGACATTCAGCCTACCCAGACCCACTCCCCTATAACCTTGCATTTCCCATACATATTTGGACTGTGGGAGGAATCTAGATCACCTGTGGGGAGCCCAGGCAGAACATGCAAACTCCACACAGTCAGTTGCCCAAGGGTGGAATCGAACCTGGGTCTCTGCTCTGTGAGGCAGCAGTGCTAGCCACTGTGCCACCCCACTTGATTATTGGCAAGAAATGCTGGCATTTATCCTGTAAATGAATTAAGAAAAGATCAGTCAAGTTTTGGATAGGAGTGTGATGGGTTATTCCCCACAAGCCTGGAGGGTGCAGCTCCAAAATGAGTCAAGAAGCTTGATATCATCCAGTATAAAACAGCCTGCTTGCTTGGCACCACATCTACAAACATTCCCTCCCTCCTCCACTGATGCTCAGTACCAGCCGTGTGCACCATCTACAAGGTGCGCTGCAGAACTTCACCAAGTCTCCTGAGACAGCACCTTCCAAACCCAAGACCATATCCGTCGAGAAGGATAAGGGCAGCAGGTACACAGAACACCACCACCTACAAGTTCCCCTCCAATCCACATGGCATCCTGATTTGAAAATATATTACTGTTGCTTCAGTGTCACTGGATTAAAATCCTGGAATTCCCTCCCGAAGAGCATTGTGGGTTTATCTACAGCACATGGACTGCAGTGGTTCAAGTAGGCAGCTCACCACCATCTTGCAAAAGGCAGAATTGTGGCTCAGTGGTTCGTGCTGCTACGTCACAGCGTCAGGGACCTGGGTTCAATTCCACCCTGGGATGACTGTCTGTGTGGTGCTTGCACATTTTCCCCATGTCTGAGTGGGTTTCCTCAACACAGTCCATAGATATGTAGGTTAGGTGGATTAGCCATGCTAAATTGCACATAGTGTTGAGGGATGTGCAAGCCGGGTGGGTTAGCCATTGGAAATGCAGCATTACAGGGAGGGGTCATCCAGATGGGATACTGTTCACTGGGTTGGTGTGAACTTGATGGGCTGAATGGCCTGCTTCCACAGCATATAATGATTCTATAATTCTCAAGGGCAACTACAAATGTGTAAAAAATGTTGGCGCAGACAGCAACACTCATGTCCTTGGGGTGAGTTTTAAACAAAAACACCATCATCACCGCTTACTATTCCATCAGTCTTCGTGTCAATGTGGAAGTATGATTCTCAGTAATATATACAGTAAGTAGTTAGGCCTCACCACAGAATCCTTGTGGAACACCACACGTCACTTTCTTTCTCTGTCGTCTGTCACTAAACCAGCCTCCGAACCAAGTCAAACATTTATCTTCAATCCCATGGGTTTTAACTTTGATCAGCAGACTCTTTTGTGAAAATTAATGATAATTCTGAAATTTGAAAAGTCTTTATGCATAAATTATTTTAGTTCATACATTTGGTTTGTTCGTTAGAATCTCCCCATCACAAATCTATGTGGGCTATTTCCAATTATCGACATGTTCATTCTCTTGGCTGTTAATTATACATTCCAACGAAAGCCTCAAAAGAGAAGTTAGACTGACCATCTTTCTTGAACCCGTGGAGTTACAGCAAGACATTTTCCAAACTAAAGGAATGGTTGCTGCTTTAGAACCTGATGGGAAAAGCTTCTGAAACTTCTTCCCCACCCCCCAACCCCCACCCCCCTCCTTTAAACCCCTGAGGTCCTGGAGATCTGTCAGCCTTCAGAGCTGCTCATTCTCCAATGCTTTTTTCTGGCATGTATCAAGTTTTGTGAATTCCAACCTTCCATTCATTCCTAACCTCCCTGGAATGGAAGCTGCATTATCCCGTTCCTTGACTGTGAAGATTGACACAACTAATTATTGTACATATCGGCCATTCCCTTAGTCTCATTCATGGAATTCCCAGTTTGTTTTTAAAGGGCTCACATTGCGCTGGAGCCCCCTTGATTTTCTAATTTTCGTGTAAAACATTTGTGTTATTCTTGTGAACCCTTATAGGTCTCTTTCTCCATCACTTTTTTGTGACTCTTGCTTCCTTTTTGTCTTCCTCTGCAGTTCTTCATATCTTCCTTCAGTTGTCTGAATTTTCACTGATATTACCACATTCAAGTATTCTCATCTTTAGTTTTCTGTTTTCTCTCACTTATTTTATCAGTGATGATATGTAAACAAGTGGGGACCTGTTCCATACTGAGCTGAATTCATTTTTAACCATCTCCCCATCTCATTGAGAGTCTGATCTGACAATTTTGGCTGACACCAATCTCTGTTGCATTCTGTTTTCTGGGAGGTGGGTGTCACTGGCATAGATCAGTATTTGTTACCCAAGACTAATTGCCCTTGAACTGCTGGCCTTGCTGTGGCCTCTCAGAAAGCACCCAAGGGTTAACCAGATTGATGTGGGGCTGGAGTCACATGAAGTCCAGACTGGGTAAGGCTGAGGCTGGACAGCAATCAGGGATCATTATCGTGGTCACCATTAATGAGGCTTGTTTTGTGATTTGAATTTAAATTCCAGGACTTGTCACTGGGGGAGATAGGACAGTTCGATATATTGTGGCAGGACCTCTGTTTTGTATCTCAGTGAAAGACAACAGCTCCCTCAGTTTTGCAGTGTCAGCCTTGACTGTGTGCTCAACACAGGAATTAGGAGTGGGAGGAGGCAATTCAGCCCTTCGACCCCGGTCCGCCATTTAACACGACCACGGCTGATCTCATCCTGGTCTCAACTCCACTCTCCTGCCTGCTCCCCATTGCTCTTTATATCACTTTTAATCAGAAACACATCTTTCTTGCACCTGTGGATTGATTCTGCCTCCACTGCACTCTGGGGCATTGACTTTCACAGATTCACAACCCTCTGGGAGATGTAGTTTCTACTCAGCTCAGTTTTGAACCGACCTCCTCTCACTCTATATCGATGACCTCTTGTTCCAGACTGTCCTGCAAGGGCGAGCATCTATTCAACATCCACCTTCTCAATCCCCTTTCACATTTTCTATCCCTCAATCAGATCCCTCCTCATTCTTTTGAACTCCAGTGAGGACAAGCCCAAGCTCTTTAACTGCTCCTCATGGGACAGCCCTTTCATCCCTGGGATCAGTCTGGGGAACATCCCCTGAACAGCCTCCAGTGCTGAAGGACTCTATGATCAAAATAAACTCCCCAAAACATCTGAGACAGAGGTGACAGTGCTCCCACTGACCAGGTTCCAGTTTGTACAGGGCTCCGCTCACAGCTGGATGGTTGGGAGTTGGAGCTGATTTTAAGCTGTATATTGGAGAGGGGTAAGGAACCTTTTTGATCACAACCTCCAGAAATGTGAAGGTGACATTTATGAGCAATTCTGAGCAATGATCTACTCAGTTATTTTGACTCCTGGGGCCTGCTGAGTACTAAAACGCAGCATTTAGTGATTGCTGAGAAATATCTTGATTGACTTGGACATTAATTGTATTTTTCAGGTTCCACATTTTAATGAAGAGTCCAGAAGATTATAGCTTTGGGTTATTTCCCGACCTCATTGTTGCTGTCTACAAGGCTATGAAGGACACAGAGTGGAAGAAGTACTTTCCTAAAGAATAGAGACTGCTCCTGTCTTCAAAGGGTTGCCATCTCTTGAGTGGATATGAGACAGAACCACATGCTTCAGGGCGAGAATGGAAAGAAGGAACTTGCATTGTAACACAGAATCCCTATAGTGTGGAGGTGGGCCATTCAGCCCATTTACTCCATACCGCCCCTCTGAAGGTCATTCTATCTCGACCCCTATCCTATCTTTGTATGTTCCAACGACTACTCCACCGAGCCTGCACTTCCCTGTAGAACATAGAACATAGAAAAATACAGCACAGAACAGGCCCTTCGGCCCACGATGTTGTGCCGAACTTCTATCCTAGATTAAGCACCCATCCATGTACCTATCCAAATGCCGCTTAAAGGTCGCCAATGAATCTGACTCTACCACTCCCTCGGGCAGCGCATTCCATGCCCCCACCACTCTCTGGGTAAAGAACCCACCCCTGTACACTCTGGGCAATTTAGCATGGCCAATCTATCGAGCCTGCTGATCTTTAGCCTGTGGGAATAAGCCAGGGGACCCTGGGAAAGCCCACGCAGACACAGGGAGAATGTGCATACTCCACACAGACCCACCTGAGGCTGTTCCCTGACACGGTGATGCAGCAGTGCTAACCACTGAGCCATCGTGCTGCCTATTATTGCTTACTGTAATGTCTGTTTCATGACTTGTAATTTATTTTATTGCTTTAAATAAACCAACTCATAGAGTTAATGGATTTATTATGGGACCATTATCTTTAACCTCACAGTCAAAGGCTGGAGAAAACACTGTGCAGATGAGGCCTATTGCACAAGCAGCTTAATCTGCAGGTAGAAAATACGAGTGGCAGTCTTTGTTTGTGCGAAGGTGTGTGAGGCAACATATGGGCAAGGAACAAAAGTAGGCCACTCGGCCCTTTGAACCTGCTCCCCCATTCATTAAGATTATGGTTGATCTGAATTTAACCTCAACTCTACATTCTCTGATAATGTTCCATCCCTTCAGTCATCAAGAATCTATCTACCTCTTCCTAGGGTAAATATAGGGTCGGGAATGGGTCTGGATTAGTTACTCTTCAGAGGGTTTGTGTGGCCTTGTTGGGCTGAAGGGCCTGTTTTCACACTGGATGGATTCTAAATTCTGCATCCACTGCCTTTTAGGGAGGGGAATTCCAAAGACTGACAATCTCTGAGAGAAAAACATGTTTCTGAATCTCTGTTTTGAATGGATTCTCCCTTAATTTTAAACAGTGATCCCTGGTTCTGGATTCTCCCACAAGAGGAAACATCCTTTCCACATCCACCTGGTCAAGGACCCTAAGGATCATGCTTGTTTCAATGAAGTCTTGCATTCAGTTTCCCCTCACACTGCACCATAATGTTCTATGAGCTTTCCTGATGACTTGCTGTACCTACATACTAACCTTCTGAGGTTAATGCACAGAGAGCCAGATATGGTTCTGGGGACACAGGCTCAAATCCCACCCTGACAGATGGGGGAATTTAAATTCAATTAAAAAGTCTGCAATTAAGAGACTAACAATGACCATTAATACATGTGGACTGTCAGGAAAACCCATCTGGTTTATAAACGTCCTTTAGGGAAGGGAACTGCTATCCTTACCTGGTCTGGCCTACATGGAAATCCAATCCCACAGCAATGTGGAAAACTGTTAACTGCCGTCTGGGGCAATTAGGGGTGGGTAATAAATGCTGTCCTAGGCAGTGACACCCTCATCCTGTTAATGAATGAAAAAGAAAAATTTGACTATAAATAATCAACAAGGATAAAAGGCATTTGTAATGAATGAGCAGCCTTTGTTAGAAGCCCTCATTATCTCCTGATTTATTCTCTTTCCCACCATAAAGCTACTGTTAGGAAGCATAGAGACTATTCCTACCAGCTCTTGGATCTCTTCCCTATTTGTGCTGCTTTCCACAACACAAGTGTCTTCCTGCTCCAGCCTCCACTCCTCACCCTCACACTGTTCTCCCTCTCTCCACTCCTGACCTCTCACACTGTTCTGCAGCCTCCGCTCCTCACCCAGACCTATTTAAGACCAGAGGTTATAAGATTAAGGTGGAAGTATTTTTTGACCCTGTGTGTGGTAGATATATGGAATATGCTGCCTGAGAGGGTGGTGCAGGCTGAAAATTACACAACCTTTAAAAACATTTGGATGAGCACTTATAATACCTGGGCATGGTCGGCTCCAGATGACTGCAGGTAAATGGGATTAGTGTCGTTGAGTGTTTGTTGGTCAGCATTGACATGGTGGGCTGAAGGGCCTATCTCTATGCTGTGTGACTCTCGAACCTGGGTCCCTGGCTCTGTGAGGCAGCAGTGCTGTGTCACCCATATTGAGGGAGGCACACAAAAAAATCAGCACAAAACCTGATAAGAATTCAGCACTTCCTGTTTTTGAAAACCCCATTCACATCACCCAGTCAGCAAATTAAAACAAACGATAGGTTATTAGCACAGCTCCCTGCAGGGGTGGTGAAGGGCAGGTGTGGTCACTGGTCAGATAACAAAGACATAGGAAGAGAGGGAGTGGACCCAACTAAAATGGAAGGGGACAGGTGTGGGGGGGATCTGTGAATGGATACTTACCCATCTGACAGAGTGCCCTCCACCTGGCAATCTATTTTACATGATGTGGAAATATAGAGGATAGGAGCAGAAGTAGGCCATTTGGCCCCTCCGGCCTGCTCTGCCATTCAATATGATCGAAGCTGTTCATGGAGCACATTTCTGTAATCCATCCATACCCCATATCCCTTGATTCTTCAGCCACAAGAGCTTTCTTGATAACATCATGTTTTGGCCTCAACCACTTTCTGTGACAGAGAATTCCACAGGCTCATCACTCTCTGGGTGAAAACATTTTTCCTCATTTCTGTCCTATAGAGTTTTCCCCTTAACCTTAAACCATGTGCCCTGGTTCTGGACTTCCCCACCATTGGGAACAGCCTTCTTCCATCTAACGTGTCTCGTCCTGTTCCAATTTTATAACTTTCTCCAAGATCCCCTTCCTTCATTCTTCTAAACTCCAATAAACACAATCCTCATCAACTCAACCTCTCCTTTTACGTCAGACCGAACATCACCGAAATGAAATGGTATTCAGTAATTAATATTAATCAGCCCAATGTGGAACACAGACTTTGTAGGTCAGGGTTAGAAGACAATCATTGCCTGTTCTAAAATTCAGTCTTTGGGTGCAGTAATCTCAATGGAATCATTGGATACAATCTTACAACAGCAGAAAGATGGGAGGTGTAGATAGAGGGTGCAGACAGCGGTGTAGACAGTGGGTGTAGATGGTGGGTGCAAACAGAGGGACTAGACAGTGGCTATGGATGCTGGGTTCAGATAGTGGGTACAGACGGTGGTGCAGACGGTGGTGTAAATGGTAGTGTAGACACAAGCAAGACCTTGTGTGGTGACCACATGGGTGGCTGTGTGGAATCACACAGAGAGCAGCTCGTGAGCCTGACACAGTCAGGGACACTATCTGGTGCTAAAGGTCATGCTGCTGCTGACAAAGGTTACATTTTAACTGAAACTGCACTCCCTCCCTACACGATCCCCTCTTGTCCCCATTTACCTCACTACAACACAATGAGATGCCAGGCAGCACCCTGTGCTCTCGCTCAGTCTCCATTGACCTTGTCTCCATTAGCCTTGACCCTCCTCCCAAGCACTTACTTGGGCCTTCACTGAAGCTTGAGCCATTTCCTCTGACCCTTGATCATGTGTTTGCCATCTTAGAACTGCCTCACCTAGTCACCATTAACCTGCACTGCCCTCTCAACATGGAGCACAGATTGATACAGAGCAGAAAAGGTCCTTTGTCCCATTGAGTCTGTACAAACATAATTACCACTAAAGGCACTCTCATCCCAATTTCCTGCACTTATCCCAGATCCTTCAATGTTATGATATTTAAAAGTTGTGAGGATTCCACCCTGCACTACCTTCCCTGACAAAGGGTTGCATGTTTATAGTTTATACAAGTCTACCTCATGGAGCTTAACAAAAGCTCAACTCTTTGGGCATTTTTTAAAATTTGTGGCATGATGGCTCAGTGTAATCCCAGGTTGGATTACAGCCCCAGGTCTTCGTGGAGTTTGCACGCTCCCCCTGTGTCTGTGTGGATTTCCTCCATGTGCTCCAGTTTCGTCCCACAATCCAAATAAGTGCAGGTTAGGTGAATTGGCCATGTTACAATTGTCATAGTGTTCAGGAATGTATCGGTCAGGGGAAATGTCGAGTGATAGGGCAGGGGAATGGGTCTTAGGGAGTTTCTCTTCAGTGGGTCGGTGTGGACTTGTTCGGCCAAATTGGTGATGTCTGTAATTAAATCTTTCAAACCACTCATTTTGTTTAGTGTCGTTTAGTTCTTGCCCTCCTTGTTCGATAAATATTTCATTTTTTCTGATAATATGAGTTCCCTGATGAGCTGTTAACCTTGTCTAATTAGGGAGTCCTGGCTGACAGATAAAAAGGGGAGTGTCAGAAGGACTGATACTCTGGTACCTGACTCTGAATAACAACCTGCCAACCAACCCCCTCCTTCTGTCACCCTCAATCTCCCCATGCTTACTCTTGTGGCCCTGTCGATCCAGCCTGTGCTGCCTTTGGGAGAGGTTGACCTTCCCTCCATTCCTGATGAAGAGCTTATGCCTAAAATATTGCTTATTCTGCTCCTCGATGCTACCTGACCAGCTGTGGTTTCCCAGCAACACACTCTCAACTCTGATCTCCAGCATCTTCAGTTCTCACTTTCCCCTTCCCCCCACTCGCTCATTACAAACAGAAATGACTGGTGGTGAGTTTAACCCTGAGGGTCATCACAGCTGAGGCAGAGGGAGAGAAGTTCACACTTTCATGATGGTAGCACCCTTAATTAATCCACTGCAATCACTCTCAGGGCTGCAAGAATTCAACCTCCCTCACTCAGACAGCTCCCTCCCTGGAAGGTAATATTGCTGCACCTGGTTTAGGGTTAATTGAGCTTGAAATACGACTATGGCGAGCCAGCACTGGCTGAGCAGACAACCACAACTGCAATGACCCCGGCTCCTTGTAATTGGGAAGCACATTAGGGAGCACAGTGTGCACTGCCTCTGAAATCCCTCCCTTACTGAGAACACACTCTCAGTATTCACCTTTCTCGGCTGCCATTTCAATTTCATGACAAATTCTGTGTTCTATGATCCTGCCCCACTCGCCACCTGATGAAGGAGCAGCACTCCGAAAGCTTGTACTTCCAAAGAAACCTGTTGGACTCTAATCTGGTATTTTGTGATTTTTAACTTTGGCCACCTCAATGAGCTGCCATCTCAGGCTCAATTGTTTTTCATCTGAGATTTGAGAAGATTAAGGCCTAATCTTCAATCCCCATCACAAAGCCTATTCTCTATCCATCACTCAGAGACACCTGCAGGCAACACAGAGGAACACACTGACACTTACTGAGATACCTACAAGCAGTGCAGAATAACACACACACACTCAGAGACACACCTACATGCAACCCTGGGTTAACACACAAGCACACACACACACACACACACACACACACACACACACACACACACACACACACACACACACACACACAGAGTCAGGCAGCACGGAGTAACACGCACACAACCCACCTGCCAGTAGGTGTCTCTTTGAATAACACACCCACACTCAGACTGACACCTACAGGCAGCATTATGTAGTACACTCACTCAGAGAGACACACAGCCTGCAGTGTCAGTGATTGGCCTCAGATCATTTCAGGTACAACACAGCATGCAGCAGAGAGTGCACAGTGCGATCCCAGCACCTGAGTTTGGACCAGAGAGTGAATACGGAATGCCTCAGATTGTAATTATTGAATCCGAACAGCTTTCAGTTTCTATTCTGTTTGGAATCTTGTAACCTCCACAGATTCCAGACCAACTGGATTATTTGAAACTGATTACTGATCGGCTGTCAGTATCATCTACCACGGATTGACAGGCCACGTAGCCAATTGTGACAATATCATGCTGACATGCAGCTAATCAGCTGAATGGAGTGGTCCATTTCCAAAGCACACAGAAACAGAGACCGAATCTTCATCATCTTTATTCCCTTTTCCAGACTGACATTGACAAAAAACAGACTGCAATTAACAGCCCAGACAGAGGAAGCTGCACAAATTCACAGCTACAATGGCTTTTGAGGAAAACACTTGTGGAGATTTTCTCAATCGCATGAGAATCCTGCCCTTCAAATAGTGACAAAAACCTTAAATTGGAACTGGCTGCTGAGCAGGAAGGAGATCTGATTTATTGAAGCAGAAATTTCGAAGGTTCACATTGTTTTGTACAGCTGACAGCCTTCAACAACTTCAAGAGATTTTACTTGGCATCACAAATTAACCCTGTCCCAATCAAACAGTCCCAGAACAGGGAGAGCATGGGGTTTGACACAGCGTAAAGCTCTATCTACACTGTCCCAATACACTACCTTTACTCCGGAACCTCAGAAGTGTCTCTGAGCCAGTCCTGAGAAGGAAGAGAGTTGAAATTCAGTGCTGACAATAATCTTTGTCCTGCCAGCTCAGCCCTGTTCTGTTTAAAGTTGTGTCTCCTCTGTGGACTGTCTCAAACACTCTACACACATTCTGATCTCCTGATGCTCTTGCTGAGGGGGGAGGGGAGAGTCACGTGGGTGAGGGCACAGGAGAATCGAGCGTTGGACTCCCAGTCAGACCCAGAGAGGGTCAGCAGGCTGCTGACACTGTAGGTGCTGTCCGAAGCTCGCAGGTAGTTGCTGGTCTGAACCCCGTCCGAAATGACTGCACCATCCTTCTTCCACTGCACCTCCAGCTCATCGGGATAGAAGTGATTGGCAAGGCACACAAGGGTGGCAGTGCCCTTGGCATCTACCTGCTCCGGGGAGGGGGGCAGCAGGGTCAGCTTGGGCTGAGAGTTCTCACGGCCTGAAAGACAAGAGAAACAATTTTAATCCCTGCCATTCAAAGGGATTTCAATTCTCAGAATATTCACTGGTAAAATTTTTGAATATTTGTCTCCAATACCTAATAAACGAGACAAAAGAATTTACATTTTTAAAATTGATTCTTGGGGTACAAGTGTCACTGGCAGGAGCAGAATTTATTGTCCATCCCTAATTGCCCCTGAGAAGGTGATGGTGAAAGAGAAGGGACAGTTTTGGACCATCGTTTGGGGAATGAATGTGGGCAGCTGGGAGAACTAAAAGATGGCGATCATTTCAGTGACAGTGATCAGAACTCAGTGAGATTGAAATTAGGGATGGAAATCGAGAACCATGGAGCAAGTGTAAAAGTTTACATTTTACTGAATGTTTCTGTAATTTAGTAAAAGTGGACTGGAACAAGTTACATGATGGGAAATCAGTGTCAGGGCAGTGGTAACCCTCAAGTGACAAGACAGAGATCATTCAGAATCTGTTCCCACAAAGAGTAAGGGTGGAAAACCCAAATCTAAACTCTTAGCCTGTGATGCCAAAAGCCAACCAGTGTCGGGAAGACCAAACAGGGAAGGTGATGTTGGTTATCTGGAGTTCAAACCTGCAGAAAGCTGAGAGGAGGATAGAAAATGCAGGATTAAAATTGAACAGGACCTGAGGAAGGCAAAGAGCTGTAAGGATGAAATATGTCCAAGCAAATCAGAGAAATCCTAACGAACAAGAGGATTGGGGTCATGTACTGACATGGTTGGCAGACAGGGCAGGAAGAACAAGTCTTTTTCTGAATGACAGGTAGTTACCAGTTGGGATACCACAGGGGCCAGTCCTTGGTACCCAGTTATTCATAATATAATCGAGTCATCGTGTCAGAGAGACCCAAAAGGCCCATCAGCACATTGTGTCCACATTGGTCAAAAAACAACAACCCAATAATTCTCATCCATGTTTCCAGCATGAGGGAATTAGATGCAGTATGTGTTCAAGAAGGAATTAGATATATTTCTACGGATTAATGGGATCAAAGAATGTGGGGAGAAAGTAGGAACGGAGACTATGTTGGATGATTGGCCATGATCATATTGAATGGTGGAGCAGGCTTGAGGGGCTGAATGGCCTCCTATGTTGATGTTTCTATCTGTTTCTCAGATATCGAAGGAATGTCTCTTGTCAATTTGAACCTGGAAGTCACATGTGAGTGGAGGTGGAAGATGTGGCCATGGTGATTAATGAATGCGGGTCAGTCAGGTGGTTAAGAAGACACATGGGAGAAACTGTTTTTCTTTTTCCCTTGATGGAATGAGGGCATTGCTGTATCGGCAGCATTTATTGCTCATCCATAATCGCCCAGAGGGCAGTTCAGAGTCAACCACATTGCTGTGGGTCTGGGGTCACATGGTAACGATTACCGTTTCGTTCCCTAAAGGTCATTAGTAAATCAGATGGCTTTATCCTGACAATCAACGATGGTCATCATTCGACTCTTAATTCCAGATTTTTTATTGAATTCACATTCCACCATCAGCTGTGGCAGGATTCTAACCCTGGTTCCCAGAACATTATCAAGATCTCTGGATTAAGAGTTCAGTAATTATATCATTAGACCATCGCCTCCATTATCTCATTATTGGTTTACAGTGAAAGCAAGAAGTTTGTTTATTCTGGAACTGTATAAGACCCCAGTTAGAGCACAGTGAGAGAACAGTGTACGGTTCTGGTCACCACATTACAGGAAGGATGTGATCCCACTTGTGATGGGGACAGAGGAGGATTTTGTCAAAAATGGGGAGTTTTAGCTTTGAGGAATGATTGGTTTAGCTGGGATTGTATTCTTTGGAACAAGGAGGCTGATGGGAGATTTGATCGAGGTGTAGAAAATGATGAGGGGCCTGGATAGAGTGGGTAGGGAGGACTGATTTCCATCAGCACAGAGGGCAATAACCATGGGGAGAGATTGAAATTAATTGCACACAGAGTTCGAGGGGAATTGTGGAGTAATTCTTTTCAGACAGAGGCTGGTGAGATCTGGGACCCACTGGATGAAAGGGTTGGAGGGGCAGAAACCCTCATCATATCGAAAAAAACACTTGGATATTCATTTGAAACAGTGAAACCGCAGGCTTATGGAGCAAGAGCTGAAAAGTGGGATGGAGCTCGATATCTCTTTAACAAACCTCCAATTAAGCTAGTCCCATTTTCCAGCATTTTGCGCATATCCCTCTAAACCCTCCCTATTCATGTACACATCCTCTTAAATGTTGTAATCATACCATCCTCCACCTCTTCCTCTGGCAGCTCATTCTATACACACACAACCCACCACGTGAAAAGGTTACCCCTTCAGCCCGTTTCAAATCTTTCCCCTGTCGCCTTCAACCTATGCATCTAGAACTGGACTCCCCAACTCTGAAAATAATACCTTCTCTACTCACCCTTTCAATGCCCCTCATGATTCTATAAACCACAAAATGGTCACCGCTCAGCCTCCAACAATCCAGGGAAATTAGATCCTATTCAACCTCTCCCATTGCTGAAAACCTCCAAACTTGGTAACATTCTTGTAAATCTTTTCTGAAGCATTTTAAGGTTCACAACATTTTTACTACAGCCGGGCAACCAGAATTACACACAGTTTTCCAAAAGTGGCCGAACCAATGTCCTGTTCAGCCGCAACAGCTCCCAGCCAGTCAGACAAAGGAGAGTCTGAAGATGTAATCTATTTGGATTTCCAGAAGGCCTTTGACATAAGGTCCGAGCCCATAGAGTTAGAGGCAAGGTACTGGCATGGACTGAGGACTGGTAGGATGATATAAAGCAGAGGGTGAGGAAAAATGGCAGCTGGTGACTAACAGAGTTCTGCAGGTGTTAATGTTGGAATCATTACTATTCATGTCATGCGTTAACAATCTGAATGAAGGAAGTGAAGACATTTTCCAAAGTTTGCAGACGATATGAGATAGGTGGAGGGACAGGTAGTGTTGAGGAAGTGGGAAGTCTGAAAAGATCCTGGATAGGCTCAGAGAGTGGGCAAAGAAGGGGCAGATAGAATACAGTGTGTTACAGTGTGAGGTTATGCACTTTGGGAGGAAGAAGAGATGCAAAGGCTGTTTTCTAAATGAGGAAATGCTTTGGAAATCTCAAGCACAAACCTCATTCAGGTTTCTCTTCAGGTGAACAGGCAGGTCCAGTTTGTGCTCGGGAAGGCAAATGAAATGTTAGCATTCATTTCAATAGGGCCAGAATACAAGGGCAGAAATGTATTGCTGAGGCTGTGAAAGGCTCTGGTCAGACTGCATTTGGAATATTGTGAGCAGATTTGGGAGCCATGTTCTAAGAAACAATTTGCTGGCATTGGAGAGGTTAAATGAATGATCCTGGGGATGAAGGGCTTGTCATATGAGGCGTGATTGAGGACTCTGGGTCTGTACTCAATGGAGTTTAGAAGGATGAGGAGGGATCTTATTGAAATTTACGGAATACTGATCAGCCTGGAAAGAGTGTATGCGGAGAAGATGTTTCCGAAAACAGGAGAGACTAGGTAACCAAGGCACAGCCTCAGAATGAAGGGCCGACCCTTTAGAGCTGAGATGAGGAGGAATTTCTTCAGCCAGAGGGTGGTGAATCTGTGGAACTCATTGCTACAGAGGGAAGAGTAAATTTAAGATAGAGATAGATAAGTTCGTGATTGTTAAGGGGATTGAACGTTCCTGTGGAGAAGGCAGGAGAATGGGGTTGAGAAGCATATCTGCCAAGATCAAATGGCAGAGCAGATTCATTGGGCTGAATGGCTGATTTCTGCTCCTATTTCTTAAAGTCTTCTGGAGAGTTTCCCCAAAACCCTGGAACACTGAACCCATTGGACTGTGAGTCCTGCTGGAGCTGTTTAGCATCAGAACTTTGCCAAGAGATGACCAAAGAGTGGAGAGAATGTGCACCTATGTGGGAATTTCAGGATACTTCCCAGCTCCTGGAATACCATGTGTGTCGGAAGTTTGGTCAGTGACAGCAGTTGGAGCTCCGGGTTTCGGTGCTTGAGCAGCAGCTGGTGTCAGTGCGGAGAGTCCGTGAGGCTGAGACGTCCGTGGAGAGCACGTTTCTAGATGTGGTCACTCTGTTGCTTCAGAGTATGCAGGGAGAGAGGGAATGGGGGAGCAGCAGACATTTCAAACGGACTAGGCAGCTACTACAGGAATCCCCAAGTGCATCCCACGCGCCAACCAGGATTTAGTTCAGAATCCTGATGAGAATTTTGGTTCATCTGGGGAGTGCAGCCAGAGCCAAGTCCATGGCACCATGGGGAGGGCTCAGCTGTACACGGGGGCACAAGGAAGACCGGAAGAGTGATAGTGAGAGGAGATTCGAGAGTGAGTGCAATCGATAAGTGTTTCTGCAGCTTCAGATGGGAGTCCAGGATGGTGTGTTGTCTTCCTGGTGCCAGGGTCAAGGATGTCACTGAGCGGTTGCAGAGCACGCTGAGGGGAGACGGGGAACAGGCAGCAGTCGGGGTCCACATCGGTCCCAGTGACAGAGGCAGAAAGGGGATGTGGTCCTGCAGTCAGAATTTAGGGACTTCGGGAGGGAGTTCAGAGCAGGAGCTGAAAAGTAGGCATGTGCACATTACTCCCAGTGCCCCAAATAAGTGAGAATAAATACAGGAAGATAAGACGGATGAATAAGAGACTGGAAAGAGAGTCTAGCAGGGAGGGCTTTAGATTCTTAGGGCATTGCGACTGGCTGTGGGCGAGATGTTACCTGTTACAGACTGAATGGGATGCTCCTGAATAGAGCTGGGACTGAGTTCCTTATGGGGTGATATGTTGTTGCTGTTGGAGAGAGTTTAAACTGACTTGGTAGGGCTGTGGGAGCCAGGGGGGAATATCGGAGAGAAACACCAAGGTTCACAGAATCCTCAGTGCAGTCCAAAGATCAACATCAAATGGAAAGTCGAAGAACAAATCTGCAAGAAATTTACAGGGTCTGTCAAATCACTACATAGAGTTGTTCTAAATGGGGTGGCTGGGGAGGCGGGGGTGGGGGGTGGGGAGGGGCAGAGCTTTAATTATCCTCATAGACTGGGATAGTATCATTGTGAAGGGCAGAGAGGGGCCACCGTTGTGAGAGGGTGCTCAGGTGAACTCTCTCCAGCCGTGTGTTTCCAGTCCAATGAGAAAGGAGGCTCTGTTACACCTGGATCTTGGGAATGAGGAGGCCCAAGTAAATCAAGTGTCAGTGCGAGGATATTAAGGGAAGAGTGATCATTGTATCATAAGTTTAAGGTTGACCATGGAAAAGGAATCCAGATTCGAAATGATTCACTTGGGAAAACACAGACTTCCGTTGGGTAAGAACACATCAGAGTGAATGAACTGGGGTTAAAGGTTGCAGCAAAGTCCTGAAGTGAATAATAAAGCTCGTAGTTCAGGGACAGTCGAGGTATATTTGTGGAATGGCACTCAATTCCTGGCTGTTTTGAGACAGTAGTGGTCGAAATATTGTAAATAAGAAAAGGGCAAAAGTGTAACTAGGGAGTGAATAGGTCCCTTTAAAGATGGCTAATTCACTTAGCCTGCACATTCCTGTACACTTTGGGCAATTTAGCATGACCAATCCATCTAACTTAGACATCTTTGGACTGCGGGAGGAAACTGGAGTACATACCGGGATAGTCAATGTGGCTTTGTGGATTGGAAATCATTTCTCACTAACTTGATTGAGTTTTTTTGAAGAGGAAACAAAGAAGATTGATGAAGGCAGAGCAATTGACATTGTCCACCTGGATTTGAACAAAGCATTTGACAAGGTTAGCCATGGTAGACTGAGTAGGAAGGTTAGATCACATGAGTTCCAGGGTGAGCTCGTCATTTGGATAAAAAAATGACTTGAGGTAGGAAACAAAGGGTGTTGGTAGAGGGCTGCTTTTTGGACTGGAAGTCTGTGATCAGCAATGTGCCATAAATATCTGTACTGGGTCTACTATTTTCATGATTTAAATAAATGATCTTGATGTGAATATAGTAGGTAAGTTGAGTAAGTTTGCAGATTACATCAAAATTGGTGGTGAAGTGGATAATGATGAAGATTATCTCACAGTACAGCAGGACCTTGATCAGTTCGGCCAATGGCTGAGGAGTGACAGATGGTGTTCAATTTAGATAAGTGCAAGATGTTGCATTTTGGAAAGGCAGGACTTACACAGTTAATGGTAGGGCCTGGGGATTAATGGTAGGACCCTGGGGACTAATGGTAGGGCCCTGGGGATTCATGGTAGGACCCTGGGGATTAATAGTAGCACCCTGGGGAGTGTTGTCGAACAGAGCCCTAGCAGTTCGGATGCACAGGAAGGATGTTATTAAACAGGAAAAGGTGCAGAAAATATTTACAAGGATTTTGCTAGGAGTGGAGGGTTTGAGCAAGAGGGAGAGACTGAATAGTCTGGGGCTCAGAGGTGACCTTACAGAGATTTAAAAAACCATGAGGGGCAAAGATTTGGTAAACAGCTAAGGTCTTTTCCCGAGGACGGGCGAGTCCAAATCTGGAGGCATAGGTTTAAGAGGAGAGTGGAAGATTTAAAAGGGATCCGAGGAGTAACATTTTCTTGCAGAGGGCGGTGCAGAAAAAGAACAAGCTGCCAGAGGAAGTGAATGTGGCGCATACAATTACAGCATTTAAAAGACTTTTGGATGTACACATGAATAGGAAGCATTTTGAGGGATATGGGCCAAATACTGGCAAAGGGGACTCAATCAGTTTAGGATATCTGGTCGGCGCAGAGGAATTCGACCAAAGGGTCTATTTCAGTGCCATACAACTCAATGATTATGAGAGGCAGGACCCTGAAGTGCAGGAAGCTGAGGGGTGACCAGATAGAGGTTTGTGAAATCCTGATGGGGTGAGATAATGTAAATAATTCAGGAGAATGTAAATGTTTTGTAGAGAGGGTAGAAAACACTCCCAAAGATTGTTCCAGGAATGAGAAACCTCAGTTATGTGATAGACTGGAGAAGAGACGGCTGAGAGGGGATTTGTTCGAGGATCTCAAAACCAGAACGGGTTTGATGAGAGCAAACGGAGAAAAAATGTTCCCACTCTTGAAAGGATTGAGAGCGAGTGGCCACAGATTGGAAGGGATTGGTAAAAGAAGCAAAAGTCAAATAAGGAAAAACATGTTCAGCCAGTGAGTGGTTAGAGTGTGGACTGCACTGCCTGAGAATGTGGTGGAGGCAGCTTCAATTGAAACATTCCGAAGGGAATGAGACTGTTATTTGAAAAGGAACAATGTGCAGGGTGACAGGGAGAAGGCAGGAGAATGACACTCAGTGATTTGCTCATTTAGAGAGCCAGTATAGACAGGATGGACAGAATGGCCTCCGTGTGCGCTGTAACAATTCTGTGATTGTGTGATTGAGCAGAGTTAAAGCTGGAGGAGGTGGGAGCTCAGTGTCTCACTGTGCTGCTGCTGCTGCTGCTGAGGTCAGTGAGATCAGAGACTGGGACAGGGAGCCAGAGCTCACATCAAACTCTGTCCGTGTCTGTCACACTGAGACTGGCAGGAGGCTACTCACTGATTTCACTCCATGCTGCAGGAATGGGACCACAGGCTGCAAATGGACAGAGCTCCTCCACACGGTGAGTAAAACTGTCTGACTTATATCTTGCTGCTTAAGGGGGGTAATGGAACGAAAGAAATACAGCTGGACACCCTGTTAGACACAGTGCTCCTCAATCAACCATTTCATTTGCAGCTCCCCACTAACTCCTTCAACAATTCATCATTTGTGTTTTAGAAAGTGTATTTCAGTATTGACAGGGTTAATAACGGAGGATTGGGGTTTACTTACTCAGTCTGAGCTTGGTTCCTGGACCGAACGTAAGCCACAGTGAGAGCTCCCAGTGCAGAGGCTGTACAAAAACCTCTACTCTCTGCTTCCCTCTTATCACTGTCAACCCCTCTCTGTCTCTGGCTGTCTCTCACTCACTCTCACCGTCTCCCTACCCCTCTCTGTCTCTCCATCATTCATGTGTCTTTCTCTCTCTGTCTCTCTGGGTTGTTTCCAGCTGGGCTCGGGAGGTTTGTGAAATTTATTTTTCAATGTTAAATCTTGCAGCTGCACTTCACATGTGGCCATGGAGTGTAAGAGGGAAACTTGAGGCATTCAGTTAGCATTGAGACACCACAGGGACTGGAGTATGTCGTGGACAGTGACAATCTCAGCATGGGGTAATTTGTTCAGTTTCATTTAGATCTAACTGTGGGTTATGTCAGTTCAGGCGGTGGGACTGTGTGTCCATTATTATGCATTTTATATAACTCTGCAATGTGTCAGTACAGGAGGTAGTGCTTTATGTATTGAGGTTTTTGTACATCTCTGTGTCACTGTGTCGAGGGTAGCTGCTATACTGCTGACAGTAATATTCAGCGACATCCTCATTCTGAACGTTGCTGATTGTCAGAGTGAAACTGGTCCCTGATCCACTGCCGGTGAATCGATCGGAGACTCCTGTGAATCGAGTTGTTGCACCATAGATCAGGAGAGAGGGTTTCTGACCTTCTCGCTGCTGGTACCAAGCAAGGTAGCTGCTAATGCTTTGACTGGCCTTACAGGTGAGTGTTGCGGTCTGGCCCAGTCCCACTGACAGCACTGGGGGAGACTGGGTCATGATGACGTCCCCATTGATACCTGAGGGGTCAGAGAGAAACACAGTGAAGTCAGAACTGTCACAGAAAGAGCCTGTCAAATGAGAGAATGTTGGAGACACTGAGCATTCCTCTGGTTTCAGCATTTTCCCTTCAATCAGAAGTCAGTGGAATTGGAGTGAAATGGAGAGCAGCTAAAGATTCAAGGTGGAAGGAGAGAGATTTGTACCTGCGACACAGAATGCCAGGGGCCAGATCAGCTGGATGTGTGAAATCATGGTGTGTGCTCCTGTCCCTGTGCCTGGTTCCTGATAAACTCTCCCTTCACAGGGCTCTGCTTTATAAAGCTGCAGCCTGTGAGAGTCTGACTGGGTGTTCCTCAGTATGTAAATGGCATCAGGCAGAGAGAGCCGTGTCAGCCCTTCACACTTCCTCTTCTCTCTCTCTCTCTCTCTCTGTCTGAGAGAATCATTGATGTGAACAGCACTGAATGAGGCCATTTGGCCAATTTTGTCTGTGCTGGTAAACAGCGATCTGATGACACTAATCCCATCTTCCAGCTCTTGGCCCATTACCCTGGAGGCTGCAGCAACACAAGGGAATATCTAAACACTGCTCCAATGTCATGAGAGTTTGTGACTCAACCAGCCTTTCAGGCAGTGAGTTCGAGACTCCCACCACCCTCTGGGTGAAAACATTTCTCTTCAACTCTCCTCTCACTCTCCAACTCTCCAACTCACCTGGCCATGCACTCACTCCTGTTCAGAAGGATGAGAGGGGATCTAATTGGAACATATAAAATTGTAACAGGATGGGGCAGGGATGAAGTTTCCCCTGGTTGGGGAGTCTGGAACCAGGGGTCACAATCTCAGGAGGATAGGGGGTAGACCATTTCTGACTGAGATGAGGAAACATTTCTTCACTCAGAGGGTGGTCAACCTGTTGAAGTCTCTACCACTGAAGACTGTGGAGGAAAGGAACTGAATATATTCAAGAAAAAGCGAGAGATAATTGTTTCGCTTGAAGAGAATGGGGAGAAGGCAGGAAAATGGCTTTGAGAGAGAGGATCAGCCAGAGATCATAGAATGCCTACAGTGTGGAAACAGGCCATTTGGCCCGACAAGCCCACACCGACCCTCGAAGAAATGATGACATTCAAACATTGATACAGCCATGATCATACTGAATGACAGAGCAGACTCAAAGGGCCGAATGGCCTACTGCTGCTACAAATTTCTATGTGTCCATGTCTGTGTTAACTTCAATCTCTGTCCCAGGTTTTTAAATCCTTTACTCATATAAAAAGTGCCATCCTACCCACCCTATCACTGCCCTGAATAATCTTATCCCTCTCTATCAGGTCCCTTTTAAGCCCTCACTGCTCCTAGGAAAACAACCCTAACCTTTCCAATCTTTTCTCAAAGCTCAAAATCAGGCAGCATCCTGGGAAATCTCTGCGCCCTTTCAAGTACAATCACATTCTTCCCAGAAAGTGGTGACCAGGTCTTGTCCCTCTCTCTCTGACCCACATCTGCCACTTCTTTCTCTCTACCTCTTTCTATCTCTCCCACTGTTAATCTCTTTCATGCTCTCTTCTTCTCTCTCTCTCTCTCTCACATTGTCTCATCGTCACTCTCTCCAAATCACTGATGCTTTCTCTCTCCGTCTCATCATTTGTTTCTCCATCTTTCACTGTCTCTGTTACTCGCTCCCTCTCTCACATCAATTAAAAGACTCCATTTGTTATTTGTCACTCTCTATTCCTCCCTCTTTCTCTCTCCTTCCCTCTCTACCTCCCAATTTACCGTCTCTCTCCCTTTCTCTCTGTCATTCTAAATCTACCCATTCTCATGTCTCTCTCTCTCTCTCTCTTTCTCTCTCACTCAACCCTACCCTCCCTCTCAACTCTCTTCATGCTTGGTCTCACACCCATCCTGTCTCTTTCTCTCTCCCTCTCCTTGTCTCTTTATCTGTCTCCATCCCTCTCAGTCACACTGTCTTGCATCTTATTTCTCTCTCTATCCCTCAACCTCACCATTTCTACCTCCCTCTACCTCTCTCTTGGTCCACTCACATACCTTACACCGTATCAGATGCTCGTCCCTCTATCTATCTCTCTCACTTTCTTTCTCTCTCTCTCTCTCACACACACACACATACAAACTCTTTCTCCCTCCATCTCTCTCTCTGTCTCGCTTCTCTCTCTTTCTGACAGTGTCCTAGGTGGTGATAGTTGAATGCAGGATAAATCTCCGCCTGCTCTGCCCCACTAATGGATGTTAACCCTTGACTCCTGTCTTCTCCTGGAGCAAGGCCCAATTTCCACGTCAACCAGGGTTTGGTCTCTCTCAAGAAGATGGACAGATTCTTATCAAATGAAGGACAGTTCTGTGCTGTTCTGTGCTGTTGGCCCATTCTCACTGAGGACTGGTTTGGACACAAACCTCATTCCATGAAGGCCCAGCAGAGAGAGGAATTCCTCAGGCCATCAGTGTGAGCTGGAGGGACAGGACAGGTTCTGACCCAGTGACCCATCCTGTCCATTCACAGCATGTTCCAATCCTTACCCCTCTCCTTCCCTATGCATGGTCAGTCTTTTCTGAAATGGAGTGTTCCCTCCCCTGTCTCACACCAAGGAGGAGATGGGACAGATTTTTAATGAGTAATGGGTTAAAGGATGATGGAGAGTGAGCAGGAAAATGGAGTCGAGTCTGAGATGGGATCAGCCATGATTGTATTAAATGGTAGAGCAGACTCGAGGGGCTGAATTCTGGAGAGATAAGCTCGAGGAGGGTGGGGGTGGGGAGAAAGTAGCATAGAGTACAGTGGGTGAGTGGGGGAGGGGATGAAGGTGATAGGTCAGGGAGGAGAGGGTGGAGTGGATCGGTGGAAAAGTTGATAGGCAGGTAGGTCAAGTCCGGAAAATTCATGGGAGCCTTTCACATCCAACAAAGTTTTACTTGCACATCCACTAATATACTTTATTGTATCCGTTGCTCCTGATGCGGTCTCCTCTATATTGGGGAGACTGGGCGCCTCCAAGCAGAGCGCTTTAGGGAACAGCTCCGGGACACCCACACCAATCAACCACACCACTCCGTGGCCCAACATTTCAACTCCCCCTCCCACTCTGCCGAGGACATGGAGGTACTGGGCCTCCTTCACCGCCGCTCCCTCACCACCAGCCGCCTGGAGGAAGAACGCCTCATCTTCCACCTCGGAACACTTCAACCCCAGGGTATCAATGTGGACTTCAACAGTTTCCTCATTTCCCCTGCCCCCACCTCACCCAAGTTCTAAACTTCCAGCTCAGCACTGTCCCCATGACTTGTCCTACCTGCCTATCTTCTTTTCCACCTATCCACTCCACCCACTCCTCCTTGACCTATCACCTTCATCCCCTCCTCCACTCACCCATTGTACCCTATGCTACATTCTCCCCACCCTCACCCTCCTCTAGCTTATCTCTCCACGCTTCAGGCTCAATGCCTTTATTCCTGATGAAGGGCCTTTGCCCGAAATGTCTATTTAGAAGCTCCTTGGATGCTGCCTGAACTGCTGTGCTCGTCCAGCACCACTAATCCAAAATCTGGTTTCCAGCATCTGCAGTCATTGTTTTTACCTCGAGGGGCTGAAGTGCCTGCTCCTGCTCCTAGTTCTTATGTTGCCCCACCCCCTCCCCCATCCCTCTTACTGTAACTTTATGAACATTCTTGGAATGTTTTGCGCATTGAAGGCGCTATGTGAATTCAAGATTTGTGTGCATTTTATGTGGGGACAGAATTGCGCACGGGCTGTGATAGCTCCTGTGGTTGAATATCCTGCTGACAGGCTTCAGCCTTCCATATACAGAATGGGGAAGTGGGGGAGGTCAGAATGTACTGCCGGAGTATATGGCACTGTCCCCTAGCAATGTGGTTGACTCTTTATTGCCCTCTGAAATGGACGAGCAAGGCTCTCAGTTGTATCACTTATGACAAAGCTTCAACAAAGAAATGAGACCGGACAAACCACAGGCATCGATCTAGACACGGAAAAGACAATGACAGCTGCAGTCCTGTCTATCCTGCTCTGTCCTTCTTACTGACATCTGGCAGCTAGTGCCAAATTCAGGAGAGCTGTCTCACAGACTAGCCACGCAACAGCCTGACACAGTCATACTCACAGAACCATACCTTACAGACAATGCAGGACCCTGCATGTGGCCTGTCCCAACAGAAAGGCAGACCCAGCAGAGCTGATGACACAGTGGTCTACAGCCAGGAGGGAGTTACCCTGGGAAGCCTCAAAGTTGGCTCTGGACCCCATGAAGACTCATGACACCAGCTTAAACATGGGCGAGGAAACCTTTCTGGTGATTTACAAGATATCTTGCTCCCTCGGCTGATGAATTAGTCTCTCCTGGATGTTGAACAACATTTGGAGGAAGCACTGAGGGTGATGACAGCAGAGAGTGTACTCTGGGTGTGGGGTTTCAATGTCCACCACTGAGAGTGGCTCGGCAGCAGCATTACTGATCGAGCTGGTTGGTTCCCAATGGACGTAGCTGAGGGACTGGCTCTGCAGCTGGAACCAAAAAGATAGAAAAAGGTACTTGACCCCATCCTACCAATCTTTCAGCTGTAGATGCATCTGTCCTTGACAGTATTGGTAAGAGTGACCATAATACAGTCCTTGTGGAAACAAAGTCTGATCTTCACATTGAGAATCCCCTTCATTGTACTATCACCGTGCTCAATAGGACAGATAATGCAACTCAAGGCAAACTCCTAAATGAGGATGATTGCCAAAGATTGCACAATGCTCAGCACTATTCTCAACTCCTCAGATACTGAAGCAGTCCACGTGCAAATGCAACAGTATCTGGACAATATCCAGGTTTTGTCTGAGAAGTGACATTTCCCATTGGTGTCATGCAAATGCCAGCCAATCACCATCACCAATAAGAGACAATCTAAACATTGCCCCTTGACAATCAATGCTATTACCATCATTGAATCCCCACGATCAACATTCTTGAGGTGCCATTGACCAGAAACACAACTGGATTTACAAATGAAACACAGTGGTTACAAGAGAAAGTTAGAGGCTAGGAATACTGTATCGCGTAACTCAACTCCTGATCCCCGCAAAACCTGTCAACCCGGTCAGGAGTGTGATCGAATACTCCCCACTTGCTTGGACACGTGCAGCTCCAACAACATTCATAGATTGATAGCATCACAGAGTCATACACCACAGAAACAAACCCTTAAGCCAAACTTCTACATGCTGACCAGGTTTTCTGAAGTAAACTCATCTTATTTGCCTGCATTTCACACATATCCCTTGAAACATTTCCTATCTATGTCTATTGTATCCTATGTCTTTCTTATCTACTCAAAAAGCATGAAACCATCCAGAGCAAAGCAAACAACTTGATTGGCATCGCATTCTCAAAGCATCCAACTCACCGTCACTGACGCTCCATAGCAGCAGTGTGTATTATCAATAAGTTGCACTGGAGAAATTCATCACAGATCGTCAGATAGCACATTCCAAAGTCATGGTCACAACTAGAAATTGCAGGAAAAGATCTGCAGGTCTGGCAGCATCTTGCAGAAAAATCAGAGTTAACATTTCGGTTTGAGCATGAAATATTAACTCTGATGTCTCTTCACAGATGCTGCCAGACCTGCAGAGCTTTCCCAGCACTTTCTATTTTTGTCTCGGATTTACAGCATTTGCAGTTACTTTGGTTTCCTTCCAAACCCATGTTCACTTCCATTTAGAACAAGAGCAACAGATACATGGGAACACTGTGAGCTGCAAGTTCCCCTCGAAAAAGCTTAGCATCCTGACTTGGAAATATGTCGCTGATCCCTTAGCCTTGCTGGGCTAAAATGCTGGCATTCCCTCCCCAAAAGCATTGTGGGTCAACTTACAGCTTGTGGACAATAACAATTCAAGATGGCAGCTTCCCACCACCTACTCCAGGCCATCTAGGGACAGGGTAAAAAAATGTTGGCCCAGCCTTTGAAGCCCACTTCCCACAAGTGAATGTGCAAAACCTAATGAAGTATCCCTCAGGAGGGGAGAGGGAATGTTCAGGACCCAGAGCTCCATTTCCCAGCCCAGACAGTTTGTCGCCCAATGAATGAATAAGATGCCAATTTGAAACCCAGGTTCAGGGCAGTCTCACTCTGTGGACATGAGGTCTCAAAGAGGGAATTGGAGATTGAGCTGGAAAGGAATGATTTGCTGGGTTATGGGGAGACAGAAGGGAGCAGTGGGACTAACTGGGTCATTCAAAGGCATGATGGGCTGAATGACCTCCTCCTGTCCTGTCAGATTCCAGGGAGTGAAAACGCTTCACAGTCTTCTCCCATCTCAGTAACAAACGTCCAACTGCTGTGAGCTCCTTCTTTCACTTCCTCTATTGGTGAAGTTTCAACCTTGCGATCTGACAGTCTTTGCAGTTATTTTTTACACTGGGGCTTTCTGCTGTGGTCAGAATCTCTAATAATAAGTGTCCAATCAGTGACAATCACAGCAGCTCAGAGCAGTCAGGACTGAGGAGCCAGGCTCAATGTGAAACACATTGGGAAGTTCAAAGCAATCCTCTTCAACTCCCGGTACAAACTCCATCCCTCTCCCTGACCACTGTAAGCTGTTCAACCAGACTCTTTGCAACTATGGCCTCTTCTTTGGGGCTGATTTGAGGCCCAAATCCTCCACATCACAATTATTAGCCACTGAAACTCTCAACCATGTCTTTGTGACTCCAAATGTGACCATTCCAATGTTTTCCAGGAGTTCTCCGGCTGTTTCCTACTGTCCATTCTCTCCCCTGGCTACCTGCCTTCCTCACACACTCCCAATTTTTATTTTTCTCCCATTTCTGGACCTGATGGGAATAAGATTTCTGGATTAATCTCCCATCAGGTGATTTCTCCGCCTCTTGATGCTGCTTGGCTTGTTGTGCTCTTCCAGCCTCCTGTTTGTCGACTTTGGATTCCAGCATCAAAGGGTTTTGGTTTAACAAAGTCTATAATCATTAGCCATTCTAGCTGCTCGTCTTACTGTCATTTCCCTTTGGTATTCAACATGAATTCTGATTCTAGAAGGGAAGGAAGTTTTAAATTCTTCTCAAAGGATAACTTCTTTGAGAGCATTGTAACTATTCTCAGCTGTTAATGCTCTTATACATCTGTCAACATTATTTTGTTGGACTCTCTTAAACTCAGTAGAGGCTTGTCCAGTCTGTTTCTGTAAGTTCTGAAACATCTGTCTGTATGATTCTGGGACCAACTCATGTGTGCTTAGAATAGCCATTTTCACCTTCTCGTAATCCTGAGAACATTCTTCTGACAGTGATGCAGAAACCTCTTGTACTTCCCAAGTTCATTTTTTCATGGGCAAGGTCCAACCTCACTTGTGTTGTTATCCTCTGAAACAACATGAAAAATGCATCCACATCCATCTCTTCATAGTCAAAGAGTCATACAGCAAACAAACGGGCCCTTCTGTTTGTCGACATGTCGATGCCAATCATTAATCACCAAACTCCATTTACCTGCACTTGGTCCATAGCCTTCCATGCCCTGGCATTTTATGTGCTCATCTGGATGTTTCTTAAATGTTATGAGAGTAGCTGCCTACACCACCTTCTTAAACAGCACATTCCATATTTATACCACCCTCTGCAAAAAAAAAGAACTCAAATCCCCTCCATTTCACACTTTTTCACACGGTAAGTGTATTCCCTCTGATCATAGTCATGTCTAACATGGGGAAAAGATTCTCACAATTGACTTTGTCTATGGCTTTCATATTTTTGGATACCTCAATCAGATTCCCCCAAGAGAAAACAAACCCAGTCTATCCAGTCTCTCCTGATAACTAACACTTTCCATCCCAGGGAACATCTCCAGTTCAATCACATACTTCCAACAGTGTCACGATCAGAACTGTGCACAATATTCCAGACACGACCTAACCAGTGCTGTGTCAGGTAACAACAAAACTTCCTTGCTGCTATATTCTACACCCTGGCTAATGATGGCCAGCATCCCATATGCCTTCTTCACCACCCTGTCTAGCTGTGCTGATACCTTCCGGGATTGATGGAGTTGTACACCAAGGTCCCTTCCGTTCCTCACTACTCCCAAGGAAAATAAGAACATAAGAACTAGGAGCAGGAGTAGGCCATCTGGCCCTTCAACCCTGCTCTGCCATTCAATAAGATCATGGCTGATATTTTTATGGACTGAGCTCCACATAAGACCTGAAGACATAGGAGTGGAAGTAAGGCCATTTGGCCCATCGAGTCCACTCCGCCATTCAATCATGGGTGATGGGCATTTAACGACAGTTACCCACATCTTCCTGTCACCCATAATTCATTGCAAGATTAAGAATTTATCAATCTCTGCCTTGAAGACATTTAATATCTCAGCCGCCACTGTGCTCTGTGGTAATGGATTCCAAAGGCCCATCACTCTCTAGCTGAAGAAATGTCTCCTCAGTTCTGTTTTAAACTGATCCCCTCTAACTCTAAGGTTGTGCCCACGGGTCCTAGTATCCCCACCTCATGTAAACAATTTCCCAGCATCCACCTTTCTAAGCCATGCATTATCTTGTAAGTTTCAATTAGATCTCCCCTTCGAAACTGGAATGAATACAATCCCAGGATCCTCAGCCGTTCATCATATATTAGGCTTACCATTCTAGGGCTCATCCGTGTGAATCTCCACTGGACACGGTCCAGTGTCAATATGTCCTTCCTGAGGTGTGGGGCCCAAAACTGGACGAAATGGGACCTATCCAGAGCTTTATAAAGTCTCAGTAGCACATCTCATTTTACATTCCAACTCTCTTGAGATAAATTAGGAGAAAGTGAGGACTGCAGATGCTGGAGATCAGCTGAAAACTGTGTTACTGGAAATGCGCAGCAAGTCAGGCAGCATCCAAGGAGCAGGAGAATCAACGTTTTGGGCATAAGCCCTTCTTCATTCCTGAAGAAGGGCTTATGCCCGAAACGTCGATTCTTCTGCTCCTTGGATGCTGCCTGACTTGCTGCGCTTTTCCAGCAACACATTATTCTGCTCTTGAGATAAATGACAACATGATATTTACTTTCTTAACCACAGATTCGACCTGTAAGTTAACCTTTAGAGAATCTGGGACTAGCATTCCCAGATCACTTTGTACTTTGGCTTTATGACTTTTCTCACCGTTTAAAAAATAGACCATGCCTGTAGTCTTTTTTCTAAGGTGCAAGACGTGGCATTTGCTCTCACTGTATCTCTTAAGTCCTTTATTGTTAAAAAAAATCTGTCTTACTGAAGTAGCATCAATTTCTTCATTGAGCAAGGAATTTCATAGATTTGTGACCCTCTGGGTGAAGAAGGTCCTTCTCAGTTCAGTCCTAAATCTGCTCCCCTTAATTTTGAGGCTATACCCTCTTGTTTTAATTTCACCTGCCAGTGGGAACATCCTTCTTCCTCTGTCTTATCTATTCTCTTTATACTTTTATTTGATTCCATAATATTCCCCTCATTCTTCAAAGTTCCAATGAATATATCCCAGTCTACGCAGTCTCCCTTCATAAGCCACCCCCCTCCACCCCGGAATCAGCCCAGTGAACTTACTCTGCACCCCTTCGAGTGCCAGTACAGGCTTTTTCAAGTAAGGAGACCATTACTGCACACGATACTCCAGGTATGGCCTCGCCAGCACCCTGTACAGCTGCAACATAACCTTCCCGCTTTTTAAACTCAATCCCTTTAGCAATGAAGGACAAAATTTCATTTGCCTTCCTAATTGCTTGTTGTCCCTGCAGACCAACCCTCTGTGATTCATGCATAAGGACACTCAAGGCACATGCCTTTCATTGTGTATATCATTCCCTTATTAGACCTCCCAAGTTGGATCAACTCAGAGGTATCAAGATTAAATTCCATCTGTCATTGCTCTGCCCAATTACCAGCTGAACAATATCAGACTGTAGCCTGAGACCCAGTAATCCAAGATGGCAGCAGAGTAGGACATTTCAGAACGAGTTCATTTGCCCCGTCTGTTTCCTTTTCTTCTTTCTATTCCACTTCTCTTTTCCTTTTCTTTTGTTTTTTTGTTTTGTCCTTCTCCCTTATTTCGTCTCCCAGGCACGGAATTCTAGCCTCTGTCGCCAGGCCTCTGACCCAGTGCAGACCGAACGATGTGGTCTCTTGGCTTGGTGTGGCATTGTCCTGGCCTGGCAGTGAGACCTTCCAGCCCGACGAGACAGACACTTGGTCCAACATGGTGGCCTCTCAGATCGATGTGGTGGCCTGTCAGCCCAGCATGATGGTCACTCGGCCGAGTGTGGCTATCTCTGAGTGGACCAGCGTGGCTATCTCCCAGCCCACAGAGTGGTCCTTTCTGTATATGGCGGTCTCTCCACCCGGGAAGGCCTCATGATCCCATGGGAGGTAAGTTCTTAAGAAAGGCTTTAATGCTTGAACTTTCAGTTTTATTTCTTCATTTTCTACTTAAAACTAAAAAGATCTGCAACGTGTAACTTTGAACTTGATTCGTTCTTTCTACCTTGTTCTTACGATTCTGTATTGAGGTCCTTGTACCGAAGATGGCACCTTGTGAGGCGATATTACATACTTTTCACTGTACCCCAATGCTTTTTTACTCGAGTACTTGTGACAGTAAACTAAAATAAAAATCAAATCAATATCAATAACAACACCAATTTATGTGGCCTCTGAAGCTTTCTAATTATACAATCACAGTCAATTTGTTAATGTACATTACAAAAAGCAAAGGTCCCAGCCCCAATCCCTGTCTTACACCACTGTTCACAGGCTTCCAATCACAAAGACAACCCTCCACCATCACTCTTTGCCTCATATTTGGATCCAATTTGCCAAAATGCCTTGGATCCCATGGGCTCTTACCATAACTCCAGGAAAGGCAAGAGAGGTAGGCAAGTACTGTAGGAGTCTTCTGCGGCTATACCCATATCAAGCAAGTATGCTGTTTTGGAAAATATAGGGGATGATGGAAACTCAGGGGTACTGAGCGTGAGCAGCCAAGTTTCTGGTATTAACACTGGCTCTAATGTAATGAGAGGTACGTCGGGTTCCAAACGTTCGACTGTGTTCGGGGACTCTCTCGCCCGAGGTACAGACAGACGTTTCTGTGGCCGCAGTGAAAAATCAGAATGGTGTGTTGCTTCCCTGGTGTCAGGATCAGGGATGTCTCAGAGAGGGTGCAGAATGTTCTCAAGGTGGAGAGGAATCAGCAGGAGGTCTTTGTACACATTGGAACCATATAGGAAGGGAAAATGTTGAGATTCTAAAGGGAGTTTGCTGAGACTTAGGCAGGAATTTAAAAAGGTGATCCTCGAGAGTAGTAATATCTGAATTACTCCCGGTACTATGAGCTCGTGAGGGCAGAAATAAGAGGCGAGAGCAGATGAATGTATTGCTGAGGAGCTGGTGTTCAGGAGAAGGATTCACATTTTTGGACTTTTGGAAGCTGTTTTCAGGTAGAAGTGACCTGTACAAGAAGGACGGACTACACCGAAATTGGAAGGGGACGAATAAACTGGCAGGAAAATTTGCTCGAGCTGCTCGGAAGGATTTAAACTAGTAAGATGCATGGGTGCGACCGAGGGAGATAGTGAGGAAAGATTTCATTCTGAGATTGGTACAACTGAGAACAAAGGCAAGTCAAACAGTCAGGGCAGGCAGGGACAAAGCAGAGAACGATGTAGGACTGATAAATTAAACTGCATTTATTTCAATGCAAGAGGCCGAACAGGGAAGGAAGATGAACCTAGGGCGTGGTGAGGAACATGGGACTGGGGCATCATAACAATAACGGAAACATGGCTCAGGGATGGGCAGGACTGGCTATTTAATGATCGAGGATACAAATGCTACAGGAAGGACAGAAAGGGAGGCACAGGAGGAGGGAGAGTGGCATTTTTGATAAGGGATAGCATTACAGCTGGACATAGGGAGGATATTCCCAGAAGTACATCCAGGGAAGTTATTTGGGTGGAACTGAGAAAAAAGAAGGGGATGATCACATTGTTGGGATTATATGATAGCTCCCCTCCAGTAGTCAGCGGGAAATTGAGAAACAAATTTGGAAGGAGATTTCAGTTATCAGTCAGAATAATGGGGTGGTTATAGTCGGGGATTTTAACTTTACAAACATAGACTGGGACTGCAATAGTGTTAAGGGTTTAGAAGGAGAGGAATTTGTTAAGTGTGTACAAGATAATTTTCTGATTCAGTATGTGGATGCACCAACTAGAGAAGGTGCAAAACTCGACCTACTCTTGGGAAATAAGGCAGGGCAGGTGGCTGAGGTATCAGTGGGGGAGCACTTTTGGTCAGCGACCATAATTCTATTCATTTTAAAATAGTGAAGGAAAAGGATAGACCAGATCCAGAAGTTGAAGTTCAAAATTGGAGGAAGGTTAATTTTGCCAGTATCAGGCACGGTGGCACAGTGGTTAGCACTGTTGCCTCACAGTGCCAGAGGCGCGGGTTCAATTCCCACTCAGGCAATTGTCTGTGTGGAATGTGCACATTCTCCCTTTGTCTGCGTGGGTTTTCTCCTGGAGCTCCGGTTTCCTCCCACAGTCCAAAAATGTGCAGGTTAGGTGAAGTGGACATGCTAAATTGCCCATAGTGTTAGGTGTAGGGGTAAATGTAGAGGAATGGGTCTGGGTGGGTTGCTCTTCGCAGGGTCGATGTGGACTTGTTGGGCTGGAGGGCCTGTTTCCACACTTTGTAATCTAATCTAAAACTCTGAAAAGCTGATTTGGGGCAGTTGCTCGCAGGTAAAGGGACAGCTGGAAAAGGGAAGCCTTCAGAAATGAGATAACTTGAGTCCAGAGAAAATATATTTTAGTTCGGGTGAAAGGAAAGGCTGGTAGGTGGAGGGAATATTGGATGACAAGGGTTTGGTTAAGAAAAAGAATGAAGCATATGTCAGGTATGTACAGGATAGATCGAGTGAATTCTTAGAGGGATAAAAGGCAGTAATAGTATACTTAAGAGGGAAATCAGGAGGGCAACAACATGAGATAACTTTGGCAAATAGGTTTCAGGAGAATCCAGAGGGGTTTTATGAATATATTAAGGACAAGAGGGTAACTAAGGAGAGAATAGGGCCACTCAAAGATCAGCAAGGCGACCTTTGTGTGGAGCCACAGGAGATGGGGCAGATACCAAACGAGTATTTTGCTTCAGTTTCCCGGTGGAGAAGGATATTGAAGATATAGAATGTTGGGAAATGGATGGTGACATCTTGGAAAATGTTCATATTACAGATGAGGAGGTGCTAGGTGTCTTGAAATGCGTAAAAGTGAATAAATCCCCAGGACCTAATTAGATGTACCTGAGGACTCTGTGGGAAGCTAGGGAAGTGATTGCCGATCGTCTTACTGTGATATTTGTATCCTCAATAGTCACAGATGATGTGCCAGAAGACTGGAGGTTCACTAATTGGTGCCACTATTTAAGAAAGGTAGTAAGGGAACTGTAGACCAGTGAGCCAGACGTCGGTTGTGAGGAAGTTGTTGGAAGGAATCCAGATTGTCCATATATTTGGAAAGGCAAAGACTGATTAGGGATAGTCAGCAGGTTTTTGTGCATGGGAAATCATGTCTCACAAACTTGATTGAGTTTTTTTGAAGAAGTAACAGAAAGAATTGATGGGGGCACAGCATTAGACAGGATGTGTATGGACTTCAGTTAGGCATTTGACAAGGTTCCCCATGGGAGACAGGTTAGCAAGGTTAGATATCATGGAATACAGGAGAACCAGCCATTTGGATACAGAACTGGCTCAAAGGTAGAAGACAGAGGGTGGTGGTGGAGGGATGTTTTTTCAGACTGGAGGCCTATAACCAGTGGAGTGTCATAAGGATTGGTGCTGGGTCAACTACTTTTTGTCATTTACATAAATGATTTGGATATGAACATTGGAGGTAGAGTTAGTAAGTTTCCAAATGACACCAAAGTTGGAGGTGTAGTGGACAGCGAAGAAAGTTACCTCAGATTACAAATGGATCTTGATCCGATTGGCCATTGGGCTGAGGAATGGCAGATGGCGTTTAATTTAGATAAATGCAAGGTGCTGCAGTTGGGAAATCAAATCTTATCAGGACTTATACACTTAATGGCAAGGTCTTCGGGAGTGTTGCTGAACAAAGAGACCTTGGTGTGCAGGTCCATAGCTCCTTGAAAGTAGAGTCATAGGTAGATAGGATAATGAAGAAGACATTCGGTATGCTTTCCTTTATTGGTCAGAGTATTGAGTATAGGAGTTGGGAGGTCACCTAGGCCACTTTTGGAGTATTGCGTTCAATTCTGGTCTCCTTCCTATCAGAAAGATGTTGTGAAACTTGAAAGGGTTCAGGAAAGATTTACAAGGATGTTACCAGGGTTGGAGGATTTAAGCTAAAGGGAGAGGTTAAGTAGGCTGGGGATGTTTTCCTTGGAGTGTCGGAGGCTGAGGGGTGACCTTACAGAGATTTATAAAATCATGAGGGGCATGGATAGGGCAAAGAGACCAAGTCTTTTCCCTGAGGTGGTGGAGACCAATACTAGAGGGCATAGGTTTAGGGTAAGAGGGGAAAGATATAAAAGAGACTTGAGGAGCAACATTTTCAAGCACAGGGTGGTGCAAGTGTGGAATGGGCTGCCAGAGGAAGTGGTGGAGGCTGGTACAATTGCAACATTTTAAAGGTTTCTGAATGGGTATATGAATAGGAAGGGTTTGGAGGGATCTGGGCCAGGAGTTGGCAGGCGGGACTAGATTGTGTTGGGATGTCTGGTCGGCATGGACCGAAGGGTCTGTTCCCATGCTGTACATCTCTATGACTCTAGGAGGAGGCTGTTCAGCCCCTCGTGTCAGTGTTTACTAACCTCACTCACAATAACGTCTCCGTTGAATGTCTATTGTTGGGAAGTAATTGAATCTGGTTTTAGAGACAGAATGTCTGACAAATATGAACTGATCAGAGTAAGTCAGGATGAATTTAAAAAGGGTCAGACATCTTTAACTAACCTGGTTACATGTTTTAACGAGGTCACTGATGTGTGAGCTAAGGGAATGTGTTGTTTATATGGACGTCCAGATGACATTCAAGGACATTCCACACAAGTGTCATTGTGTTATAGTTGGAACAAAGACATGACAGATAAACATATTCTGGATCTTTCTGCACAAATGAATTCTCAAATAAATCTCAGACATGTTGGTGAACTTGGAGTTTTATCAGAGGAAGGAACTGAAGGAAATCAGTTGTAGGAGGAAAATGGTTCTGGGAAAATTAAAGTGTGTTAAATCAGCAGGGCCAAATAATCTATTTCCAGGAGTGCTTCAGGAAGTGGTTGTAAAATATTAGAAACGTTGATGGTTTGTCGACTGTGGAATAGGTCCTACATAGTGGAGGGAGCTAATTTAACATGTCTACTGAAAAAGAGACAGAGAGAGAGAGAGAGAAAGAGGGAAAATAAGAAATTTTAGACCAATTAGCCGGAAATCAGCAGTGGAGAAAATGCTCAAGTCCATTGTAAAATATTTTATAGTTTAGCACTTTGAAAACAGTAACAGAACTGGACAGAGCCAGCATGGATTGTCGAAAGGGAAATCATGCTTAACAAATTGACTGGAATTGTTTGAGGATATTGTGAGTGGAGTTGTTAAGGGGGGCCCGTGGATATGGTTTACTTGGACTTTGTAAGTGGAGTAGATAGGTGGTTCTGTGGTTAAAAGCGAGACTCACGAATAGAATGTTGCCTCCCACTTGCATGGGTCAGGGATGCCTCAGATAGGCTGCAGGACATTCTGAAAGGGTGGGTGAACAGCTAGCTGTGATGGTTCATGTATTATCAATGATATCGGTAATAAATGGGATGAGGTCCTACAAGCAGACTTTGGGGAGTTAGGAACCATATTATAATGTAGGATCTCAGAGGTAGTAATCTCAGGATTGCTACCAGTGCCATGTGCTAGTCAGAGTCGAAATGAAAGTATAGGCAGGATGAATGCGTGGCTTGAGAGATGGTGCAGGAAGGAGGGTTTAGATTTTTTGGACATTGAGACTGATTCCTGGAGCGGTGGGACAATTACAAATCGAGCAGTCTACACCTGGGCAGGACTGGAACCAATGTCCTGTGGGATCTGTTTGATCACGCTCTTGGGGAGGGTTCAAAATAGTGTAGCAGAGGGATGGGAACCAACTGAGGAGGTTAGTGGACAATAAGGAGGGAATAACTAAAGCCTGTAAGGAACGAGATATTGAAGTAAGCATGGCTAAGGTTAAGAGTAGGTAGGGAGCAGATGATGAACGCAAAGGGACAGATGGTCTGACGTGCATTTGTTTTAATGTGAGAAGAGTAATAGGTAAGGCAGAGGAATTTAGGGCTTGGATTAGTATCTGGGAGTACGATGTTATTACTATTACTGAGACTTGGTTGAGGGAAGGGCAAGATTGGCAACTAAATACCCCAGGATATAGATGCATCAGCCAGATAAAGAGAGGGAGTTAAAAGGGATGGAGGAGTTGCATTACTGGTCAGAGAGGATATCACAGGTGTGCAGAAGGAGGGCACTATGCAGGACTCGAGCAGTGGTGCAATATGGGCAGAGCTCAGAAATAGGTAAGGTGCATTAACAATGTTGGTGCTATCCTTCAAGCCTCCTAACAGTGAACGTGGGATAGAGGTACAAATATGTAAACAGGTTATGGAAAGAGATAGGAGTAACAAGGTGGTGGTAATGGAGATTTTAATTTTCCCAACATTGACTGGGATTCATTTAATGTTCGAAGTTAAGATGGAACAGAAATTGTAAGGAGCATACAGGAGGATTTTACAGAGTAATGTGGAAATAGTCTAACTCAGGAAGGGGCCATACTGGACCTGGTGTTGGGGAATGAGCCCGGCCAGGTGTTTGAAATTTCAGTAGGGGATTATTTTGGTAACAGTGACGACAATTCCGTAAGTTTTAGAATGCTCATGGACAAAGACGAGAGTGGTCCCAAAGGAAGACGGCTAAACTGGGGGAAGGCCAACTGTCGCAAAATTTGGCAGGAGGTGGGGAATGCAGATTGGGAGCAGCTGTTTGAAGGTCAATCCACATTTGACATGTGGGAGGCTTTTAAAGAGATGTTGACTCGAGTGCAGGACAGACATGTCCCTGTGAAAATAATTGATTGAAATGGCAGGAATAGGGAACGCTGAATGACAGATGAAATTGAGACTAGCTAAGAGGAAAAAGGATGCATACATAAGGTCGAGGTGGCTGAAAACACACAAAGCTTTCAAAGAATATCAGGAAAGTAGGACCAATCTGAAATGAGGAATTAAAAGGGCTAAAAGGGGTCACGAAATATAATTAACATACAGGGTTAAGGAAAATCCCAAAGCCTTTTATTCAGATATAAGGAGCAAGTGGATGACTAGTGAAAGGGTTGGCCCACTCAAGGACAAAGGAGGAAAGTTATGTGTGGACTCAGAGAAAATGGATGATATTCTTGATAAGTGCTTTACATCGGTATTCACCAAGGAGAGGGAAGTGACAGATGTTGAAGTTGGGGGATAGATGTTTGATTACTCAGGGTCAAGTCAGTTTAAAGAGGGAGGAAGTGTTGGGTATTTTAAAAGGCATCAAGGTGGACAAGTCCCCAGGTCGGGATGGGATCGATCCTAGCTTACTGAGGGAAACAAGAGAGGAAATAGCTGGGTCCTGAACAGGTATCTTTGTAGCAACCTTGAACATGGATGAGGTCCCAGAGGACTGGAGAATTGCTAATGTTGAAGAAGGGTAGCCAGGATAATCCAGATAACTATCAACCAGTGAGCCTGATGTCATTGGTAGGGAAGCTGCTGGAGAAGATACTGAGGGATAGGATCTATTTACATTTGGAAGAAAATTGACTTATCAGTTATAGGCAGCATGAATTTGTGCAGGGAATGTCATGTCCTACCAACTTGATAGAAGTTTTTGAAGAAGTGATGAAGTTGATTGATGAGGGAAGGGCTGTGGATGTCATACACATGAATTTCAGAAATGCATTTGATAAAGTTCCCCATGGTACCCTGATAAAGAAATTAAAGTCGCATGAGGTGCAGGGTGTACTCACTAGATGGATAGAGAACGGACTGGGCAACAGAAGACAGACAGTATTATTGGAAGGGAGTTTCTCAAACTGGAGAACAGGAATCTGTGCTGGTACCGCTCTTGTTTTTGATATACATAAATGATCTGGAGGAAGGTATAGGTGGTCAGATTAGCAAGTTTGCAGATCACACTCAGATTGGTGGAGTAGCAGATAGTGAAGGGGACTGTCAGAGAATACAGCAGAATATAGATAGATTGAAGAGTTGGGCAGAGAATGGGACAGGTGGAGTTCAATCCATGCAAATGCAAACTGATGAATTTTGGAAGATCCAAATCTGGAGTAAACTGTACGGTGAATGGAACGCCCTGGGAATATTGATGGCAAGAGAGACCTGGGTGATCCGGTCCATTATACTCTGGAGGTGGCAACATAAGTCGATAGAAAGGTCAAGAAGACTTAGAGCGTACTTTCCTTCATCAGACGTGGTATTCATTACAAGAGTTGGCAGGTCATGTTAGAATTATATCGGACTTTGGCTTGGTCACATTTGGAATACTGCGTACAGTTCTGGTCACCACATTACCAGAAGGATGTGGATGCTTTGGAGAGGGTGCAGAGGAGGTTCACCAAGATTGCCTGGTATGAAGGGCACTAGCTATGAAGAGAGGTTGAGTAGATTAGGATTATTTTCATTAGAAAGTCGAACATTGAGGGGGACCTGATTGACGTCTACAAAATCATGAGAGGTGTTGACAGGGTGAATAGGAAGAAACTTTTTTTCCAAGAGTGGGGGAATCAATTACTTGGTGTCATGAGTTCAAATTGGGAGTGAAAACATTTAAGGGAGATATGTGTGGAAAGTTCTTCACACAGAGAGTGATTGGTCCTGGAACACGTTGCCAGTGGAGGTGGTAGAGGCGGGCACAATAGCATCATTTAAGATATATCTAGATAGATACATGGATGGGCAGGGAGCAAAGGGAGACAGACCCTTGGAAAATTGATGACAGGTTTAGATGGAGGAGATGGACCAGCGCAGGCTTGTAGGGCTGAAGGGCCAGTTCTTGTGCTGTAATTTTCTTTGCTCTTTGTACTGAGGAAGCTCAAAGGAACAAGGTGATCTTGGGGTGCTTGGACACTGATCCCTGAATGTGACAAGACAGGCTAACAGAGCAGTGTGAAGGCATATGGGACACTTGCCTTTGTTATGTCAGATATTGGTTATAAAAGCAGGAGGATATGTTGTAGTTAAGCAGAACATTGGTTCGGCCACAGCTGGAGAACTGTGTGCAGTTCAGGTCACCACACTATAGGAAGGATGTGATCGCACTGGGTGGGGTGCAGAGGGGAATCACAAGGATGTTGTGTGGGATGGAACCTCTCAGTGATGAAGAGAAATTGGATCAGCTCGGGTTGTTTACTTCAGAGCAGAGAAGGTGGAGGGGGGACCTCATTGAGGTATATAAGGTTATGAGGGGAATGGACAGGGTGGATAGAAAGCAGCTGTTCTCCTTCATGGGAGGGTCACTAACAAGTTGGCTCACATTCAATGTGAAAGATAGGAGGTTTCAAGATGTTTTGAGGAAAATGTTTTTCATCCAGACGATGGTGTGGGTCTGGAATGCACAGCCTTGGGAGGGTAGTTGAGGTGGGAAACCTCACAGACTTTAAAATGTACTTGGGTGAGCAGTTGAAATTTCATAACATTCAAGCTGTGCGTCTCATGTTGGAAAGTGGGACTGGTATAGGTTTAGTATAGTTTTGCTGGTATACAGTTAATGGGCTGAAGGGCCTCCTCTGTACTGTGTGACTTTATGATTCTGTTGTGTGTAGTTTCGGGCTCCTTATCTGAGGAAGCATGTTCTGGCTGAGGAGGAAGGGAAAGAAAGGTTTTCCAGGCTGATTCCTGGGATGACAGCACCAATGTCGATGAAAAACTGGATCAGTTAGGATTCTATTCATTGGTGCTTGGAAGATTGAGAGGAATCACATTGAAACCTTGAAAATCCGAACAGGACAAGGCCAGAACAACACAGGGAGGATGTTCCTGATGACTGGGGAATCCAGAACTATGAGTTTTGGTTAAAAGAAAAGGGAAAGGCCATTTCAGACTGAGATGATGAGACATTTCTTTCGCCAGAGACTGGGAAGCTGGTGGAATATTCTGACACAGAAAGCAGTTGAGCCCAAAACATTCAATATTTTCAAGAGAGGATAAGTATAGTTCTTAGGACTAAAGAGATTAAAATTATGGAGAAAAAATGGGAGCACAGGACTAAGTTGGATGATCAGCCATGGTCATATTGAATGGCAGAGCCAACTCGAAGGGCTGAATTGCTTTCTCCTGTTCCTAGTTCCTTTGTTTCTATGTTTGAGAGACTGTTCATAAACATGGAAACATATGGAATTATAGAGTCATAGAGTCATTGAGTCCGACAGCACAGAGACAGGCCTTTTGGCCCAAACTGGACCGTGCTGACCAAAATGTCCATCCATGCTAACCCATTTCCCAGCTCTTGTCCCACATCCTTCAAATGCTTTCCTTTCTATGTATTTGTCCAAATGACTTTTAAATGTTGTTAGTGTGTTCAGTTCATCACTTCAGCTGGCAGCTCATTCCACATGCGTGCCACCCTTTGTGTAAAAATGTTGCCCCTCAGGTTCCCTTTTATTCTTTCCACTATAACACTAAACTGATGCCCTCTCATCCACGATTCCCCAACCCTATCCATGTCTCTCATGATCTTGTATACTTCTAAAAGTTCCCCCACCAGTCTCCTATGTTCTAAGAAAAAAGTCCTAACTTGCCTAACCTTTCCCTATAACTCATATTGTTGAGTCCAGGCAACATCCTTGTAAATTTCTGCTGTACTTTCTGGTTTAGTAATATCCTTCCTATAACAAGGTGACCAAACTGAATACAATATTCCAAGTGCGACCTCACTGACATCCTGTACAAGATTAGAGATTAGATTCCCGACAGGGTGGAAACAGGTCTTCGGCCCAACCAGTCCACACCGACCCTCTGAAGTGTAACCCACCTCGACACATTTCCCTTTTACTCATGTACCTAACACTATGGCCAGTTTAACATGGCCAATTCACCTGACCTGCACATCAAACTTACTAATCATGCCTGACAGATTCTCATCCAAAGCATTAATATTGATAACAAACAGTAATGGGGCCAGCACTGAGCCCTGAAGCACTCCGCTCAACATAGGCCTCCAGTCTGACAAGCATCCTTCCAATATTCCCCTCTGCTTCCTACCATCAAGCCAGTTATAGAAAAGGAGGAAGGAGACCGAGAGGAGGGACAATATGTGCGCTCTCCAGTGAACAAGATGTGAATAGTGGTGTCTCCAGGGATTTGTGCTGGGCCCTCAGTACTTCACGATATTTCTCAATGACTTGGATGAATGAATAGAGAGCCAATTATCCAAGATTGCTGACCAGACGGAGTGAGGCAGCTTGGAGGAGGTTACAGAGATAGGGAGGGTGGAGGGCAGAGAGGGATTTAAGAACAAGGATGAGAATTTCAAAATCAAGGTGTTGCTAGACCAGGAGCCAATATAGGCATGGGGTGCAGGTGGTTGTGGGACCGGGACTTCGTGCAAGTTTGGATAGGAACAGCAGAAGTTTGGATGAGCTGAAGGATACGGAGGGCAGTGGCTGCGATGTCTGTCAGCCACAACATTGGAATGCTCATGTTTGGAGTCCCATAAACATAGCTGAGATTTTCAGTGGCTGATGAGATTACTTACAGTGTGGAAACAGGCCCTTTGGCCCAACAAGTCCACATCGACCTGCCGAAGCACAACCAACCCAGACCCATTCCCGGACATTCACCCAACACGACAGGCAATTTAGCATGGCCAATTCACATGACCTACACATTTTTGGAGGGTGGGAGGAAACTGAAGTACCCGGAGGAAACCTATGCAGACACAGCGAGAATGTGCAAACTCCACACAGTCAGTCGCCTGAGGTGGGAATAGAACCCAGATCAATGGCGGTGTAAGGCAGCAGTGCTAACCACTGTACCACCGTGATCTTTGTAATATGAAGGATATCGGGCTCAGAATTTTCTCAAAAAAAAAACCCAGTTTGTAAAGAGTCTGTTTGAGCAGCAGACAGTGCTCAGGGAGAGGGATGGAGTTTGGACCAAGATCTGAAGAGGATGGCTTTGATCTTCCCAAAATGTTTCACATTGAGCCTGGCTCCACAGTCCTGACTGCTCTTAGCTGCTGCGATTGTCACTGATAAGACAGTTATTATTCGAGATTCTGACCACAGCAGAAAGCCACAGTGTAAAAAATAATTGCAAAGACTCTCAAATCGCAAGGTTGAAACTTCACCAATAGAGGAAGTGAAAGAAGGAGCTCGGAGCAGCTGGACGTTTGTTACTGAGATGATTTGTTACTGTGAACCATCTGCACTCCTTGGAATCTGAGAGCACAGGAGGCTGATTCTGTGATTTTTTTTGCATTAACAGTCCGGTTTTGGAAAAAGTGTCAGTCACTCTCTCACAAACACACACGCCTGCACTTGGAGATCAGAGACAGAATCCAGCAGCAGCTTTGTCTCCAAGCTGTGGAACCTGCACAGAATTGTTCCCTCATTCAGTTTTTAACTGGCAGGATAGACCAAACAGGGGAGACAACACAGTGGTGTGCACAGTCGGAAGGGAATTGCCCTGGGAGTCCTCACTATTAACTATGGAACCCATGAAGCCTCATGACAGCAGGTCAAACATGGGGAAGGAAACCTCCTGCTGATTACCACATAGCACCGCCCACCCCTCCAACCTCAACTGTGCAGTCAGTCCTCCATGTTGAACAACACTTGGAGGGAGCACTGAGGGTGGGAAGGATGCAGCAGTAAGGGACTTCAAAGTCCACCATCAAGAGCTGCTCAGAAGCATCACTACTGAGCAAGGTGGTCAAACTCCACCTGTTTCAGATGCTAGACTGGACCTGGGGCAGGTGGTGAGGGAACCAACAAGAGGGAAAAACATCCTCACTATCGCCCTCACCAATCTGTCTGCTGCTGGTGTATCTGTCCATGACAGTATCAGTAAGAGTGACCACCGCACAGTCCGTGTGGAGACAAAATCCCATCTTCACATTGAGATAACCTTACATTTTGTTGGGCAAGAGATACGGGATGTCAGGAAGAACTTTGTTTTTACCAGCAATTGGTAATGACTTGGAAATTAGTGCCCATTCAGGTGAGGCAGGTGAAGACACTCAGTGATTACAATGACAGATTGGATGGGCTCTTGATGGAAATAAACCTGCAAGGCCCTTGGGGTCGAGTAGGGGAGGGGGTGGGACTGACTGGATTGCTCCATGAAATGACAGCATTTCCCTGACAGGCTGAATGTTCTCCCCCTGTGCTGGAAATAGGTCTCACTCAATGAGGGGTTCACAATTAGAGAGTTTAGATGCAGTAAATACAGGACCAATTGTTTCTCCAGGCAGGAGGGTCAGTAACCAGAGGGCACACATTTCAGAAAGGGTCTGAAGGACAAGAGAGAAGATAGGAACATTTTTATCCAGCGAGTTCATGATGACTGTCTGCAAGGTGAGTGGAAGTGGATTCAACAGGAACTTTCAAAAGGGCATTTGGAGAAATAGCTGAAAAGGAAACAACTGCAGGGTTATACAGAAAGGGCTGGGTAAATGGGACTCATTGGACTCATTTGACTAACAGTCACAATAGGTCCAGTGACCTCTCTCTGTGCGGTATAAGAGCTTACACACACTTAGTCTCACCTTTACACAAAGGGTGGGAGAAACAGACAACCCAGTTTACAGAAGAATGATTTCTCAAGAAAAACGCTCTTGAACCAACTCGTGAACAGGCCAGACTAGATTTACTGGACTACATCAGCAAATCAATGGAAGGGAACAGTGAACCAACAGTAATGGCACTCACCAGTATATTCAATTGCACAACAATTGAGAGGGGGAGGGATGAAGGGCACGAGGTCAGAGAGCATGCTCTAGGGGTCTGAAGGCTCTGCTGTCAATGGTGGGATGGAGGAAGCAGCAATGGGCAGGGGACCAGCGAGAGAAGATTTAAGGGGGAGGGGGGGAATGTGAGTCTGCAGCAGGGCACAGAGTTAGGGAGGAGAAAAGCCATGGAGGCAATTGGCTGGCAGTGAGGTCAGGGGTCATTCTGGAACAACACATGGAAAGACAGGGAAGAGACCACGCCATATCAGACAAGCTGGCGTTTATGGAATTTGGCTTCAGGAAGCTGGGAGAGGACATTGGAATCATATAGTTAGAAGGCGGGACAAACAGTAATTAGGGTTTCTGTGGTCAAGGGCTGAGGTAGTGCAGAGACCGACAATGTAATTAAGACTGAAATAAAAGACCTTCGTGATGGAGAGGATGTGGGGTTTGCAGCTCAGGTACTGGTCAGTCCCGAGGGAAGGAGGTCCATGTTTACTGGTCTCTTCTGAAGCATCCAGTGGGAAGTAGGTCCATGTTTATTGGTGCCTATTGGAGGTTCCAGTGGGAAGGAGGTCCATGTTTACTGGTCCTATGGGAAGATGGACGATGGAGACATCATCATAGAGTTATGGAGGTTTACAGCATGGCATCAGGCCCTTCAGCTCTAATCATCCATGCCGACCAAGTTTCCAAATCTGAACTTGTCCCATTTGCCTGTGTTTGGCCCAAATCTCTCCGAATCCTTCCTATCCATGTTCCTGTAAAAATTTCCTGGAAATGTAGTAATTGTACTCACCTCGACCACTTCCTCTGGCAGCTCATTGCACATACATGCCATCCTCTGTGTGAAAAGGTTGCCTCTCAAGTCCCTTCTAATTCTTTCCCCTCTCAACTTAAATCTATTCCTTCTAGTACTGGACTCTCCTACCCTGGGGAAAAGACTTTGACTATTCATCTTATCAATGACCCTAATGATTCTATAAACCTCCATCTGGTCACCCCTCAATCTTCTGCATTCCCTTGAAGAACATCTCAGCCTATCCATCCTCGCCTGAAAATTCAAACCCTCCAATCTTGGTAATATCCCTGTTAATCTTTATTTTATCCAAACCGGTGTAATAAATTCCTTCCTATAGCAGGGTGAGCAGAAATGTGCACAGTGTCCAAATATGGCCTTCCCAATGCCTTGTACAGCTGTAACATAATGTCCCAGCTCCTGTACTCCCTGCTTTGACCAGTGAAGGTGAACGTGCCAAATACCTTCTTCACCATCCTGTGATATCACTTCCAAGGAACTGTGTACCTGTACTCCTCAATCTCTCTGTTCAACAACACTCCCCATGGCTCACCACTAATTGTGTAATTCCTGCCCAAGTTTGTCTTACCAAAAGGTAACTCCTTCCATTTATCGAAATTAAACTCCATCTGGATTTGTTGACCCACTGGCCCAGTTGATCAAGATGACATTGCACTCTTGGATAAACTTCTTCCCTGTTGACGATGCCAACAATTTTAATGTCAGCCACAAACTTATTGAGCATTCCTGCTATTTTCTCATCCACATTGTTCATATAAGTGATGAACAACAGTGGATCCAGGATCGATTCTTGTGGCAGACGGCTAGTCACTGGCCTCCAGTCTGAAGAACATCCGTCTCTCACCAGCCTCTGCCTCCTACCATCAGGCCAATTTTATATACAATTGGCTCGCTCTCCCTGGATCCTATGTGATATAATCTTACTGAGCAGTCTGCCATGGCGGGGGGAGCCTTGTCTAAGGCCTTGCTAAAGTCCATGTAGACAGAGTGTACTGCTCTAACTTTATCTACCTTCTTGCTTACTTCTTCAAAAACTCAGCCATCCATTCATCTCCATTGGAAAGTCCAGTAATTAGGAGGTTCATGTTTACTGGTCTCAATTGGGAGGTTCAGTGGGAAGGAGGTCCATGTCCCTCCATTGGGCAGCCCCGTGAACTGAATTCCATGTTTGTTGGACTATGTTGGAGTGTCCATTACATTATGGATGCCATGGTTGATGTGAGGCCAGTTCCCTTCTGTTATAACTGTGATGCTCTGAACATCATCCCAGTGAGACTGATCATGGAATGAGAAGGAGAGGGGAAGGGATTGGAGCATGTTGTGAATGGACAGGATGGGTCACTGGGTCAGAACCTACCCTGCTCCGTCCCTCCAGCTCGCACACTGATGGCCTGAGGATCTCATCTCTCTGCTAGGCGTTCATGGAATGAGGTTTGTGTCCAAACCAGTCCCCAGTAAAAATAGGCCAACAGCACAGAACTGCCCTTCATTTGACAAGAATCTGTCAATCTTCCTAAGAGAGGCTAAACCTTGGTCACTGTGGGAAATGGGGCCTTACTCCAGGAAAAAAAAACATGCTTCTGGGGTCAAAGGTTAACATCCATTATTGGGGCAGAGCAGAGGGAGATTTATTCTGCATTCAACTGTCATCACCTGGGACACTGTGAGAACGGGAGAGAAGCGAAACAGAGAGAGTGAGTTAGAGGGAGAGTGTGTGGGTAATTGAGGGATAGAGGGAGGAGCATCTGTGACAGTGTGAGATATGTGAGGGGACCGAGAGAGGTAGAGGGAGGGAGAACTGGTTTGGTTGATGGAGAGAGAGAGAAAAAAAAAACAAGATGTGATTGAAAGGGATGGAGAGAGAGAAAGAGGCAGGATTGGTGTGATACCAAGAGTGAAGGGAATCGGGAGAGAGAGGGTCAGGTTGAGTGTGTGTGTGAGAGATAGAGAGACAGGAGTATGTTTAGAGACAGAATGACAGAGAGGGAGGGAGTGAGACTGTAGATTGGGATGCAAAGAGGGAGGCAGAGTGACCGAGGGAGGAATAGAGAGTGACAGATAACATTTGGAGGCTTTCAATTGAAGCAAGTGATGGTGCGAGTGACGTAGACAGAGAGAGATGGAGAAATAGAGATTACCTGCCGGAGTGAGGAACCGTGAGTGGGTTGGAGAGTGTGGCTATGAGAGAGAGAGAGAGAGAGAGAAAGAATATGAAAGAGATTAAAAGTGGGACAGAGAGATAGAGGTAGAGAGAAAGAAGTGGCAGATGTGAGTCAAAAAGGGCGATAGAGAGAGAGAGAGAGAGAGAGAGGTGGACAGGTCCTGGTCACCACTTTCTGGGAAGGATGTGATTGTACTTGAGAGGGTGCAGAGATTTACCAGGATGCTGCACGGATGTTTCATGGGCGGCACGGTGGCACAGTGGTTAGCACTGCTGCCTCATAGCACCAGAGACCTGGGTTCAATTCCTGCCTCAGGCGACTGACTGTGTGGAGTTTGCGCATTCTCCCCGTGTCTGCGTGGGTTTCCTCCGGGTGCTCCGGTTTCCTCCCACAGTCCAACGATATGTAGGTCAGGTGAATTGGCCATGCTAAATTGCCCGTAGTGTGAGGTTAGGGGTATGGGTGGGTTGCGCTTCGGCGGGGTGGTGTGGACTTGTTGGGCCGAAGAGCCTGTTTCCACACTGTAAGAAACTAATCTAATAGAGAATCAGTTATGAGGAAACATTGAGGTTGTTTTGCATGGAGCAGTGAAGGTTGAGAAAGAACCTCATTGAGGGGCATAAGATTATTCAGGGCTGTGATATGGTGGGTAGGAAATAAAAGGATCAATAAAACAGTTATTAATGTGATTCTCAGAGATGTGTCATTAGTCTTGTCACAAACAAGTATTTCCCAGTGAAGGGGTCCATCCTGCTGAATATTAGATACAGCTGGGCATTGCAGAAATATTGGGCAGTTGGAGTGTAATGTGGGGGACAAGAATCACAAAGTTAGTACGCAGCGACAGCAAGTGAATCCGGAGGCAGATGGAGTGTTGGTGCTCATTGTAAAGGGAATGCAATCTAAAAGCAGTGACATTTTACTGCAGCTGTACAGGGGTTAGGGTTAGGAGCTTGGTGAGCGCACATCTGGAGTATGGTGTCCAGTACCAGGCTCCTTATTGAAGAAAGGAAAGGAGCTGCATTGGATGCAGTTCAGAGATAGTTCCCTTGACTGATTCCTGGTACAGAGCGATTGTCTTATGGGCAAAGGTCAAACAGGTTTGGAATCTGATCCCTGGAGTTTCGAAGAATGAGAGGGAATCTCATTGAAATGTATAGAATTCTTAAGGGTCTTGTCAGGGGAAACGCTGGATGTTTCCCTTCTTGGGAGAATAAGGGCGACACAGAAAACCACTGGGTAACCACTAGGACAGGATCAGAAATCGGGACCAGAAAGCTGTACTGTGCCAATTTTAGTGGAAGGAGCTTGATGAGTAAGGGGGTTGAACTGAGAGCATTGACCAGCACGTGGGAATATCATATTGCTGCAAATGCTGAGACATTATTGAACAAAGATAGGACTGGCAGCTCAACATTCCAGGTTAGAGAAGTCTCAGGTGGGATAGAGGGAATGCAGGAGAGGTGGGTGCATTGCATTATTGATAAAGGAGAGCATCACTGCTGGATTTAAGGAGCATTCCTTGGAAGGCCTTTCAAACCAGGCCATCTGGGTGAAGCTAAATATACAAAAAGAACAATCAATTTGCTGGGATTGTACTATAGACCACCCAATAGTCAGATGGAGAGGGAGGAGTAGATATGTTAGCAAATCACAGAGAGGTGTGAGAGGAATAGGGTTATGTTAGTAGGGAGTTTCAACTTCTCTAATATGAACTGGCATCGCCTTTGTGTGAATGGTGGAATATATAAAGTCCATACAGGAGAGCTTTTGGTGCCAGTATGTAGATAGTCCTTCTAAACATGGGCAGTGCTGGACTCAATCCTGGGTCATGAAACCAGTCAAATAGTTGAAGAGTCAGTGGGTGAGCATTTTGCAGATATTGAACATAAGTCCATAAGTTTCATAGTTATTATGGAAAGGAATAAGGGTAGTGCAGAAAGGTAAGTGTCTAAAGTGAGGCAAGGCCAATTTCAATGTCATGAGACAGGATCTGGCAAATATAGACTGGGAGCAGCTACTTGCAGGTCAGTCTACATTTGGAAAGTGGGAAGCTTTTTAATGTGAGACAGTGAGAATTCAGGGCCAGCTCACAAAGAAAGGCAAGGGCAGCAACTCCTGGGATCCTGGATGTCAAGGAATATGGATAGTTTGGGAAAGGAAAAGAAGGAAACCTTTGTCAGTGACAGAGCATCAAAAACAAGGGTCCTTCAGGAGGAGAGAAAGTGTGGGGAGGTGCTTAAAAAAATAGGAGGGCAAAGTGGAGCCATGAAATATCTTTCGCAGCCTGAGCCCCTCACCACAGAATGCTTAATAAAATGTCACTAGAAAGAATAGATGCACTTGTGGTCATCTTTCAGCATTCTAGACGCTGGAGCAGTTCCTATGGATTGGAGGGTGTGGAACATAACCCCACTTTTAAGAAGGGAGGCAGAGACCGGTTAGCGTGACATCAGCAGTGGGGGAAATACTGGAGTCCATTATAAAAGATGGGCAGCAAATTTTGTTGTAACCTGCACCTTATGAACTAACGCTCTTGACAAACCGGCAAAAGGTATATCCCTCAAATACCGGAAAGTTTAAGACATTAGTCTGTCCAATTATAATACATTTATAATGTATTAATTTCAATGTGAACTTACTTGTTATTTAATTGAATATCCACATAAAATATCAACAGTTGATTCAATTTCGAGTCAATTTCTCCTCAAACACGGCAACCTGCTGCGATGCCCGGTAATCAGTTGAGAGTGTGAGTGAGGAGGATATGGGGAGAAAGTGGGCTATTCTCGATACAAAGCATTGCTGACCACAATCATCATCTTGTGGACTGCTGGGTGTAGCTTGTCAGGAGCTGAACAAGAAAGTTTGCAATTAAAGATGCCCAAGTTAAGTACATAAGTCACATACTGAGAATAAAAGGATTTGCCTGGATTCTGGAAAGGTAGGAGCGGTAGCAGTGAAGTGGTGACTGACAGATGTGAAAACAGTGGAAGGGTTTGTTGGATTCATCAAATACGAAGTGCCAATTTCTAATTAGAGTGACAATCATGATGCTCGCCAACTATTCCCATCCCAACTGCTGGTATTATTGGACAACACAGATCTCAGACTACAACACAAACAGAAACTGCTGAAGAAATGCAGTTGGTCTGCAGCATCTGTGGAGCATAAGCACACAATGATTTCGATGTAATAATAATACCTCCTCAGACGAAAGAAATGAAGATGAACCAGACCGACAGAAAACACAAATTCAAAAGATTTCAAAACTCATGGCAAATTAAAATCCTTTCTAATCTAACATTATTTCTTTCCAGTACTCAAATAACAAGGAGAAGGGGATCCATTTCTCTATCACATCTTTCGGTTTAACTTAACTGTATTTCTCATTTCATTGCCTTTAAAGTTTGATTGCCTTTTCCATGATTAATACTTCGCTGGCCACAGGTGAAGTGCCAGAGTGGAGGATTGTCAATTTGGTTCCTTTGTTCAAGAGGGAAACAGGGATAGGCCAGGCAATTCCAGACCAGTTAGTCTGATGTCAGTGTGAGGGAAAGTATTGGGAAAAAATCCTGAAGTACAGGAATAAGCAATACCTGGAGAGGTAGGGATGCCAGTATTGATTGTGTCAACAAAGGCCCCACATGGAAGGCTGGTCCAGATGGGAAGAGCCCGTGGGATACAAGGAAAGTTGGCAAATTGGATCCAAAAGTGGCTTCCAAATATGAGGCAAAGATTGATGGTGGAGTGTTGTCTTTGTGATTGGAAGCTTGTGACCAGTGGTGTATGACAGGGATTGGGGCTGAAACCCTTTCTGTTTGTAATGTACATTAACAAATTGACTGCGATTGTATAATTAGAAAGATTTCAGATGCCACATAAATTGGTGGTGTTGTTGATATTGATTTGATTTTTATTTTATTGTCACAAATGCTCAAGTACAAAAGTATAGGAGTGCAGTGAAAAGTACATAATGTCGCCTCACAAGGTGCCATCTTACGTACAAGAATCTAGGTACAGAATCTTAAGAACACGATAGAAAGAAAGAATAAAGTTAAAAGATGCCCATTGCAGATTAGTTTTAAGAAGACAATAAAGTAACAAATCTGAAAGTTCAATCATTAGTCTTTCCTAAACACTTTGCTACCATGGGATCATACTGCGAATTGTTACCCTGAAACCGGAAGTCCATGCTGAGGCTTTGCTGGGCTGAGAGACCACCAAATAAAGCAAAAGATCACCCTGTGGGCTGAGAGACAACCACACTGGGCCACTGAGAGATGGCCATGATAGGCTAAGAGTCCATCACACTGGGCTGACAGTCCAGCATGCTGGGCTGGGAGGCCACCACATTAAACTAAGAGGCCACCATGTCAGACAGAGAGTCTGCCTTTCTGGGCTGCCAGGTCTCCCTGCCAGGCCAGGACACTGCCACACAAAGCTGAGAGGCCGTATCACTGGGTCTGCATTGGTCGGTGACCAGGTGTCTGAGGCTGCGAGTCAGTGGCTGGGAGAGAAAAGATGAAAGAAGGACAAAAGAAACACACAAAAGAAAAGACAAAAAGATGGAAGAAAAAGAAGAAAAGGAAACAGATGGAGCAAGTGAACTCGGTCTGAAGAGTCCTACTCTGCTGCCATCTTGGATCATCGGGTCACAGGATACAGTCTGATGTTGATCAGCTGGTAAATTGGGCAGAGCAATGCCAGATGGAATTTAATCCAGTAAATGCAAGGTAATCCAATTTGGGAGGTCTAATAAGGGAGGGATATACACAATGAAAGGTAAATGCCTTGGGTATCCTTGTACATGGATCACAGAGGGCTGATCTGCAGGTACAGCAAGGAATTAGGAAGGCAAATGGAATTTTGTCCTTCATTGCAAAAGGGATTGAGTTTAAAAAGCAGGGAGGTTATGTTGCAGCTGTACAGGATGCTGGTGAGGCTACGCCTGGAGTACTGCGTGCAGTTTTGATCTCCTGACTTGAGAAAGGATGTACTGGCACACAAAGCAGTGCAGATAATGTTCACTAGGTTGGTTCAGGGGTTGAGAGGGTTGACCAGTGAGAGGAGAAACTGAGTAGACTGGGATACATTCATTGGAACTTAGAAGAATGAGGGTGGGTGGGGAATCTTGTAGAAACATATAAAATTATGAAGAGAATAGATAAGAGATAGGACGTTTTCACTGGTAGGTGAAACTAAACCAAGAGGGCAGAGCCTCAAAATTAGGGGGAGCAGTTTTAGGACCAAATTGAGAAGGAACTTCGTCACCCAGAGGGTCATAAATCTCTGGAATTCCTTGTCCAATGAAGTAGTCGATGCTACTTCAGTAAGTATTTTCAAAGATAAGATTTTTTTTTGAACAGTAAAGGAATTAAGAGATGCAGTGAGATCGTGGTTAAGGGGAGCTGAGTCCATGAAAACATGAGCCATGATCTTATTGAATGGCAGAGGAGGCTTGAAGGGCCAGAAGGCCTACTCCTGTTCCTAGTTCTTCTGTTCTTATGTGCCTGTTCTCATGGCCATCTCTCAGTGGCCCAGTGTGGTTGTCTCTCAGCCCACAGGGTGATCTTTTGCTTTATTTTGTGGTCTCTCAGCCCAGCAAGGCCTCAGCATGGAATTCCGGTTTCAGGGTAACAATTCGCAGTATGATCCCTTGGTAGCAAAGTGTTAGGAAAGACTAATGATTGAACTTTCAGTATACAAGTCCATCAATCCCGGAAGGTATCAGCACGGCTCGGCAGGGTGGTGAAGGAGGCATATGGGATGCTTGCCATCATTAGCTAGGGTGTAGAATATAGGAGCAAGGAAGTCTCGTTGTTACTTTACAGAGCACTGATTAGGTCATATCAGAAATGCTGTGTATCGTGCTGGTCATGACACTGTCAGAAGGTTGTGATTGGACTGGAGAGGGTGTAGAGGAGATTCACCAGGATGTTGCCTGGGAATTGTCGGAGTGGGGAAAACACTCCCTGTTGAGGGAGACGATTTCCTTCTGGGGAATGATTTGTCAGGACTAAAGGCAGTAGCTTCCCCGATAATTCCAGAATCCCCAAAGGAGGTCCAAGAAACAGAACAATGACAGGAACAGGTTCCTGGTCTCTCTCCTTTGTGTGAGGTAACGAGGGCCATGGCTTGGGCTGACAAGTGATAAGTAACTTTCATGTCATACAAATGCTAGACTCTGACTGTCACCAATAAGATACAAACTATCCAGTGTCCCTTAACATTCAGTGGTGTTACCATCAACGTGGCCCCCACGATCAACATCCTGGGAGTTGACAGCCAGCTGAAACTCACCAAATAAACACAGTGGCTACAAAAGCAGGTCAGAGGTTAAGAATACTGCAGCAAGTACCTCACCTCTTGTCTCCTGAAAGCCTGGCCACAATCTACAAGGCACAAGTCAGGAATGTGATGGAATATTCCCCACATATCTGAATGGGTGAAGCCCCCAACAACACTTAAGAAGCTGAACACCATCCAGGCAAAGCAGCCGCTTGATAGGCACTGCATCCAGATGTAACCATGCCCTCTACCACCGACATTCAGTAGCAGCAGCAGTGTGCACTATCTACAAGATGCACTGCAAAATTTCACCAAAGATCCTCAGACAGCACCTTCCAAACACAACCATGTCCATCTAGAAGGACAAGGGCACCAGATATATGAGAACACCATCACCTTCAAGTTCCCCTCCAAGCCATCTTGACTTGAAATGTATTGTGTCACTTCACTGTTGCTGGCTCCAGATCCTGGAATTCCCTCCCTAATGGTATTGTCGGTCAACCCACAGCAGGTGTACTGCAGCAGTTCAAGAAGGCAGCTCAACAAAAGCCTTCTCAAGGGCAACTAGGGATGAGCAATAAATGCTGGCCAGCCAGCGATGCTCACATTCCACAAAATGAATACATTTTTTTAAAAAACTTGTCAAGTTATAGGTAAACCTCCACACATGATGAAAGCAGCATCCTTAATTCCTCTCCCAGTTTTTGAGGAACCATTCAGTTGTGTCGAAGTGTGTCCAGGACTGAGTGTAGCAGAAAGGGGATGAGAAAAAGTGTGAGAGCCAAAGAGAATTGGTCAATTCCCAAAGTGAACTTCCTTCTGTGAGGTGAACAAACTCAGAGATATTACAGAATTCAGGCACTATTTTTGTATCTGAAGAAAGATCAAAAGAGGGACAGAATGAGATTGCTCAGAGAATACAAAGAGGTTTGTGTGAGGAGTGGTTGAGGCCAGTATTCGATCTGTATCGATGGAGTTTAGAAGGATGAGGGGGAATCTCAGTGAAACATACAGTATACTGAGAGACCTGGATAGAGGAGACATGGAGAAGATGTTTCCACTTGGCAGAGAGACTGGGACCTGAGGGCACAGCCTCAGAAGGGGCCATCCTTTGGAAGTGAGATGAGGAGGAGATTCTTCATCCAGAGAGTGGTTAATCTGTGGATTGATCATTGCTGCAGAGTGCTGTGGAGTGTATTTAAGACAGATAGATAGGTTCTTGATTGATAAGCCAATCAAGGGTAACAGAGAAGGCAGGAGAATGGGGTTGACAAACAAATCAACTATGATAGAATGGCAGAGTGGACTTGATGGGCTGAATGGCCACATTCTGCACTGATACATGGTCTTGAAAGGATACACTTGTGTGTCCCACATTAATTGAACATGATGTGGAGGTAGGTAATTCAGACCCAATAAAACAAAACCCATTTTGGTTAAAACCAGATAAACTGGCCAAAGTAACAAAGGAAGCTCAATGTTTATTTGAGAATCAATTGATTGATTTGTCAGAGTAATTGGAGTTCTCCCATGTTGGAATTGAGCAAAAATCCCAATCATCTAAAACCCTAAATTTTTAACAACCTTTTAAAAATAAAGAGGCAGCTGGTCTGAGCTCTGGGAAAACACAGAGACACGGAGATGGCTGCCTGGAACCATTGTTCTGCCCGAAATTCCAGTTCACACCTCAACCCTTAAAGAGACACCAACCAGACCTCATTCTCCAGACTGAACCTCACTTTTACACCTCGGCCCACTAACACAGACAATTTGGAACCTGTACAGATACTGGACATTCAACACAATAAATATTCATTCACAGGGATATTGCGCATTCCACATCAATCAAGATACATTCACAGATACTCTTAACTTTCAGGAAGACAACTGACCCCAAAGGGAACACCAGAAACACATTGACGAACACCGATCTGAGGGGAGATAACGGGGCACACAGTCTGTATAACAGACAGCCCTAATCTGAGGGTGAGCCTTTTCAACAACAAGTTTCTGAAGGAACAGCTTCAGCAAGCCCCAACAGGCAGCTTCAGAACCAAGAACCACAGAGGCTAAACAGAGAAGCTGCATCCAGGAACCCAACCAAGAGCATCATCGCAACAAAGGACGCCCGAGAGCAGGAACACCAACCAAACGCTATCTGAACCAGACCTTCCAGAGACAGGCCTGTTCCGAACATTTTCCCAGATTCCTTCGCCCCAGTCTTACCCCCATTCCATTTATCTCTCAGCCCCCAGCCCAGGTCTTATTCTTGATGAAGGGCTTATGCCCGAAACGTTGATTCTCCTGCTCCTCGGATGCTGCCTGACCTGCTGTGCTTTTCCAGCACAACACTCTCAATCCTGATCTCCAGCATCTGCAGTCATCACCTTTTCACAGACCTGTCCTGAGCCAACAGAATCGACGGTGAGAACCACACGAACAGGACACATTTTAAACCTGTATTTTCCTTGGTGCTGAGCTGAAAATGCTGAGACCCCAAAGTTTCCCTCTGAGCTCGCAGGGAGGAGATGGTGGCTGGTGACAGTGCATTGGGACCCCAAGGGTAGGGAGCCTGATTAAAGTTTGGGTGATTCAAACTGTTTTGCTTCGAATACTAGAAAGTGAGGACTGCAGATGCTGGAGATCAGAGTCGGAACGTGAGGCGCTGGAAAAGCGCAGCAGGTCAGACAGCATCTGAGGAGACGGAGAATCGATGTTTTGGGCAGAAGCCCTTCATCAGGAATGTTGGGAAGGACGACTTGCGGAACATTTCCGGGACACATGCGCCAAACAACCCCACCACCCTGTGGCCGGACACTTCAAATCCCCCTCCAACTCTGCCAAGGGCATGCAAGTCCTGGGCCTCCTCCACTGCCAACTCCAAGCCATTCGAAGTCTGATTGGATTAGATTAGACTCCCTACAGTATGGAAACAGGCCCATCGTCCCAACATGTCCATACCAACCCTCCGAAGAATAACCCACCCAGACTCATTCCCTTACCCTGTATTTACCCCTGACGAATGCACATAACACTATGAGCAAGTTAGTATGGCCAGTTCAGCTAACCTACACATTTTGATGAGATTAGGTTCCCTAGAAGTTGGAAACAGGCCTTTCGACCCAACCAGTCCGCACCGACCCTCCGAAGAGTAACCCAACCAGACCCATTTCCCTCTGACTAATGTACCTAACACTGCGGGCAATTTACAATGGCCTATTCACATGACCTGCACATCTTTGGTCTGTGGGAGGAAACCGGAGCACCCGGAGGAAACCCGGACATGGGGAGAATGTGCAAACTCCACGCAGACATTCGCCCAAGGCTGGAATCGAACCTGGGTCCCTAGCGCTGTGAGGCAGCAGTGTTAACCACTGAGCCACCATGTCTGGAAGAAGAATGCCTCATTTTCCACCTTGGGACCTCCCAACCACACGGCATCAATGTTGTTTTCACAAATTTCATTATTTCCACCCCACCCCCCAACCAATATCCAATCCTCCAACTAGACACCACCCTCTTGAACTTTCCTATCTATCCATCATCCATCCCACCTATCTGCTCCACCATCCGTTCTGAACAATCACTGCCGCCTCCACCCCAACCTGCATCTATCTGTCCCCTTCCCAGCTACTATCCTCCACCCCCGCCCACCCTCCTATTTATCGCTCAGCCCCCTTTCCACTCCCCCATCCTTCCTGATGAAGAGATTATGCCTGAAACATCAATTCTCCTGTCCATCAGATGCTGCTGTGCTTTTCCAGTGCCACACCTTTCCACTCGAGCTTCTAATAGTGTATAACCAGTGTTTTATTTGGTCGTGCATTCAATTACTGTTCTCTGTATAATGGATACTGTTAATTTCACTGATTATTACATTTGCATTGGCTCCTGTATTAAACTTACCTTTTGTTTTGAATAAACGCAGAAATTCTTTTGCCCTGAAACACCCATCTACTGCCTTCTTCACTTGACATTTTTAAATAAATCCAGTGCCAGGACCAGGGATCTAGGGTTGATTCAAACCATCTAAAAATCAGCAAATTACTGATCATAAACTAGACAGGGTACCCTGATTGAACTGTAGGAATAATTGGAGTTCTCTTGTAGTGTTGGTTCTGAAACCGAATGTTTCAATTCGATCCTGTGTAGACAGTAGGAAAGTGAATGTTACCACAAAGATGGATTTGTACCCTATTCCCAGGACAGGAGATTGCATTGATCGGGTAGGTAGTGTGTCATTCGTATCCAAAATTGATTTGTTAAAAGTACCGCTGACAACAAGAGCAAAGGAAATTTCTGCCTGTGCTGCATTCTGGATCTTTGTATACAATGGAAAACTCAAATACATTCTCAACATTTTGGAATGACAGGGTATAGACTGACAGCAGAACTGAAGAAAACTAGCTTTATTAGGGAAATGTTTTTGGAAATTTATGGGATTAAATTCTGATAAATCCACAGGATCGAATAATCTACACCTCAGATTACTTCAGGAAATGCCCACAATATTTGGAAACATTGATGTTCAAGATTCTATACATTCTGGAATAATTTCCACTGACTGGAGAGTTGCTCATGTAACATTACTATTTAAAATGGTAGGGAGAGAGAAACTGGACATCTTAGACCAATCAGTCTAAAAATACTCAAGTCTATTATGAAAGATTTAATCACTGAGCACGTGGAAGACAGTGACAGGAGTAGACAGAGTCAGCATGGTTTGTGGAAAGGGAAATCACGCTTAACAAATTGACTGGAATCGCTTGAGTATGTAAAGAGCGAATTTGTCAAGGAGGAAGCAATTGATGTGGTATATTTGGAACTTTTATAAGGTTTTTAATAAGTCCCACAGAAGAGAATGTAAAACATTAAGATTCATGGGACTGGGGACAGTGACTGACATGGATAGAGAACTGGTTGGCAGGCAGGAAACAAAGAGTAAAAATAAACTGGAATTTGTCTGAAAGTGTACCACAGGCCTGGATCCAGCTATTCACAATATTTGTTCATGGTTTAGGTGAGGGAACTTAAGAGTAATATCTCCAAGTTTGCAGATGACACAAAGCTGGGTGGGAGGGGGAGCTGTGAGGAGGATGCAGAGATACATCAGTGTGATTTTTGGAGATGTTAAGTGATGGCAGATGAAATACAATGATGTTAAATGTGAGGTTACCCAGTTTAATAGCAAAAATTGGAAGGCAGATTATTATCTGAATGGTGATAGATTGGGAATGGGGAGGTGCAATAAGATCTGGGTGTCTGTGTATACCAGTCACTGAAAGTCAGCGTGCAGATGCAGCAGGCAGTGAAGAAGATAAATGATATGTTACCTTTATAGTGAGAGGATTTGAGTGCAGGAACAGGGATGTCTTGGTGTAATTGTATGCAGCCTTAGTGAGTCCACACCTGGAATATTCAAACCAAAACTGGGTCAGTGACAGGAGACAGTGGGTGGAGGCAAAACGTTGTTTGTATGACTGGGCCCAGTGTGCAGTGGGATCCACAGGGATCAGTGATGAGTCCCTTATTGTTCAGGATGTATTGAAACAATGAAGATGAGAATGTGAGAGGTGAGGGGTGGGGGTGAGTGGATGATGACTGAGTTTGTAGATGACACGAGGTTTGGCAGATGGTTGACAGTGAGGAAGAAGGTCTTAGGTTACAGGAGGATCTAACTGGATTGTTCCCCTAACTCGGAGTCGGCACACATTCACTATGAAAGATAGGAGCTTTAGAGGGCATTTGAAGAGCAGGCTTTCACTCAGAGGGTGGTGGGGGTCTGGTTTGTACTGCCTGGGATGGTAGTTGAGGTGGAAAATCTCACAATCTTTAAAAAGTACTTGGATGACCCCTTGAAATATCATAACATTTAACGCTATGGCCCTTGTGTTGCAAAGTTGGATGAATGCAGGTTTAGTGTAGTTTGGCTGGTACAGATTCAATGGGCCGAAGTGCCTCTTCTGTACTGTGTGATTTTATGATTGTATTGTTTGCAGTTTTGGTCTCGTTATCTGAGGAAGGATGTTTTGGCTGTGGGGGGGAGGGCAGTGATGGTTTACCAGCCTGATTCGTAGGATGACAGCACTTAGATCTGATGAGAAACTGGATCAATTAGGATTATATTAACTAGAGGTTAGAAGATTGAGGGGAGTCACATTGAAAACTCTAAAATCCTAACAGGACAAATGTTCCTGATGACTGGGGAGTTCAGAATCAAGGACTACAATTTAAGGATACGGGAAAGGCCATTTAGGGCTGAGATGTAGAGAAAGTTTTTCATTCAGTGAGTGGGAAGCCTGTGGAAGTTTCTGTCACTGAAAGAACCCAAACCAATGAATGTTTTCCAGAAAAAGCTACGCATAGTTCTTCGGATGAAAGGGATCAAAGGTTACGGGGAGAAAGCAGGAACATGCGACTGAGTTGGATGATCAGCCATGATCATATTGAAAATTGGAACAGTCTCGAAGGGCTGAATGGCCTACTCCTGCTCCTAGTTTCACTGTTTGAGAGACTGTTCATCAACGTGGAAACATATTGAGTTAGAGAAAAGCATATGCCTTTGGTCAGGAATTAATTTGGAGAAAGGAGACAGAGTGGAGGGATAACGTATGTGTCCTCCTATGAGCAAGAGGTGAATAGCGGTGTCCCCAGGGATCTGTGCTGGGACCTCAACATTTCACGATATTTCTCAATGACTTGGATGAAGAAACAGAGAGTCATCTGTTCAAGATTGCTGACCACACTGAGTGAGGCAGCTAGGTTACAGAGATGGGGAGGGTGGATCGACAAGGATGGACTTCAGAACGAGGATGAGAATTTGAAAATCGAGGTGTTGTTGGACCGGGAGCCAATGTTGCTCAGTGAGGACAGTGGAGGATGGGGATGGGACTTGGTGCAAGTTCGGATACAGGCAGCAGAGTTTGGGATGAGCTGAAGTTTACAGAGGGCAGTGGCTGTGATGTGGCACAGTATAACATTAGAATGATCATGTTTGGAATCCCAAAGCAACGGCTGAGATTTTCAGTGAGTGATCTCTGTGATTTGGAGGGTTTGTGGGGCTCAGATCAGCCTCAATGATGAGGCCAGGATTGGAAGGAATCTGATACTAAATAAAAGCTGAAAAAGTTGTGGTTGTTGTAAATGAGGAACAAAAACTGAAATTGCTAGAAAGGCTCAGCAGGTCTGGCACCATCTGTGGAGAGAAAGCAGTTAACATTTTGGGACAAGTGAACCTTCTGCAGAACTGTTCTGAGGAAAGGTCACGGCACCCGAAATGTTAACGCTGATTTATTTCACCAGATATAACCAGACCTGTTGAGGTATTCTGTTTTTACAAAGAGTCTGGTTAAGCAGTAGACAGTGGTCAGGGAGAGGGATGGAGTTCGCGCCGGGAGCTGAAGAGGATGGCTTTGATCTTCCCAATGTGTTTCCCAGTGAGCCTGGCTCCTCAGTCCTGACTGCTCTGAGCGGCTGAGATTGTCACTGATTGGATACTTATTATTAGAGATTCTGACCACAGCAGAAAGCCCCAGTGTAAAAAATAACTGCAAAGACTGTCAGATCGCAAGGTTGAAACTTTACCAAGAGAGGAAGTGAAAGAAGGAGCTCGGAGCAGCTGGACGTTTGTTACTGAGACGGGAGAAAACTGTGAACCATCTAAACTCCCTGGAATTTGACAGCACATAAGAACATTAAAATTAGGAGCGGGAGCAGGCTCTCTGGCCTCTCGGTCTGCTCTGCCATTCAGTAAGATCATGGCTGATCTTTTCATGGCCTCAGCTCCCCCTTACCCACCTTTTCACCAAAACCCTTGATTCATTTATTGTTCAAAAATTACCTGCCTTAGCTTGAAAATCATTTACTGAGAAAACCTCAACCACTTCACTGGGCGGGGAATTCCAACAATTCACAATCCTCTGGGTGAAGAAGTTCCATCTCAATTCAGTCCTAAATCTGCTCCCCCTCGCACAGGAAGAGACAATTCAGCCCATCATGTCTGTGAGTGATCCAATTAGTCCCACTGCCCTCTCTCTCCCCATAACTCAGTAAATCTTTCCTTTTTAGCTCGATCTCTAGTTGCCTCTTGTCGACCTGGGTCCACAGCAGAGACTGTCCCTAACCTGGGCTCCAAATTGGCATCTCATTCATTCACTGGGAGACAAACTGACTGGGCTGGGAAATGGAGCTCAGGACCCTGAACATTCTCTCCCCCCTCCTGAGGGACACTTGATGATGAGGGATAGTTCCAAGGAGCCCGACAATGCACAGTTCCCCATTCTGTGTGTAAAAGGCTGGAGCCTGCCAGCAGGATATTCAACTGTAGAAGCTATCATCTGTTTGATCAATTCTGACCACCCCAACTCTCCATAACCCTTTTAATCATTATTGATGGAGAATCTCCTCCTTGGTGTGAGACAGGGAAGGGACTAGTCTGTTGCAGACAATTTGGAATTTACAGAGCAAAGGTTGAGGAAGATCCAAAGGGACATTACAAATAGATTAAGGACAAAAGGGTAACTAGGGAGAGATTAGCGCCGCTCAAAGATCAGCTCGGTGGCCTTTGTTTGGAGCTGCAGGACATGGGGAAGATACTTAGCAAGTTATTTGTGGAAAAGGAAATGGGTGATATAGAATGGAGGGAAATAGATGGTGACGCCTTGAAAAATGTTCACATATCAATGGAGGAAGTGCTGGATGTCTTGAAACGCATAAAAATGAATAAATCCTCAGGATCTGATCAGATGTCCTGTATCACTCTGTGGGAAGCTAGGGAAGTGATTGATGGGCCTCTTGCTGAGATATTTGTATCATCAATAGTCACAGGTGAGGTGCTGGAAGTCTGGAAGTTGGCTAATGTCGTGCCACTGCTTAAGAAAGGTGTTAAGGACAATCCAGGGAACTATAGACCAGTGAGCCTGACGTCTTGGTGGGCACGTTGTTGGAGGGAATTCTGAGGGACTGGATGTACCTGTATTTGGAAAGGCAAGGACTGATTAGGGATAGTCGACATGGCTTTCTGCCTGGGAAATCAAGTGTCACAAACGTGATTGAGTTTTTTGAAGAAATAACAAAGAGGATTGATGAGGGCAGAATGGTAGACATGATCTATATGGACTTCAGTAAGGCGTTCAACAAGATTCCCCATGGGAGACAGGTTAGCAAGGTTAGATCTCACCGAATACAGGGAGAACTGGCCATTTGGATACAGAAATGGCTCAAAGGTAGAAGACGGAGGTTGCTGGTGGAGGGTTGTTTTGCAGATTGGAGGCCTGTGACCAGTGGAGTGCCACAACGATCATTGCTACTTTTCATCATTTATAAAATTATTTGGATGTGTTCTTAAGAGGTCGAGTTAGTAAGTTTGCAGATGACACCAAAATTGGAGGTGTAGTGGACAGTGAAGAAGGTTACCTCAGATGACAATGGGATCTTGATCAGATGAGCCAATGGGCTGAGGAGTGGCAGATGGAGTTTGATAGAGATAAATGCTGTATTTCAGGAAAGCAAATCTTAGCAGGACTTATACACTTAATGGTAAGGTCTTATGGAGTTTTGCTGAACAAAGAAACCTTGGAGTGCAGGTTCATCGCTCCTTGAAAGTAGAATCGCAGGTAGATAGGATAGTGAAGAAGGAGTTTGGTATGCTTTCCTTTCTTGGTCAGAGTATTGAGTGCAGGAGTTGGGAGGTCATGTTATGGCTGAACAGGACATTGCTTAGACTAATTTTGGAATATTCTATGCAGTTCTCGTCTCCTTCCTTTCAGAAGGATGTTGTGAAACTTGAAAAGGTTAAGGAAAGATTTAAAAGAGTGTTGCCAGGGTTGGAGGATTTGAGCTATAGGAAGAGGTTGAATAGGCTAGGGCTGTATTCCTTGGAACGTTGTAGGCTGAGGAATGGCCTTTTTGGGGTTTACAAAATCATGAGGGGCATGGATAGGGTAGATAGACAAAGTCTTTTCCCTGGGGTAGAGGAGTCCAGAACTAGAGAGCGTACGTTTATGGTGAGAGGGGAAAGATATAAAAGAGTATTGAGGGGCAACTTTTTCACGCATCTGGTGGTACGTGTATGGAATGGGCTGCCAGAGGAAGTGGTGGAGGCTGGTGCAATTACAACATTTAAAATATATCTGGATGGGCATGTGAATAGGAAGGGTTTGGAGGGATATGGGCCGGGTGCTGGCAGGTGGGACGAGATTAGGTTGGGATATCTGGTCGGCATGGATGGGTTGGACCAAAGTCTGTTTCCGTGTTGTATATATCTCTCTAACTTTATGACTCTAAGCTGGGAGAGTTGGGATGTGGGATGAGCAGGAATAAAGATTTCTGTAGGCAAGGGGCTGACGTAGAGCATAGATGATCAATCTTGTGGAGATTGAAATAAAAGACCTCGTGATGGAGAGGATGTGGGGTTTGAAGTTCCAATATGGCGCGTCCAGTGGGAACGAGACCTGTCCTCACTGCTGTCCATTCGACATTCCAGTGGAATAGAGGCCCATGGTTCCTGATCTCTGTTGGATGGCCCAGTGGGAATGAGGTCCAGGTTTATTGGTGTCTGTTGGAGTCCAGATGGAAGGAGGCCCATAATTACAGATCTCTGTCGGAGGTTCCAATTGAGTCCCATGGAATTGGAATGTTGGCATTTCTTGCAGCAGTTGGAATCTTGGTATTTATTATAAAAGGAATGGATTACAGAAATAAAGAAATATTGTTACAATTCTGTGTGGCATTGGTGAGATCACATCTGAAGCATTGTGTCCAGTTTTGGTCTCCTTACTTGATGAAGGATATGGTGGCACTGGATGCAGTTCAGAGGATGTTCACCAGGCTGATTCCCGGGATGAAAGGGCTGTAATATGAGGAATGATTGAATAGCTTGGGCTTTTACTCACTGGAATTCAGTCACATGAGGGGGGATCTGAGAGAGGTATATAAGATGCTAAAGGGGATTGATAAGTCAGACATGGAACAGTTGTTCCCTCCTGTAGGACAGTCGTGAAAAATAGATCATAGACATAGAGTGGGTGAGGTAGGTTCAAACTGCGATGAGGATAAACTACAATGGCACGGTGGTGCAGTGTTAGCACTACTGCCTCACAGTTCAGGGAGCTGGGTTTGATCCCACCCTTGGGCAGCTGTGTGGAGTTTGTAGATTCTCCCCCTATCTGTGGGGGTTTTATCTGGGTGCTGCTCTCACACTCGCAAGATGTATGTACTAGAAGGATTAGCTATGCTAAATTTCCCATTGTGTTCAGGGATGTGAAGGTTAGGTTCGTCAGTCATGGGAAATGTAGGGTTATAGGGAAAGGGTAAGGGGATGGGTCTGGATGAAATGCTCTTTGAAGGGCCGCTATGGACATGTTGGGCCAAATGACCTGTTTCCATACTGAATGGATTCTGTTCTATTGTAACTTGTTCTCTCAGAGGGTTGAGAATCTGTGGAAGTCACTGCCCCCAGACCGCAGTGGAGGCAGAATCAATCAACAAATTCAATAAAGAAACAGATATCTTTCTGATGAAAAGCAGGACAGGGGGCAATAGGGAGCAGTCTGGAAAGTGGAGATGAGGATAAGATCAGGGCTTGAAGGACTGAAGTATCTCTTCCTGCTCCTCATTCCAAAGTTGGATGGAAGGAAGCTGACCTTGTGATAGGTCGATGGAGGTACGGGTAATGGTGATAGGTCAGAGAGGAGGGTAGAGAGGATAGGTGGGAAGGAAGATTGACAGATGGGACAGGTCATGAAGGGACAGATGGGACAGTGCCAAGTTGAAAGGTTGAAACTGGGATAAGATGGGGAGGGGGAAACGAGAAACCTGGTGAAATTCATATTAATGCCGAGGGGTTGAAAGGTCCTGAGGCGGAAGATGAAGCGTTCTTCCTCCAGGTGTCGGGTGGCTAGGAAGTGGTGATGTAGGAGGCCCATGACCTACATGTCCTTGGCAGAGTGGGAGGCAGAGTTGAAGTGTTTGGCCGGGGGCGGTGAGGTTGGTTGGTGCGAGTGTCCCAGAAATGTTCTCTGAAGCACTCTGCTAGTAGATGTCCTGTCTTCTCAATGTAGAAGAGACTGCATTGGGAGCAACGGACACCATAAATGACATGTGTGGAAGTGAAGGCGAAACTTTGATGGATGTGGAAGGCTCCTTTGGAATTTTGGTCAGAGGTGAGGGGGGAGTTGTGGGCTCAGGTTCCTGTGATGGCAGGGGAAGTGCCGGCTGGGGACGGTGGATTGGTGGGGGGGGTGTGGACCTGACGAGGGAGTCACGGAGGGAATGGTCTTTATGGAAAGCGGATAGGGATGGGAAGGGAAATATATCTCTGTTGCTGGAGTCTGTTTATAGATGGCGGAAATAACGGAGGATGATGCAATGTACACGAAGGTCGGTGGGGTGGAAGGTGAGTACCAGGGAGGTTCTGCCCTTGACAGTAAAACTGGAGCTTGACCATGGAAGGGGAAGGAGAGGAGAAGGGATTGGAACATATTGTGAATGGACAGGATGGTTCAGTGGGTCAGTGTCTGTCCTGTCCCTCCAGCTCACACTGATGGCCTGAAGATCTCCTCTCTCTGCTGGGCCTTCATGGAATGAGGTTTGTGTCCAAACCACGGAACTGCTCTTCATTTGGCAAGAATATGTCTGTGTTCCTGAGAGATACCAAAGCCTGGTCAATGTGGGAACTGTGACCTTCCATCAGGAGAAGACATGCTTCCGGGGTCAAGGGTTAACATCTATTGGTGGGACAGAGCAGAGGGAGATTTACCCTGTATTTTACTGTTACCACCTGGGATGTTGTGGGAAAGAAAGAGAGAGGGAGATAGAGTAAGACAGAGAGAGAAAGAGAGATCGGGAGAGGAAACAGTTGGAGAGAGAGAGAGAGAGGGAGAGAGAGAGAAGGACAGGGTATGAATGAGAGAGAGAGGTAGAGTGAGTCTGAGGAAATGTAATATGAGCAAAGTTAGAGAGAGTTAGAGGGAGGTAGAGATGGTGGGGTTGAATAATAGAGGGAGAGAGAAAGAGAGAGAGAGAATGAGATAGAGTATGAAACAGTGTGACTGAGGGAGAGAAGAGAGAGAGAGAAAGATGCAGAGTAGGTTTCAGACTAGGAGTAAAGGGAACCTAGTAAAAGAGAGAGAGAGAGAGAGATAGACAGGTTCTGGTCACCACATTATGAGAAGAATATGACTGTACTCGAGGGGGTGCAGAGCTTTCTCAGGATGCTGCCTGGCCTGGAGGGTCTGAGCTGTGAGGAAGGATTGGAAAGGCTGGGGTTGTTTATCTTGGAGGAGTGAGGTTGAGAGGGGACCTCATAAATGGCTATAAGATTATGAGGAGCAGAGATAGAGTGGACCGGAAGGTATTTTTTCCATGAGTAGAGGAATCAATACCCAGAGGCAGAGATTGAAGATAACACAGACACACAAAGATAGAAACAGGGAGCAGGAGTAAAGTTCTGGTTAGGGTGCGGGTTAGGGTTAGTGTTCGGGTTAGGGTTAGGGTTTGGGTTTGGTCCTATGAGGCTGCTCTGTCATTCACTATGATCCTGGCTGATCCTCTCCCTCAATGCCAAGGTGGGATTAGCGATGATGATTTGTACAAGTCGTTAAATGCTGTTCATGTCATTGAGCTTCTGATTGAGAGATAGGCAGAAGACAGAGAGAGAGAGAGAGAGAGAGAGAGAGAGCAAGTGCACGTTGTGGATTTGAGTCAGAGAAGTCGAGGCATTTAACTGCTGCCCCAGGACTCAGTGTTCCAATGTCCTGGAATAACGCCTGCTGTAGAGATTAGTTAGAGAGTAACTGGAGGGAGTGAGACAAAGATGGAGTGAGGCAATGAGAGATTGAGGGGACGAGTAGAATGGATGGCTTTGAGATATGTAGAGAAGAGGTGTTGGAAATACTGGCAAGGGTGAAAATAGATAAGTCCCCTGGGCTGATGGCATTTATCCTAGGATTCTCTGGGAAGCAAGGGAGGAGATTGCAGAGCCATTGGCCTTGATTTTTGTGTCCTCTTTGTCTACAGGAGTAGTGCCAGAGGACTGGAGGCTAGCAAACGTGGTTCCCTTGTTCAAGAAGGGGAGTAGGGATAATCCTAGTAACTATAGGCCAGTGAGTCTCACTTCTGTTGTGGGCAAAGTCTTAGAGAGAATTGTAAGTAATTGGATTTATGCACATCTGGATAAGAATAATGTGATCAAGGATAGTCAGCATGGTTTTGTGAAGGGAAGGTCGTGCCTCACAAACCTTATTGAATTCTTTGAGAAGGTGACTAAGGATGTAGATGAGGGGAAAACGGTAGATGTGGTATATATGGATTTTAGTTAGGCCTTTGATAAGTCCCCCATGGTAGGCTACTGCAGAAAATACAGAGATATGGCATTGAGGGTGAGTTGGAGGTTTGGATTAGGAATTGGCTGGCTGGAAGAAGACAGAGGGTAGTAGTTGATGGCAAAGGTTCATCTTGGAGTGCCGTCACTAGCGGTGTTCCGCAAGGATCTGTTTTGGGACCATTGCTGTTTGTCATTTTTATAAATGACCTGGTGGAAGGGTTAGAAGGTTGGGTGTGCAAGTTTGCGGATGATACGAAAGTCGGAGGAGTTGTAGACAGTGAGGAAGGATGTGGCAGGTTACAGCGGGATATAGAGAAGCTGCAGAGCTGGGCAGAAAGGTGGCAAATGGAGTACAATGTAGCTAAGTATGAGGTGATTCACTTTGGTAAGAGTAACAAAAAGATGGGGTACTGGGCGAATGGTCGGATATTTGGTAGTGTGGAAGAGCAGAGGGATCTTGGTGTCCATGTACACAGATCTCTGAAAGTTGCCACCCAGGAAAATAGTGCAGTGAAGAAGGCATATGGTGTATTGGCTTTTATTGGTAGAAGAATTGAGTTCCGGAGTCCTGAGGTCATGCTGCAGTTGTCTCAGACTCTGGTGCGGCCGCATCTGGAATATTGTGTGCAGTTTGGTCGCCATACTATAGGAAGGATGTGGAGGCACTGGAACGGGTGCAGAGGAAGTTTACCAGGATGTTGCCTGGTATGGTAGGAAGATCCTATGAGGAAAGGCTGAGGCACTTGGGGTTGTTTTCATTGGAGAAAAGAAGGTTTAGGGGTGACTTGATAGAGGTGTACAAGATGATTCGGGGGTTAGCTAGGGTTGACAGTGAGAACCTTTTTCCACGTATGGAGTCAGCGATTACAAGGGGGCATAGCTTTAAATTAAGGGGGGGGGGGGTAGATATAGGACTGATGTTAGGGGTAGGTTCTTCACTCAGCGAGTCGTAAGTTCATGGAATGCCCTGCCAGTAGCAGTGGTGGACTCTCCCTCTTTATGGGTATTTAAGCGGGCATTGTATAGGTTTATGGAGGATAGTGGGTTAGTGTAGGTTAGGTGGGCTTTGATCGGCGCAACATCGAGGGCCGAAGGGCCTGTACTGCGCTGTATTCTTCTATGTTCTATGTTCTATGAGTGAAGAAACAAGTTGTGATGGAGAGAAATGGATGATAAGAGAGAGAGAGAGAGAAAGACAGGCCAACCAACACAGAAGGAAAGGGAGATCAAAAGAAAAAGAGGTAGTAAGTCAATCAACAACAGGATTATATTCAAGCAAAAGGTGAAAAAGAGATAGAAGGGAAAAGGGTGGGAGGAACCAGGGAAGGGTAAGACAGAGAGATAAAAAGAGGAAGTGTGAGGAACTGACCTGTCTCTCTGCCTGATGCCATTTACATACTGAGGAACACCCAGTCAGACTTTCACAGGCTGCAGCTTTATAAAGCAGAGCCCAGTGAAGGGAGAGTTTATCAGGAACCAGGCACAGGGACAGGAGCACACACCATGATTTCACATATCCAGCTGATCTGGCCCCTGGCATTCTGTGTCGCAGGTACAAATCTCTCTCCTTCCACCTTGAATCTTTAGCCGCTCTCCATTTCACTCAACTTCCACTGACTTGTGATTGAAGGGAAAATGCTGAAACCAGAGGAATGCTCAGTGTCTCTGACAATCTCTCATTTTTCAACTCATTCTGTGACAGTTCTGACTTCACTGTGTTTTTCTCTGACCCCTCAGGTATCAGTGGGGACATCATCATGACCCAGTCTCCCCCGGTGCTGTCAGTGGGACTGGGCCAGACTGCAACCATCACCTGTAAATCCAGTCAGAGTGCCAGTGGTCATGTTGAATGGTTCCAGCAGCGGGAAGGACAGAAACCCTCTCTCCTGATCCACGATGCAACAGCTCGATACACAGGAGTCTCCAGCAGATTCACCGGGACACAAGTATCCAGCACACACTTCACCCTGACAATCAGCAACGTTCAGAATGAGGATGTCGCTGATTATTACTGTCAGCAGAGTGAGAGCCTGCCTTGGCACAGTGACACACAGCTATACAAAAACCTCAATACACACAGCACCACTGCCTGTACTGACACATCCCACTGCTATATATAATATATAATAATGGACACACAGTCCCACCTCCTGTACTGACACCTCCCACAATTGTATATATTTAATATATAATAGAGAACACACACATACACCATCTATATTGACAAGTCCACAGTTATAGATAAATGGAACTGAGCAAATTACCCCATGCAGGGATTGTCACTGTCCACTACACACTCCAGTCCCTGTGGTGTCCACCGCTCACTGAAGGCCTCAAGTTTCCCTCTTACATTCCATGGTCACATGTGAAGAGCAACTGCAAGAATTAACATCAAAATAAAAAGTTCACAAACCTCCTGAACTCTGCTGGACTCAACCCAGAGAGACAGAGAGAGAGAGAGAAAGATTGCGTGTATGTGTGTGTGTGAGAGAGAGAGAGAGAGAGGGAGAAAGAGAGAGAGAAAAAAACAGAATGAGAAAAATAGAAAAACATGAATGACAAAGAGAAGTTGAGAGTAAGTGAGAGACAGAAACAGGTAGGGAGAGGGTGAGAGTGACAGAGGGAAGCAGAGAGCAGAGATTTTTGTACAGCCTCTGCACTGGGAGTTCTCACTGTGGTTAACGTTCGGTAAAGGAACCAAGCTCAGACTGAGTAAGTAAACCCTTTTAATACAAAACTTGCTAAAACACAAATGCTGAATTGTTGAAAGTGTTAGTGGGGAGCTGCAAGGAATGAAATGGTTGATTGAGGAGAACTGTGTCTAACAGGGTGTACAGCTGCATTTCTTTCGTCCCATTGCCCCCTTTAAGCAGCAAGATATAAGTCAGTCAGTTTTACTCACCGTGTGGAGGAGCTCTGTCCATTTGCAGCCTGTGGTCCCATTCCTGCAGCATGGAGTGAATTCAGTGAGTAGCCTCCTGTCAGTCTCAGTGTGACAGACACGTGCAAAATTTGATGTGAGCTCTGGCTCCCTGTCCCAGTCTCTGATCTCACTGACCTCAGCAGCAGCAGCAGCAGCAGCACAGTGAGACACCGAGCTCCCACCTTCCACAGCTTTAACTCTGTTCAATCACACAATCACAGAATTGTTGCAGTGCACAAGGAGGCCATTCTGTCCATCCTGACGGTACTGGCTCTCTGAATGAGCAATTCACTGAGTGTTATTCTCCTGCCTTCTCCCAGTCACCCGGCACATTGTTCCTTTTCAAAGAACAGTCTCATTCCCTTCGGAATATTTCTATTGAAGCTGCCTCCACCCCACTCTCAGGCAGTGCATTCCATACTTTAACCTCTCACTGGCTGAAACTGTTTTTCCTTGTCTCACTTCTGCTTCTTCTACCAATTACTTTGGATCTGTGCCTCTCGCTTTCGATCCGTTAATGAGAGGGAACATTTTCTCCTTATTTAATCTCTCCAGACCTCTCCTGATGTTGAATTTCTCAAACAAATCTCCTCCCAGCCTTCTCTTCTCCAAGGAAGACAGTCTGAACTTCTCCAATATATTTTCTTAACTGACGTTCCTCATCCCTGAACCTTTCATGGGAATTTTCTTTCACGACATCTGCAACATATTCACATCCTTTGTGAAATATAAACTATTTCTATTCCCTGTAGTCCCATTTGCCTGCATTTGGCTCATTTCCTATCCTTTTTCTCTTCCCACGTGCCTGTTCAAATGTCTTTTAAATGTTTTAATCATTCTCGTCTCTCCGACTTCCTCTGGCAGTTCATTCAATACCACTTTCTGCCCGAAAGAGGGATACCTCAGGTCCCTTTTGAATCTTTCCTCTTTCACTTTAAACCTCAACCCGCTAGGTTTGGACTAACCTACCCTGGGGAAAAGACCTTAGCTAGTCACCTAATCTATGCCCATTATGATTTTTTAAATCTCTAAAATGTCACCCTGCAGACTCTGAGCTTCCAAGGCAACTAACACTGCCTAACCAGCCTCTCCTTATAACTCAAACCCTCCAATCTCGGTGACATCCTTGTCATCCTTTTTACACTGTTTCCATTTGAATGTTATCCTTCCAATAGCAGGGTGATTGGAAACATGACCAATATCTTGGGGAGCTGTAACATAATGTCCCAACTCCCATACCCGATGAAGGCAAGTGCACCAAATGCTTTCTTCACCACCCTGTCTACACGTGACACCAGGTTCAATCCTCTATGTGCCTCCACCCCTTGGTCTCCCTGTTTGACATCACTCCCCATGGCCCCATAATTAACTGTGTAAGCCCTGGCCTGGTTTTTGTACCAAAATGCAACACCTCGCTATAATCTCAATACATAATGTAAATGTACTCTCAAATAGCCTTCTTCACTGACCATGAAACCGCCAATTTTGGTGTCATCTTCAAACTCATAAACTATGCTTCCTATATTCTCATTCAATTTGTTTCTATGAATGACGAACAATGATGAACCTGGAAGCAATCCTTTCACTTGTCGCAGGCGTCCAGTTAGAACAACAACCCTCTACCACCACACTCTGTCTCCAACCATTAAGCCAATTTTGTATCAATTAACTTGCTCTCCCTGGATCCCATTTGATCTAACTTACTAACCAGATGCCCATGCAGGAAATTGTCAAAGGCCTTGCTAAAGTCCATGTAGACAATGTCTACCACTCTGCCCTCAGCTATCTTATTGGTCATGTCCTCAAAAAAATTTGGAAGACACATTTTCCCACTGACAAAGCCAGGTGGACTATCCCTAATCAATCCTTGTCTTTCCAAATGCATTTAGATCCTGTCTGCCAAAATCCCCTCCAAAAACTTACCACTATCAGACTCACCGGTCTATAATTCCCTGGGTACTCGTTGCAGACCTTATTAAATAACAGCTCAACATTAGATACACTCCAGTCTTCCAGCACATCACCGGTGGCTGTTGATGATACAAACATCTCCACAAGGGGCCTCACTGTCTATTCCCAAGCTTCCCACAATGTACTGGGATGGAGCTGATCAGGTCCTGGGGATTTATATATCTTCATGAGTTTAAAGAACAGATTACTGCACCTCTTTTTCTGTAATATGGACTCTTCTCAAGACATCAACATTTATTTCCCAAATTTCCTTCACTTCCATGTCCTTCTCAACCGTAAATATTGCGGCAAAATATTAGATTGGCAACTCATTCATATTCGGTTTTAAAATAAAATATGAAAAATTCTAAGAGTGAAACTTGGAGGTGATCCATGGGATATGATCCATGATCATGACTTTATGCTGGATTGTCCATTGTCTTTTTCCACTGTCCCCCTAAAACTTATGATACAATGATCACTCTTCCCTAAATGTCCTCTCACTGACACTTGATCCACTTGGATCTCCTCATTCCCAAGATCCAGTTACTGCCTCAGTTGATATTCTGACAATTAAAATCCCCTAATGTTTGCATCTCTCTGTAAATTCCTTGCAGGTTTATTCCTGTACATCCTTCCCTCTAGTCGGTGACCGACAGACTGCACTGAGCAACCCGATTGCACCTTTTTGTTCTTTATCTTGAACCAAATCAATTCTGTCCTTGACACCTTTGAGACACCTTCTTTCTCCAGCTCTGCACCGATCTCCTTCATCAATCCCACACCTCTCACCCTTTCCCCCCTTTCCTATCTTTCCTGAACACCTTGGATCCAGGAATATTTAACAACCAGTCCTGTCCTCATTTGAACCTCATCTGTTAAAGCAACAACATCAGATTTCCATTTGGTAATCTGCGCCTGTAACTCCCCAATCTTATTCCCACCCTCCGTGCAGTCCCATACATGCACAATCAACCAGATTTAGAATTTATTGCTGGCTCTCTCTCACTCTGAACCTGCCTAAGAAGTTACTATTCCTTACTCTGATGCTAACAATTTTTTCCAGGATTCTGTGATCCTTGATGTTCCTCCCTGGTATTACTTCTTGGTTCCCACGGCCCTTCAATATTAATTTAAACCCTCTCCAACAGCACCAGTAAATCACCCCAACAGGAGCTCAATTCCTGCTCTGTTCAGGAGCAACCCATCCAAGTCGACAGAGGTCGCATCTCCCACCAAGTCATTCCCAAACACCCAAGAATCTAAAGCCCTCCCTCCTGGACCAACTTTCCAGCCCCACATGCACCCGTTTTATCCTCCTATTCCGATCCTCACTTGCATTGGTCAATGGAGTAATCCAAAAACTCCTATTTTTGAGTTCCTGTTGCGAATTGCCTCCCAAGCTCCTTAAAGTCTGACTGCAGGAGCACATCCCTTTTCTCCCTCTGTCACTGGGACCGATGTGGACCATGACCGCTGCCTATTCCCCCTCTCCCCTCAGGGTGCTCTGCAGCCACTCAGAGACATCCTTGACCCTGGCACCAGGGAGACAACACACCATCCTGGATTCCCATCTGCAGCTGCAGAAACACCTATCAATTGCCCTCACTCTCGAATCTCCTCTCACTACCACTCTTCCAGTCTTCCTTGCGCCCTCCTGTACAGCTGCCCCCCACCTTGGTGCCAGGGACTTGGCTCTGGCTGCATTCCCCAGATGAACCATCATTCCCATTCGGATTCCAAATAGAATGTTTGTTGCAGAGCGGGATGCACTCAGAGTAATCCTGTACTAGCTGCCTGGTCCTTTTGGACTGTCTGCTGCTCCCCCATTCCCTCTCTCCCTGCATACTCTAAAGCTGCAGAGTGACCACATCCAGAAACGTGCTCTCCACGGAGCTCTCAGCCTCACAGACTCTCCGCACTGACACCAGCTGCTGCTCAAGCTCCGAAACCCGGACCTCCAACTGCTGTCACTGACCACACTTCCTGTACTTCATGGTATTCCAGGAGCTAGGAAGCATTCCGAAGTTCCCACAAGGAACAGGATGCACACTCTCTCCACTTCGCAAAGTTCTGATGACAAACAGCTCCAGCAGGACTCACAATCCAGAGCTTTCAGTGTTCTGGGGTTTTGCAGACTCTCTTCAAAAGACATCAGAATTAGGCCATTCGCCCCATCAACTCTGCTGTGATCTTTGGTCATGTGTTTCTCAAGACCATTCTCCTGCCTTCTTCCCATTATGTTTGATCACCTTCCCAATCAGGAATCTATCAATTTCTGTACTAAATACACTCAATGACTTCACCTCCACAGCAATGAGTTCCACAGATTAACCACCCTCTGGCAGAAGAAATTCCTCCTCATCTCAGTCCGAATGAGTTATGCCTTAACTCTGTGGCTGTGCCCATTGGTCCGAGTTTCTCTTACTAGTGGAAACATCTTCTCCATGTCCCCTCTATCTAGGCCTCTCAGTGTTCTGTAAGTGTCAATGTGATCCTCCCATGTCCTTCTGAACTCCATCAAGTACACATCCAGATATCTCAACCGCTCCTCATCAGACCAGGCTATCACCCCCAAGGTCATTCTTATAAACCTCCTCTGGATCTCCCCCAATGCAAGCACATCCCTCCTTAGATACAGGTCCCAAAACTGTTCACAATATTCCAAATGCAGTCTGACCAGAGTCTCAAACAGCCTCAGCAGTACACACTGCTCTTGTATTCTAAATCAGTTGAAATGAATGCTAATATTGCATTTATCTTCGTAATTGCCAACTGAACATACATGCTAACTTTAAGAGAAACCTGAAAGAGGACTCCCAAGCCACTTTGTGTTTCAGAATATTCCAAATTTCACCGTTTAGAAAACAGTTTGAGCCTCTATTCTTCCAACCAAGGTGCATAACCTCACACATTCCCATATTGTATTTCATCTGCTACTCCTTTGCCAATTCACTGTGCCTTTCCAAGTCCTTCTGAAGCCTCCCTACTTCCTCAACTCTCCCTGTTCCTCACCTCATCTTTGTGTCATCAGCAAATTTAGGAACAATGCCCTCAGTTCCTTTTCCCAGATCGTTAATATATAATTGATTGTTACATGAATAGCTGTGGTCCCAACACAGCCCCCTGCTGAACTGCACGAGGCACCAGCTGCCATCTTGCAAAATACCCATTTATTCCCAATCTCTATCCATGTCAGTACCGGCCGCCAAACCCCATGGGCTCTTACGTTATTTAGCAGCCTCTTGTGTGGCAACCTATCAAAGACCTTCTGGAAACCCAAACAGATCATGTCCATTGGCTCTCCTTTGTCTAACTTGCTCATTAACTCCTCTTATTACTTAGAATTCCAGCTTCTCCCTCTCAAACTGCAGGGTGAATTCTATCATATTGTGGTCACTGCCCCCTCAGGGTTCACTCACCTTCAGCTCCCCAATCAGAGCTGCCTCATTACACATTAACAAGCCCAGAATTACCTGTTTCCTAGTATTGTCCCACAAGCTGCTCCAAAACAAGCATCTTACAGACATTCCATGAATTCTTTTCCTTGAGATCCATTCCCAAACTGACTTTCCCAGTCCACCTGCACATTGCAGTCCCCATTATTATTTTAATAATCCCTTTCTTACATGCCTTTTCTATCTCCTGATTTATTTTCTGATCCACTTCCTGACGACTACGAGGAGGCTGGTATATAACTCCCATCAGGGTTTTTGTTCCTTTGTGGTTTCTTAAGTTGACTAACTGCATTCTCTGCATTCGCACTCGATATTTCCTCTTGCTGCCGATATAATTTCAGTTCTTCCTGACAGGGTAAACCGTCTCCTCCCATGCCCCACCCTCACACCCCTCACACATCTACCTATCATTAGAAACATAGAAACATAGAAAATAGCTGCAGGAACAGGCCATTCAGCCCTTTGAGCCTGCACCACCGTTCAATATGATCATGGCTGATTATGTAATATCAGTTTCCCATTCCCACTCTCCCCCTATTCCCATAAAGCCCTTCATCCTCAAGGACCACGTCCCTCTTGATATATATCTAACAAACTGGCCCCACCAGCTTTCTGTGTTAGAGAATTCCACAGTTTCACAACATCTGAGTAACTTAACCTTTAATCTTAGACAGTGACTCCTGGTTCTGGACTTTCCTAATGTTGGGAACATTTTTCCAGCATCAACCCTGTCAAATCCCATTAGGATCTAATATGTTTCTGTGAGATTCCTCTCATTCTTCTAAATCCCAGTGAGTACAAGCCCATTCGATCCAGTCTTTCCTCATATGTCAGTCTCGCCGTCCCAGGAATCAGTCTGGTGAACCTTCACTGGACTCCCTCAAGAGCAAGAATGTCCTTCCTCAGACTCGGAGACCAAAACTGCACACAATACTCAAGGTGAGGCCTCACGAAGGCCCTGTTTAATTCTGCAAGACATCCTTACTCCAATACACAAATCCTCTCACTGTGAAGGCCATCATGCCATGAGCTTTCCTCACTGCCTGCTGCACCTGTATGCACCCTTTCAATAACACCCAGCTCTCAGTGCACCTCACCTTTTCCTAAACTTACACCATTTATTCATAATCTGTTTACCACCGAAGTGGATCATCCCACATTTATCCACATTATGTTGTACTTGCCAAGTATATGTCCACTCAGTCAGCCTGTCCAAGTCACCCTGCAGCCTCTTAGCATCCTCCTCACAGCATACGTTGTCACCCAGCTTCATGTCATCTGCAAGTTTGTAGGGATTGCATTCAATTCCTTTGTCGATATCATTTATGTATATTGTGAACAGCTGGGGTCCTAGCACTGAACCCTGCGTTACACCACTCATCCCTGCCTGTCACTCTGAGAAGGACCCATTTATTCCAACTCTCTGCTTTTTATCTGGCAACGAGTTCTCTCTCCATGTCAATACATTACCTCCAATACCATGAGGTTTAATGAAACTCACTTATCTCTTGTATGGAACCTTGTCAAAAGCCTTTTGAAAGTTCAGATACACACAACATCCTTTGGGTCCTGAGGGAGGGTCACTCAATCCAAAACGCTAACCTCAGTTTCTCTCCACAGATGATGCCAGACCTGCTGAACTTTTTCATCATTTTTTGTTTTTGTTGTCCACTGATTCAGCCTTGTCCATTCTCAACAGATCACATCCTCAAAACCTTCCAGAAGATGTGTCAGGCCTGATTTTCCTTTAGTAAATCCATACTGACTTGGACCAATCCTGTCACTGCTTTCCAAATGCTCAGTTATTGTATCTTTAATAACTGACTCCAGTGTTTTCCTCATGTATAATTCCTCATTTTCACTCTCCCTCCTTTTATTAAAAAGTGGAGTTATATTGGATACTGTCCAGTCCATTGGAACTCTGTCAAAGTCTACAGAATGCTGCAAAATGTTCACGAAAGTGTCCACAATTTCTACACCCACTTTCTTAAGGACTCTGAGTTGCAGAGCATCAGACTCTGGGGAATTACAAATTTTGATCCCGTCAGTCTCCACAATACCACATCCCAACTTATAAGGATTATCTTCAGTTCCTCCTTCACACTTGACCCTCTATCCCCTGGCATTTCCTTTCAATATGATGTGCATCCCTGGATATTTAGTTCCCTGCCCTGATCCCCTTCCAGCCATGTCCCTGCACTACAGGCTCATTTACCTTGTTTCATATACTCGATGCATCGAAGTACAACACCCTCAGTCATGCACTGACTGCCTCCTTCTCATAATTATCTCCGTCAGAAATCATAGAAACCGTACAGTATTGAAGCAGGACATTCAGCCCAGCCTGACCCTCCAAAAAGTATCCCATCAACCCTACAATTCCCATAGATAATCCTCCGAACCTACACATCTTTGTGACAATGGGAGGAAACCCAAGTAGACACGGGGAGAATGTGTAAACTCCACACAGACAGTCAGTTGGAATTGAGTCTGTGTCTCAGGAGCTGTGAGACAGCAGTGCTAACCACTGATCCACCATTCCACCCTGCTAGGCATCAAGTTCAATTCCTGATCCTTTCCATACTCTCCATCCTATTACATGGTCTGGATGCTTTCATAAATTCTCATGAGCCCCTATCTTCCTTATTTACCTTGGATTGTGTGGTACCACTTTGTCTACTTTATTCCAAATGGTTCGTGTGTTAAAAGACAAAGGTTTTACGTTTGTTCTTTTGTTGAGCTTCCCTGCACTTTTATGTTTCCTTCGTATAATATGACATTCACAATATTCTGTCCTTTCCTTTTATTTCCTGGTAACAATCAATCCCATCACTACCCAGTAATCCGACATTCTCCTTTGCCATCCATTTTCTCATTTTCCATCCAACTGTTCCAGTTATTTTCTCTTTGAATCATATTCAGACTGATATTAATCCCTGAACAAACATCACTCAAAATGTTCCTTGGTTCATTGTTGCTTGTGAGATCTTGTTGTGTACAATCTGGCTTCCACATTTCCTACATGACAACAGTGACCACATTTCAAACAAGTCTCACACTGTCTGCAAATGTCTTGGGGACAGCATGAATCTTTCTTTTCTTTGGATGAACAGGGAGTCTTTCAGATGTGAAAGATGCCGTTCCAATATTGCACAGGCTTCCTCCTGAACTACAGTTTCTGCTTTGTCCCTTTCTTTTGTTAAAATAGATGGAAAGTTTTCTTGAGGAACCATTGCTCCATCTTCCACCTCCGCACAAGTTCCCTTCCTGCTCTCGAATGGGCCTCATACATTCCTTCATTCTCTTCTTGTTCTTTCTGTGATTATAAACATCACTGGGATTTCCCTGACTTCATTTGTATACATTTCATCCTGTCAGATCTTTGCTTTCCTCAGGTCCTGGTTAATTTCACCCCTGCATTTTGTCTTTCAGAAAAGTTTTACCAAGTCACAGCCCAGTTTAGTAAAATGGTTTGTTCCCAAATGAAAACTTTTACACTTGCCCCATGGTTCTCCATTTCCATCCCTTCTCTCAATCTTACTGAGTTCTGATCACTGTCACTGAAATGCTCCCCCATTGAGAGCCCTTTCAGCTGCTCAAATTCATTCCTTAAACGATGGTCTAAAACTGTCCCTTCTCTTTTCACATCACCTTCTCAGGGGCAATTAGGGATGGACAATAATGGCCAGTGACACCCACATCCCAAGAAGCAATTTGAACAACGCCTGTTCTTTTATGAGGTTTGATAGGGGTTGGATACAAATGTTCAAAATGGATTGTTTTGCCAGTTCATGTTCATAGAGTTGAAAACCCTTTGAATGGCAGAGATTAAAATTGTTTCTCTTGTCTTTCAGGCCGTGAAAACTCTCAGCCCAAGCTGACCCTGCTGCCCCCCTCCCCAGAGCAGGTCAATTCCAAGGGCACTGCCACCCTGGTGTGCCTTGCCAATCACTTCTATCCTGATTAGCTGGAGGTGCAGCGGAAGAAGGATGGTGCAGTCATTTCGGACGGGGTTCAGACAAGCAACTACCTGCGTGCTTCGGACAGCACCTAAAGTGTCAGCAGCCTGCTGACCCTCTCTGGGTCTGACTGGGAGTCCAACGCTCGCTTCTCCTGTGCCCTCACCCACGTGACCCTCCCCTCTCCCCTCAGCAAGAGTATCAGGAGATCAGAATGTGTGTAGAGTGTTTGAGACAGTCCACAGAGGAGACACAACTTTAAATAGAACAGGGCTGAGCTGGCAGGGCAAAGATCATTGTCAGCACTGAATTTCAATTCTCTTCCTTCTTGGAACTGGCTCAGAGACACTTCTAAGTTTCCGCGGTTAAGGCAGGTCATTGGGACAGTGTAAAGGACATTTAATTTGTATCTAATCCCGTACTACTCCTGTTCTGGGAGTGTTTGTTGGGGACAGCATTGACTTGTGATGTCAAGTAAAACTCCTCGATACTGAAGACTGTCAGCTGTACAAATTCAACGTGAACCTCAGAAGTCTCTGCTTCAGTAAACCAGATCTCCTTCCTGCTCAGCCGCCAGTTCCAATTTAAGGTTCTTTCACTGTTTAAAATGACAGGATTCTCTTTTTTTTGACAAAATCTCCACAAGTGTTTTCCTCAAGCTCCATTGTGGCTGTGAATTTGTGCAGCTTCCTCTGTCTGGGCTGTTAATTGCAGTCTGTTTTCTGTCAATGTCAATCTGGAAAATGGAATAAAGATGAAGAAGATTCAGTCTCTGTCTCTGAGTGCTTTGTAGATAGACTGCTCCAGCCTCAGTTGATTGGCTACGTTTTAGCAAATGGGTGTCATGGTTGGCTGCTTGGATGGTCAATCAATGACACATCAGCTAAAGACTGGATTTGAGCCAATCTTCAATCATTTTCAAGAGATCCCTTCCATCTGGAATCTGTCAAGTTGACAAGATTCTAAATAGAACAGAAACTGAAATCTGCTGGGACCCAATCATTCCAATCTGACGCATTCCCTCTTCACTCTGTTGGTCCAGACCCAGCTGGTGGGATCGCACGATGCCCACTTTGCTGCTGCTGAGTCACATTTCAAATGAGCTGAGGCCAATCACAGACACTGGAGGGTTCAGTCATTACATTCATTTCTCCCACCCTAACCTGTTCCTCACAGTGACAGCTCAAAGCTGAACTGAGTGACAACTTAGCTCAGAAAGAGGATCAGTCAGAATCTTCCATCATACATGATTGTCTGTCGGTGTGTGTCCCTGAGTGTGGGTGTGACTGCTACCCAGTACTGTCTGTAGGTGTGTGTCCCGGAGTGTGGGTGTAACTGCTACCCTGTACTGTCTGTCGGTGTGTGTCTCTGAGTGTGGGTGTGACTGCTACCCAGTACTGTCTGTAGGTGTGTGTCTATGAGTGTGGGTGTGACTGCTACCCAGTACTGTCTGTAGGTGTGTGTCCCTGAATGTGGGTGTTACTGCGACCCAGTACTGTCTGTCGGTGTGTGTCTCTGAGTGTGGGTGTGACTGCTACCCAGTACTGTCTGTAGGTGTGTGTCTATGAGTGTGGGTGTGACTGCTACCCAGTACTGTCTGTAGGTGTGTGTCCCTGAATGTGGGTGTTACTGCGACCCAGTACTGTCTGTAGGTTGTGTGTCCCTGAGTGTGGGTGTTACTGCTACCCAGTACTGTCTGTAGGTGTGTGTCCCTGAGTGTGGGTGTGACTGCAACCTGTACTGTCTGTAGGTGTGTGTCCCTGAGTGTGGGTGTGACTGCTGCCCAGTACTATCTGTAGGTGTGTGTCCCTGAGTGTGGTTGTGACTGCTACCCAGTACTGTCTGTAAGTGTGTGTCCCTGAGTGTGGGTGTGACTGCTACCCAGTACTGTCTGTAGGTGTGTGTCCCTGAGTGTGGGTGTGACGTTTACCCAGTACTGTCTGTAGGTGTGTGTCTCTGAGTGTGGGTGTGACTGCTACCCAGTACTGTCTGTAAGTGTGTGTCCCTGAGTGTGGGTGTTACAGCTACCCAGTGCTGTCTGTAGGTGTGTGTCCTTGAGTGTGGGTGTGACTGTTACCCAGTTAATGTCTGTGTATTTGTGTTAGCTTTCCTGCATTTCATAGAGTCTCAGAATCATAGAGATGGACAGCACGGAAACAGACCCTTTGGTCCAACTCGCCCATATCGACCAGATGTAGGAAACTAATCTATACCTATTTGCCAGCACTCGGCCCATATCCCTCCAAACCCTTCCTATTCATACACCCATCCAAATGTCCTTTAAATGTTGTAACTGTACCAACCTGCACCACTTCCTCTGGCAGCTCATTCCACACACGCACCACCCTCTGTGTGCAAAAGTTGCCCCATAAGTCCCTTTCAAATCTTCCCCCTCTCACCCTAAACCTATGCCCTCTGGTTCTGGACTCCCCCATCCCAGGGAAAACACCTTGTCTTTTTACCCTATCCGTGGCGCTCATGGTTTTATAAACCTCTATAAGGTCACCCCTCAGCCTCCGACATTCCAGGGAAAACATCCCCAGCCTGTTCAGCCTCACCCCATTGCTTAAAAAAAAGCAACACTGATAACATTCTTGTCAATCTTTTCTGACCCCTTTCAAGATTCACAACTTCTTTCCGATAGAAGGGAGATCAGATTTACACACAACATTCCAAATGTGGCCAAACCAATGTCCTGTGCATCCACAATGTCCTGACCTCCCAACACTTGTATTCAATTCTGACTGATAATGGAAAGCATACTAAATGCCATATTCACTCTCTTTTCAACCTGTGACTCTAATTTCAAGGAACTATGAACCTGCACTCCAAGGTCTTTTTGTTCAGCAACACTCCCCAGTACCTTACCATTAAGGCACGGTGGCTCAGTGCCTCAGTGATTAACACTGCAGTCTCACAGTGCCAGAGCCCTGGTTCACTTCCAGCCTCGGGTGACTGTCTGTGCAGAATTTGTACATTCTCCATGTATCTGCGTGGGTTACCTCCCATAGTCCAAAGATGTGCAGTTTGGGGAATTCGACATGCTGAATTGTCAAATGTTCAGGCATATATACGTTAGGTTCATTAGTCAGGGTTAAATGTAGAGGAGCAGGGTAGGGGAATGGATCTGGATGGGTTACTCTTCAGAGGGTCGGTGTGGACTTGTTGGGCCAAATAGCCTGTTTCCATGCTGTAGTAATTCCATGATTAAGCATCTAAATCCTGGCCTGATTTGACTTTCCAAAATACAGCACCTCGCATTTATCTAAATTAAACTCCATCTGCCACTCATCGGCCCATTGTGCTCCGCGGTAACCTTCCTCACTGCCCACTCCATCTCCAAATTGGTGTCATCTGCAAACTTACTAACTGTACCTCCTATGTTCACATCTAAATCATTATGTCAATGACAAAAAGCAGTGGACCGAGCACTGATCCTTGTGGCACACCACTGATCACAGGCCTCCAGTCTGAAAAGCAACCCTCCTCCATCACTCTTTGTCTTCTCCCTTCAAGCCATTTCTGTACCCAAATAGCAAGTCTCTCTGTTTTTCCATGTGCTCTAACCTTGCAAACCAATCCACCACAAGGAAACTTGTTGAATGCCTCACTGAAGTGCATACAGATCTCTTCGACTGCTCTGACATAATCAATCATCTTTGTTACTTCTTCAAAAATTTCAATCAGGTTAGTGAGTCATGATTTCCCAGGTACAAAGCCATGTTGACTATCCTGAATCAGTCCTTGTCTTTCCAAAGTCATGTAAATCCTGCCCCTCAGGATTCTCTCCAACAATTTGCCCACCAACTATGTCAGGCTCACCGGTTCCTGATTTTTCCTTACCACGTTATATAAACTCCGGTCTTCCAGCACCTCACCTGTGACCATGGATGATATAAATATTTCAGCAAGTGGCCCAGTAATCACTTCCCTAGCTTCCCACTGAGTTCTGGGGTGCACCTGATCAGGTCTCAGTGATTTATCTATTTCTATGCATTTTAAGACATACTGCACTTCCTCCTCTGTAATATGGACACTTTTCAAGATCTCACCATCTATTTCCCCAAATTCTATATCTGCTGTGTCTTTCTCCACAGTAAACACTGACACAAAGTACTTGTTTAGTATCTGCCCAATCTCCTGCAGTTCCACACATGGGCTGCCTTGTTGAACTTTGAGGGGCCCTATTCTGTTAATTGTTATTCTTTTATCCTTAATACATTTATAAACTCCCTTTGGATTCTCCTTAGCCCAATTAAGCAAAGCTATCTCATGTTCCCTTTTTGCCATCCTGATTTCCCTCTTAAGGAGGAGGAGTTAGCAATTCTGGAATGCGTGAAAATATTTAAGTTCCCTAGACCGGATGGGATTTATCCAAGGATTCTCTGGAGATTTCCGAGGCTTTGGCTTTGATCTGTATGTCATCATTGTTGAGAGGAACAGTGCCAGAATACTAGAGGATAGCAAATGAAGTCCCCTTGTTCATGAAGGGGAATAACGACAACCCTAGTAATTATAGACCAGTGAGCCTTACTTCGGTTGTGGGCAGAGTGTTGCAAAAGGTTAGAAGAGATAGGATTTATAATCATCTTGAAAGGAATAAGTTAATTAGGGATAGTCAACACGGTAGCTCCGGCCTCACAAACCTTATTGAGTTCGTTGAGAAGGTGATCGAACAGGTGCATGAGGATAAAGCGGTTGATGTGGTGGATATGCATTTCAGTAAGGCATTTGATAAGGTTCTGCACAAAATACCAAGGCATGGGATTAAGGGTAATTTAGCAGTTTGGATCAGAAGTTGGCTATCTGAAAGAAGACAGAGCGTGGTTTTTGATAGATAATGTTCATCCTGGAGTTCAGTGACTAGCGGTGTACTGCAAGCATCTCTTTTGGGGTCACTGCTGTTTGCCATTTTTATAAATGACCTGAATGAGGGCATCGAAAGATGGGTTAGTAAATTTGCAGATGACACTGAGGTTTGTGGAGTTGTGTATAGTGCTGAAGGATATTACAGGTTACACAGGGACATGGATAAGCTGCAGAGCTGGGCTGAGAGGTGGCAAATGCAGAGATTAATGCAGAAAAGTGTGAGGTGATTCACTTTGGAAGGAGCAACAGGAATAAAGAGCACTGGGGTAATGGTAAGATTCTTAGTAGTGCAGATGAGCAGAGAGATCTCGGTATTCATGTACACAGATCCTTGAAAGTTTGATAGGAGAAAGTGAGGACTGCAGATGCTGGAGATCAGAGCTGAAAATGTGTTGCTGGAAAAGTGAAGCAGGTCAGGCAGCATCCAAGGAGCAGGAGAATCGATGTTTCGGGCATGAGCCGTTCTTCATTCCTGAAACGTCGATTCTCCTGCTCCTTGGATGCTGCCTGACCTGCTGCGGTTTTCCAGCAACACATTTTCAACCCAGTTTGATAGGGTGGTGAAGAAGGCTTATGGTGGGTCAATTTTTATTGATAGAGAGATTGGGCTTAGGAGTCATGAGCTCATGCTGCAGTTGTACAAAACTCTGGTTTGGCTGCAATTGGAGTATTGCATACAGTTGTGGTCACCGCAATACAAAAAGAATGTGAAAACTTAAGGGTTCAAAGGACATATACGAGGATTTTGCATGGCATGGAGGGAAGGCCTTATGAGGAAAGGATGAGGGACTTGTGGCTGTTTTCATTCGAGACAAGAAGGTTGAGAGTTGTCTAAATTGAGACATACTAAGATAATCACAAGGTTAGATAGGGTGGACAGTGAGAGCCTTTCTCCTCAGATGCTGTGGGGATATAGGTTTAAATTGATGGGTGAAAGATACAGGAGAGATGTCAGAAGTAGTTTCTTTACTCAGAGACTAGTTGGGGCATGGAATGCACAGCCTGTAACAGCAGCAGACTCGCCAACACTAAGGGCATTTAAATGGTCACAGGATAAACGTATAGGTGAAAATGGAATAGTGTAGGATAGATGGGCTTCAGATTGGTGACATAGGACGGTGCAACATCGAGGGTTAAAGGGCCTGTACTGCGCTGTCATGGTCTCTGTTCCATGTTCTAGATATAACATTGCTCACCACCGCCCTCTCCCGGACGATTAGGGAAGAACAACAAATAGCAGGCAAATCAAAGCTTGCCCCATCCCAGCAGAAATCAAAATAAATGACGTACAATTCAAATGATTAAACTGGGGAGGCTTAAATTCATCTCTTTGAAAGACTGGAGCCTCGGCCATGACATGGGTGAACCTGCATTTTCAAATTGCAAGATGGAGTGCCCTACGGATCAGGCACAAAATGAATGACACAAAGACCGAACAAACGGCTACCAAGGTGTGTCACCAAACTGCAACTTTACGGGTGGCACGGTGGCACAGTGGTTAGCACCGCTGCCTCACTGCGCCAGAGACCTGGGTTCAATTCCCGCCTCAGGCGACTCTCTGTGTGGAGTTTGCACATTCTCCCCGCATCTGCGTGGGTTTCCTCCGGGTGCTCCGGTTTCCTCCCACAATCCAAAAATGTGCAGGTTAGGTGAATTGGCCATTCTAAATTACCCGTAGTGTTAGGTGTAGGGGTAAATGTAGGGGAATGGGTCTGGGTGGGTTATGCTTCGGCACGTCGGTGTGGATTTGTAGGCCTGAAGGTCCTCTTTCCACGCTGTTACTAATCTAATCAATATGTCAGGAAGAACTCAAGAGAAAGAGTGGGTGTAAGAGGGTAAGACAGACAAGGGTCAGATGTCATTGAAAGCACTAAAGCTGTTGGGATATTGCAGGGCAATATTGTAAACAATGTACTGCAGTGGGCAAGAAAGGATGTTGAGCAACAGAAATGCTTAAAATTGGGAAAGAAAGTCGTACAAAAGAAAGGGGAAAGGCCAATGGGATTTTGGAATGAACATTGAGAGTGAGGAGATGGAGGGGAGAGTGGCCAGGACAGCTGTACTGAAGAATGGTTAGGTCTCAACTGGGATATGGTGTACAGTTAGGCGCTTCCACGAGGAGCAATGCAGAATGGGATCGGGGATAGAGGAACAAGGTTACAAGGAAATGCCAGAACAGGATCTCGAGGAGGGAGGAAGGGTATTCTGATAACAAAACGTCTTTATAAAATCGACACAGTTAATGTAGATTTACTGTCAATATCGACAAACAGAAAGGCAAAATGACACATTCTCTGGTCATACAACAGGAACAGGAAGGAGATCAGGAAAAATATTTTGATGTAGAGATTGGAATTTAGTGAGTGCTGGTAAACTGGGTCCTCCATTCAAAATGGGCCAGAATTACTTCTTGGAATTTGAACAGGTCTGAAGCAAAAGAGCAAATTAGGATCAAATAGTCATTTGAGAATATTGAACTGGCCTGAAAAATGCTCGTTTTTTGGAAGCTTTTTATTTTGCCCTCATCAGGATAATTGTAAAAGAACCAATCAAAGGGGAAAAACATGACATTTATGTTGCATATCAGGAAAGTGCTGACAGGCTGAGGTGTTGTCACTATGAACACACCAGTTTAAATATTGTTCCCTTCGCTGTGGCATTTCTTGTAAATTGTCCTGATGCATGCAAGGCAAAAAGCTTCAACAAAATGTTTTGTTTTTCGAAACATTCATATTAGGATCAGTTTGGAGACAAAGAATGAAGATGGAAATATATTAAGTTAACAATGAAAATTGGTCTAAATTCAGCAGAGACCAGGATAGTTTCACCTTGAACTTAAGACAGGAATTATCAGGTGAAATTTAGTCACTGGAATGATTTAACCACTTTCCACCAGTTTGATTGTTTGAATTGCTCATCAGTTATTTTGATTTCTCCTGGGATGGGAAGGACATTGATATGTCTGCTATTTATTTGGGCGGCACGGTGGCACAGTGGTTAGCACTGCTGCCTCACAGCGCCTGAGACCAGGGTTCAATTCCCGCCTCAGGCGACTGACTGTGTGGAGTTTGCACGTTCTCCCCGTGTCTGCGTGGGTTTCCTCCGGGTGCTCCGGTTTCCTCCCACAGTCCAAAGATGTGCAGGCCAGGTGAATTGGCCATGCTAAATTGCCCATAGTGTTAGGTAATCGGTAAATGTCGATGTAGGGGTATGGGTGGGTTACGCTTCGGCGGGGCGGTGTGGACTTGTTGGGCCGAAGGGCCTGTTTCCACACTGTAAGTAATCTAATCTAATCTTATTGCCCTTCCCTAACTATCCTGGAGAGGGCGGTGGTGAGCCATGAGTTTCTCGAAGAGGATCTGACAGTGGGACAAGATCATGTGCTGGGCATGAGTACAGCTGTCCCTCAGGAGAATGAGCTGTGGCACAAGGAAAAACCTGGGAGTGGTGGAAAGGCCCAGGCAGACCAGCTAGGCTGCAGAGGGACAGAACCAGTTTTGACGAATGAGCTGAGGTCTTTCCGAGCTGAGTTGCAGGCTCAGGCTTTCAGGGCCGCACAGCTTACACTGTTACTGACCATATTTCCATGATTGATGAGGCCTGCCCCAGGAGAACATCCACAGAAAGCTGCCTCCTGTGTGTCTGATGTGTCTGTGTGTCTCTCAGACGTGACTGAGCAGACAGCAAGGGTTTCAGCAGCAACAAAGGTGTTACTCTAGTGCCCCTCCCACTTTCACCCATTGACCTACAAAGTCTTCTGGGGAAAGGGCTCAGCACCTGCCAACGCCTGCTTCAATTTGTCCTACACCCCACCTCAAGACAACGGATCCCACTGCCCCCTGCCCCGATCATCTGTTCACCATCTCTCTGCTTAAGGCACTATCTCTGGCTGGGAAACATCTCTAGCCTCTGCAGGTGGTCTCATTCCTCCAAATGTGGACTGGGATTGGGAAGCAAGGCAGGCTATTGGACCGGGAGGTGTCAGCCTGGTCTCAGTGGGGAGGACTCTCCCCTCACACTCACAGTGTCGCAGACTGGGTGATGAGCTTTGGGAAACGCAGGGTTACAGGGTTAGTGCAGTGGTTTGGATCTGGGTGGGATGCTCTTCAGAGGATTGGTGTGAACTCATTGGAGTGAATGTCCTGCTTCAACATTGTACAGATTCCATAATTACATGATTCTATCACTGAATAAAATTATCCAGGCTGAGAGTGCAGTGCAGCACTGTCAGAAGGTCAGTAATGAGGGACTGCCACACTTTCAGAGGGACAGTCCTGAGGGAGTGCCACACTATTGAAGGGTCAGTACTGAGGGAGTGTTGCACTAATGGTGGGTCAGTACTGAGGGAGTGCTGCACTGTCAAAGGGTGAGTACTGAGGGAGGGTTGCACTGTCAGAGGGTGAGTACTGAGACTGTACCACACTGTCAGAGTGTGAGTACTGAGGGAATGCCGCAATATCAGAAAGTCAATACTGTGGGAGTCCTGCACTGTCAGATAGTTAATGATGAAGGAGTGCTGCACTGCTGGTGTGTCAATACTGAGGGAGTGCAACTCTGTCAGAGGATCAGTTCTCAGGGACCATCTTTCAGATGGGATGTTCTGATGTCTACTCTCTCAGCGGCCAGTAGAAGATGCCATGACTCTATTAGAAGAGCAGAGCAGATCCCCATAAAATATACCTTTTAAAAAATACCTGGATGAGCACCTGAAATATCCGAACATTCAATACCTTGGGCCCAGTTCTGGAAAGTGGATGGAGAGTAGATTTAGTTATGCCTTGGTGGGACAGACATGATCGGATGAGGGACCTCTTCTACACTGTATGATTATCTGATTCTGTGAAACCTCTGGCTGATGACCACGTACTGTCCTCCCTCGTCTGATGAGTCAGTCTCTCCTCTATGTTGAACAGCACTTGGAGGAAGCTCTGAGGGTGGTGAGGGCGCAGCATGTACTCTGGTTGGGCGACTTTAATATCCACAATAAAAAGGAATTTAAAAAACATCGGGTTTGTTGGGTATTGGATACAAATATTCAAAATGATACTTTTGCCAGTCTAACGCTGGCTTCTCCTGTGCCCTCACCCACGTGACACTCTCCTCTCCCCTGAGCAAGAGAATCAGGAGATCAGAATGTGTGTAGAGTGTTTGAGAAAGTCCACAGATGAGACACAACTTTAAATAGAACAGGGCTGAGCTGGCAGGACAAAGGTCATTGTCAGCACTGAATTTCAACTCTCTTCTTTCTTGAGACTGGCCTCTCGGACACTCTGAGGTTCAAGGGTTAAGGCGGGTAACTGTGACACTGTAGAGAGAGATTCACTCTGTTCCCAGCCAGTGCTGTTCCTGTCAGTGTGGAGAGAGCTTTATTCTGTATCTTATTCTGTCCCTGTCCTGGGTGTCTTTGGTGGGAACAGTATGGAAAGAGCTTTCCTCTGTATCTAACCCTGTTCTGTTCCTGTCCAGGAGACTGTTTGTTGGGGACAATGTTGACTTGTAATAACAAGCATAATCTTTCAAAGGTATTGAAGACTGTCAGCTGTACAAAAACAATGTGAATCTCAGAAGTCTCTGCTTCAGTAAATCAGACCTCCTTCCTGCTTAGCCGCCAGTTCCACCTTAAGGTTTTGTCATTGTTTAAAGGGACGGGATTCTCATGTTATTGGGAAAATCTCCACAAGTGTTTTCCTCAAGCTACATTGTAGATGTGAATTTGTGCAGCTTCCTCTGTGTGGGCTGTTAATTGCTGTCTGTTTTCTGTCAATGTCAATCTGAAAATGGGAATAAAGATGAAGAAGATTCAGTCTCTGTCTCAGTCTCTGTCTCAGTCTCTGTCCCGTGTGTGCTTTGGAAATGGCCCGAGCTGAAGACGAGTGGAAAGGTGTGTGAAGTGACACCCTCCACCATCAGGGTACGGAAAATGAGGGAGAGAATAGAGAGGGCAATGGGGTCCCGGTGGGAGGAGGGCAATACTGCAGTTAGGGACAGAGGGGGCACTTTCAGCAGAAATACAGGGCACTGAGAAAATTTTCCCCAATAACTGGGGAAGAGAAGAAAGGTATGTTGGAGTTCAGAAAGATTGAAGAATGATGCTGAGAGTGAGCTGAACTCAGAGAGTAGATGGGAAAGGCCCATACCCAAAGTGGGGAGGGGTATCTTTCAATCCATAACCCCCCCCCCCCATCCACCATGGTGGTGCTCTGAAACACCATTAGCAGAGGGATTGAATTCAAGAGTCGTGAAGTGATGTTGCAGCTGTACAGGACTTTGGTTAGGCCACATTTGGAGTACTGTGTGCAGTTCTGGTCGCCTCACTTTAGGAAAGATATGGAAGCTTTGGAGAGGGTGCAGAGAAGATTTACCAGGATGTTGCCTGGAATGGAGAATAGGCCGTAAGAGGATAGGTTGAGAGTTCTCGGCCTTTTCTCGTTGGAACGGCGAAGGATGAGGGGTGACTTGATAGAAGTTTATAAGATGATCAGAGGAATAGATAGAGTAGACAGTCAGAAACTTTTTCCCCGGGTACAACAGAGTGTTACAAGGGGACATAAATTTAAGGTGAAGGGTGGAAGGTATATGGGAGATGTCAGGGGTGGGTTCTTTACCCAGAGAGTGGTGGGGGCATGGAATGCGCTGCCCGTGGGAGTGGTAGAGTCAGAATCATTGGCGACCTTTAAGCGGCATTTGGATAGGTACATGGATGGGTGCTTAATCTAGGATAGATGTTCGGCACAAAATCGTGGGCCGAAGGGCCTGTTCTGTGCTGTATTGTTCTTTGTTCTATGTTCTGTTCATTGAAGGGGCAGTACCCATCCTGAATACCTGTGCCTGATGGTGTACAATGAATGGGGAAGAGCCTGTGTCCATCTCACACACAGATGCACCCATCAAAACCACTGGGATCAGCCCCCTCCAGTGGAGAACAATCTGAAGGGGTTCATGGGGGGACTCTGTGATGGCAGGGCTATCAAAACCCTGGAGTGGAAGAATGGGTTCTCTGGCAGTGCATCTGAACATAATGGAGTGAGCTCACTCAGGGAGTATTCAGAGCAGATTGGCTCATTGCTGATGGACTGGCAGTGGGTCTTTACACAGTTGAGGAGGAGAACGTGTCCCTTCAGAATGACAGAACTCTGAGGAGTTGCTCCGAGGGATCCAGATGTTGATCCCTTCCCTGGAATAGCAGGTGAAAAACTGCTGCATTGCTCGTGCTCCTTGATTCCACAAACCATCAAAGAGGCCTTGATGTCAAGGGCTGTCACTCTGCCCTCACCTCACTCGACTCACATTTATCTGAATGAATTCCACTCGTTACTGATCAGCCCATCTGACCGTCCAGCCCGTCGACATCCTCATGTCCTCTTGTACTGCTTCGGGACACCCCCATTCAGGAGGGTCAATAAATGGAAAGCACAAAAACTTTAATTCAGATACTGAAGACAATTACTGGTTTGATAGAGGAATAGACATCTTTCGTTTGTAAATGGGATCAACATTTCTTTATTGAGTTAAAGTGACTCAGATTAAACGCATCTGTAGTGAATGGATAAATCTACAACAACCCCCACACAGGGTGTTTGGATTGGAGGCTGAGTTGAAAGTATTAGTGACACATCAGGGAGGTGCAGAGCTACCTGGCGACTTTTTTCCAGAAGGAACTTATAAGCCTCAGGTACAGGCAGTCCAATTCCATGTGTAGGAAGGGGAAGGAGGGTATGACTATGAACATGGCAGGTAAGGATTTGGAGAGCACTGTAGGACAGGAAAACCCCTCACTATTGCTCTAGTTGTGGGTATGCTCGCCGAGCTGGGAAGTTGATTTGTAGACATTTTGTCCTCTGTCTAGGTGACATCTTCAGAGCTTTGGAGCTTCCTGTGAAGCGCTGTTGTGCTGTGTCTTCTGGAATTTATTTGGTTCCATTCCTGCTGTTTCCAGTTCCTGGTTCCTGATGTTCGTTGCAGTGGTCAGTATACTGGGTCTAGGTCAATGTGTTTATTGATGGAGCCCATGGAAAAGTGTCACGCCTCTCGGAATTCTCTGGCTGCCCTCTGTTGGCCATGTCCTATGATCATAGTATTGGCCCAATCGAATTTGTGGTCCTTGTCTTCTGTGTGTATAGCTACTCGGGATAGCTGCACATGGGGTTTAGTGGCTCATTGGTGCTCATGGATGTGGATGGCTAGTTGTATTCCTGTGTGTCCGAGGTGTTTTGTGCAGGCTTTGCATGGAATCTTGTAAATTACATCTGTCTTTCACACGGTGAGTATTGGGCCTTTTGTTCTCATGAGTTGTTGTCTGAGTATGGCTGTCAGTTTTTGGGCAGTTTATGAGTGGTTGGTGAAGTCTAGCTGTCAATTCTGTGATGTTTTTATGTAAGATAGTGTGGGTAGTGAGTTAGGTCGTGGCATGTCCCCATCGCGTTGTTTGTCTGTTCGGCATCTGTGGATGAAGTTGCAGGAATATCTGTTCCTGGCAAAGTCTTTGTAGAAATGGTCTTCTCTTTGCAGGTCGGGAGTGCTGCAGTGTGTTGTAGCCCTTTAGAACATGCTCCTAATGCAGCTTCTGCTGTGTGTGGGGAGGGATCAGGCATAGAGGAAGAGGCAGTGCAGCCATTGTGCAGCATCCATTGTCGAGTTGTCCCATTTCCAATCCCACTGCAATGTCATTGTCTGCCCTGACACCAAGCAGATGCTCCCATCACAAGAGGCTCCATGGCCCTGAGGACTGTGAGAGTGAGCCCTGTCCATTCACCTCGATCATCAAGCTCCAGCCTTCCTGATGTGGTGACAGCCAGGAGAACCCTGCCCATGGGAGATTCCACACACACTCCCTCCCTCCCTGCAGGGAAAGATGTTTCCATGGCCCTGTTTTCTCGCCAAACTGATGCAAATTCAAGAGTTGCTGAAAAAAAGACATTTTGTCAAAACTTTTGTCTTGCACACAACAAGACAATTTGTAAGAAATCGCACAGCAAAACTCTGGAGACCCCAACGGGTCAGGCAGTATCCATGGAGAGAAAGCAAGGCAAAATGAAATGATTTCACAAGAAGGGTTTTGTCTCACTCAAGTACTATATTCTCAAGTGAGTATTTGATCCTGATTTCCTCATTTGATTCAGGCTTGTTGAAATTCTAAGAAGTAATTCTGTCTTTTTTTGAATGGAGCACTATGTTTATCATAATTCATCATTAAGTTCCAATAACTGCATCAAAATATTTTTCCTGATACCTTTTCTGTACCTGGTAAATGACTGGAGAATAAGTCATTTTGCCTTGCACTTTGTCTGCACTGATGATAAATCTACATTTACTGTGTTTATTTGTTGAAGAATTTTTGAACATCAGAATTCCCTCCCTCCAATTTTGAGATCATGTTCTGGCCTTCACAGAATCATCGAATCGAGGAATCCCTACAGGGTGAAAGCAGGCCACACAGCCCAGCAAGCTCGTACTGAACCTTGAAGACCATCCCACCCAGACCCACACCTCCTCTACCTTATCCCTGTAACCATGTATTTTCCATGGCTTTTTACATTTGCTATCGTGCACATCTCTTGTGACCCTTGATCCCCTGTCCCTGTCCGATTCTGTATTGTCCCTCAAAGCAGCCCCTAACTGTACACCATATTCTAGCCATGACCTAACCATTCTTCAGGACAGCTGCCATGGTCACTCTCCCCTCCATCGCCTCACTCTCAATATTCAATCCAAAATCACATTGACCTTTACTTCTGATGTTGTTTCCAATTTAAAGGAGATATGTCACTCAACATCCTTTCTTGCGCGCTGCAGTGTTGTTTATAATATAAACGGCCCTTCAACCTTTATCATTCTCAGAGGGGTTACAATTGAGAAAACCCCTTCCAGGTCTCAGTGGAGAAATTCAGTTATTCTCGTTTCCCTGCTCGATCCCAATAGCTTCCCTTTCTGTGTGACTGTGTTTCTGGTGTATTCAACAATATCTGACACTTGCCTGCCTCATGCTCTTGCACCCACTGATGCCTGTTGAGTTCTCCCAGATAAATTGATGCTCTTTACAGTTTGGTGACACGCTTTGATAACCGTTTGTTCGGTCTTTGAGTGTAATTCATTTTGTGCCTGATCCCAGTGTTAATCCGGAGGACACTCCACCTTTCAGTCTGACAAACTAGGGTCACCCATGTCATGGCTCTACTTTTAGCCGAGACTCCAGTTTTTCAAAGAGATGAATTCAAGCCTCACCACTTTGATCATTTGGAGAGTATTTCATTCATTTTGATTTCTCCTGGGATGGGCGGGCACAAAAGTGGCTTCTATTTGTTGCCCTCCCCTAATTGTCCTGGAGAGTGTGGTAGTGAGCCATGTAATATCTGGGAAGGAAGGCGCTGGGATCTGAACAAAAAAACCCATGAAGCTCAATGTCATGTTTATGAATGTAGTTTGGACAAGGGAATCCAGTCACCACCCGGTCTGTGACTCCAGTCCCACAGTGACATGATTCATTCTTAACGGCCCCAGGATCTGGCTTAGAACTCAGTCCGAGGAACTAGAGATGGGCAATAAATTTGAGGTTTAATTTACAATAGTTTATAAAATAGTTCATTTTTTTAAAAAAATGTTTTAAATATTTAAATCTATGTTAACCTGAGTGTACAAGGCATAATTTCAAAATTTGCTGATGGTATGAAACTTGGGTGTATTACAGCTGATGAAGATGATAGTGTCGAACTTCAAAAAGGATGTAGATAAGTTAATGGAATAAGCAGATGGCTGTAGAAACAATTTAATGAAAAGAGACGTCACTGATTCATTTTGGAAGAAAACGTGGAAAGACAAAACAAACTAAAGGGTACGAGTATGGGGTGGGTGTAGGGGCAGTAGGACCTGGATGTTTATGTGCATCAGTCACTGAAGGTGGCAGGATAGGCAGCTGTTCTCATGGGAGAGCAGCTGATGAAAGCAGATGCTATATCAATATGAACATAGAATACAGTGTGGATGTGAAAACCATGTTTCCTTTTCGGGGAGAATATCAAATTAAAACAAGTTCCCTCATAGAAGACCGAGATAAGCAGATTTTTTATATTCTTGCATAATGTCTTTGGAACTTTTCTTCAAACATAGAAATGAAATCTCTCAATGCTTGTAGTGAAGAAGTAGATAGCCATTGCTTTCAAGAATCTATCAGAGTAAGGCACGAATATGGAATAATCAGGTCAGCCATGGGGAGCAGGCTCAAGAGGATGAATCTCCTTCCTCTGCCCCTAATTCGTATGATCATGTGTCCAGTTCCACCGTTGAAAGATCAGCGCCTTGAAAGCTTGTGGTTTTCAATAAAGCAGCTGAAGTGGCTGCTGGTTTGTGTGGGCGCGAATGGAATGGGACTTTACCCATAATCCTCAGCAGCCGTGCAAGCGCTCTCTCGCCACTAGAGGGCAGCTGCTTCATTGTCCCTGATCAGTTAAAAATAAACTGGGGCCCTGCTTGGAGCTAACAGGCTCAATCTGTAGAGACACATCGAGAGACAGTGCAGCTTCAGATGTAGGGTACTGAGGGCATCATAATGAAAATATCCCGTGTGATAAGAAAAGTACTTTGATGTGACTTTTGTTTGTCTTGACAGTGTGCTGTTTCTTTCCTCCTGTGAAATACGTAGACAATGTCAGTACTGAGGGGCACAAAGTATATTTTCTCCTCTAACCCCTTTCCAAAACACCCTCTCCATCTTGCTTTACTCCCTGTTGACTCTTCTACAATTGTCCCTTTTCCCTCACTCCGTCCCGGTCCCAGAGGAATTGATGGCTGGAGTTCATTACCCCACACTGTGTGAAGGTTGGAGTGAAGTGAGGCCAATGTGTTGGAACTTGGGCTCCTGCCTCAGAACCAGGTGTAGGGACCTGTTCAACAGTCTACACATTGTCATTTTTCTCTTTCTGACTGTATTGGAGATTTCAAGCTGCAGTAACTAACCGGCAACCTGGCGTCTTGTTTAAAACACGGTGGCCCAGTGGTTAGCACTGCTGCCTCGCAGCACCAGAGACCCGGGTTCAATGCCCGTCTCAGAGTGACTGACTCTGTGGAGTTTGCTCATTGTTTGTGTGAGTTTCCTCTGGGTGCGCTGGTTTCCTTCTACAGTCCAAAGATGTGCAGGCCAGGTGAATTGGCGATGCTAAGTTGCCTGGAGTGTGAGGTTAGGGGTATGGGTGGGTTGTGATTCGGCGGGTCAGTGTGGACTTGTTGGGCCGAAGGGCCTTTTCCCACACTGTAAGTAATCTGCTGTTGATTTATTCTCTCTCAGAAGCCAGCTCTGTATTCAGTGCCTGTTATCATTTGGTTCAAGTTCATATATCAGCTGCTGCTTCCTTGCCATGGAACTGGAAAAAAATCATCAATGCCTCTTGAGATTTAAATTACTTAACATTCCAATGATGTGAATGCATCAGTGTTGTTTATGGCAGTGAGCATTTAACATCATGGTTCTCGGTTTTAATCGATCTTCTCTCGTGATAATACAGTTTGCAATGCTTCTCTCCCCTTACCTGTTATTCAGATGCTTGCAAACCTGTTATGATGACGGCAGTGCGTCTTCAACACCGTGTGACGGAGTGGATGGGTGTTTGATTTCTCATCTCATTATCGTCCAGTTTCCAAAGAAAATGCTGTAGTCTTTGAAATGAAATTATCTATAATGTGTTTGGATTTTATTTTTGCATTGCCAATTTTCATAAACAATATCCTGTTCCATATTTTAGTTATGTTTGTCAATGAATGTTCGCTGAGATACTGAGAGTATATACAACACGCCATTTGCCTGTGACCCAGTTGTTGGCTGAAGCCTCCGGTTGTTCAGTGAGTCCAAGCCATTGTCTTGCTCTCTGCAGTTTTACCATCAACTTGGTTTCTCAGGGTGATCCAGGAGACCACTGCTTGGTGACTTCCTGTTCCACTGTCCGTGTAAAGGCAAATGGGAACTGTCGAGGTTAATCCAATCATGAACAACAGAACATTCTGCTCAGCTGGAACTACATCTACTGACTAATTTCTCTGGGCACCATCGCAGTAAAACTAAATCTCTCCCTTTGCCAGCACAAAGAGAAAGTGCCCGTCAGATTCCCTGGTGTGTGATGGTTTAGCCCAATAGGAGCAGCACTGGCAGATCATGCTGTATCAGCCTGAACAGAATCCTGGGCAAACTCCAAATGAAATTGTGATCTTCAATGGATCAGCTGCTACAGGAAATATGCAATTGGAATCCTTGTTACTGAATCACCTCATCAAACCTAAATACAACTGAGAAAATATAAGCTATGTCAATTTCCCAAGGTCACAACACAACAAGAAAGTGGGGAACAGACAGATACTGTACCCTGTCGTTAGGGAGCATTGCGTTTCCTATCCCCTCTCTCTCTGTGGGTTACAATTTTTACCATCCTTTCTGTGTGAGAATATGACTGTTCCTGTCTCCACTCTCTTAGCGACAGGGTGGGGGTGTCGCATCCACCCAGCTTGTTCGTTCCATTTACTCTTCTGAAACGAGGAATCCCTGCTTCACTGTGTGTGTGAGCCATGCATGAAAGCCCTGCACAGCTCACCCTTCATCTCAATCAGATCACAGGGGTCTCAGGTTGGTCAGTACTGTCTGGACCCAGAACAATAACACCGACTAACTGGAGATAACCCAGATCAAATCCCAATGAGACTGCTATTGACCTTCCCACTCAAAGCTCACTGAGGATGTGTTCATTAGTCCCAGTGTTGTCACAAAATAAGTTCTCCCAGAGATTCATGATCCATTCTAGATTTGACACAAGTGTGTGATGTTGTTGGATGACAGGTGGGAAGGCTTGGAGACAAAACATAAAAGGAGAGAGAATTATATTTCTATTATGCCGTTTTTGAGCTTAGGATGTTGGAAAATGTTTTACAGCCAACGGAATACTTCCGAAGTACAGGCATTGTTGTGATGTGGGAATTGTGACAGCCTGGGCAAGTCAGATCATATGGCAGCACCACCCAGAGACTGTAGGCTGCTACTGTAGGCAGGGAACAAACCAGTTCAACTGTGAGGGAAGGACACTGGAGCACACAAGGACATGAGAAATTGAAGCAGGAGTAGGACTCCAATGACTGTCCATCCTTTCATAAACACAGGGACCACAATTGCACACAATACTTCAAATGCAGGCTCACTAACACCCTGTAAAGTTTCAACAAGATTTCTCTACTTTTCAATTCCAACCCCAGACAATAAAGGTGGAAAATCCATTTGCCTTCTCAATTCCTTGCTGCACCGGCACTAACTTTCAGTGTCCCATGCACAATACTACCCCGATCACTCTGTACTGCACTTTGTTGGAATATCTCACTATGTAAATACTAGTCAGCCTTTCGATTATTCTGAACAAAGTGCATGGTCTCATACTTTCTGACATTAAACTCCGTCCACTGTGTATGAGTGTTTCATTTCCAGATTGGTCACCTCTTTGTGATTAACTGACTCAATGCATCTATCTGTAGCATATCCCATTCCCAATTGTTGATGGCCCTGACCCTTGACTATCTAACCCTTTCGTGCTGGTTCCATTCAATGTTGACAGACAGGAGGTTGGAAGAACACAGCAAGCCAGGCAGCATTAGGCGGTGAAGAAGTTGATGTTGCGGATGTAACCCTTCTTCAGGAATAGGGGTGGGTGTAGGGGGAGATGCAGATAAAGGGGGTGAACGGGGATAGATGAAGACAGGCAGAGGACACGACCTGGTTCATCAATGGAAGGAATGAGTCTGTTTGGTGGCAGAGAGGAGTGAAAGAGATGGGAGGGGCTGAGGAGGGAGTCAGGGGATGACAAGGGAGGTATTTGAAATTGGAGAACACAGTGTTGAATCCTCTGGGCTGGAGGCTGATCAGGTGGAAGATGAGGTATTGTTCCTCCAATTTGCAGTTTGGTTCATTGTGGCAATGGAGGAGGCCAAGGATGGTCATGTTGGAAAGGGAGTGAGAAGGGGAATTAAAATGAGTGGTGACTGGGAGCTCTGGTCGGCCACTACAGGCCCAGCTGAGATGCATGACCAACCGCTGCCTAAGTTTATGTTTGGTCTTCCAAATGTAGAGAAGAACACATCGGGGGCACTTGATGCAGTAAACTAGGTTGGAGGAGAGGCAGGTGAACCTCTGTCTCACATGGAAGGACTGTTTGGGGCCCTGAATGGAGGGGAGGGGGTGGTGTACCAGCAGGCTTTGCATCGTTTCCTTTGCAGGAGAAGGTTCCTTGTGGATCAGGAAGGATGGTGGAGAGAGTGACGCAAACCAAGAATTGTCAAAGGGAACAGTCCTTGTGGAAGGCAGACAGGGGTAGCGTGAAGAAAGCATTCTTGGTGGTGGGGTCTTGTTGGGTTTGGCGGAATAGGGTGATGTGTTTGATATAGAGATTGGTTCGAGTGATAGGTGAGGACAATGGGGACTCTGTCTTTATTCTGTTTGGAGGGGGTGGGTTTAGAGCAGTGGAGCAGGAAATAGAGGTGGATGACAGAGGGAGCAAAAGAACGTTGTTCGAAATAGGTGGGCATCTGTAATACTTGGGAGTGGAATGTCTCCTCATCTGAGCAGATAGAGCAGAGGCGGAGGAATTGGAAGAGTGGGATGGAGTTCTTGCAGGATACTGGGTGGGAGAAAGTATAGTCCGGGTAATAATGGGAGTCTGTGAGTTTGCAGTAAATGTCTATCTGAACACTGTCACCGAAGATGGGAATGGAGAGGTCAATAAAGGGGAGGGAGGTGTCCAAGGTGGACCAAGTGAATTTGAGGGTGGGTTGGAAGTTGTGGGCGAAGATGATGAACTGCTCCAGTTCACTGCATCAATTCTGTCATCAATGTAATGGTAGAAAAGCTGGGGCACAGTGCCTGTGTATGCACTGAAGAGGGACTGTTCAACATAGCCAATAAAGGGGCAGGGGTAGCTGGGGCCCATCCAGGTTCTCATAGCCACCCCCTGGATCTAAAGGAATTGGGAGGAGTTAAAGGAAAAGTTGTTGAGGGTGAGGACTCGTTCAGCCAGATAGAGGAGGGTATTGGTGGAGGGGGAGTGGATGGATCTGTTGGAGAGAAAAAAGCAGAGGGCCAGGAGGCTGATCTTATTGGGTATGGACGTGTATAAGGACTGTCCATAGTGAAGGTAAAGAGCTGGAGGCCTGCGGACTGGACACCGAAGAGATGGAGGGCATGGTTGGTGTAGCTGAAGTAGGTGAAATGTGCCTGAACCAAGGAGGAGTGGATGGAGTTGAGGTCGAATGAGAGGGGTTCGGTGGGGCAGGCCCATGTTGAGATGATTGGTCGGCCGGGGTAGTTGGGCTTGTGGATCTTGTGGAGCAGGTAGAACTGGGCATTGGAGGGCTGGGGGACTATGAGTTTGGAGGCAGTGGAGGGGAGATCACTGGAGGCAATGGGGGCACTGACAGTGCGAGTGATTTTGGCCTGATGTGTCACGGTGGGGTCATGGGCAAAGGGGAGGCAGAATATGGTGTCAGAGAGTTGGGGTTCGGCCTCTGCGACATAGAGGTCCGTTCCCCAGACTATCACCACACCACCTTTGTCAGCAGGTTTGATGGTAAACGGGGTGTTGGTACAGAGTGAGTGGACTGCTGCACGTTCGGAGGGGGGGGTTGGTTGGAGAGGATGAGGGGGTGGAGAAATTGAGGTGGCTGATGTCACATCAGTGGTCAGCAATGAAGAGCTCTAGGGTGTGTACACATCAGATGGTGGGAGGTGGGGGGGTGAACAAGTGGAGGAGGAAGGGTGGATGTGGGAGAAGGGGTCCTCAGAGGGAGGTTCGGAGCTTTTGTTAAAGAAGAAAACATGGAGGTAGAGGCGGCGGAAGAAGAACTCCACGTCCTGGTGGATGCGGGATTTTTTGAGGTGGGGAACGAGTGTGAGCCCTTTCCTCAGAATGGACCTTTTGGCCTAAGAGGGTTCGAGGTAGTTGGGGGATAGTAAATATGGGGCAAGGCCCGGGGTGGGGGACGAGGTTTTCAAGGGGGTCCACGATGGCTGAAGGAGGGGAGGGGGCAAGGTTAATGGGAATGGAAGAGGATGGATGTGGGAGAGAAAGGAGATTGGGGCGGAGGTGGTTAGTGGAGTGAGGTGGGGGAGTGGGAAGGTGGGGTTGAGGTGAAGAGGGAGAAGTGGAGGGATAGGGTGCACTGTGGGGGTGTATGGATGAGGAGGGTGAGTGGGTGTGCTGGCTGGCTGCAGACAGGCAGTAGGACACAGGGCTGACTCTGGGAAATGTAGGCGAAGCCTTGGTTGCAGAGTGGGTGTGGCCAGAAGTGGAGGCAAAGGCTGGAGTGAAGTCAAGGCCAGTACGAGTGTTCCCTCCATCACCCAGGAACGTGGTCATCATTACAGAGCAGTCACACTTTGAGCCTGAGGGTCATCACAGCTGAGGCAGGGGGAGAGAAGGTGGCACCTTCATGGTGGTCATACCTGTCATTAATCCACCGCAACCTCTCTTGGGGCTGCAAGAATTCAACCTCCCACCCTCAGACAGCTCCCCTCCCTGGAAGGTAATATTGCTGTACCTAGTTTTGGGTTAATTAACCACTGAAATATGACTATGGGGAGCCTGCATTGGCTGGGCAAGCAACCACGACTGCTCTGACCCTGAATCCATAAAATCCTCTCGGAATTCGGCAACACATTTGGGAGCACAGTGCCCACTGCCTCTGAAATCCCTCCCTTACTGAGAATATACTCTCAGTATTCACCTTTTTCAGCTGCCATCTGAATTTACTATAAATTCTGTGTCCAAAGATCCTGCCATTCCAACGACCTGATGAAGGAACAGTGCTCCGAATGCTTTTACTTCCAAATAAACCTGTTGACTATAACCTGGTGTTGTGTGTTTTTTTAACTTTGGCCATCTGAATGAGCTACCACCTCAGACTGAATCAGCTGAACTGTTTTTCATTCATGATTTGAGAAGATTAAAGCCTCATCTTCAATCCCCAGCACAAAGCCCATTCTCAATCCATCGCTCGGAGACACATACCTCAGGGAGACACCTGCAGACAGCACACAGTAACACATGCACGCTGAGAGAGACACCTACAGGCAGCACTAAGTAATACACACACTCTGAGAGACAGGCCGCAGTGAGGAACATGCTCACACTCCATGCTGCCTGCAGGTGTCTCTGAATGTGGGTGCGTTACTGAGCGCTGCCTGTGAGTGTCTCTCTGAGTAACATGCCCACACTTGTTGAACACACTTTTTTTAACATTTCAAAATTGAACACACACTGAGAGAGAAACAGCCGGCAATGTCTGTGAATGGCTAATGATTGTTTCAGGGGCTGTCTGACATACAGCAGAGATTGCACAGTTCGATCCCATCAGCTGGGCCTGGACCGAAAGTGTGAAGAGGGAATGCATCAGATTGTACTTATTGAGTCCTAACAGCTTTCAGTTTCTGTTCTTTTTGGAATCTTGTAACCTACATAAATTCCTGATCAAAGGGATCCTTTGAAAATGATTGATGATTGAAATTGATTGACAGGCCAAGTAACCAATTGTGACAATGATCTGCTGAAATGCAACCAATCAACTGAGGGGTTGGGTGGAGGTCAGTTATTTCCATAGCACACTGAGACAGAGACTGAATCTTCACCTTTATTCCCTTTTCCACATTCACATTGACAGAAAAAGAAACAACTAGAATTAACAGCCCAGACAGAGGAAGCTGCTCAAATTCACAGCCACAATGGAGCTTGAGAAAAACACTTAGAGAGATTGTCTCAATAACATGAGAATCCTGTCCCTTTAAACAGTGACAAAACCTTAAATTGGAACTGGTGGCTGAGCAGGAAGAAGATCTCGTTTACTGAAGCAGAGACTTCTGAGGTTTACATTGTTTTGTGTCGCTGAGATCACAAGGCAATCCTGTCCCCATCAAACACTCCCAGGATAGTATGAGTTTTGACACAGTGTAAAGATCTATCACCACTATCCCAATGCCAAGCTTTAACATCCAAACCTCAGATGTTTCTCTGAGCAATCCTGAGAAGGAAGAGAGTTGAAATTCAGTGCTCACAATGACCTTTGTCCTGCCGGCTCAGCCCTGTTCTGTTGAAAGTTGTGTCTCCTCTGTTGACTGTCACAAAACACTACACACATTCTGATCTCCTGATGCTCTTGCTGAGGGGAGAGGGGAGGGTCACGTGGGTGAGGGCACAGGAGAAGCGAGCGTTGGACTCCCAGTCAGACACAGAGAGGGTCAGCAGGCTGCTGACACTGTAGGTACTGATCGAAGCTCGCAGGTAGTTGCTGGTCTGAACCCCATCCGAAATGACTGCACCGTCCTTCTTCCACTGCACCTCCAGCTTATCGGGATAGAAGTGATTGGCAAGGCACACCAAGGTGGCAGTGACCTTGGCATTGACCTGCTCCGGGGAGGGAGGCAGCATGGTCAGCTTGGGCTGAGCGTTTTGACCACCTGAAAGACAAGAAACTATTTTAATTCCTACCACTGGAAGGGAATTCAAACCTCCCAATATTCACCGGCCATTCAATCTTTTTGAACATTTGTTGTCAATACAGAAAAAAACCCAACAAAAAACCAGGCATTGTTCAAATTGCTTCTTGGGATGTGAGTGTGATTGGCAGGGACAGCACTTATGACCCTAACTGCACCTGAGAAGGTGATGGTGAAGCAGCAGAGAGAGAAGGAACAGTTTTGGACCATTGTTTATAGAATAAATGTTGGCAGCTGGAATGTATATCAATGGGGGAGCATTTCAATGACAGTGATCAGAACTCAGTGAGATTGAGGGTAGGGATGGAAATGGAGAACCATGGAGCAAGTGTAAAAGTTTTCATTTTACTAAACTGTGCGGTGTTTTGGTAAAAGTGGATTGGAACCAACGATACGATTGGAAATCAGTGTCAAGGCAGTGGAAGCCCTCGAAGGATGAGACAGAGATCGTTCAGAATCTGTTCCCACAATGAGTATGGGTGGGTCTCCCAGATCTAGACCAAATGAACAAGAGGATTGGGGGTCATGTACTGACATGGATTGGGAACTGGTTGGCAGATAGGACAGAAAGAAGGAGTCTTTTTCTGAATGACAGGTAATTACAACTTAGGGTACTACATGTGTCAGTCCTTGATACTCAGTTATTCATAATATAATATAATAGAGTCATAGAGTCAGAGAGACCCAAAGGCCGATTGTGTCCATACTGGTCAAAAAACCACAACTCAATAATTCTCATCCATTTTACCACCATCAGGGATTTAGATGCAGGATGTGTTCAATAAAGAATTAGATATAGTTGTTCGGATTAAAGGGATCAAAGAATGTGAGGAGAAAGCAGGAACAGGGGACTGTGTTGGATGATCAGCCATGATCATATTGAATGGTGGAACACGCTTGACGGGCCGACTGGATTACTGCTGCTCCAGGTTTGGATGTTTCTATCTGTTTCTCAGATAATGAAGAAATGTCTCTCATCAGTTTGAAGCTGGAAGTCAAATGTGTGTGGAGGTGGAAGATGTGGCCAAGGTGATTAATGCAGGTGAGGAATGTGGTAAGTTTCGAGTCAACCACATTGCTGTGGGTTTGAGGTCACATGATAGGGATGGCAGTTTCTTTACCGAAAGGACATTAGGGAATCAGATGGCTTTTCCCTGACAATCAACAATGGTTTCATGGTCATCATTAGACTCTAAATTGCAGATCTTTTTGATTGAATTTGAATGCCACCATCTTCTGGATTCTAATCCTGGTCCTTAGAACATTACCTGGATCACTGGGTTAACAGTTCAGCAACAATACCGTTAGACCATCACCTCCCTTATCTCATTATTGGTTGACTGTGAAAGCAAGGAGTTTGTTTATTCTGGAACTGTATAAAACCCCAGTTAGAGCACAGTGAGAGAACAGTGTACGGTTCTGGTCACCACATTACAGGAAGGATGTGATCCCATTAGAGACGGGGACAGAGGACGAGTTTGTCAGGAATGGGGAGTTTTAACTTTGAGGAATGATTGGTTTGGCTGGGAGTGTTTTCTTTGGAACAGAGGAGGCTGACGGGAGATTTGATTGTGGTGTGTAAAATGATGAGGGGCCTGGACAGAGTGGGTAGGAAGGACTGATTTACACCAGCACAGAGGGCAATAACCATGGGGAAAGATTGAAATCAGTTGGGGGCAGGATTAGAGGGGAATTGACAGTATTTGTTTTCAGCCTGAGACTGGTGGGATGTGGGACTCATTGTCTGAAAGGGTGGGAGAGGCAGAAACCCTCATCATATTGAAAAAAAAACACTTGGATATTCATTTGAAACAGTGAAACCTCCAGAGTGATGGAGCAAGAGCTGGAAAGTGGGATGGAGCTCGATACCTCTTTAACAAACCTCCGATCACCCACAGATCAGGAGAACTTTATCCAAGATCATTGGAGCAGACTTGGATCCAAACATTTCAGGAAGGAGCCACATAGGGGTGTCTGTTTAGAAGGTTCCAGATTACATTTCAAACCTTACTGCACACTGCTGGGCTGAGGGTCAAGGGTGAGACTGCAAAGAGTCTCAATATCCTGGGGTCAGACAGGGTCACTGCTCCTAATGACCCCATGACCCTAGAAGGTGAGAGTGCGCAGTCAATGGATTAGGACCCGGATCAGGAGACGTCAACCTTAACGAAAAACTTGCATTTGTGTAGCACCTGTCCCCAACTCAGGATGTCCCAATGGCTCTTTCCAGCAGACTGTTCACAGTGAGATCCCAAACACAGTATGATAATTAGCAGTGAAATAGATTTTTAGTGATTTTGATTGGGGGATAAATATTGACCAGGGACACCAAGGGGAACTGCCTGCACTTCATCCGATAGTGCCATGGAATGGCATCGTTCACAACTGAAAGACTCCCAGTTCATCCAAAACAATGAAGAAAAGTTCCCTGAAAGTGGAGTTGCAGGTAGCTAGGTAGGTGACGAAGTCATTTGGTATGCTTTCCTTTATTGGTCAGTGCATTGTATATTGGAGTTGGAAGCTGTTGCGGCTGTACAGGACATCGGTTCGACCACTTTTGGAATACTATGTGCAATTCTGGTCTCCCTGCTGTAGGAAAAATGTTGTAAATCTTAAAATGGTTCAGAAAAGATTTACAAGGATGTTGCCAAGATTGGAGGGTTGGCACAAAAGGGTGAGGCTGAATATGCTGAGGCTATTTTCCCTGGATCATTGCAGGTTGATGGCTGACCGTATAGAGGTTTATAAAATCATGAGCGGCATAGATAGGGTGAATAGAGAAGATCGTTTCTCCAGAATGGGGGAGTCCAGAACTGGAGGGCATAGGTTAAAGGTGACAAGGGGAAACATTTAAAAGGGACCAAAGGGGCAACGTTTTCATTCAGAGGGTGTTAAATGTATAGAATGAGCTGCCAGAGGAGGTGGTGAAGGCTGGTACAATTACAACATTTAAAAGGCATGCATATGTGAATAGGAAGAGTTTAGGGGGATATGGGCATCAATCCAGCCCTTAACATTTCAGGGTCTTCCAAAGACATTTACAGACAGTTTTGTTTGACAAGCAGTCACTGTTGCAATGGCAGGAACGTGGCAGCCAGTTTCTACACAGCAAGATCCAAGTAGAAGCACTGAAATCAAATAGCATTAATGATGATGGATTAATGATAAATATTGGCCTGATTAGGTTCCCTACAGTGTGGAAACAGGCAGTTCAGCCTGACAGGTCCACACCAACCCTCCGAACAGCAGCCCACCCAGAAAATTTCCCTACATTTGCTCCTGAATATTTCACCTAACACTGTAGGCAATTTAGAATGGTCAATTCACCTGACCTGCACATCTTTGGTCAGTGGGAGTAAACCAGAGCACCTGGGGGAAACCCACACAGACACAGGGAGAATGTGCAAACACCACACAGACAGTTTCCCAAGGCAGGAATTGAATGCAGGTCCTTGATGCTGTAAGGTAACAGTGCTCACCACTGATCCACCATGCCTGAAGGCAACCCAAAGCGAAAGTAATTTGGTTCAATTTGATGGAAAATGAGAAAACCGAAGGTGAAGAAGAAGGTACGATTGTGGATTAGTGATGGGATTGATTGTTACCAGAAAATAAAAGGTAGGGATGGAAATTTCAAAATCAAAGGAACCAAAGAAGTGCCGTGAAAATCAATAATAGATCAAACGTAAAGAGTTTGTAACGAAATGCACGAAGCATTCAGAGTAAGGTAGACAAAGTGATGCCACAAATCCAGGTAAATTGAGTTTCCAAGGAATTTAAACGAGTTAAAGTAGCGGAGGGCTCAGGGGAGATTATTTAAGTTTCTAAAAGATGTAAAAACACAGAGAGTGTAGAAAGGATCAGGAGTCGAACGTAAAGCACAGCAGATAAGAGAACAATGATGAGAAGGAGGGCAGTCAATGCAGGGCTGAGGATGTTGTGCTTAAATACACACAGTGTACACAATGAGCTTGTAGTGCAAATTGAAACTGGCAGGTACGATGTTGTGGGTATCACAGAGACATGGCTGTAAGGGGATCCGGGCTGGGAGCTAAATATCCAAGGATACATGTCCTATCAAAAGGACTGGCAGATGGGCAGAGGGGCAAGAGTTGCCTTGTTAGTAAGAAATAAAATTCAATCAATAGCAAGAAGTGATAGAGAGTCAGTAGGTGTAGATTCTGGGTGGGTAGAGTTGAGAAACCTCAAGAAATAAAGGATCTGATGCAAGTTATGTCCAGATCTCCAAGGGTGTGGGGAAGGAAATCAATCAGGAGACAGAAAAGCCATATCCAAAATGTTATGGCAGACTTCAATGGATAGGTGGACTGGGTAGCACATCTCAAGGAAAGAATTTCATGGAATGTCTATGAGATGGTTTTTGGAGCAGCTTGTGCTTGAGCCATGATGGAACAGGCAGGTCTGGATTCAGTGATGTCTAATGAGGCAAAATTGATTAGTGAGTTTAAGGTGAAAGTATCCCTGTGGATAAATGACCATATTATGATAGAATTCCCCCTATAGTTTGAAAGGGTGAAGCTGCAATCAGATGGAACAGTATTTCAGTTGAGTCAAGGTAACTGCAAAGGCATGAGGAAGAAGCTGGCCAGAGTTGATTGGAAGGGGAGCCGAACAGGTAAGATGGTGGGGCAGCAAACAGCAGAGTTTCTGGGGGTAATTCAGGAAGCAGAGCAGGAACTCATCCCAAAAAAGAAGAAACATACGAAAGGGAGAACATTCAACCATGGCTGATGAGGGAGGTCAAGGACAGCATAATTGCAAAAGAAAAGGTATACAATATGGTGGAGAATAGTGGGAAGCCAGAATTTTAGGTAGTCTTATAAAATCTGTAGAGGACAATGGAAAAAGCATTAAGGATGGGGAAGGTGAAATGTGGGGGTAAGCGCGCCAGTAATACAAAGAAAATTGTAATAGTTTTATCAGATATATAAAAAGGAAGAGGGAGGCAAAAATAGACATTGGATCACTGGAAAATGAGGCTGGAGAAAGAATAATAGAAATAGCAAAGGAATTAAATAGATATTTTACATCAGTCTGCACCATGGAAAACAACAGCAGCATACCAGTACTTCAAAACTGTAAGGGGGCAGAGGGGAGTGTAGTGGCCATCACTATTAAGGAGGTAATGGGGAAGATGGTAGGTTTGAATGTGGATAACTCACCCAGAGTGGATGAACTTCATCACTGTGTTCTGAAGGAGATCGCTGAGGAGATTGTGGAGGCATTGGTAATGATCTTTCAGGAATCAATGGAGTCGGGGTTGTCGGTGGGGTGAGGAGGAATTTGGTGGGGGCAAGGGAATAGAAAATGGCTCCCATAACAGCCCTGTTTAAGAAGGGAGGGAGTTGGAAGATGGGAAATTATAGGTCAGTTAGCCTGGACTATTGTTGGTAAGGTTTTAGACTTCAATTTAAGGATGAAATTGCAGAACTTGGAAGTGCAATGGGAAAATAGGGCTGAATCATCACGGCTTCATCAAGGGGAGGTCATGCCTGGCAAATCTGTTAGAATTCTTTGAGGAGGCAATGAGCCAGTCAGCCAAAGGAGAGTCTGAGGAAGTAATCTATTTGGATTTTCCAGAATGCCTTTGACATAAGTTAAGAGCCCATAGTGTTAGGGGCAATGTACTGGCATGGACTGAGGACGGACAGGTTGGCAGAAAGCAGAGAATGAGGAAAAATGGCCGCTGGTGACGAGTAGAGTTCTGCATGTGTCAATGTTGGGACCTTAACTATTCACGTCATACATGAAGAAAGTGAAGACATTGTTGCTAAGTTTGCAGACGACATGAGGTGGAGGGACAGGTAGTCTTGAGGAAGTGGGAAGGCTGAAAAAGGTCCTGGATAGGCTGGGAGAGTGGGCAAAGAAGTGGCAGATAGAATGCAATGTGTTACAGTGTGAGGTTATGCACTTTGGGAGGAAGAAGAAACGCAAAGACTGTTTGCTAAATGAGGAAAGCCTTTGGAAATCTAAAGCATAAAACTCATAGCCTTCGGAAATCTAAAGCACAACCCTCATTCAGGTTTCTCTTCAGGTGAACAGGCAGGTTCAGTTAGTGCTTGGGAAGGTCCATGAAATGATAGCATTCATTTCAATAGGGCCAGAATACAAGGGCAGAAATGTATTGCTGAGGCTGAGTAAGGCTCTGGTCACACTGCATTTGGAATATTGTGAGCAGTTTGGGACCTATATTCTAAGAAACGATGAGCGGGCATTGCAGGGGTTTACATGAATGATCCTGGGGATGAAGACTTGTCATGTGAGGCGTGGTTGAGGACTCTGGGTCAGCACTCGATGGAGTTTAGAAGGATTAGGAGGGATCTTATTGAAATTTGCTGAATAATGATCAACCTGGATAGAGTGGTTATGGAAAAGATGTTTCCAAAAACAGGAGAGACTCGGTAACCAAGGCACAGCCTCAGAATGAAGGGCCGTCACTTTTGAGCTGAGATAAGGAGGAATTTCTTCAGCCAGAGGGTGGTGAATCTGTGGAACTCATTGTTACAGAGGGCAGTGGAGGCCAAGTCACTGAGTGTATTTAAGACAGAGATAGATAGGTTCGTGATTGTTAAGGGGATCGAACGTTCCTGTGGAGTAGGCAGGAGAATGGGGAAGAGAAGCATATCTGCCAAGATCAAATGGCAGAGCAGATTCAATGGGCTGAATGGCTGATTTCTGCTCCTATTTCTTAAAGTCTTCTGGAGAGTTTCCCCAAAACCCTGGAACATTGAACCCACTGGACTGTGAGCCCTGCTGTAACTGTTTGTTATCAGAACTTTGCCAAGAGATGACCAAAGGGTGAAGAGAGTGCGGGAACTTCAGAATGTTTCCTAGCTCCTGGAATGCCAGAGTACAGGAAGTGTGGTCAGTGACAGCAGTTGGAGCTCCGGGTTCTGGAGCTTGAGCAGCAGCTGGTGTCAGTGCGGAAAGTCCGTGAGGCAGAGAGCTCCGTGGAGAGCACGTTTCTAGATGTGGTCACTCTGCAGCTTTAGAGTCTTCAGGGAAAGAGGGAATGGGGGAGCAGCAGACAGTCCAAGAGGACCAAGCAGCTAGGAGAGGAATCCCCTGGGTGCATCCCACTCTCCAACCGGAATTCAGTTCAGAATCCTGATGAGAATGATGGTTCATCTCTGAAGTGCAGCCAGAGCCAAGTCCCTGGCACCAAGGTGGAGGGTTCAGCTGTACAGGGGGCACAAGTAAGACTGGAAGAACGATAGTGAGAGGAGATTCGAGTTTGAGGACAATCGATAGATGTGTCAGCAGCTGCAGATGGGAATCCAGGATGGTGTGTTGTCTCCCTGGTGCCAGTGTCAAAGATGTCTCTGAGCGGCTGCAGAGCACCCTGAGGGGAGAGGGGTAAACAGTCAGCAGTCGTGGTCCACATCGGACCCAGTGACAGCGGGAGAAAAGGGATGTGGTCCTGCAGTCAGACTTTAGGGGGCTCTGGAAGGAATTAGCACTGGGAGCTCAAAGGTAGGAATCTCCGGATTGCTCCCAGTGCCCCACTCAAGTGGAAATAGGAACAGGAGGATAACACAGGTAAATGTGAAGCTGGAAAAAGGATCCAGGTTGGAGGACTTTAGATTCTTGGGACATTGGGACTGTGTCCGGGGGAGATGGGACCTGGACAGACCAGACAACTTTGTTCCTGAACAGAGCTGGGACTGAGTTCCTTTGGGATGATTTACCAGTGCTGTTGGAGAGGGTTTAAGCTAACTTGGCAGGGCTGTGGGAGCCAGGGGGAAATAACAGAGAGGAACACCAAGGACCACAGAATCTTCCGTGCAGTCAATAAGTCACCACCCAGTGGGAAGGATGCAGAGGAATACAAGTGCAAGGAATTTACAGATAGCTGCAAACGTGATAGTGTCATTATAAATGGCTCTTTATTTTTTGAATATAGACTGGGGTAGTAGCAGTGGAACAGGCAGGGAGGGGCCAGAGTTGTGAAAGTTTGTTCAGATGAATTTTCAGGGTGGCATTGTGTCCAGTGAAGAAGGCTGTCTAAGAGTACAATGGGCTCTTGACCAACTGGGCCAGTGGCCTGAGGAATAGGAGATGGAGCTTAATTCAGATAAATGTGAGTGCTGTACTTTGCAAAGCCAAACGAAGGCAGTACTTTTACGGTTAATGGTAGGGCCCTGCGGAGTGTTGCTGAACAAAGAGACCGAGGGGAGAACGTGCAGGTGCAGGTGCATTATTCCTTTACAGTGGAGTCACAGGTAGACAGGGAGATGAAGAAGGTGTTGGGTATGCTTGATTTTATTGGCCACTGCATTGAGTGTAGGAGTTGGGACATCATTTTGCAGCTGTACAGCAGTTGCTGAGGCCAGGCATTTGGGAATAATGTGCACAATTCTGATCATCCTGAGATAGGAAGGATGTTGTTAAACTTAAAAGGCAGCGGAAAAGATTTTCAAGGAGGTGGCCAGGAATTGGGGGGTTTCAGCTGTTGGGAGAGGCTGAAGAAATGGGCCTATTTTCCCTGCAGCATCTAAGGCCTCGGGGTGACCTTAAAGATGTGCATAAAATCATGAGGGGCATGGACAGGGTGTATATCCAAGCTCTTTTCCTTGGTAAGGGGAGTCCAAAACAAGATGGCATAGGTTTAAGGTGAGAGGCAAAAGAGTCAAAAGGGACCTGAGCGGTAACTTATCACACAGAGGGTGGTGTGTGTCTGGATGGAGCTGCCAGAGAAAGTGTTGGAGGCGGATAAAATTACACCATTTAAAACACATTGGGATGGGAACATAGATAGGAGGGGTTGAAAGGGATGTAAGCCAAATTCTGGCAAATGGGATGAGGTCATTTAGGATATATGTTTAACACGGGCAAGTTGGACTGAAATGTCTGTTTCCACGCTGTATGACTCCATGACTATGAGCAGCTAGAAAAGCTGAGACTTTTTTTCCTCAAGTGTAAGAGTCTGAGGAGTGACAACATAGAGGTTTATTAAATCATGAGGGACGTAGATAATGTGAATCATTCAGAAAGCAGGTGAATGTTTTGGAGAAATGGCAAAAAATATTCCCAAAGATCATTCCAGGGATGAGGAACATCAGTTCTGAAGATAGTTTGGGGAATTTGGGACTGTCTTCTTTGGAGAAGGCTGAAAGAAGGTTTGTTCGAGGCATTAAAATCAGGAGGGGCCGAGATACAGTAACTAAGGAGAAAATGTTCCCAATTGAGAAAGGATTGAGATTGAAAGACCACAGATTGAAAGTAATTGGGAAAAGTAACAAAAGTGAGATGGGGAACAACATTTTTGGCCAACAAGTGGACAAGATCTGGAATATACTGCCTGAGAGTGTGGTGGAGGCAGCTTCAATTGAAACATTCCGAAGGGAATGAGACTGTTATTTGAAAAGGAACAATGTGCAGGGTAACAGGGATAAGGCAGGAGAATAACATTCAATGAATTGCTCATTCAGAGAGCTGGTCCAGACAGGATGGGCAGAATGGCCTCCTTGTGCACTGAAACAATTCTGTGATTATGTGATTGAGCAGAGTAAAATCTGGGGGAGGTGGGAGCTCGGTGTCTCACTGTGCTGCTGCTGCTGCTGCTGCTGCTGCTGCTTCTGAGGTCAGTGAGATCAGAGACTGGGACATCAAACTCTGCCCGTGCCTGTCACACTGAGACTGACAGGAGGCTACTCACTGATTTCACTCCATGCTGCAGGAATGGGACCACAGGCTGCAAATGGACAGAACTCCTCCACACGGTGAGTAACACTGACTGACTTATATCTTGCTTTTTCACGGGGTTATAGGACTAAAGAGATACAGGTGTACACCGTATGGGGGGACGTGGTGTTTCTCAATAAAATGTTTCCTTCACTGAAACACTTCAACAATTCAGTATTTGTGTTTTATAAATTGTGGTTAGAGATTGAAAGGGTTAATAATGGAGGATTGAGATTTAGTTACTCAGTCTGAGCTTGGTTCCTTTACAGAACGTAAGGCCAGCTGTAGTACTGAACGTTGCTGATTGTCAGGAAGAAACTGGTCCCTGGTCTACTCGCTCGGAGACTTCTGTGAATCGAGTTGTGCACTGTAGATCAGGAGAGAGGGTTTCTGATCTTCTCTCTGCTGGTACCAAGCAATGTAGTTGCTACTGCTTTGACTGGCCGTACAGGTGATGGTTGCTGTCTGGCCCAGTCCCACTGACAGCACCGGGGGAGACTGGGTCCTGATGATGTCCCCACTGATACCTGAGGGATCAGAGAGGAACACAGTGAAGTCAGAACTTTCACAGAAAGAGCCTGTCAAATGAGAGATTGTTGGAGACACTGAGCAATCCTCTGGTTTCAGCATTTTCCCTTCAATCACAAGTCAGTTGAATTGGAGTGAAATGAAGAGCAGCTAAAGATTCAAGGTGGAAGGAGAGAGATTTGTACCTGTGACACAGAATGCCAGGGGTCAGATCAGCTAGATGTATGAAATCATGGTGTGTGCTCCTGTCCCTGTGCCTGGTTCCTGATAAACTCAGCCTTCACTGGGCTCTGCTTTATAAAGCTGCAGCCTGTGAGAGTCTGACTGGGTGTTCCTCAGTATGTAAATGGCATCAGGCAGAGTCAGCCACGTCAGCCCCTCACACTTCCTCTTCTCTCTCTCTCTCTCTCTCTATATATCTCTCTCTGTCTCAGAGAGTCATTGATGTGAACAGCACTGAATGAGGCCATTTGGCCCATTGTGAACGTGCTGTTAAACAAAGATCTGATGACACTCATCCCACCCTCCAGCTCTTGGCCCATTACCCTGGCGCCTACAGCAACACAAGGGAATATCGAAACACTGCTCCAATGTCACGAGAGTTTGTGACTCAACCAGCCTTTCAGGCAGTGAGTTCCAGACTCTCACCACCCTCAGGGTGAAAACATTTCTCCCTAACTCTCCTCTCACTCTCCAACTCGATTGGGCCTGGACTCAGAAGGATAAGAGGGGATCTGATTGAAATGTATAATATTCTAACAGGGCTGGGCAGGGATGAAGTTTCCCCTGGTTGGGGAGTCTGGAACCAGGTGGACAGTCTCAGGGGGATACGGGGTAGACCATTTCAGACTGAGATGAGGAAACATTTCTTCACTCAGAGGGTGGTCGATCTGTGGAATTATCTTCCACTGAAGGCTATGGAGGACAAGGAACTGAATGTATTCAAGAGAAAGAGAGAGATATATTTGTTTTGCATTTTAACAGTATGAAGGGAATGGGGAGAAAGTAGGAAGGTGACTTCAACAGAGAGGATCAGCCATGATCATACTGAATGACAGAGCAGTCTCAAAGGGCCGAATGGCCTACTCCTGCAGCAGTTTCTATGTGTCCATGTCTGTTTTTTCTTCAATCTCTGTCCCTGGTTATTGAGTCCTTGACTCTTGTAAAAATTGCCTTCCTCCTCACCCTATCACTGCCCTGAATAATCTTATCCCCCGCTATCAGGTCCCCTGCTGCAAGGAAAACAACCCCAACCTTTCCAAACTTTCCCCACAGCTGACCCTCCATCCCAGGCAGCATCCTGGGAAATGTCTGCACCCTCTCAAGTACAATCACATCCTTCCCAGAATGTGGTGACCACGACCTTCCCCTCTGTCTCTCTCTTTCTCTCTCACTCTGTCTCGTAGCCACTCTCTCCAACTTACACTTGCTCACTCCGTCTCATAATCTCTATTTCTGCATCTTTCTCTCACTATCACTCGCTCCATCGATCGCTTCAATTGAAAGCCTCCATATATTAATTGCCCCTCTCCATTCCTCTCTCTGTCACTCCATCCCTCTCTGCATCCCAATCTACAGTTTCCCTCCTCCCTCTCTGTCATTCTGTCTCTTATCATACTCATGTCTCTCTCTCTCTGTCTTTCTCTCACTCACACACACACACACACAAACACAAACTCACACACTCAAACCTTCCCACTCTTTCTTGATTCCCTTCACTCTTGGTATCACACCCATCCTATCTCTTTCTCTCTATCCTCCCTATCAGTCACATCTTGTTTCTCTCTCTCTGTCCCTCAACCACACCACTTCTACCTCCCTCTACCTCTCTCGGTCCCTTCACATATCTCACACTGTCTCAAATGCCCCTCCCTCTATCGCTCGATCACACACACAATTTGCCTTTACCTCTCTCTCTGTCTCGCTTCTCTGTCTTTCTCACAGTGTCCCAGGTGGTTACAGTTGAATTCAGGATAAATCTCCCTCTGCTCTGCCCCACTAATGGATGTTAACCCTTGACCCAGAAGCGTGTCTTTTCCTGGAGTAACTCCCCAATTCTCACATTGACCAGGGTTTGACCTCGTTCAGGAAGACGGACAAATTCTTGTCAAATGAAAGGCAGTTCTGTTCTGTTGGCCTATTCTTACTGGGGACTGGTTTGGATACAAACCTCATTCCATGAAGGCCCAGAAGAGAGAGGAGATCCTCAGGCCATCAGTGTGAGCTGGAGGGACAGGACATTTTCTGACCCAGTGATCCAGCCTGTCCATCCACAACATGTTCCAATCCCTTTCCCTTTCCTTCCCCTTCCATGATCTATCTCTGAATCAGGCTGTTTGACTGGGATAAAGGTCAAAGCATCACACAGTTACAACAGAAAGGAACTGACCCCATACCCACCATGTGTTCATGACGCACCGGACTCTCCAACAGAGTCCACTAAACATGGAATTCAGTTCACAAGGCTGCTCGATAGAGAGACATGGGCCTCCTTCCCACTGAAGTTCCCAGAAAAGACCAGTAAACATGGGCTCCTTCCTGCTGGAACCTCTACGAGAGACCAGTAAACATTGGCCTACTTTTGATTTGATCCTCCAAGAGAGATCAGTGAACATGGGCCTCCTATTCATTGGACTTTCCGATTCAGACAAGTAGATGACTGAGTTTTTGAAAAAGTAATCACGAAGATAGATAAAGGGAGAGCAGTACAATCTGTCTACTTGGACTTTAGCATGGCCTTAGACAAAGTTCCTCATGGTAGATTGCTCAGTAAGATTATATCACACAGGATCCAAGCAGAGCGAGCCAATTGGATATAAAATTGGCCTGATTCTAGGAGGCAGAGGCTGGTGAGAGATGGTTGTTCTTGAGACTGGAGGCCAGTGACCAGCCATCTCCAACAAGAATCGATCCTGGATCCACTGTTGTTCGTCAGTTATATGAACAATTTGGAGAGAAAATAACAGGAATGGTCAGGAAGTTTGTGGCTGACATTAAAATTGTTGGCATCGTGGACAGGGAAGAAGGTTATCCAAGAGTCCAATGTCATCTTGATCAACTGGGCCAGTGGGTCAACAAATCCAGATGGAAATTTTGATAAATGCAAGGAGTTACATTTTGGTAAGACAAACCAGGGCAGGAATTACCCAATTAATGGTAGAGCCATGGGGAGTGTTGTTGAACAGAGAGACCGAGGATTGCAGGTACATAGTTCCTTAAAAATGGTGTCACAAGTAGACAGGGTGAAGAAGGTTTTTTTACGCTCACCTTCACTGGTCAAAGCAGGGAGTACAGGAGCTGGGACATCATGTTACAGCTGTACAAGGCATTGGGAAGGCCACATTTGGTCACTGTGTACATTTCTGTTCACCCTGCTATAGGAAGGAAGTTATTGCACTGGTTTGAATAAAAGAAAGATTAACAGGGATGTTATCAAGATTGGAGGGCTTGAATTATAAGGCGAGGATGGATATGCAAAGATGTTTTTCCAGGGAATGCAGGAGATTGAGGAGTTACCTTATAGAGGTTTATAGAATCATGAGGCTCATAGATAGGGTGAATAGCCAAAGTCTTTTCCCCAGGGTAGGAGAGTCCAGTCCTAGAAGGAATAGGTTTAAGTTGAGGTGGGAAAGAATTAGAAGGGACCTGAGAGGCAACCTTTTCACACAGAGGTTGGTGTGGATGTGTAATGAGCTGCCAGAGGAAGGGGTAGAGGGGAGTATAGTTACTACATTTCAAGGAGGTTTCTACAGCAACATGGATAGGAAGGATTCAGAGAGATTTGGACCAAACACAGGCAAATAGGATTAGTTCAGTTTTGGAAACATGTTCGGCATGGATGAGTTGAGCTGAAGGGCCTGATGCCATGCTGTAAACCTCTATGACTCTATGATGATGAATACATGGGCCACCTTCCTGCAAGACCAGTAAACATGGGCGTCCTTTCCACTGGAATCTCCAATAGACACCAATAAACATAGACCTCCTTCCCACTGGAACCTCCAACAGACACCAATAAACATAGATTTCCTTCCCACTGGAATCTCCAATAGACACCAATAAACATGGACCTCCTCCTCACTGGTTGTGTCAGGAGAGACCAGTAAACATGGGCCTCCTTCCCTCGGGACTGTCCAGTATTTGAGCTGCAAACCCCACATCCACTCCATCATGAAGATCTCTTCTTTCAATCTCAACAACACTGTCTGTCTCTGCGCGACGTCAGTCCCCGGGCCAGAGAAACTCTAATTCCTGCTTGTACCACCTCCTAACTATTGATTCCAATGTCCTCTCCCAGCTTCCTGAAGTTAAATTCCATAAACCCCAACTTGTCTGATATGGAGTGGTTCCTTCCTTGTCTGACATCTGAAGTCATTCAAGAATGGCCCCCGAACTCACTGCCAGCCAATTGCCTCCATAGCCTCCCTCCTAACTGAATCTGTGTCCTGCTGCAGACACACACTCATTCCCTCCCCCTTCCATCTTCTGTTTTTGGTCTCCTGCCCATTGCTGCTTCCTCCATCCCACCATTGACAGCAGAGCCCTCAGGCCCCAACAGCGAGCTCTCTGACCTCCTGCCCTTCATCCCTCCTCCTCTCAATTGTTGTGCTGTTGAATATATTGTTCAGTCCCACTGCTTTTGGTTTACTGTTCCCATGTCATTGATTTGCAGATTCATTCTAGTAAATCTAGTATGGCCTGTTCCCTGAGTTGGTTCAAGAGTGTTTTGCTTGAGAAAACACTTTTCTCTAAACTGGGTTGTCACTTTCTCCCAGTCCTTCTGTAAAGGTGAGACTAAGTGTGTGTAAGCTCTTATACAGCACAGACAGAGGTCCCTGGGCCAATTGTGACTGTTCGTCAAATGAGTCCAATGAGTCCCATTTATCCAGCCCTTCCTGTATAACCCTGCAATTGTTTCCTTTTCAGCTATTTCTCCAAAGGCCCTTTTGAAAGTTGCTGTTGAATCCACTTCCACTCACCTTGCAGACAGTCATCATGAACTCGCGAGATAAAAATGTTCCTATCTTCTCTCTTGTCCTTCAGACCCTTTCTGAAATGTGTGCCCTCTGGTTACTGACCCTCCTGCCTGGAGAAACAATTTGTCCTGTAATTACTGCATCCAAACTCTCTAATTGTGAACCCCTGATTGAGTGAGACCTATTTCCAGCACAGGGGGAGAACATTCAGCCTGTCAGGGAAATGCTGTCATTTCATGGAGCAATCCAGTCAGTCCCACCCCTTCCCCTACTCGACCCCCAGGGCCTTGCAGGTTTATTTCCATCAAGAGCCCATCCAATCTGTCATTGTAATCACTGAGTGTCTTCACCTGCCTCACCTGAATGGGCACTCATTTCCACGTCATTACCAATTGCTCCTAAAAACAAAGTTCTTCCTGACATCCCGTATCTCTTACCCAACAAAATGTAAGGTAATCTCAATGTGAAGATGGGATTTTGTCTCCACACAGACTGTGCGGTGGTCACTCTTACTGATACTGTCATGGACAGATACACCAGCAGCAGGCAGATTGGTGAGGGTGATAGTGAGTATGTTTTTCCCTCTTGTTGGTTCCCTCACCACCTGCCCCAGGTCCAGTCTAGCAGCTGAATCAGGTGGAACTTGACCAGCTTGCTCAGAAGTGATGCTTCTGAGCAGCTCATGATGGTGAACTTTGAAGTCCCTTACTCAGGGTATATCCTTTATCCTTCCCACCCTCAGTGCTTCCTCGAAGTGTTGTTCAACATGGAGGAGGACTGACTGCTCAGTTGAGGTTGCAGGGGAGGCCGGTGCTATGTGGTAATCCGCAGGAGGTTTCCTTCCCCCTGTTTGACCTGCTGTCATGAGGCTTCATGGGTTCCATAGTTAATGGTGAGGTCTCCCAGGGCAACTCCCTTCTGACTGTACACACCACTGTGTTGCCCCCACTGCTTGGTCGATCCTGCCAGTTAAAAACTGAATGAGGGACAATTCTGTGCAGGTTTCACAGCTTGGAGACAGAGCTGCTGCTGGATTCTGTTTCTGATCTCCAAGTGCAGGCGTGTGTGTTTGTGAGAGAGTGACTGACACTTTTTCCATCACTGTGCTGTTCCTGCAAATCAAATCCCAGAACCAACCTCCTGTGCTGTCAGATTCCAGGGAGTGCAGGCAGTTCACATTTTTCTCCCATCTCAGTAACAAACACCGAGGTCCACAGAATCCTCAGTGCAGTCAGTTAGTCACCACCCAGTGGGAAGGATGTGGACAAATACATCTGCAAGGAATTTACAGAAGCCTGCAAATATGACAGAGTCGTTTTAAATGCGGAGAAGGGGTCTTTAATTTCTGAATGTAGACTGGAATGTAATGGACAGAGAGGGGCCAGAGTTGTGAGACTGTGTTCAGGTGAATTTTCAGGTAGCATCGTGGCCAGTGAAGAAGGCTGTCTCAGAGTGCAGTAGGATCTTCATCCAATGGGCCAGTGGGCTGAGGAATGGCAGATGGAGTTTAATTCAGATAAATGTGAGTGCTGTATTTTCGTAAGATAAGGTTTTGACATAAACCTCATTCCATGAAGGCCTAGCAGAGAGAGGAGATCCTGAGGCCATCAGTGTGAGCTGGAGGGATAGGACAGGCTCTGACCCACTTATCCATCCTGTCCCATACAACATGTTCCGATCCCTTCCCCTGTCCTTCCCCTTCCATGATCAGTCTCTGATTCAGGCTGTTTGATTGGGATAAAGGTCAGAGCATCACACAGTTACAACAGAATGGAACTGACGCCACACTCACCATGGTGTCCATGATGCACTGGACACTCCACTAGAGTCCAGTAAACATTGAATTCAGTTCATGGGACTGCCCAATGGAGAGACATGGGCATACTTCCCACTGAACATCCCAAGAGAGACTAGTAAACATGGACCTCCTTCTGACTGGATCCTCCTAGAGAGACCGTAAACATGGACTTCCTTCTGACTGGATCCTCCAAGAGAGACCGTAAACATGGACTTCCTTCGGATTGGATCATCCAGTAGAGACCAGTAAGCATGGGCCTCCTTTCTATTGGACTCTCCAAAGGAGACCAGTAAACATGGACCTTTTTCCTGTTGAAACCTCCAACAGAGACCAGTAAACATAGATCTCTTTCTGACTGGATCTTCTAAGAGAGACCAGTAAACATAGACCTCCTTCTAAATGGATCTTCCAAGACAGGCCAGTAAACAAGGGCCTCCTTCTGACTGGAGCCTCCAAGTGAGACTAATAAACATAGGCCTCCTATTCACTGGAGTTTCCGATGGAGATGTGTAGATGACTGAGTTTTTGAAGAAGTATCCAAGAAGATAGATAAAGGGAGAGCGGTACACTCTGTTCACATGGAGTTAGGCAAGGCCTTAGACAAGATTCCTCATGGTAAACTGTTTAATAAGAATATATCACATAGGATCCAGGGAGAGCTCACCAATTGGATATAAAATTGGCCTGATTTTAGGAGGTAGAGGCTGGTGAGAGACGGTTGTTCTTCATACTGGAGGCCAGTGACCAGCCGTCTGCCATAAGAATCGATCCTGGACCCACTGTTGTTCATCATTTATATAAAACATTTGGATGAAAAAATAGCAGGAATGGTCAGGAAGTTTGTGTCTGACATTAAATTTGTTGGCATTGTGGACAGGGAAGAAGGTTATCCAAGAGTGCAATGTCATCTTGATCAACTGGGCCAGTGGGTCAACAAATCCAGATGGAAATTTCGTTAAATGGAAGGAATTACATTTTGGTAAGACAAACCAGGGCAGGAATTACACAATTAATGGTAGTGCAATGGGGAGTGTTCTTGAACAGAGAGACTGAGGGGTACAGGTACATAGTTCCTTGGAAGTGGGGCCACAGGTCGACAAAGTGATGAAGATGGTATTTTGCACGCTCACCTTCACTGGTCAAAGAAGGGAGTACAGGAGCTGGGACATCATGTTACAGCTGTACAAGGCATTGGGAAGGCCACATTTGGACAATGTGTATATTTCTGCTCAACCTGCTATAGGAAGGAAGTTATTACACTGGTTTGAATAAAAGGAAGATTAACAGGGATGTTTTCAAGATTGGAGGGTTTGAATTACAAGGCAAGGATGGATAGGCCGAGATATTTTTCCAGGGAATGCAGAACATTGACGGTTGACCTTACAGAAGCTTATAGAATCACGAGGGTGATAGATTTGCCCCCGGGTAGGAGAGTCCGGTACAAGAAGGAATAGGTTTAAGTTCAGAGGGTCCAGAAAGGCAACATTTTCACACAGGGGATGGTGTGTGTGTGCAATGAGCTGCCAAAGATAGTGGTAGAGGCAAGTACAATTACAACATTTCAAGGACATTTTCACAGGAACATGGAGAGGGAGGATTTTGAGAGGATTGGGCCAGACACAGGCAAATGGGACGAGTTCAGTTTTGGAAACTTGGTCAGCATGGATGAGTTGAACTGAATGGCTTGATGCCATGCTGTAAACATCTATGACTCTCAGCTGATGTATACATGGGCCATCTTCCCATAGGACTTGTAAGCATGGACCTCCTTCCCACTGGACTGTCCAGTACCTGAGCTGCAAACCCCACATCCTCTCGATCATGTAGGTCTCTTATTTCAATTTCAACAACACTGTCTGCCTCTGCACTACCTCAGCCCCTTGACCACAGAAACCCGAAATCCGCTCGTCCCACCTCCAAACTACATGATTCCAATGCCCTTTCCCAGCTTGCTAAACCCATATTCCATAAACCCCAACTTGTCTGATATAGAGTGGGTCCTTTCCTCTCTTACACCTAGTGTCGGTCCAGAATGACCCCTGACCTCACTGCCAGCCAATTACCTCCATGGCCTCCCTCCTCCATCACTCTGTGTCCTGCTGCAGACTCACATTCCCTCCCTCCCCCTTCCATCTTCTCTCTCTGGTCTCCTGCCCATTGTTGCATCCTCCATCCCACCATTGACAACAGAACCTTCAGATGCCTAGAGCATACACTCTGACCACCTGCCCTTCATCGCTTCCCCCCTTGATGATACTGCTATTGAACATACTGTTCAAACTCATTACTTTTGCTTCGTTGTTCCTTGCCATTGCATTGCCGACTTATATCAAGAAATCTCGTCTGGCCTGTTTAGAGAGTTAGTTCAAGCGCGTTTTGCTTGAGAAAAAACTCTTCTGGAAACTGCGTTGTCTCTTTCTCCCTGTCTTTGTGTAAAGGTGACACTAAGTGTGTGTAAGCTCTTATACTGCACAGAGGTCCCTAGGCCTATTGTGACTGATAGTCAAATGAGTCCAATAAGTCCCATTTACCTAGCCCTTCCTGTATAATCCTGCAATTGTTTCCTTTTCAGCTATTTCTCCAAATGCCCTTTTGAAAGTTCCTGTTGAATCCCCTTCCACTCACCTTGCAGACAGTCACCATGAACTCGCTGGATAAAAATGTTCCTATCTTCTCTCTTGTCCTTCAGACCTTTTCTGAAAAGTGTGCCCTCTGGTGACTGACCCTCCGGCCTGGATAAACAATTTGTCCTGATTTTACTGCATCCAAACTCTCTAATTGTAAACCCCTCATTGAGTGAGACCTATTTCCAGCACAGGGGGAGAACAGTCAGCCTGCCAGGGAAACGCTGTCATTTCATGGAGCAATCCAGTCAGTCCCACCCCCTCCCCTACTCGACCCCAAGGGCCTTGCAGGTTTATTTCCATCAAGAGCCCATCCAATCTGTCATTGTAATCACTTAGTGTCTTCACCTGCCTCACCTGAATGGGCACGAATTTCCACGTCATTACCAATTGCTGCGAAAAACAAAGTCCTTCCTGCTATCCCACATCTCTTACCCAACAAAATGTAAGGTAATCTCAATGTGAAGATGGGATATTGTCTCCACACGGACTGTGCAGTGGTCACTCTTACTGATACTGTCATGGACAGATACACCAGCAGCAGGCAGATTGGTGAGGATGATAGTGAGGATTTTTTTCCCTCTTGTTGGTTCCCTCACCACCCGCCCCAGGTCCAGTCGAGCAGCTGAATCAGGTGGAACTTGACGAGCTTGCTCAGCAGTGATGCTCCTGAGCAGCTCTTGATTGTGGACTTTGAAGTCCCTTACTCAGGGGATATCCTTTATCCTTCCCACCCTCAGTGCTCCCTCCAAGTGTTGTTCAACATGGAGGAGGACTGACTGCTCAGTTGAGGTTGGAGGGGATGCCGGTGCTATGTGGTAATCAGCAGGAGGTTTCCTTCCCCCTGTTTGACCTGCTGTCATGAGGTTTAATGGGTTCCATAGTTAATGGTGAGGTCTCCCAGGGCAACTCCCTTCCGACTGTACACACCACTGTGTTGCCTCCCCTGCTTGGTCTATCCTGCCAGTTAACAACTGAATGAGGGAACAATTCTGTGCAGGTTTCACAGCTTGGAGACAGAGCTGCTGCTGGATTCTGTTTCTGATCTCCAAGTGCAGGCGTGTGTGTTTGTGAGAGAGTGACTGACAATGTTTCCATTACTGTGCTTTTTCAGCAAAACAAATCCCAGAACCAGCCTCCTGTGCTGTCAGATTCCAGGGAGTGCAGATGGTTTAGTTTTCTCCCATCTCAGTAACAAACATCCAGCTGCTCCGAACTCCTTCTTTCACTTCCTCTTTTGGTGACGTTTCAACTTTGCGATGTGACAGTCTTTGCATTTATTTTCTACACTGGGGCTTTTTGCTGTGGTCAGAATCTCTAATAATAAGTGTTCAATCAGTGACAATCACAGCAGCTAAGAGCAGTCAGGACTGAGGAACCAGGCTCACTGGGAAACATATTGGTAAGATCAAAGCCATCCTCTTCATCTCCTGGTACAAACTCCATCTCTCTCCCTGGCGGTCTGCTGCACAACCAGACACTTTACAAACATGGCCACATCTCTGAGAATGATCTGAGCCCAATATCCTCCATATTAAAGAGACCAGCCACTGAAAATCTCAGTCATGCCGGTGGGACTCTAAACATGACTATTCCAATGTTGTTCTGGCACACATCACAGCAATCGCCCTCTGTAACCTTCAGTTCATCCCAAATTCTGATGCCTGTATCCAAACTTGCATCAAGTCCTGTTCCCCCAACCCCCGCACCCTGTGTCTACATCGGCTCTTCTCCAGCAACACCTTGATTTTCAAGTTCTCATCCTTGTTCGCAAATCCCTCTCTGTCCTTATGTCTGTAATCTCCTCCAAGCTGACTCAGTCAGTGTGATCAACCATTTTGGATGTATGGCTCTCTGTTTCTGCATCCAAGTCATTGAGAAATATCATAAAAAGCTGAAATAGTGAAACAGAGAGATCTTGGAGTTCAGGTACACAGTTCTCTGGAAGTTGAGTCACAGTTCGAAAGGGCAGTGAGGAAGGCTTTTGACACACTGGCCTTCATCAGTCAGGGCATTGACTATAGAAGTTGAGAAGTTATGTTACAATTGTACAGAACGTTGGTGAGGTCGCACTTGGAGTATTTGGTCACCTTGTTATAGGATGGACATTATTAAACTGGAACGAGTTCAGAGGAAATGTACATGCATGTTGCCAGGACTCAACAATCTGAGTTTTTGTGAGAGGTTGGACAAGCTAGGATTTTTTCTGAGAGTGTAGGAGACTTAGGGGTTTTTTTTTTAGAAGTGTATAAGACCTTAAGAGACATGGATAGGGTGAGTGCCCTCAGTCTCTTTCCCAGGGTTGGGGAATTGAGGATGAGAGAGCATCAGTTTTAGGTTAGAGGGGAAAGAATAAAATGGAACCTGAGGGGCAACTTGTTTACACAGAGGGTGGCACACATGTGGAGTTAGCGGTAAGTGGAAGGGATTGAGGCGGGTATATTAACAACTTTTGGAAAGGCATGTGGACATATACATGGATAGGAAAGGTTCGGAGGATATGGGCCAAATGCAGGGAAATGGGGTTAGCATGGATGGACATTTTGGTCAGCATGGACCAGTGTGGACCAAAAAGCCTGCCTCTGTGCTGCAGGACTCAATGACTCTTTGACTCTATAATTCCATAGGTTTCCATGTTTATGGACATTCACTCAAACACAGAAACAAAGGAACTAGGAGCAGGAGTAGGCCATTCAGCCCTTCGGGTGAGTTCTGCCATTCAATATGACCAAGGCTGATGATCCAATTTAGTCCCCTGTTCCCACCTTTTCCCCATAACCTTAATCCCTTGAGTCTTAAGTCCCTTTAGACCTATCTCCTTCTTGAAAACGTTTGATATTTTGGTCTCAACGCTTTCTGTGATAGAATATTCCACAAGCTTCCCATTCTCTGGCTAAAGAAATGTCTCCTCATCTCAGTCTGAAATAACCTTTCCCTTTTCGTCAAAAAGTAATTCCTGGTTCTGGATTCTCCAGTGATCAGGAACACACTTCCTGTGTTTTTCTGGTCTTGTCCTGTTAGGATTTTAAAGATTCCAATGTGATTCCTCTCAACCTTCTTATCTCCAGTGAATATAATCCTAAATGGTTCAGTTTCTCATCAGTTCTAAGTGCTGTCATCCCAGGAATCAGTCTGGTAAACCTTCACTGCCCTCCCTCCACAGCCAGAACATCCTTCCTCAGATAAGGAGACCAAAGCTGCACTTAATACAATCACAAAATCACACAGTTCAGAAGAGGCCCTTCAGCCCATTAACTGTGTACCAGCCAAACAACACTAAACTTACACCAATCCCACTTTCCAACATGAGGCCCATGGCTTGAATGTTATGACATTTCACATGCTCATCCAAGTAGTTTTTAAAGTTTGTGAGTTTCCCACGTCAACTAACCTCCCACGCTGTGCGTTCCAGACCCCCACCACCCTCTGGGTAAAAAAACACTTTCCTCAAAGCATCTTGAAGCCTCCTATCTTTCACATTGAATGTGAGCCAACTTGTTATTGACCCTCCCATGAAGGAGAACAGCTGCTTTCTCTCCACCCTGTCCATTCCCCTCATAACGTTGTACACCTCGATCAGGTCCCCCCTCCACCTTCTCTGCTTTGAAGAAAACAACCCGAGCTGATCCAATTTCTCTTCATCACTGAGAGGTTCCATCCCACACAACATCCTGGTGATTCCCCTCTGCACCCCATCCAGTGCAATCACATCCTTCCTACAGTGTGGTGACCTGAACTGCACACAGTACTCCAGTTGTGGCCTAACCAATGTTCTGCTTAACTGCAACGTATCCTCCTGCTTTTATAGCCAATACCTGAAATGACAAAGGCAAGTGTCCCCTGTGCCTTCCTAAGTGGTCTGTTAACCTGTCTTGCCACATTCAGGGATCAGTGGACAAGTACCCCAAGATTACTCTGTTCCTTTGAGCTTTCTCAGGTCCAAGGGACAAAGAAAATTACAAAACAGGAACAGGCCCTTCGGCCCTCCAAGCCTGCGCTGATCCACACCTTCTATCTAGACCTATCATCAAATTTCCAAGGATTTGTATCCCTCTGCTCCCTGCCCATTCATGCATCTATCTCGATACATCTTTAATGATGCCATCATGCCCGCCTCTACCACTTCCGCTACCAACCACTCTCTGCGTAAAGAACTTTCCACACATATCTCCCTTAAACGTTTCTCCTCTCACCTTGAACCCATGGTCCCTAGTAATTGAGCCCCTCACTCTGGGAAAAATCCTCTTGCTATCCACCCTCTTTATAGCTCACATGATTTTGTAGACCTCTAGCAGGTCCTCCCTCAATCTTCAACTTTCTATTGAAAATAATGCTAATCTACTTAACCTCTCTTCAGAGCTCATGCCCTCCATATGAGACAATTCTGGTTAACCTCCTCTGCACCCTCTCCAAGCATCCACATCCTTCTGGTAATGTCGTGACCAGAACTGTATGCAGCATTCCAAATGTGGCCAAGCGAAAGTCCGATACAATTCTAACATGACTTGCCTACTCTTGTACCCGAACCGATGAAGGAAAGCATGCCATCTGCCTCCTTGACCACTCTATCAACCTGCATTACCACCTTCATGGTACAATGGACCCGAACATCCAGATCTCTCTGTCCATCAATTTTCCCCCGGGCTTCTCATTCACCGTATAGTTTACTCCAGAATTGGATCTTCCAAAATTCATCAGATCACATTTGCCCAGATTGAACTCCATCTGTCCGTTTCTCTGCCCAGCTCTCCAATCTATCTATATTCTGCTACGTTCTCTGATAGTCCCCTGCTACTCCACTAATCTAAGTGTCATCTGCAAACTTGTTAATCAGACCACCTATACCTTCATCCAGATCATTTATATCTATCATAAACAAGAGTGCTCCCAGAATGGATTCCTGTTCTCCATTTTGAGAAACTCCCTACCACTACTCCTGTCTGTCTCCCGTTGCCCAGCCTGTTCTCTATCCATCTAGTGAGTACACCCTAAACCCCATGTGACTTTAATTTCTCCATCAGGTTACATGGGGAACGTTATCAAACACATTACTGAAGGCCATGTGTATGACATCTACAGTTCTTCCCTAATCTATCAATTTTGTCACTTCTTCAAAAAATTCTACAAAGTAGGTAAGACATGACATTCCCTGCACAAAATCATGCTTCCGATCAGAGATACATCCATTTTCTTCCAAATCAGTATCTGCTCCAGCAGCTTCCCTTCCACTGACGTCAGGCTCACCGCTTGATAATTACCTGGATTATCCTTGCTACTCTTCTTATACAATTGGACAACATTAGCTCTTCTCCAGTCCTCTGGGACCTCAACAGTGTTCAAGGTTGCCAGAAAGATATCTCTTAAGGCCCAGCTTCAACTTCAACATCCATTTTTTCCCTCTCCTTGGTGAATACCAAAACAAACTACTCATGAAGAATCTCTCTCATTTTCCCTGACTCCATGCATAACTTTCCTCTGTCCTTGAGTGGGCCAGCCAACTCTAGTCATCCTCTTGTTCCTTCTATATGAATAAAAGGCTTTCGGATTTTCCTTAACCCTGTTTGCTAATGATATTTCGTGACCAATTTTTATTCCTCATTTCAGATCAGTCCTAGTTTCCCAATATTCTTCCAAAGCTTTGTCTGTTGTCAGCCACCTAGACCTTATATATGCTTCCTTTTTCCTCTCAGCTAGTCTTACAATTTTACCTGTCCTCTAGAGTTCCCTTATCTTGCCATTGCAATCTCTTATTTTCACAGGGACATGTCTGTCCTGCATTCTAATCAACCTCTCTTTAAAAGCCTCCCAGATATCAAATGTGGATTTACCCTCAAACAGCTACTCCCAATCTACATTCCCCAGTTTCTGCCAAATTTTCCTATAGTTGGCCTTTCTCCAGTTTAGCCCTCTTCCTTTCAGACCACTCTCATCTTTGTCCATGTGCATTCTAAAAACTCACGGAATTGGGGTCACTGTTCCCAATGTAATCCCCGACTGAGATTTCAACCACCTGGCTGGGCTCATTCCCCAACACTAGGTCCAGTATGGCCCCTTCCTGAGTTGAACTATTTACATACTATGTAAAATCCTCCTGGGTGCTCCTTACAAATTCTGCTCTGTCTAAGCCTGTAACTTTAAGTGAATCCCCGTCAATGTTGGGAAAATTAAAATCTCCCCATCACCACCACCCTGTTGCTCCTACAATTTCCATAATCTGTTCACACATTTGACCGCTATCTCGTGCTCGCTGTTGGGAGGCCTGTAGTACAGCCCCAGCATTGTTACTGCACCCTTCCTGTTTCTGAGGTCTGCCCAAATTGCTCCACTGCTCAAGTCCTCCATAGTGCCTTCCTTCAGCACAGCTGTGATATCCTCTCTGACCAATAACTCCTCTACCCCTTTTACCTCCCTCTCAAACCCATCTGAAACATCTGTATCCTGGGATATTTAGTTGCCAATCTTGCCTTTCCCTCAACCAAGTCTCAGTAATAGCAATAACATCATACTACCAGGAAAAAATCCAAGCCCTGAATTCCTCTGCCTTACCTACTACCCTTCTTGCATTAAAACAAATGCACCTCAGACCACCTGTCCCTTTGCGATCATCATCTACCTTTTCTTACCCTTAAATGTTGCTATTGTACCAGCCTCCACCACTCCGTCTGGCAGCTCATTCCATATATGTACCAACCTCTGTGTGAAAAAGTTGCCCCTTACATCTCTTTTATATCTTTCCCCTCTCATCCTAAACCTATGCCCTCTAGTTCTGGACTCCCCCACCCCAGGGAAAAGACTTTGTCTATTTATCCTATCCATGCCCCTCATAATTTTGTTGAAATATTCTGGTCTCTTGCTATTGAAAAGATGTTGTGAAACTTGAAAGAGTTCAGAAAAGATTTACAAGGATGTTGCCAGGATTGGAGGATTTGGGCTACAGGGAGAAGCTGAACAGGCTGGGGCTGTTTTCCCTGGAGCATCGAAAGCTGAGGGCTGGCCTTATTGAAGAGTCAATGGCTGAGTATTTTGGAGATAGTGAACATAACTCCGTAAGTTTCCTAATTATTATGGAAAGGAATAAGGATCGTGCAGAAGTTCAGGGTCTAAAGTGAGGGCAATTAAAATTTCATTAGACAGAATATGGCAAATATAGACTGGGAGCAGTTACTTGCAGGTCAGTCTCCATTTGGAAAGTGGGTATCTTTTTAATGTAGTTCAGGGCCATCTCAGAAAGAAAGGCAAGGACTGCAACTCCTGGGATCTTGGATGTCAAGGGACATGGATAGTTTGAGAAAGAGAAAGGAGGAAGCATATGCAAAGTACAGAGCATCAAAAAGAGGGGAGGCCCTTCAGGAGGAGAGAAAGTGTGGGGAGGTGCTTAAAAAAATAGGAGGACAAAGAGGATCCATAAAATATCTTTGGCAACCTGATCCCCTCACCCCAAAATACTTTGGAAAGTGGCACAAGGAAGAATAGATGCACTCGTGGTCACCTTTCAAAATTCTAGACTCTGGAGCAGTTCCTATGTATTGGAGAGTGGTTAACATAACCCCACTTTTAAGAAGGGAGGCAAAGACCGGTTAGCTTGACATCAGTAGTGAGGGAAATACTGGAGTCCATTATAAAAGATTTGCAGCAAATTTTGTTGTAACCTGCACCTTATAAACTCGCACTCTTGACAAACCGGCAAAAGTTATATCCCTCAAATGCCGGAAAGTTTATTAATATATCATTCTATCCAATTGTTATACATTTACAATATATTAACTTAAGTATAAATATACTTGTTTTTCTACTGAATGGCCACATGAAATACCGACAGTTGATTCAATTTCGAGTCAATTTCTCCTCAAACACAGTGACCTGCCGCAATGCCCGGGTAATCAGGTGAGAGTGTGAGTGAGAAGGATATGGGGAGGAAGTGGGCTATTCTCGATACAAAGCATTGCTGACCACAATCATCATTTAATGGCCTGCTGGGTGTAGCTTGTCAGGAGCTGAACAAGAAAGAAAGAGTCATGAAGCTGAACAGGAAAGTTTGCAATTAAAGATGCCCCAAGTTAAGTACATAAGTCACATACTGAGAGCAAAAGGATTTGCCTGGATTCTGGAAAGGTAGGAGTGTTAGCAGTGATGTGATGACTAGCAGATGTGAAAACAGTGGAAGGATTTGTTGGATTCATCAAATATGAAGTGCCAATTTCTAATTAGAGTGACAATCACGATGCAAGCCAACTATTCCCATCCGAACAGCTGGTATTATTGGACAACACAGATCTCAGAACAAACCCAAAAACTGCTGAAGAAATGCAGTCGGTCTGCAGCATCTGTAGAGCATAATCACGCAAAGGCAAGTTGGGAAGTTGATGGTGAAGGGTTGTCTTTGTAATTGGAAGCCTGTGACCAGTGGTGTATGACAGGGATTGGGGCTGCGAGCCTTTCTCTTGCGAATGTACCTTAATGAATTGACTGTGATTGTATAATTAGGAAGTTGTCAGATGCCACATAAATTGGTGGTGTTGTTGATATTGATTTGATTTTTATTTTATTGTTACATGGATTCAAGTACAAAAGTATTGGAGTACAGTAAAAAGTATGAGATGTCACCTTGTAAGGAGCCACCTGAGGTACAAGGACCGAGATACAGAATCTTATGAACAAGGTAAAAAGAAAGAATAAGTTTTAAAGTTACATGTCACAGACATCTTGACCATTTTAGTTTTAAGAAGAATATAAAGAAATAAATCATTATTTCAATCATTACAGTGTTTTTTAAGCGCTTAACTACCGTCGGATAGTACTTTGAGTCATCACTTCGAGACCAGAAGGCAAACTGAGGCTGTGCTGGGCTGAAAGACAACCTTATACAGCAAAAGATCACCCTGCGGGCCAAGAGACAACCACGCTGGGCCACTGAGAGATTGCCATGCTAGGCCGCGATTCCATCACGCTGGAGTGACAGATGAGCATACTGAGCCGAGAGGTCACCACATTAAACTGAGAGCCCAACACGTCAGACCGAGAGTCTGCCTCACCGAGCTGGGAGATCTCTCTGCCAGGTCAGGACTCTGACACACCAAGTCAAGAGGCTGCAACACTGGGGCTGCACTGTATAGAGGACTGGCAAGTGAAGCTGGGAGTCCGTGGCTGGGAGAGAAACGAAGAGAGAACGACAAAAGAAAAACACAAAAGAAAATAAAAACCAGTGGAAGAAAAAGCAGAAAAGGAAACATATGGAGCAGGTGAACTTGGTCTGAAGAGTCCTACTGTGCTGCCATCTTGGATGACTGGGTCTCAGTCTACAGTCTGATATTGATAAGCTGGTAAATTGGGCTGAGCAATGTCAGATGGAATTTAATCCTGATAAGTGTGAGGTGGTCCAATTTGGAAGGTCTAATAAGGGAAGGATATACACAATGAAAGTTATGTGCCTTGGGTGTCCTTGTGCATGAATCACAGAGGGTTGGTCTGCAGGTACAACAAGCAATTAGGAAGGCAAATGGAATTTTGTCCTTCATTGCGAAAGGGATTGAGTTTAAAAAGCAGAGAGGTTATGTTGCAGCTGTATAGGGTGCTGGTGAGGCCACACCTGGAGTACTTCGTGCAGTTTTGGTCTCCTTACTTGAGAAAGGATGTACTGGCACTCGAAGGGGTGCAGAGAAGTTTGATTCCAGGGTTGAGGGGGTTGGCTTATGAGGAGAGACTGAGTAGACTGGCATTGGAACTGAGAAGAATGAGGGGGATCTTATAGAAACATAAAATTATGAAGAGAATAGATAAGACAGAAGTAGAGAGAATATTTCCACTGGCAGGTGAATCTTGGACAAGAGGGCATCACCTCAAAATTAAGGGGAGCAGATATGGATTGAATTGAGAAGGAACTTCTTCACCCAGAGGGTCGTAAATCTATGAAATTCCTTGCCCAGTGAAGTAGTTGACGCTACTTCAATAAACATTTTTAAACATTTAAAGGAATTAAGAGATAAGATGAGAGCGCAGGTAAGTGGAGTTGAGTCTGGGAAAAGATCAGCCATGATTTATTGCACAGTGGAGCAGGTTCGAACGGCCAGACAGCCCACTCCTGCTCCTAGTTCTTATGTTCTTATGTTCTTATGTTCCTTGGGAGTAGTGAGGAACAAAGGGACCTTGGTGTTCAACTCCATCGATCCCAGAAGGTATCAGCACAGCCAGACAGGGTGGTGAAGAAGACACATGGGATGCTAGCCATCATTAGCCAGGGTGTAGAATATAGGAGTAAGGAAGCCTCGTTGTTAATTGACAGAGCATTGGTTCGGCCGTTTCTGGAACACTGTACAGTTCTGGTCATAACACAGTTGGAAGAACATGATTGGACTGGAGAGGGTGGAGAGGAGATTCGCCAGGATGTTGCATGGGATGGAAAGTATTGGTTATGAAGAGAGAGACGAGATAGACTGGGTTTGTTTCCTCTGTAGCAGAGGAAGCATGGCGGGGTGGGGGTGGGGGGGGGGAAGGTGGGGTGGGGGTGGTGAATCTGATTAAGGTATATAAAATTCTGACAGACATAGACAAAGTCAATCGTGATCATCTTTTCCCCACGGCAGACATGTCTATGACCGGAGGGACTAAGCTTAATGTGATGAAAAGGTGGTTTAGAGGGGAATTGAGGATTGTTTTCTTTCCCCAGAGGGTGGTAGAAATATGGAATGTGCTGCCTCAGAATGTGGTGGACGCAGCTCAACTCACATTTAAGACACATCCAGATGAGCACATAAAATGCCAGGGCATGGAAGGCTATGGACCAAGTGCAGGTAAATGGGATTAGTGCAGTTTGGTGTTTAATGATCGGCATTGGCATGGTGGGCAGAAGGGCCTGTTTGTTTGCTGTATGACTCAATAACTATGAAGAGAAGGAAGTGGAAGCATTTTTCATGTCAATTGAGAAGATATTTAAACAAGTGAGGTGAGGAGAAACAATGGAGCTTGCCCATGCAAAATGAACTTGGGAAGCACAAGAAGTTTCTATATCCCTGCCAGAGGAACATTCTCAGGATAACTAGGAAGTTAAAAGGTGAAACGCACGTATGCATTGATCCCAGAAACATTAAAGCAGATGTTTCAGAACTTACAGAAACAGCCTCCACAAACTTTTACTGAGTTTGAGAAAATTCAGCAAAATAATGTTGACAGGTGGATAAGACCATTAAAGGCTGAAGATACTTACAATGCTCTCAGAGAAATTATTCTCTGAGAAGGATTTAAAACTTCCTTCCCTTCTAGAATCAGAATTCATGGAGAAGACTGAAGAGGAACAACAGTAAGACAGGCAGCTATAATGGCGAATGATTATAGACTTCATTAAAGCTAAAACCCTGCAGATGCTGGAATCCAAAGTAGACAAACATGAGGCTGGAAGAGCACAACAAGCCAAGCAACATCAGGAGGTGGAGAAGTCACCTGATGGGCGATCAATCCAGAAACCTTATTCCAATCAGGCCCAGAAATGATAGAAAAATAAAAATTGGGAGAGTGTGTGGAAGGCAGGTAGCCTGGGGAGAGAATGGACAGTAGGGAACAGCCCGAGAACTACTCTTCAGATTTAGAAAGAAATTGCTGAGAGTGGAAGCGATGATCAGAAGATTAAATGATTCTCTTGGAATAAGGTGGGCCATGTGCATATGGAATGTTGCAAGCTGTGAGGGAGACCCAGGAGATTTATGGGAGTTAATAAAAATGAGTCAGAGGAGGGAACACAAACAGATAATCCCATGGAGCAGGTTGTAGCTGTAACTATAACAAAAAGGCTGGAGGTGAATTATGTCATTAGTAAAGGAAGTTGGAAGGTAGATGAGAGGTGGACAGGACTTTTATCAAAAGGAATAGTGACTCCTTTTTCTTCAGCTAAACCCAGAGTCAGACTGAGAGATACAGGGGCAAAACAATCACTTTTACTGGAGAAAGAAGTGATTTTCCCTCCAGAGAGCTCGATGGATTCTATGGTGTTCATCAATGGGATTGGTGGAGAATATATTCCACTTCCACTTTATACAGTACAACTGGAATGTGATTTATTATCAGGAGTAGTAATTGCCGGAGTGGGGAAAACATTCCCTGTTGACGGAATCTATTTCCATCTGGGGAATGGTTTGTCAGGACGAAAGGCAGTAACTTCATTGATAATTACAAAATGTCCAAAGGAGATCCAAGAATCAGAACAATGACAGGAACAGGTTCCTGGTCTCTCTCCTTTGTGTGAGGTCACCAGGGCCATGGTTAAACCAAATCCATCAATAAGGGGTGATGTGACACCACAGCAAGTGAAAGGATCGCTGAAACTTTCCGAAAGGGTGAAGATAATCCAGGTGGAGTGTTTCGTATGATGTCCCTAATTACAGCAGATCCAAAAAGCAGATCCTGAATGAAATAAATGAGCACTGTCAGTTCATACTGAGGTCGAGGCTGGAGGGGTTTCAGAATGCTATTATCTTCAGAATGGAGCACTGTTGAGGAAGTGGAGAACCATCATGGACCCCCAGATGAAGAAAGGTTGGTTAGACATTGGCAAGTGGTACCACCCAGCTATCAGAAGGAGATATTGTGAGGAGCACATCAGAGTTCCATGACAGGGCCATGGGGATTAGGAAATTGTCCAATTATCTACAGGCATCCAGAATCAAGTGTTTTATTGAGCCAAAATTATATAAAGATGTGGCGCAGTTTTATAAATGTATAAAACTTGAACTCATCTTTACCAATCTGCCAGCTGCAGAAGTCTCTGTCCATGAAAGTATCAGTAAGGGTGCCCACCGCACAGTCCTTGTGAAGACCAACACCCGCCTTCACATTGAGAATAGCCTCCATCGTGTTGTGTGGCACTATCACGAGACTAACTGGGACAGACTTTCAACCAATCTCACAACTCATGACTGAGCATCCATGAGGTACTGTGGGCCATCAACAGCAGCAGAATTGTGCTCCAGACCCGACTCGACCATTATCATCAAACCAGGGGATCAACACTGGTTCAATGGAGAATTCAGGAGGGCATACCAGGAGCAGCATCAAGATGAGGTATTTACCTGGTGAAACCAACAAACAGGACTACGTCCATGCCAAGCAGCACAAGCAGCAAGTGACAGACAGTATTAGACAGCCCACAACCAATGGATCAGGTCAAAGCACTGCAGTCCTGTCACGTCCCGTCATGAGTGCTGGCGGACGATTAAACGTCTCACTGGATGAGCAGGCTCCACAAATATCCCTATCCTCAATGATGGAAGAGTCCAACACATCAGGGCAAAAGATAAGGCTGAAGCTTTTGCAGAAGTCCTCAGCCAGAAGTTCTGAGTGGATGATCCATCTTAGCCTCCTCCAGTGGTCCTCAGCATTAAAGACAACCATCTTCAGTCAATTTGATTCACTCCACGTGTTATCAAGAAATGGTGGAGGCACTGGGTACTGCAAAGGCTGTGGGCCCTGACAACATTCTGGTGATAGTACTGAAGACTTGTGCTCCAGAACTTGCCACTTCCCCAGTCAAGCTGTTCCAGGAAAGGTATAACACTGGCATCTGCCCAACAATGTGGAAAATTGCCCAACTATATCCTGAACATAAAAAAGCAGGACAAATCCAAGCCAGCCAGTTACCGCCCCATCAATCTCCTCTCGATCATCAGGAAAGTGATGGAATGTGTCATCAACAGTGCTATCAATCAGCACCTGCTCAGCAATAACCTGCTCAAGTGATGCCCAGTTTTGCTTCCTCCAGGGTCACTCAGCTCCTGGCTTCATTACAGATTGGTTAAAACATGGACAAAAGAGTTGAATTAGGGATGAGCAATAAATGCTGGCCTTGGGTAACTGGGGATAAGCAACAAATGGCAGTGATGCTCACATTACTCAAAATGAATAATTTTTTTAAAACACTTGGCAAGTTATAAGTAAACCTCAACATGTGATTGAAACAACATCCTTAATTCCTCTCCCAGTTTTTGAGGAACCATTCAGTCACGTACAAATGTGTCAAGTGGTGCGTATAATGGAGGAGGGGATGAGAGAAAGCATGAGATCCAATGACAATTGGACCAATTTCCAAAGTGAACTTCCTCCTATGAGGTGCACAAATTCAGAGATATTAGAGAATTCAGACACTGTATTTTTGCATCTGGAGGAAGATCAACAGAGGGACAGAGTGCGATTGCTCAGAGAATACAAAGAAGTTTGTCTGAGGAGTGGTTGGAGCCTGTATTCGGCCTGTACTTGATAGAGTTTAGAAGGATGAGGGGGAATCTCAGTGAAACATACAGTATACTGAGAGGCCTGGATAGAGTAGGCATGGAGAAGATGTTTCCACTTGGCAGCGAGACTGAGACCTGAGGGCACAGCCTCAGAGTGAAGGGACCATCCTTTGGAACTGAGATGAGGAGGAGATTTTACATCCAGAGAGTGGTTCATCTGTGGATTAATCATTGCCCCAGAATGCTGTGGAGGCCAAGTCATTGAGTGTATTTAAGACGGAGATAGATGGATTCTTGATTAGTAAATGGATCAAGGGTAATGGAGAGAAGGCAGGAGAATGGGGTTGACAAACTAATCAATTATGATCGAATGGCAGAGCAGACGTGATGGGCTGAATGGCCTAACTCTGCACTGATACATGGTCTTTAAAAGATACACTTATGTGTCCCTGATTAATTGAACATGATGTGGATGGAGGTTACTCAGACCCAATAAAATAAAACCCATTTTGATTAAAATCAGAGAAACAAGCCAAAGTAACAAATGAAGCTCAACATTTGTTGGAGAATCAATTGATTGAACTGTCACAGTGATTGGAGTTCTCTTGTGTAGGATTGAGCAAAAGTCACTATCATCTAAAACCCTGGAATTTTTAAAAAAATGGCTGCCTGGAGCTGTTGTTCTGCCTGGAATTCCAATTCACACCTCAACTCTGAAAGGGACACCAACCAGAACACATTCTCTTGGCTGAAACTAACTTTAACAACCTCGGCCTACTAACACACACTACCAACAAGCAGCTTTAGAACCAAGAACCACAGAGGCCGAACAGAGAAGCTGAATCCAGACACCAAACCAAGAGCATCATTGTAACAAAGGACACCCGAGAGCGGGAACACCAACCAAACGCTCTCGGAACAAGAGCTTCTAGACACAGGCCTGGTCTGAATAAACACAGAGATTCTTTTGCCCTGAAATATCTGTCTACTGCCTTCTTAATTTCACAGTTTTAAATAAGCTCATTTGTGCAACCAGAGAACTGGGGATGATTCAAACCACCTAAAAATCAGCAAATTACTGATCACAAACCAGAGAGGGCACCTTGATTGAACTGTTAAGTGTAATTGGAGTTCTCATGTTTGGTGACTCAACCAGATGTTTCAATTCGATTCTGTGTACATTCTAGGAAAGTGAATGTGGTCACAAAGATGGATTTGTATCCTATTCCCAAGTCAGACGATTGCATTGAAATAGTGGGTGGTGCGTCATTCCTATCGAAAATTGATTTGATGAAAGTATATTGACAAGTACCGCTGACAAGAGCCAAGGAAATTTCTGCCTTTGCTGCATTCTGGATCTTTGTACACAATGGAAAACTCAAATACATTTGAAATTTGTTGGAACGACAGGGTAGAGACTGAGAGCAGAACTGAAGAAAATCAGTTGTATTCGGGAAATGGTTTTGGAAAATTTATGGGATTAAAGTTTGATAAATCCGCAGGGACCAATAACCTACATTTCAGATTACTTCAGGAATTGCCCAAAAATGTTGGGAACATTGGTGTTCAAGATTCTATCCATTCTGGAACTTTCCCAGTGACTGGAGAGTTGCGAATGTAACATCACTGTTTAAAATGGGAGGGAGAGAGAAAAGTGGGCAATCTGGACCAGTCAGCCTGACATTGGTATTGGGAAAAATACTCAACTCCGTTGTGAAAGATTTACTGAGCACGTGGAAAACAGTGACAGGATTAGACAGAGTCAGCATGGTTTGTGAAAGGGAAATCATGCTTAACAAATTGACTGGAATTGTTCGAGGTTGTAATGAGCGGATTTGACAAGGGGGAGCCAACGGATGTGTTTTATCTGGAACATTCAGAAGGCTTTTATTCAGTCCCACAGTAGAAATTAGTGTATAAAAGTAAGACTCATGTGACTGGGGGCAGTGTACTGACATGAATACAGAACTGGTTGGCAGGCTGGAAACTAAGAGTAAAACAAAAACAGGCCTTTTTCTGAAAGGGTACCACAGGCCTGGATCCAGCTCGTCACATATTTGTTCGTGGTCTAGATGAGGGAACTTAAGAGTAATATCTCCAAGTTTGCAGATGACACAAAGCTGGGTGGGAGGGGGAGCTGTGAAGAAGATGCAGAGATGCCTGTGTCCGTGTATACCAGTCACTGAAAGTCAGCGTGCAGGTACAGCAGACAGTGCAGAAGGTAAATGATATGTTACCTTTATAGTGAGAGGAGTTGAGTACAGGATCAGAGATATCTTGCTGTAATTGTATGGGGCCTTAGCGAGTCCACACCTGGAATATTCAAACCAAAACTGGTTCAGTGACAGGAGACTGAGGGTGGAGGCAGAAATGTGTTTATGTGACTGGGCCCAGGGTGCTGTGGGATCCACAGGGATCAGTGCTGGGTCCCTTATTGTTCAGGATGTATTGAAACAATGAAGATGAGAATGTGAGAGGTGAGGGGTGGGGGTGAGTGGATGATGACTCAGTTTGTAGATGACACGAGGTTTGGCAGATGGTTGACACTCAGCAAGAAGGTCTTAGGTTACAGGAGGATCTAACTGGATTGGTCAGATGGGCAGATCAGAGTCAGATGGAACTTACCCCTGATAAATGTGAGGTGATGAACTTTGGACAAAGTAACAGGTGAATAAGGTATTTATGAAGGTATATGGGACACTTGCCTTTATCATTTCCAGTATAGATGAGAAGAGCAGGGGAGATATGTTGGAGCTATACAGAATTTTTGTTAGGCCACAGCTGGAGTACTGTGTGCAGTTCTGGTCACCACACGATCGAAAGGATGGGATTGTACTGGAGGGGGTGCAGACGATAGTCAACAGGATGTTGCTTGGGATGAAGCATTTCAGCGATGAAGAGAGGCTGGATAAGCTCGGGTTGGTTTCTTTGAATCAGAGAAGGTTGATAGGGCCTGATAGAGGTGTAAACGGATATGACGGGAATGGACAGAAGGAATAGAAAGCAGTTGTTCCTCTTCTTCGGAGTTGGCACACATTCACTGTGAAAGACAGGAGCTTCAGAGGGGATTTGAAGAGGAGGTTTTCACCAAGAGGGTGGTGGGGGTCTGGTTTGAATTGTCTGGGCTGGTAGTTGAGGAGGACTTTTAAAAGTACTTGGATTAACCCTTGAAATATCATAACATTTAAAGCTATGGGCCTTCTGTTGGAAAGTTGGATGAATGCAGGTTTACTGCAGTTTGGATGGTACAGGTACAATGGGTCGAAAAGCCTCTTCTGTACTGTGTGATTTTATGATTGCATTGTGTGCAGTTTTGGTTTCCTTATCTGAGGGAGGATGTTCTGGCTGTGGGGGGAGGGCAGTGAAGGTTTACCAGACTGATTCCTAGGATGACAGCACTTCGATCTGATGAGAAACAGGATCAGTTAGGATTATATTCACTGGAGGTTAGAAGATTGAGGAGAGTCACACGGAAAACTACAAAATCCTAACAGGACAAGTCAGGATGTTCCTGATGACGAGGGAGTCCAGAATCAAGAATTCAAGTTTAAGGATCCGGGAAAGGACATTTAGGGCTGAGATGGAGAGAAATGTTTTCATTCTACAGGAAGCCTGTAGAAGTTTCTGTCACTGACAGCAGTTCAGCTCAAACCACTGAATGTTTTCCAGAAAGGGCACGATACAGTTCTTAGAATGAAAGGGATCAAAGGTTATGGGGAGGAAGCAGGAACAGGCAACTGAGTTGGCTGATCAGCCATGATAATATTGAATGGCAAAACAGGTTCGAAGGGCTGAATGGCCTATTCCTGCTCCGACTTTCACTGTTTGAGAGACTTTTCATCAACGGGGAAACATATTGAATTAGAGAAAAACATTTACCTTGGGTTAAGGATTAGTTTGGAGTTAGGAGACAGAGTGAGTGAATAATGTGTGTGTCCTCCAATGATCAAGGGGTGAATAGTGGAGTGGCCAGGGATCCGTCCTGGGACTTTAGCATTTCACAATATTTCTCAATGACTTGGATGAAGGAATAGAGAGCCATATATCCAAGATTGCTGACCACACTGTGTGAGGCAGCTAGGAGGAGGTTACAGAGATGGGGAGGATGGATGGACAAGGAGGGATTTCAGAACAAGGACGAGAATTTGAAAATCGAGGTGTTATTGGAACGGGAGCCAATGTCACTCAGTGAGGACGGTGGGGGATGGCGATGGGATTTGTTGCGAGATCGGATTCAGGCAGCAGAGTTTGGGGTGAGCTGAAGTTTACAAGGGCAGTGGCTGTGATGTGGCCCAGGACAACATTAGAATGATCACGTTTGGAGTCCCAAAGCAACGGCTGGGACTTTCAGTGAGTGATCTCTGTGATGTGGAGGATTTGGGGCTCAGATCAGCCTCAAAGATGAAGCCAAGATTGTCAGGAATCTGGTACGAAATAAAACCTGAAAAAGCTGCAGATGCTGCATATGAGGAACAAAAATAGAAATTGCTGGAAAAGATTGGCAGGTCTGGCACCATCTGTGGAGAGAAAGCAGAGTTAACATTATGGGACAAGTGAACCTTCTCAGAACGTTTCTGACGAAGGGTCATTCGATCTGAAAGGTTAACTCTGATTTCTTATCCCAGATGCGACCTGATCTGCTGAGGTATTCTGTTTTTGTAAAGAGTCTGGTTGAGCAGCAGACAGTGCTCAGGGAGGGGGATGGAGGTTGTACCGGGAGCTGAAGAGGATGACTTTGATCTTCCCAATGTGTTTCCCAGTGAGCCTGGCTCCTCAGTCCTGACTGCTCTGAGCTGCTGTGATTGTCACTGATTGGACACTTATTATTAGAGATTCTGACCACAGCAGAAAGCCCCAGTGTAAAAAATAACTGCAAAGACAGTCAGATCGCAAGGTTGAAACTTCACCAAAAGAGGAAGTGAAAGAAGGAGCTCGGAGCAGCTGGACATTTGTTACTGAGACGGGAGAAAACTGTGAACTGTCTGCACTCCCTGGAATCTGACAGCACATAAGAACATTAAAACTAGGAGCGGGAGCAGGCTCTCTGGCCTCTCGGGCTGCTTTGCCATTCAGTAAGATCATGGCTGATCTTTTCATGGCCTCAGCTCCCCCTTACCCACCTTTTCACCAAAACCCTTGATTCATTTACTGTTCAAAAAATTACCTGCCTTAGCTTGAAAAACATTTACTGTGGAAACCTCAACCACTTCACTGGGCGGGGAATTCTATAGATTCACCACCCTCTGGGTGAAGAAGTTCCTTCTCAATTCAGTCCTAAATCTGCTCCCCCTCGCACAGGAGGAGACCATTCAGCCCATCGTGTCTGTGAGTGATCCAATTAGTCCCACTGCCCTCTCTCCCCATAACCCATCAAATCTTTCCTTTTCAGCTCGATCTCCAGTTGCCTCTTGTAGACCTAGGTCCACAGCAGAGACTGTCCCTAACCTGGGCTCCAAATTGGCATCTCATTTGGGAGGCAAACTGCCTGGGCTGGGAAATGAAGCTCAGGACCCTGAACATTCTCTCTCCCCTCCTGAGGGACATCTGATGCTGAGGTTTAGTTCTGTGGAGCTGTACAATATATTCCGATTTCCTCCCACAGTCTAATGATGTACACATTCGGAGGATTGGCCATGCTAATTTACCCATAGTGTCCAGGAAAGTGTAGGTTAGATTCATTAGTCATGGCAAATGTAGGGTTACAGGGAAAGGGTTCGTGAATGGATCTGGGTGGAATGCTCTTTGAAGGGTCGGTGTGGACTTGTTGGACTGAATGGCCTGTTTCCATACTGTATGGAATCTGTTCCATTCCAACTAATTCTTTCAGAGCGTTGCGAATCTGTGAACGTCAGTGCGCACCACCCCCCTCCCCACTCCCCCCAACCCCCTTCCCTAAGCATAATGGAGGCAGAATCAATCAACAGATTCAAGAAAGAAACAGATATTTTTGTGATGAAAAGCAGGATAGAGGTCAATTGGGAGCAGTCTGGAAAGTGGAGAGGAGGTTAAGATCAGACGTGATCATGTTAAATAGGAAACGGGCTTGAAAGGCTAAATTACCAATTCCTGCTCCTCATTCCGAAGTTCAATCTTGCTAAGGCAATGAGATCCATGTTTACTGGTCTGTATTGGAGGATCCAGTCATAAAGAGTCATATGTTTACTGGTCTGTATTGGAGGACCCAGTTTGAATCTGGTCCATATTTACGGGTCTGCAGTGGAGAGTTCAAAGAAATGGAGGCCTTTCTTTCCTGGTTTCTATTGGAGGCCCCAACAGGAATAAGCTCCGTGTTAACTCGTCTCCGCTGGAGTATTCAGTGGGAAATAGACCCATCTTTACTGGTCTCCATTGGAGGCTCCAGTGGCAAAGAGGCACCTGTTTAATGGTCTCTACTGGAGAGTTCATTGGGAATGAATTCCATGATTCCTGGTCTCCATTGGACAGTCCAGTGGGACATGGATAACATGGTGAGTGTGGGGCCCATTTCCTTTCTGTAGTAACTGTGTGATGGTCCAATCCTCATCCCAGTAAAACTGGAGTTTGAGCATGGAAGGGGAAGGTGAGGGGAAAGGATTGGAATATGTTGTGAATGGACAGGATGGGTCAATGGGTCAGAGCCTGTCCTGTCCCTCCAAGTCACACTGATGGCCTGAGGATCTCCAGTCTCTGCTGGGCCTTCATGGAATGAGGTTTGTTCCAAACCAGTCCCCAGTGAGAATAGGCCAACAGCACAGAATTGCCCTTCATTTGACAAGAAACTGACCGTCTTCCTGAGACAGGTCAAATCCTGGTCAATGTGGGAAATGGGGCTTTACTCCAGGAGTAGACATACTCTTGGTGTCAAGGGTTAACATCCATTCATGGGATAGAGCTGGAGCAGATTTACCCTGTATTTAACTTTTCCCACTTGGGACATTGTTGGAAAGGCAGAGAGGGGGAGAGACAGTGAGTGAGAGGGAGAGAGAGAGAGAGACTGTTGGCGAGAGAGACAGAGAAGGACAGGGTGTGAAAGTGAGAGAGAGCGGGATAAAGAGTCTGAGGCAGTGTAGGATGAGTAAAAGGGGGGAGAGAGAGGTAGAGAGAGGCAGAGATGGTGGAGTTGAAGAATAGAGATAGAGCGAGACAGAGTATGAGACAGTGTGACTGAGAGAGAGGGGACAGAGAGAGAGAGAGAGAGAGAGAGATGCAGAGCAGGTGTGAGACTAGGCGTAAAGGGAATCTAGTGAAAGAGATACAGACAGACATGTTCTGGTCACCACATTATGAGAAGGATATGACTGTACTCAAGAGGGTGCAGAGATTTCCCAGGATGCTGCCTGGTCTGGAGAGTCTGAGCTATGAGGAAGGATTGGAAAGGCTGGGATTGTTTCTCTTGGAGCAATGAAGGTTGAGAGGGAACCTGCTGAAGGGCTATAAGATTATGAGGGGCAGAGATAGGGTGGAAAGGAATGCAACGTTTTCCATGAGCAGAGGGATCAATATCCAGGGGCAGAGATTGGAGATTACACAGACATAAAAAGATAGAAACAGGGAGCAGCAGTAGGGTTAGGATTAGGGATAGGGATGGGCCCTGTGAGGCTGCTCTGTCATTCAATGCCAAGCTGGTGTTGTTAGATCATTGATGCCTAGTACAGACTTGTTAAATTCTGTTCATGTCATTGTGCTTCTGGTTGAGAAAGAGACAGAAGACAGAGAGAGAGAGAGAGAGAGAGAGAGAGAGAGAGAGAGAGAGAGAGAAAGTGTACATTGTGAGATTGAGTGAGAGAGGGCGAGGCATTTAATTGCTGCCCCAGGACTCACTGTCCCAATGTCCTGGAATAACGCCTGTTATAGAGATCAGTTAGAGAGCGACCGGAGGGAGGGAGACAGACAAAGAGAGAGTGAGGCAATTAGAGATTGAGGGGATAAGGAGAGAACAAGTGAGGAATTAGGTAGAAATATATGTAAAGGAGAAGAATGAATGATAAGAAAGAGAGAGAGAGAGAAAGAGACCAACCAACACAGAAGGGAATGGAGATAAACAGAGTGTCAAACATACATGTAAAAAGGAAAAGATAGAAGTGGTTATATAATTGGGAGAGGACAGAGTCGGAGACGGAAATCGAAAAAGAGGGAGAAAGTCAACGAATAACAGGAATATATACAAGAGAAAGGTGAGAAAGAGAAAAAAGGGAAAAGGGAGAAAGGAAGTATGAAAAGGAAGGACAAGAGAGAGAGAAGAGGAAGTGTGGGGGGCTGACGTGGCTCTCTCTGCCTGATGCCATTTACATACTGAGGAACACCCAGTCAGACTCTCACAGGCTGCAGCATTATAAAGCAGAGCCCAGTGAAGGGAGAGTTTATCAGGAACCAGGCACAGGGACAGGAGCATACACCATGATTTCACACATCCAGCTGATCTGGCCCCTGGCATTCTGTGTCGCAGGTACAAAACTCTCTCCTTATACTTGAATCTTTAGCTGCTCCCTATTTACTCTAGTTCCACTGACTTGGGATTGCGGGTCAAATGTTGAAACCAGAGGAATGCTCAGTGTCTCCAACAATCTCTCATTTGACAAGCTCTTTCTGTGACAGTTCTGACTTCACTGTTTTTCTCTCTGACCCCTCAGGTATCAGTGGGGACATCATCATGACCCAGTCTCCCCCGGTGCTGTCAGTGGGACTGGGCCAGACTGCAACCATCACCTGTAAGGCCAGTCAAGACATTAGCTACTACCTCAGTTGGTACCAGCAGCGAGAAGGTCAGAAACCCTCTCTCCTGATCTATTATGCAACAGATCGATTCACAGGGGTCTCCGATCGATTCACTGGCACTCAATCCGGGACCAGTTTCACCCTGACAATCAGCAACGTTCAGAATGAGGATGTCGCTGACTATTATTGTCAGAACAACAAGTATAGCAGCCCCCCTCTACACAGTGATACAGAGCCATACAAAAACCTCAATACACACAGCACCACCTCCTGTACTGATATGTCCCACAGTTATATAAATGTATAATAATGGACACACAGTCCCACCACTTGAACTGACGCATCCACAGCTGGATGCAAATGAAACTGAACAAATTACCCCATACTGGGATTGTCACATTCCACTACACACTCCAGTCCCTGTGGTGTCCACCGCTCACTGAAGGCCTCAAGTTTCCCTCTTAGCCTTCATGGCCACGCGTGAAGAGCAGCTGCAAGATGTAATATCGAAAAATAAATTTCACAAAACTCCCAAGCCCAGCTAGACACAGAGGCAGAGAGAGAAAGACACATGAATGAGGGAGAGAAAGAGAGGGTCAGAAAGAGGATAAGAGTGAACGAGAGACTGAGACAGGGAGAGATTGAGAGTGATGGGGGGAAGCAGAGAGCAGAGGTTTTTGTACAGCCTCTGCACGAAGAGCTTTCACTGTGGTACACGTTCGGTAAAGGAACCAAGCTCAGACTGAGTAAGTAAACCTCAATCCTCCGTTATTAACCCTTTCAGTACTGAAGCAGCTTTTTAAAACACAAATACTGAATTGTTGAAGGTGTTAGTGGGGGGCTGCAGTGAATGAAATGGTTGATTGAGGAGCACTGTGTCTAACAGGATGTCCTGCTGTATTTCTTTAGTCCCATTGCCCCCTTTAAGTAGCAAGATATAAGTCAGTCAGTTTTACTCACCGTGTGGAGGAGCTCTGTCCATTTGCAGCCTGTGGTCCCATTCCTGAAGCATGGAGTGAAATCAGTGAGTAGCCTCCTGTCAGTCTCAGTCTGACAGACATGGGCAGAGTTTGATGTGAGCTCTGGTTCCCTGTCCCAGTCTCTGGTCTCACTGACCTCATCAGGAGCAGCAGCAAAGTGAGACACCGAGCTCCCACCTCCCCCAGGTTTAACTGCTCAATCACACAATCACAGAATTGTAACAGCGCACACGGAGGCCATTCTACCCATCCTGTCTGTACTGGCTCTCTGAATGAGCAATTCACTGAGTGTCATTCTCCTGCCTTCTCCCTGTCACCCTGCACATTGTTCCTTTTCAAATTAACAGTCTCATTCCCTTCGGAATGTTTCAATTGAAGCTGCCTCCACCACACTCTCAGGCAGTGCATTCCACACCTTAACCACTCACTGGCTGAACATGTTGTTCCCCATCTCACTTTTGTTACTTTTCCCAATTACTTTCAATCTGTGGTCTCTTGGTCTCACTCTTTTCTCAATTGGGAACATTTTTTCCCGATTTACTCTGTCCAGGTCCCTCCTGGTTTTAATTCCTCAAATAAATCTATCAGCCTTCTCCAACGAAGACAGTCCCAAATTCTCCAGTAGATCTTCATAACTAATGTTCCTCATCCTTGGAATAATCTTTGGAAGTACTTTTTGCCATTTCTACAAAATGTCACCTTCTTCCTGAATTATTCACATTATCTATTACCCTCATGATCTTATAAACCTCTATAAGGTTTACAAGTCACTCCTCAGACTCTTACGCGTCAGAGTAAAAGGTCTCAGCTTTTCCAGCCTCTCATAGTCATGGAGGCATACAGCGTGGAAACAGACCTTTCAGTTCAACTTGTCCATGATAACCAGATATCTTAAACTGACCTCATCCTATTAACCAGCATTTGGCTTCCTATCTATGTACCCATCCCAATGTGTTTTCAATGCTGTAATTGTATCCGCCTCCAACACTTTCTCTGACAGCTCGATCCATACACATACCACACTCTGTGTGACAAGTTACCCCTCAGGTCCCTTTTGAATCTTTTGCCTCTCACCTTAAGCCTATACCCTCTTGTTTTGGAATCCCTTTCCCAAGGAAAATACCTTGGATATACACCCTGCCCATGTCCCTCATGATTTTATAAACATTTATAAGGTCACGCCTAGGTCTTAGATGCTGCAGGAAAAATAGGCCCAGTTTCTTCAGCCTTTCCCTTTCGCTCAAACCCTCCAATTCCTGGCCTTGTCTTTGTAAAACTTTTCTGCAGCTTTTTAAGTTTAACAGCATTCCTTCTTATCGCAACATGATCAGAATTGTTCACATTGTTCCCAAAGTGGCCTCACCAATCTCCTATACAGCTGCAACATGATGTCCCATCTCCTGTACTCTATGCAGTGACCGATAAAGGCAAGTATACCCATCACCTTGTTCATCACCCTGTCTACCTGCGACCACACTTTCAAGAAATAATGCACCTGCATCTTCACCCCTAGGTCTCTTTTTTCAGCAACACTCCACAGGGCCCTACCATTAACTGTATAACTCCTGCCCCGGTTTGCCTTTCCAAAATGCAACATCTTACATTTACTAAATTGAACTCCATTTGCTACACCTCTGCCCATTGCCCCATCTGATCAAGGTCCCGCTGAACCCTGAGATGAATTTATTCACTATCCACTTCCCGCCACTTTTGATGTCATCCACAAACTTACTGTAACTCCTATATTCACATCCAAATCATTTCTTTAAATGACAAAAGCAGTGAACCCAGCACCAATGCTTGTGGCACACAGATATTCACAGATCTCCAGTCTGAAAAACAATCTTTTAAACATCACTCTCTGTCTCCTATCGTCAATTCAATTTTTTTACCCAAATTGCTCACTCCCCCGGATCCCATGTGGTCTAACCTTACTAACCACTCTATCATGTGGAACCTTGTCAAACACTTTGCTAAAGTCCATATAGACAATGTCTTCTGTTCTGCCTTCATCAATCTTCTTTGTCACCTCCTCAATCAAATTCAGGAGACATGAATACCCCTGCATAAAACCACATAGATTATCCAAAGAATGTAAATCCTATCCCACAGAATCCACTCCAACATCTTACCCAGCACTGACATCAGGCTCACTGGTCCTTAGTTCCATGGCTTTTCCTTACACTCTTTCTCAAATAATGGCATAACATTAGCCAACCTCTCTGGTTCTCCAGCACCTTACCCATAGTTGTCAGTGATACACATATCTCAGCAAGCTGCCCAGCAAACTCTTCCCTCGTTTCCCACAATGTTCTGGGATACACATGATCAGGTCCTAGGGTTTATCTACCTTTATGTCTTTTAAGACCTTTTGCGTCTCCTCATTTGTGTGTGGTCTCTTTTCAAGACATCACTATTTTTCCAAATTCCCCAGCATTCTCCACAATAAATACTGACCTGAAATATTTGTTTGGGATCTCACCCATCTCTTGTGTCTTACCAAAATACAGCACTCACATTTATCTGAATTAAACACCATCTGCCATTCCTCAGCCCACTGGCCCAGTTGGTCAAGATTCCATTGTATTTTTAGCCCTTTTCACAGCCAATGATTAGATTAGATTCTCTACAGTGTGGAAACAGACCCTTTGGCCCAGCAAGTCCACACCGATCCTCCAAAGAGTAACCCACCCAGACCCATTTCCCTCTCAGTAATGCATCTAACACTGTGGGCAATTTAGCACGGCCAATTCACCTGACCTGCACATCTTTGGACTGTGGGAGGAAACCAGAGCACCCAGAGGAAACTCACGCATATACAGGGAGAATGTGCAAACTCCACACAAACAGTATTCCAAGGCTGGAATCGAACCTGTGACCCTAGCACTGTGAGGCTGCAGTACTAACCACTGAGCCACCATGCTGCCCTACCTGAGCCACCACTGAGCCACCGATCTCGACTGAAAATTCACCTGAACACACTCTCCCAACTCTGGCATCTCTCAGCCCATTGCACTGCTGCTACCCGAAACTATATTCAGAAACTAAAGACCCCCATCCCCCATTTTTAACAATTCTATCACATTTGCAGGTCTCTGTAAATTCTTTGCGTTTGTATTCGTCTACATCCTTCCCACTAGGAGGTGACTTATTGACTGCACTGAGGATTCTGTGGACCTTGGTGTTCCTCTCTGATATTCCCTCCTCGCTCCTACAGTCCTGCCAAGTTAGTTTAAACCCTTTCTAACAGCATGAGTAAGCCACCTCACAAGAATCTAATGCCCTCCCTCATGGATCCTCTTTCCAGCCCCACCGTCACCTGTGTTCACCTCCTGATTCTATTCTCACCTGCATGGGGCACTAGGAATAATCCCGAGACTCCTATTTTGAGTTTCTGCTGCTAATTCCCTCGGAAGCTCCCGAACTTCTGACTTGAAGACCACTTTTCTCCTTTTGTCACGAGAACCGATGTGGACCACGACTGCTGCCTGTTCCTCGTCTCCCCTCAGGGTGCTCTGCAGATGGTCAGTTACATCCTTGACTATGGCACCAGGGAGACAACACACCATCCTGGATTCCCATCTGCAGCTGCACAAACACCTATCGATTGCCATCACTCTCGAATCTCCTCTCACTATCACTCTTCCAGTCTTCCTTGTGCCCCCCCCCCCCCCGCCGTACAGCTGAGTCTCCCGTGGTGCCATGAGCTTGCCTCTGGCTGCACTCCCCAGATGAACCATCATTCTCATCAGGATTCTGAACTGAATATTGGTTGTAGAATGGAATGCACACAGGGAATTTCTGTCCTCGCTGCCTGGTCCTTTTGGACTGTCTGCTGCTCCCTATTCCCTCTCTCCCTGCATACTCTGAAGCTGCAGAGTGACCACATCTAGAAATGTGCTCTCCATGGAGCTGTCAGCCTCATGGACTCTCCGCACTGACACCAGCTGCTGCTCAAGCTCCGAAACCTGGAGCTCCAACTGCTGTCACTGACCACACTTCCTGTAATCATTGTATTCCAGGAGCTGGGAAACATTTTGAAGTTCCCACATGGATGCACACTCTTTCCACTTTTGGATTATCTCTTTGCAGAGTTCTGATGACAACCAGCTCCAGCAGGGCTCACAGTCCAGTGGGTTCAGTGTTCCAGGGTTTTGGGGAAACTCCCCAGAAGGCTTTAAGAAATAGGAGCAGAAATCAGCCATTCACCCCATTGAATCTACTCTGCCATTTGATCTTGGCAGATATGCCTCTCATCCCCATTCTCCTGCCTACTACACAGGAACGTTCGATCCCCTTAACAATCATGAACCTATCTATCTCTGTCTTAAATACACTCAGTGACTTGGCCTCCACTGCCCTCTGTAGCAATGAGTTCCACAGATCACTAACCCTCTGGCTGAAGAAAATCCTCCTCATCTCAGCTTGAAACGGTCGGCCCTTCATTCTGAGGCTTTGCCTTGGTTATCTAGTCTCTCCTGTTTTTGGAAACATCTTCTCCCCATCCACTCTATACAGGCCTGTCAGAATTCAGTAAATTTCAATAAGATCCCTCCTCATCCTTCTAAACTCCATTGAGTACAGACCCAGAGTCCTCAACCACGCCTCATATGACAAGCCCTTCATCTCCAGGATCATTCTTGTAAACCCCTTCAATGCCAGCGCATTGTTTCTTAGAATATGTGTCCCAAATCTGATCACAAAACTCCAAATTCAGTCTGAAAAGAGCCTTACTCAGCCTCAGCAGGACATCTCTGCTCTTGTATTCTGGACCTATTGAAATGAATGCTATCATTTCATTTGCCTTCCCAAGCACAAACTGGACCTGCCTGTTAACCTTAAGAGAAACCTGAATGAGGTTTATGCTTTAGATCTCCAAATGCTTTCCTTATTTAGAAAATACCTCCACACCCTGACTCCATTGATTCCTGAAAGATCATCACCAGTGTCCCCTTAATCTCCTCAGTGATCTCCTTCAGAACACACTGGTGTAATTCATCCAGTCTGGGTGAGTTATCCACATTCAGACCTTTCAGCTTCCCCAGTACCTCCTCCTTAGTGATGGTCACTACATTCCCCTCTGCCCCCTGACAGTCCTGAAGTACTGGGACACTGCTGGTGATTTCCATTGTGGAGACTGATGTAATGTATGAATTCAATTCCTCGGCTTTTTCTTCATTTCCTATTATTCTTTTTCCAGAGTCTATTTCTGCCTCCCTCTTCACTTTTATAAATCTTGTGAAACTCTTGCAATTTTCTTTTATATTACTGGCTCGCTTTCCCCCACATTTCACCTTCGGTACCCTGAGTATTTTTTTTTTAGTTATCCTCTACAGCTTTTTAAAGACTTCCTAATCCTCTGACTTCCCACTATTCTCTACCACATTGTATGCCTTTTCCTTTTGCTTTTATGCTGTCCTTGACCTCCCTTATCAGCCATGATTGCCTTGTCCTCCCCTTAGTCTGTTTCTTCTTTTTCAGGAGGAATTCCTACTCTGCTTCCTGAATTACCAGAAACTCTGCTGTTTGCTGCCCCACCATCTTACCTGCTTGGCTTCCCTTCCAATCAACTCTGGTCAGCTCCTTCCTCATGTCTTTGGACTTACCTTTACTCAACTGAAATACTGTTGCTTCTGATTGCAGCTTCTCCCACTCAAACTACTTGGGGAATTCTATCATATTATGGTCACTTATCCAGAGGGATGCTTACATCTTCAGCTCACTAACCAAGTTTGCCTCATTACACATCACTCAATCCAAAACTGCCTGTTCCAAATGATCAACCACAAGCTGGTTCAAAAACCATCTCGTAGACATTCCATGATATCCTTTTGTTGAGATGCGCTACCCAGTCCACCTATCCTTTGAAGTCTGCCATAACATTTTGTATATGGCTTTTCTGTCTCCAGTTCCAAACTTCCAGCTCAGCACTGTCTCCATAACTTGTCCTACCTGCCTATCTTCTTTTCCACCTATCCACTCCATCCTCCCACCCCCATTGTACTCTATGCTACTTTCTCCCCACCTCCACCTTCCTCTCAATTTTCTCTCCACCCTTCAGGCTGTCTGCCTGTATTCCTGATGAAGGACTTTTGCCCGAAGCGTTGATTTTACTGCTCCTCGGATGCTACCTGAACTGTTGTGTCAATCCAGCACCACTCTAATCTAGAATCTGGTTTCCAGCATCTGCAGTCGTTGTTTTTATCCTTTTCTGTTCTCTGATTGATTTCCTTCCCCACACCCTGGTTACTGTTTGGAGACCTGGACATAATTTGCATCAGATTCTTTATTTGTTGCGTTCCTCAACTCTACCCCCACAGATACTACACCTTCTGACTGCATCACTTCTGCTATTGATTTAATTTTATTTATTACCAACAAGGAAACTCTTGCCCCTTTGCCCATCTACCTGTCCTTTTGATAGGACATGGATCCTTGGATATTTAGTTCCCAGTCCGGATCCCCTTACAGCCATGTCTCTGTGATACCCACAACATCGTACCTGCCAGTTTCAATCTGCACGACAAGCTCATTGTGTATACTGTATGCATTTAAGTACAACACCCTCAGACCTGTATTGACTGCCCTCCTTCCCATCATTGTCCTCTTATCTTCTGTGAATGACATTTGATTACTGATCCTTTCCATGCTCTCAGTCCTATTACATCTTCTAGAATATTGAATAATCTCTCCTGAGCCCTACTTTAACTAGTTTAAATTCCTTGGAAACTCAATTTACCTTGACTTGTGACATCATTTTTCTCCCTTACTCGGAATGCTTCGTGCATTTAGACACAAAGTCTTTACGTTTGATCTATTATTGATTTTCCCTGCACTTTTATGATCCCTTTGATATTCCAAGATTCCGTCCCTTCCTTTTATTTTCTGGTCACAATCAATCCCACCACTAACCAGTAATCCTACCTTCTCCTTTACCTTCCATCTTCTCATTTTCCATCCAGCTGAACCAAATTACCTTCTTTTTGGGTTGAGTTCAGGACAATATTTATCCTTGAACCAAAATCTAGAAGAATGCTCTTTGACTTCATTGCTTCCAGTGGGACCTTGCTGTGTAGAAATTGGCTGCCCCTTTCCTGAAATTGCAACGGTGACTGGTTTTCAAGAAAAGTGTAACTGTCTTTGGGAGAGTCTGAGGTAGTGAGGGCTTGATTGAAACACAAATAGAGTCATAGTGATGTACGGCAAGCAAACAGACTATTCGATCTGACTCATCCACGCCAACCACAGAGACATAGAATCATAGTGTCAGAGAGATGTACAGCACAGAAATAGATCCTTCTGTGTAATTCGTCCATGCCGACCAGATAAACTAAATTAATCTAGTTCCATTTGTCAGCATTTGGCGCATATCCTTCTAAACCCTTCCTATTCACATACCCATCCAAATGCCTTTTAAATGTTATCATGCCAGCCTCCACCACTTCCTCTGGCAGCTCATTCCAAAAATGTACCGCCCTCGGCAGGAATAAGTTATGACTTAGTTCCCGTTTAAATTGTTCTCCTGATACTTTCCACCTGTGCTGTCTAGTTCTGGACTCCTTCACTCTGACCAAAATACCTTCTCTCTTCACTTGATCAATGCCCCCCATGCTGTTAGAAACCTCGATATGATCATCCCTCAGCCTCCAGCAATCCAGAGAAAATAGCCTTAGCCTATTCAGCCTCTCCTGATTGCTCAATCCCTCCAACTTGGCAACATCCTTGGAAATCTTTTCTGAACCTTTTTAAGATTCCCAACATTTTTCCTACAGCTGGGAGGTCGGAATTCCACACAATATTCCAAAAGGGGCCAAACTAATATCCTGTAAAGGTGTAACAGCTCCCAACTCGAATACTCAATGCACTGCCCAATAAAGGAAAGCATGCCAAATGACTTCATCAACCCCCTCCCCCCCCCCCCCCAACAACCTGCAACTCCACTTTCAAGGAACTAATCCTTTTTGGGATGAACTGGGTGTCTTTCAGTTGTGCTTTTCCTCATCACCCTGTTCAGAAACAAACTTCTAGCTTTCACTCTCAACTAAAAATAAGATAAAGGAGGTGATGATTTAAAGGTACTATCGCTGAGCTGTTCATGCAGAGATCCAGATTAATGTTCTGGGGGCCAGGATTAGAATCCTGCCACAGCAGATGGTGGAATGTGAATTCAATTAAAAAATTCTGCAATTAAGTGTCTAATGATGATCATGAAACAATTGTTGATTGTCAGGAAAAAGCCATCTGATTCCCTAATGTCCTTTAGGGAAGGAAACTGCCATCCTTACCATGTGACTCCAGTGACACTCACATCCCAAGAAGCAATTTGAACAATACCTATTCATTTATGGGATTTGTTAGGTATTGGCGACAAATGTTCAAACATTTTGTCAGTGAATATTCTGAGAGTTGAAATCCCTTCAAATGGCAGAGACTAAAATTGTTTCTCTTGTCTTTCAGGCCGTGAGAACTCTCAGCCCAAGCTGACCCTGCTGCCCCCCTCCCCTGAGCAGATCAATGCCAAGGGCACTGCCACCCTGGTGTGCCTTGCCAATCACTTCTATCCCGATGAGCTGGAGGTGCAGTGGAAGAAGGATGGTGCAGTCATTTCGGACGGGTTTCAGACCAGCAACTACCTGCGAGCTTCGGACAGCACCTACAGTGTCAGCAGCCTGTTGACCCTCTCTGGGCCTGACTGGGAGTCCAACGCTCGCTTCTCCTGTGCCCTTACCCACGTGACCCTCCCTTCACCTCTCAGCAAGAGCATCAGGAGATCAGAATGTGTTTAGAGTGTTTGAGACAGTCCACAGAGGAGACACAACTTTAAATAGAACAGGGCTGAGCTGGCAGGACAAAGGTCATTGTCAGCACTGAATTTCAACTCTCTTCCTTCTCAGGACTGGCTCAGAGACACTTCTGAGATTCAGGGGTGAAGGCAGTTCAGTGGGACAGTGCAGATAGAGCTTTACACTTTGTCAAACCCCATACTGTCCCTATTCTAGGAGTGTTTGATGGGGACAGAGTTGACTTGTGATGCCAAGTAAAATCGCTTGAAGTTGCTGGAGACTGTCGGCTGTACAAAACAATGTGAATCTCAAAATTCTCTGCTTCAGTAAACCAGATCTCCTTCCTGCTCAGCCGCCAGTTCCAATTTAAGGTTTTGTCACTGTTTAATGGGACAGGATTATCAAGTTATTGGGAAAATCTCCACAATTATTTTCCTCAAGCTCCATTGTGGCTGTGAATTTGAGCAGCTTCCTCTGTCTGGGCAGTTAATTGCAGTCTGTTTCTGTCAATTTCAATCTTGAAAAGGGAATAAAGATGAAGATTCAGTCTCTGTCTCTGTCTCTGTCTGCTTTGGAAATTGACGACTCCATTCAGCCGATTGGCTGCATTTCAGCATGGCATTGTCACAATTGTCTAATTGGCCTGTCAATCAATGAGACATCCGTTTTAGAGGATACTGGCAGCGAATCCTCAATCACTTTCAAATGATCCCTTTGATCTGGAATCTGTGGATGTTATAAGATTCCAAACAGATCTCCATTAATGACCACCTTGACCATCTCTGACACCTCCCTCCCCTTCCTGGACCACTCCATCTCCATTAATGATGACCGACTTGACACTGACATTTTTACAAACCCACCGACACCGAGGATTCCACCTCTTCCCAACCTACCTCTTGCAAAACTGTCATCCCGTATTCCCAATTCCTCCGCCTCAGCCATTTTTGCTCCCATGAGGACCAGTTCCACCACAGAACACACCAGATGGCCTCCTTCTTTAGAGACTGCAATTGTCCTTTCCACGTGGTCAAAGATGTGCTCCAATGCATCTCGTTCACATCCTACCCCTCTGCCCTCGAACTCCACCCTTCCAACCGTAACAAATAAACCACATCATCCAACAACATTTCTGCCAACTCCAAACGGACTCCACCACCAGGGATATACTGCCCTCCCCACCCATTCCTGCTTTCTGCAAAGACATTCCCTCAGTGACTACCTGGTAAGGTCCACGCCCCCCAACAACCCACTCTCCCTTCCTGGCACCCTCCCCTTCTACCGCAGGAATTGGAAAGCCTGCACCCAACCTCCTCCATCACCTCTATCTAAGGCAGCAAAGGAGCCTTCCACATCCATCACTTTTTTACCAGCACATCCACCAATGTCATTTATTGTATCCGTTGCTCCCAATGCGGTCTCCTCTACACTGGGGAGACTGGACGCCTCCTCGCAGAGCGCTTTAGGGAACATCTCTGGGACAACCACACCAATCAAACCCACTGCCCTGTGGCCCAACATTTCAACTCCCCCTCCCACTCTGCCGAGGACATGCAGGTCCGAGGCCTCCTCCACCGACGGTCCCTCACCACCCGACGCTTGGAGGAAGAACAACTCATCTTCCACCTCGGAACACTTCAATCCCATGGCATCAATGTGGATTTCATCAGTTTCCTCATTTCCCCTCCTCCCAACTCACCCCACCTCCAAACTTCCAGCTCAGCACCATCCTCATGACCTATCCTAACTGCTTATCTTTCTTTCCAACTATCCACTCCACACTTCTCTCTGACCTATCACCTCCATCCCCACCCCCATTCACCTACTGTACTCTATGCTACTTTCTGTCCACCCCCTCTCATTTATCTCTCCACTCTGCAGGCATCCTGCTCTATTCCTGATGAAGGGCTTTTGCCCAAAACTTTGATTTTCCTGCTCCTTGGATGCTGCCTAACCTCCTGTGCTTTTCCAGCACCACTCTGTTCTAGCCTCTGGTTTTTAGCATCTGCAGTCCTTGTTTTAACCTAGAAACAGAAAGTTGTGAGGACTCAATAATTACAGTCTTAGGCATTCCCTCTTCTCTCTGTGGTCCAGGCTCAGGTGCTGGGATTGCACTCTGCACTATTTGCTGCATGCTGTGTTATACCTGAAATAATCTGAGGCCAATCACTGACACTGCAGGCTGTGTGTCCCTCTGAGTGCTGGTGTATTACATAATGCTGCCTGTAGGTGTCACTCTGAGTGTGGGAGTGTCAATGTGTGATTCAGAGAGACACCTACAGGCAGCATGGAGTGTGAGCATGTACTCAGTACTGCCTGACTCTCAGTGTGTGTTACTCAGTGTTGCCTGTAGGCGTCTGTATGTGTGTGTGTGTGTGTTATTCTGAACTGGCTGTAGGCAGTGCAATGATTTGGAAATGCCGGTGTTGACTGGGGCATACAAAGTTTACAATCACACAACACCAGGTTATAGACAACAGGTTTAATTGGAAGCACACTAGCTTTCGGAGCGCCACTCCTTCATCAAGTGGGTGCCCTCCACAACCACCTGATGATGGAGTGGCTCTCCGAAAGCTAGTGTGCTTCCAATTAAACCTGTGGGACGATAACCAGGTGTTGTGTGATTTTTAACTTTGTATCTCAATGAGTGGGAGTGTGTTGATCTGTGCTGCCTGTAGGTGTCTCTGAGGTATTTGTCTCTGAGTGATGAGTATAGAATGAGCTTTGTGATGAGGATTGAAGATTCGGCTTTAATGTTGTCAAATCTCGGAAGAAAAACAATTCAGTCTGAGATGGCAGCTCATTGAGGTGGCCAAAGTTAAAAATCACACAACACCAGGTTATCGTATAACAGGTTTCTTTGGAAGTACAAGCTTTTGGAGCACTGCTCCTTCATCGGGCAGCTAGTGGGACAGGATCATAGTTCACAGAATTTACAGTGAAATTGAGATGGCAGCGGAGAAAGTTGAATACTGAGAGTGTTTCCTCAGTGAGGGAGGTATTTCTGAGGCAGTGTACACTGTGCTCCCTAATGTGCTCCCCAATTACAAGGGGACTTTCTGGAGCTCGGGTCATTGCAGTAGTGGCTGTCTGCTCAGCCAATGCTGACTCGCCATAGTCGTATTTCAATGGTCAATTAGCTCTAAACTAGAAGCAGCAATATTACCTTAAAGGCAGGAGAGCAGTGAGTGAGGTTGAATTCTTGCAGCTCCAAGAGGGATTTCAGTGGATTAATGAAGGGTGCTACCACCACGAATGTGCCACCTTCACTCCCCCTGCCTCAGCTGTGGTGTCTCTCTGGTTAAACACACCACCAGTCATCTCTGTCTGTAATGAGTGAGTGGGACTATGCTCCTTTGGGATGATATCCACTTTCCTGGGTGCTGGAGGGAAGGAGAAAGTGAAGACTGCAGATGGTGGAGATCAGAGTCAAGAGTGTGTTGCAGGGAAACCACAGCAGGTCAGGCTGCATCCAAGGAGCAGGATAATCAATGGTTTGGGCATGAGCCTCTTCATTAGGAATGCAGGGAAGGCCAACCCCTCCCAAAGGCAGCACAGGCTGGATTGAAAGGGGATCAAGAATAAGCTTGGGGAGATTGAGGGTGACAGAAGGAGGGGATTGGTTGGCAGGTTGTTATTCAGAGTCAGGTCCCAGAGTATCAGTCCTTCTGACGCTCCCCTTTTATTTTCTTTCTTATTTTTTGACAAGCAGTGCCCTTCACATCAAATGGAGTATTTTTTTATTTATCCCCCACACTACCGCCTATCTGCGGTAGTGCTTATTTTTTCCCCAGCACCCATAGTATGTGTGTGCAGGTGTGAGACACAGTGAAAGAACGCTCCCCTTTTTATCTGTCAGCCAGGGCTCCCTGATTGGACAAGGTTAACAGCCCATCAAGGAACTCATATTTTATTGGAAAAAAAATTATTGAACAAGGAGCACAAGAGCTAAACGACACAAGACAAAATGAATGGTTTCATTCCGGACATCACAAATGAGATTTGGGAAATCAGATTTTCATTCTGGGTGATGGGAATCTGGAATGGACTGTCACAGACTCTAAAGTGTGGAAAAAGGCCATTTGGCCCAACAAGCCAACATCAACCCTCTGAAGACAGACTCCCCAAGACCCATTCCCCTACCCATTTACTAAACATCTCCCCTGACTGACAGCTTCTTGATCACTGTGGCAATTCTAGAATGGCCAATTCACCTAACCTGCACATCTTTGGATTGTGGGAGGAAACTGGAGCACACAGAGGAAACCCACACAAACACAGGGGAAGCGTGTCAACTCCATAACGACAGTCACCTCGGGCTGGAATCGAACCCAGGTCCCTGGTGCTGTGAGGCAGCAGAGCTAACCACTGAACCACCATATCGAACATTAACGAAAATGACAAATAGTTGAGCTTTTGTTAAACTCCGTGAGCCTGGCAGGATATAACTTATAAACACACAACCCTCTGTTAGTGAAGTAGTGGAGGTTGGAAACCTTACAACATTTAAATATCATAACATGCAAGGATTTGGGATAAGTGCAGGAAATTGGGATTAGAGTGCCTTTAGTGGTAGTTATGTCGGTGCAGACACAATGGGCCAAAGGGCCTTTTCTGTGCTGTATCAATCTACGCTCCATGCTGAGAGGGCAGTGTAGGTTAATGGTGACTAGGTTAGACAGTTCCAAGATGGCAAACTCATCGTCAAGGGTCAGAGGAAATGGCTCAAGCTTCAGTGAAGGCCCAAGTAAGTGCTTGGGAGGAGGGTTAAGGCTAATGGAGACACGGTCAATGGAGACTGAGCGAGGGCGCAGGTTGCTGAATGGAATCTACAGGGGTTGTAGTGAGGTATGTGGGGACAAGAGGGGAGTGTGTAGGGAGGGAGTGCAGTTCCAGTTGAAATGCAACCTTTACCACCAGCAGCATGACTGTCAGCACCACGCGGTGTCCCTGACTGTGTCAGACTCACTGGCTGCTCTCTGTGTGATTCCATACAGCCACCCATGTGATCACCACGCAAGGTCTTGCTCATGTCTACACCACTGTCTATACCACCATCTGCAACTACCGTCTGGACCTTCTGTCCACAACACCATCTGCTCCCACCGTCTTCACGCTCGGTCTGCACCCACCGTCTGTACCCATTGCCTGCACCCAGTGTCCACAGCCACTGTCTAGTCCCTCTGTTTGCGCCCACCATCTACACCCACTGTCTACACCACTGTCTGCACCCTCTATCTACACCTCCCATCTTTCTGCTGTTGTACGATTGTATCCAATGATTCCATTGAGATTACTGCACCCGAAGCCTGAATTTTAGAACCAGCAATGATTGTCTTCTAACCCTGACCTACAAAGTCTGTGTTCCATGTAATGGAAAATTAACAAAATTAACATTTACTCAGGAATCTGAAAGACAGTGCTCGACTAAAATTAAAACTTTCTGACACTTTGCTGAAGTCTGCCGTCGAGGGACAGCTTGTCTCTGCGGAATTTTGTAAACATTCAACAAGAGAAAAATATAAGAACAGTATGTCCACAACAAGGGAATGAAAAGAATAACAACACAAATCTTCACCGTCTTTGTCCTTGAGAGTGTGATAAGAAACAGTTTAAAGTGAATATCTGAATTATACTCAGGGCCTTTGCACAAGGCATTTTTGTCAAGTGCATGTGGTCCCTCTGCAATACAGAGGTTAAAAAAAATTAATAAAGCTCTTTTTGGTTGGTCTTGCTAATAGTTGAGTCGAGTCAATTTAATTTCCACAACATTCCACAATGGGCTGAGTAATATTAATTACTGAATGCCATTTGATTTCAGTGATGGCAGGACTGACGTATAAAGAGAGGTTGAGTTGGTGAGTTTTGTGTTCACTGGAGTTTCGAAGAATGAAGGAAGGGAATCTTGTGGAAAGCTATAAAATTGGAACAGGACGAGACAAGTTAGAGGGAAGAAGGCTGTTCCCAATCGTGGGGGAGTCCAGAATCAGGGCTCATAGTTTAAGGTTAAGGGGAAAACTCTATAGGATAGAGATGAGAAAAGTTTTTTTCACCCAGAGAGTGGTTAACCTGTGGAATTCTGTCAGAGAAAGTGGTTGAGGCCAAAACATTACGTTTTCAAGAAGTAGATAGATATAGCTCTTGTGGCTAAAGAATCAAGGGATATGGGGTAGGGAGGGATTACAGTAATGTGCTTGAAGATCAGCCACAATCATATTGAATGGCATTGCAGGCTGGAGGGGCCAAATGGCTTGCTCCTGCTCCTATCCTCTATGTTTCTATGTAGCATATAATAGATTGCCAGGTGGAGGTCACTCTGTCAGATGGATAAGTATCCATTCACAGATTCCCCCACACTACTCCCCTTCCATTTTAATTGGGTCCACTCCTTCTGTTCTTACGTCTTTGCTCTCTGACCAGTGGCCACACCTCCCCTTCACCACCCCAGCAGGGAGCTGTGCTTGTTACCTATCTTTCCTTATAATTTACTAACAGAAATAGGTCCTATGGCCCACCACGTCAATGTCGACCACCACACACTAAACTACACCAATCCCATTTACCCACAGTTGTCTGGAGCCGATTATGCCCTGGCATTATAAGTGCTCATCCAAATGTTTTTTAAAGGTTGTGAGATTTTCAGCCTCTCAGGCATCATGTTCCATATACCTACCACACGCTGGGTCAAAAAAATGCGTTCACCGTAATCTTATGACCCCTGGTCTTAAACAGGTCTGGATGAGGAGCGGAGGCGGCAGAACAGTGTGAGAGGTCAGGAGTGGAGAGAGGGAGAACAGGTTGAGGGTGAGGAATGGAGGCTGGAGCAGGAAGTCACTTGTGTTCTGGAAAGCATCACAAATACGGAAGAGATCCAAGGGCTGATAGGAATGGTCTCCATCCTTCTTAACAGTAGCTTTATGGTGGGAAAGAGAATAAATCAGGAGATAATGAGGGCCTGTAACAAAGGCCGCTCATTCATTACAAAGGATTAATTACAATTAATCCTCATGTTGATAATTTATCGTCAGATTTTTCTTTTTCATTCATTGACGAGATGAGAACGTCACTGACTCACACAGTATTTATTGCCCACCCCTAAATCCCCCAGAGGGCAGTGAACAGTCAACCACATTGCTGTGGAATTTGATTCCCATGTAGGCCACACCAATGAAGGATGGCAGTTCCCTTCCCTAAAGTACATTAATGAACCTGATGGATTTATGTGACAATCGACATAGGTTCGTGGTCATCATTAGACTCTTAATTGCAGATCTTAAAAAACTGAATTCAAATTCCATCATCTGCCATGATAGGATTTTTGTTTGTGTTCCCAGAACCATATCTGGGTCTCTGTGCATTAATCACAGAAGGTTAGTATGTAGATACAGCAAGTCATCTGGAAAGCTCATAGAATGAGTCTGTTGTGAGGGGAAACTGAATGCAAGACTTCATTGAAACATGCAAGATCCTGAGGGGACTTGACCGGGTGGATGTGGAAAGCCTCTTGTGGGAGAATCCAGAATGAGAGATCACTGTTTAAAATGAAGGGAGAGTCCATTCAAAACAGAGATTGGGAAACATGTTTTTACTCTCAGAGGTTGTCAGTCTTTGGAATTCCCTTCCTTAAAAGGCAGTGGATGCAGAATTCAGAATCCCTCCAGTGTGGAAACAGGCCCTTCAGCCCAACAAGTCTACACAAACTAATCCCGACCCATTCCCCTACCCTATATTTACCCTAGGAAGAGGTAGATAGATTCTTGATGACTGAAGGGATTGAACATTGTCGTAGAATGTAGAGTTGATGTTAAAATCAGATCAATCATGATCTTATTGAATGGGGGAGCAGGATCAAAGGGCCGGGTGGCCTACTTTTGTTCCCTGCCAATATGTTGCCTCATACACCTTCGCATTAAAAAAGACTGTGCCTTGTATTTTCTACCAGCAGACTAATCTGCTTGTGCAATCGGCCTCCTTTGCACAGTGTTTCCTCCAGCCTTTCACCATGACAGGTTAAAGATAATGGTCCCATAATCAATCCATTAACTTTGTAAGTTGGTTTATTTAAAACAATAAAACACATTAACAAGTCATGAAGCAGACATGACAGCAAGCAAAAATAGGCAGCACGGAGGCTCAGTGGTTAGCACCGCTGCCTCACTGTGCCAGCAACCTGGGTTCAATTCCAGCCTTCGGCGACTGTCTGTATGGAGTTTACAAATTCTTCCTGTATCTGCGTGGGTTTCCTCCGGGTGCTCTGGTTTGTCCCACAGTCCAAAGCTGTGCAGGTTAGGTGAATTGGTCATGCCAAATTGCTCATGGTGTTCAGAGATGTGTAGGTTAGGTGCAGTTGTCAGGGAAAATGTAGAATGGGTGAGTGAGATTCCACACTATCGGGATTCTGTGATACAAATGTAGGTTCCTTCTCTCCATTCTAGCCCTGAAGCATGCACGTGGTTCTGTCTCATACCCATTCAAGAGATGGCAACCCTTTGAAGACAGGAGCAGCCTTTATTCTTTTGGAATGTACTTCTTCTACTCTGTGTTCTTCACAGCCTTGTAGACAGCAACAATGAGATCGGGAAATAACCCAAAGCTATAATCTTCTGGGCTCTTCATTAAACTGTGGAACCTGAAAAGTACAATTAATGTCCAAGTCAATGAAGATATTTCTCAGCAATCCCTAAATGCTGAGTTTTGGTACTCAGCAGGCCCCAGGAGTCAAAATAACTGAGTAGATCATTGCTCTGAATTACTCATAAATGTCACCTTCACATTTCTGGAGGCTTTGTTAAAAAAGGTTGCTTACTCCTCTCCAAAATACAGCTTAAAATCAGCTCAAACTCCCAACCATCCAGCTGACAACAGTGCCCTGTACGAAATGGAACCTGGTCAGTGGGAACACTGTCACCTCTGTCTCAGAAGCTTTGTCTATTTAAACCAGAGAGTTAGTCAGAGAGTTATTCGGCACGGAACAGACCCTTCGGTTCAACGCATCTGTGTCAAACAGATATCTTAAATTAATCTCATCCCATTTGCCAGGATTTGGCCCATATCCCTCAAAACCCTTCCAATTCATTAATCCATCCAGATGCCTTTGAAATGTTGTAATTGTACCAGCCTCCACCACTTTCTCTGGCAGTTCATGCCATGCATGCACCATCCTTTGCATGAAAACGTTGCCACTCAGATCCCTTACAAACCCTTCCCCTCACGTTAAACCTATGCCGTCTAGTTTTGGACTCACATGCCCTGGGAAAAGACCTTGGCTATCGATGCCCCTCATGATTTTATAAACCTCTATTAGGTCACCCCTCAGCCTCCACTGCTCCAAAGAAAATAGTCCCAATCTATTCAGCCTCTCCCTACAGGTCAAACCCTCCAACACCGGCTACATTGTTGCAAATCTTTTTTGCCCCCTTTCACGTAGAACAACATTGTTCCTGTAACAGGAACACCAGAACAGAGCCCTGTATTCTCAAGGTATCCTCACCAATGGCCACTTTGGGGGGCAGCCAGAACATGGCAGCCAGAACTCTCTCATTTTGTTGGAACGAGAGAGACTCACGATTGGTGTGTTACCTCCCAAGTACCAGGGTACGTGATGTCTCTTATCATGTTTTTGGGATTCTTGAGGGGGAGGTGGTGCAGCCCCAATTCGTGGTCCACACAGGCACCAACAACATAGGTAGGAAGAAAGGTAGGGATTTAAGACAGGAATTCAGGGAACTAGGGTGGAAGCTTAGAGCTAGAACAAACAGAGTTGTTATCTCTGGTTTGTTGCCCGTGCTAAATGCTAGTGAAGCCTGGAACAGGGAGAGAGTGAAGCTGAACACGTGGCTGCAGGGATGATGCAGGAGGGAGTCTTTTGGATTCTTGGATAATTGGAACTCTTTCTGGGGAAAGTGGGACCTCTACGAACAGGATGGTCCACATCTAAACCAGAGGAGTACCAATATCCTGGGTGGGAACGTTTGATAATGGTCTTCGCGGGGGAGTTTAAACTAATGCAGCGGGGGAAGGGAACCTGAATTGTAGTCCCAGTGTACAGGATTTTGAGGGTAGTGAGGTCAGGGATAGGTTAACAATGTCGCACAATGGCACCGGAAATCAGCGTGTTGGTTTGAAATGTGTATACTTCAACGCCAGGAGCATCCGGAATAAGGTGGTGAACTTGCAGCATTGGTAGGTAACTGAGTTTTCAACATTGTGGCCATTTCAGAGACATGGATAGAGGAGGGACAGGAATGGTTGTTGCAGGTTCCAGAATTTAGATGTTTCAGCAAGAACACAGAAATTCGTAAAAGAGGGAGGAGTGTGTTAATTAAGGGCAGTATTTCAGCAGCTGAGATAACATGTGAGGACTCATCCACTAACGCAGTTTTGGCTGAAGTTAGAAACAGGAAAGGAGAGGTCACCCTGTTGGGAGTTTTCTATAGGCCTCCAAATTGTTCCAGGAATGTTTGGAAAGGATGGCAAAGATGATTCTCGATAGGATTGATTGTAACAGGGTAGTTGTTATGGGGGACTTTAACTTCCCCAACATTGACTGGGAATTCTATAGTTCAAGTAATTTAGATGGGTCAGTTTTGTTCAATTTGAGGAGGAGGGTTTCCTGACACAGTGTGTAGACAGGCCAATAAGGGGTGATGCCATATTGGATTTGGTACTGGGGAATGAACCTGGCCAGGTGTTAGATTTGGAGGTCAGTGAACATTTTGGCGATAGTGACCACAGTTCGGTTATGGTTGGAATAGCAGTGGACAGTAATAGGTATTTCCTGCAGGGAAAGAGGTATAACTGGGGGAAAGGTAATTATGATGCGATTAGGCAAGATTTAGGATGCATGGGATGGGGAAGGAAACTGCAGTTGGTGGATACACTTCAAGTGTGGAGCTTATTCAAGGAACAGCTACTGTGGCTCCTTGATAAGTATATACTTATCAGGCAGGGAGGTAGTTGTTGAGAGACGGAGCCGTTGTTTACAAAACCAATTGAAGCTCTTGTCAAGAGGAAGAAAGCGGTTTATGCAAGGATGAGGCGTGAAGGCTCAGTTTGGGGCCTTGAGAGTTATAAGTTAGCCAAAAAAAATCAAAAGGGAAGGCAAAGAAGAGCCAAGAGGGGACATGAGAAGTTGTTGGTTGACAGGTTCAGGGAAAACCCTAAGGTCTTCCATAGGTATATCAGGAATTATAGAATGACTGGAGTAGGATTAGTGCCAATCTAAAGATAGTTGTGGGAAGTTGTATGTGGAACCTGAGCATATTGGGGAAGCGCTTAATGAGTACTTTTCATCAGCATTCCCAATGGAAAACGGCAATGGTAGTGAGAATATGGAGATACAGGCTACTAGATTAGACGGGATTGTGGTTGACAACGAGATGGTTTGAGCAATTTTGGAAGATCTGAAAACAGACAAAACAACTGGGCCAGATGGGATTTATCCTCAGATTCTCTGGGAAGCCAGGAGGAGATTGCAGAGCCTTTGGCTTTAATCTTTATGTCATCATTGTCAATAGGAGCAGTGCCAGAGGCCTGGAGAATAGCAAATGGTGTTCCCTTGTTTAAGAAGGAGAGTCGAGACCACCTTGGTACTTATAGGCCAGTGAATCTTATTTTCGTTGTGGGTAAGGTGTTGGAAAAGATTATAAGAGATAGGATTCATAATCATCTGGAAAGGAATAATTTGATTAGAGATAGTCAACATGGTTTTGTGAAGGGCAGGTCGTGCCTAACTAACCTGAATGAGTTCTTCGAGAAGATGATAAAAATGGTGGATGAAGTTAAAGTGGTTGATGTAGTGTATATGGATTTCAGTAAGGCATTTGATAAGATTCCACGCATTCCACGTATTGCACAAAATACAGAGCTTTGTGACTGAAGGTGATTTTATGAATTGGATCAGAAATTGGTGAGCTGAAAGAAGACAGAGTGTGGTGGTTGATAGAAAATATTCATCCTGGAGCTCAGTTCCAGTGGTGTGCTGCAAGGATCTATATTGAGGCCACTGCAGTTTGTCATGTTTATAAATGATCTGGCTGTTGTTTCAGAAGGATTGGTTAGTAAATTCACGAATGACACTAAGGTAAGCCGAGTTGTAGATTGTGCTGAACGATGTTGTGGGTTACAGAGGGGCATAGATAAGATGCAGAATTGGGCGGAGAAGTGGCAAGTGGAGTTTAATGCGGAAAAGTGTGAGTGAGTTCACTTCGGAAGAGATAACAGGAATGCAGAGAACTGGGCTAATGGTAACGTTAGAAAATCAAGGGGGGAGTCTAGTGCAATGTGAGCCCTTTAAAAACAAACTGGGAATTCCATGAATGAGACAAAGGGAATGGCCGATATGTACAATAATTAGTTGTGTCAGTCTTCATAGTCAAGGAACGGGATAATGCAGCTTCCATTCCAGGGGGTTAGTAATGAACTGAAGACTGGAATTCACAAAACTTGATACATGCCAGAAAAACATCATTGGAGAGTGAGCAGCTCGAAAGGCTGACAGACCTCCAGGACCTCAGGGGCTTAAAGGAAGTGGGGAGGGGGAGGTGAAGAAGTTTCAGAAGCTTTTCCCATCAGGTTCCAAAGCAGCAACCATTCCTTTAGTTTGGAAAATGTCTTGTTGTAACTCCACGGGCTCAAGAAAGATGACAGCGGGAACCAAGGAAATTATATCCTGGTGAATCTAACATCTCTTTTGGGAGTTTCATTGGAATCTATAATTAACAGCCGAGAGAATGAACATGTGGAGAATTGGAAATAGCCCACATAGATTTGTGATGGGTCGGTTCTGACTGATGAACCAAATGCATTAACTAAAATAGTCGATAGGACGTATAATCTTATCAACTTTCAGAAGTACTTAATTATTTTCCACAAAAGAGTCTGCTGACCAAAGTGAAAACCCATAGGATTGAAGATGAATGTTTGACTTGGTTCAGAGGCTGGTTTAGTGACAGAAAACAGAGAACGAAAGTGACGAGTGGTGTTCTACAAGGATTCTGTGCTGAGGCCTTAACTACTTACTGTATGTATTAATGAGAATCATAGTTCCACATTGACATAAAGACTGATTGAATATTAAGCGGTGAAGATGGTCTTTTTGTTTTAAACTCACACTGAGGACATGAGCATTGCTGTGTGGGCCAGCATTTATTACACATTCCTAGTTGGTCTTGAGAATCATGGAATTATTATGCAGGGTGGAAGCAGGCCATTCATCCCATCAAGTTCACACCAACCCACCAAAGACCATCCTATCTGGACCAACCCCATTCCTCCAATGCTGCATTTCCCATGGCTAACCCACCAAGCCTGCACATCCCTAGACACTACGTGTAATTTAGCATGGCTAATCTACTTAAGCTACACATCTATTGACTGTGTGGAGGAAACTCACTCAGACATGAGGAAAATGTGCAAACAAACACATTCAGCCTTCCCAAGGTGGAATTGAACTCAGTTGCCTGATGCTGTGATATAGCAGCACTAACCACTGAGCCACAATCCTGCCCTTTGCAAGGTGATGGTGAGCTGCCTTCTTGAATCACTGCAGTCCAGGTGCTTTAGATAAACCCACAATGCACTAAGGGAGGGATTTCCAGGATCTTGACCCAGCAACACTGAAGGAACAGTAATATATTTTCAATCAGGATGCTATGTAGATTGAAGGGAACTTGTAGGGTGGTGTTCTGTGTTTCTGCTGCTCTTGTCCTTCTAGATATAAATGGTCATGGTTTGGGAAGGTGCTGTCTCAGGAGACTTGGTGAATATCTGCAGTGCATCTTGTCGATGGTGCACACGGCTGTTACTGAGTATCAGTGGAGGAGGGAGTGTATGTTTATCGATGTGGTGCCAATCAGGCAGGCTGCTTTGTACTGGATGATATCAAGCTTCTTGATTGTTTTTGGAGCTGCACCCATCCAGGCAAGTGGGGAGTAACCCATCACACTCCTATCCAAAACTTAACTGATCTTTTATTAATTCATTTCAAGGATTGGGCATCACTTGGTATGCCAGCATTTATTGCTCAGAATCAAATGGGATGGCACAGTGGCTCACGCTGCTACCTCAAAGCGCAGGGACCGGGGTTTGATTCCACCCTCCGGCTGTGTGGAGCATGCACATTCTCCCTGTGTCTGCCTGGGTTCCGTCCAGGTGATCTGATTTCCTCCTACAGTCCAAATATGTGTGCGTTAGATGGATTAGCCATGGGAAATGCAAGGTTATAAGTGATTGGGTTTGGGTGGGATGCTCTTTGGAGAGGCAGCATATGCTGAATGGCCTGTTTCCACATTGTTGGGGTTCGATGAATTTCTTCACTCAGAGGGTTTTGAGTCTTTCCCAGAGAGTTGTTGATACTTAGTCATTTGAATAAATTCAAGATGGAGATCATCCGCATGTCGGGAGGCAATGGCCTAGTGGTATCATCACGAGATTGTTAATCCAGAGAGCCAAGTCATTTTCTGGGGGATCTGTGTTCAAATTCTGGCAAGGCATTTAAATTCAAAACAACTCCGAAATTAAGAGTCTATTAATGGCCATTGTTAGGGGCAAACCCCATTGGTCCCAACAATGTACTTTAGAATGCTGTCCTTGCCCATACTGACTGACACATGACTGCAGACCCGCAGCAATGTTGAATCATAGAATTCCGACTGTGTGGAAGAAACCCATCAAGTCCAAGGAGCATTCCCCTCTCCTATTGCTGCAACCCTACACTACTCATAGCCAATTCAGCTAAGCTGCACATCTTTGGACTGAGAATGGAAAACTGGAGGAAACCCACAAAGACATGGGGAGAATAAAGAAACTCCACACAATCACCCGAGGGTAGACGTGTATCCAGGTCCATAGCACTGTAGGGCGGATGTGCGAGCCACTGTGCCACCTATTCCTCATCTCTGACCTAAATGTCTTACCCCTTATTCCCAGACTGTGACTCTGCTTTAGAATCCCCAGGTAGGGGCACATCCTTCCAAAGTCTACCCTGTCAGGGCCCTGGAGAAATTAAAATATTTCAGTGAAATCTCCTCCCAACCTGCTAGATTCCGGGGAATCCTGACCCAGTCCCTCCCTTGATTACTGGACAATCCCCTCAACCTGTCACATGAACTGTTGGGTTTGATCATCTCAGGAAAAGTTTCAAGGCGGGAAGGAGAAAAAAAGACTCTTTCTGCTTCAAATTGATGCTAAAAATTTAATAAGCAGAAAAATATTGGCACCAAGTTTTGTTCGCATACTCTTTCTTTTCATCAAAGTGCTGGGTGAGGTTTCATATGAATTTCAGGAGGCCACTGATGGTGTCCTTATATTCTTTATTCTTGCCTTGTCCCTTGTTCATGTCATTGAGGAGAACGGAGTCAACCGATAAGGAAATGAACAGCAGAGTTTGTTTTTTCTGTTGATTAAATTCACCTTGCTTGCTCCTCTGATCACCTGAAGAAAGGGCAAGGCTCTGAAGATTATGTTTTCTAATAACCCTGTTGGACTATAATCTGGTGTTGTATGAATTTTGACTTTGTCCTCTGATCACATTCAGACTTTGACCACGAGCACTGCATGTTCTTACTTCTCCAGGCCAGGAGGTGGCAATCTTGACAATGGATTTCACAATGGTCTCCATCAGAAAGGACCCACAAATCAGGGACAGCGACCAGAGATTACAGGCCTAGCTCTTGCTCCTCAGTCCTAGACCCGATCACAATGGGCCCCCTGGGGTCCCAGGTACCGGTTGTTGTGTCTCGGGCCCTGTACATAATGCAAATGGTGTGACTGATCCTTCTGATTGTTCCCAACCTCATCAGGTCCCCACAGTCACTGAGATTATTTAAATACAGCCTTTGCCACTTTGGGACCCTGATTGATGTGAGACAGGCTGAAATGGGTCGATACGTTTGAGGAGTTATAGACACAGATTGCCAAGTGGAAATCTAATGTTATGGCTCCTACAGAGACTGGGTGGGTCTACGGATTCCTGGGACAAAGTAAAGATAGGAAAGAGGGAAAACTGCGAGAAGTTCTGGTGCCAGACATTACTGACCAAACTTAGGCCCTGAGATATGATGGAGATGAAGGGTGAACTGTGCCGGGCTTTAACTCACTGTTACCAGAGTGAAACAGGGATTATCCATCTCACAAGAGAGTAAATGGACCTAACAAACCAGGTGGATGTGAAACACCCACCCAGTCCCTGAGAAAGGGGGAGACAAGAACAGGGAAATTCTCAGACAGAAAGGATGCTAAAAATGGTATCACCCCGAGAGTGAAGGGTGGGGTAGGGATAGTGACAGCGACACCCCCAGAGAGAGGGGAAAGTAACACTGACACATTTAAAACTGTATTATCACAAGTGAGAATTCAAACAGCCACCCACTCCACCAAACGGTGTTGATGATGCACTGTCCTCATCAAAACACATTTGCAACCTCTTCATACCACGTCAGGGGAGAGAAACATTGTAAAATGTATTATCACGAGGTAGGGTCCATTTAAAACAAAGACTATGTTGTTAAATGTTCCCAGCCATAAAGAACACTGGTATATTGATATCATTATCTTATTAAACAATATTAAACAATATTAAAATCTCGGTCAAACATTTTCCTGCAGGCAGTGTATTTAAAATATCAAGAAGCTTTCTGCGTTGTTGGTTTGATTAGTGATGTAGCAAGGAAGCAGCAGCTGCCCCATGAATTCCAACAAAAGAATGAGAACAGGCTCTTCATATGGAGCTGGCTCCCGAGAATCCAATTCAACAGCAGGCACCAAAGAACAAGGAACAATACAGCACAGGATCAGGTCCTTCGGCCTTCCCAGCCTGTGCTGACACATTTTGCCCTTCCTCACTGAAACTGTCTTCACCTACAGGATTCATATCCCTCTATTCCCTTCCTATTCATGCATTAGTGCAGGTATTTCTTGAATACTTCTATTGTGTCTGCTTCCACTCCCTCCTCTGGCAGTGTATTCCAGGTATTCAACTCGCTTTGAGTGAAATACGTGCCTTGCACATCTCTTTTAAATTCCCCCACCCCACCCCGCACCTTGAATCTCTCTTCCCCAGTAATTGACCCCTCCACCCTGGGGAAAAGCCTAATATTTTCCACCCTACCTATCTCATTCACAACGTTATGAACTTCTGTCAGGTCACGCCTTATTTTCCCGCATTGCAGTGAAAACAAAACCCAACCTTTCTTCAGAAGCACAATCCCCCCCTCCCCCATACCAGACAGTGTCCTGGTAAACATATTCGGCACCGTCTTCAAAACATCCACATCCTTCTGGTAGTGTGGTGACCAGAATTGTATGCAATATTCCAAGTGTAGTCGAACTAAAGTTTGATAAAGCTGCAGCATAACGTGTCTATCCTTCTACTCAATGTCCCTTCCAATAAGGCAAGCAGGCCATAAGCCTTTTTTGCTGCCTTACCTCCCTGTGCTGGCACCTTCAGTGATCTGTGAACATACACACCCAGAATTTTTTTTATTTCAAAAATATGCTTTATTCATAAAATATTTTGATGATCTGTACAATTGGTCATGCCATACATCCATAAACATTCCATTTCTTTGCCTACAGGGACAGAGTCCAGGTCTGTACAATTCCTATCCACATATTTAGCTGGGGGGTCAGCGGAGCCCCCTTACTGCACCGGCCCCCTGTTCTTAGGCGGGCAGATGGAAAATGGTGGTCTTTCCCCACCGCACCTTGACGGCAGCTGCCCCAAGTTTCAGCGCATCCCTCAACACGTAGTCTTGGACCTTGGAATGTGCCAGTCTGCAACACTCAGTCCGGTTCGACTCCTTCATCTGGAAGATCAACAGGTTTTGGACTGCTCAGAGAGCGTCCTTCATCGAGTTGATGATGCTCCACGCACAGTTGATGTTTGTCACGGTGTGCGTCCCGGGGAACGGGAGCACGGAGTCCCCCGTCACAGCGCTGCTTGGGACGAACCTCAACAAACACCACTGTATTCCTCTCCAGACTTCTTCTGCATAGGCACATTCCAGAAGGAGGTGTGTGACAGTCTCGTTCCCCCCCACCCGCCCTCCGCAGCCGCTTCAACGGCAGCTTGCGGTGTAGCTGAGATTCCGGGCATGCATAAAGGATCTCGCAGGCAGAGCCCTTCTCACCACCAGCCAAGCCATGTCTTGATGTTTGTTGCCCACCCTGATCCCTCTGCACATCAATCCTCCAAAGGATCCTACCATTCACTGTATAATTCCCACCTGTACATCACCTTTCAAAATGCATCACCTTACATTTGCCTGGATTAAATGACATCTGCCATTTTTCTGTCCAAGCATCCAACTGATCTAAACCCTGCCATACCGTCTGACAATCCTTCTCTTTATCTGCAACTCTACCAATCTTTGTATCAACCGTAAACTTACTAATTAGACCAGCTACGCTTTCCTCCAAATCATTTATGGAGATTATGAACAGCAGAGTTCTCACCACTGATCCCTGTGGAACATCACTATTCACAGCCCTCCATCCTCTGATCACTACCATCTGTCTCCTCTGACTCAGCCAGTTCTATGCCCAGTGCTGGGAACATTTTAGACAAGACACCTTGTTTCCAGATCGTTACTGCAACTTGATCCAGTACGGTCAGAAAGAGAAAAAGGACAATGTGCAGATTGTTGAACAGGCCCCTACATCTGGGCCTGAGGCAGGAGCCCAAGCTCCAACACACTGGCCTGACTTCACACCAACCTTCACACAGTGCGGGGTCATGAACTCCGGCCATCAATCCCTCTGGGACTGGGACGGAGTGAAGGAGCAGTGACAATCGTCGAAGAGTCAATAAGGCGTAAAGCAAGATGGAGACAGTGTGTTGGAAAGTGTTTAATGGAGGGAACATACTTTGTGATACCCAATATTGACATAGTTTACGTGTTTAACAGAATGAACAAAACAGCACACCGTGAAAACAATCAAAAGTACTTCTTTTTGATGTATCATACCATGCAGGGCATTTTCTTTGTGGTGCCATAAGCATTCTGGTCCAAGACCTGTAATGTCTCTCTCTCTCTCTCTCTCTCTCTCTCTCCCCCCTCGTTTCTAAAGATGGAGCCAGTTGGATCCTCTCAGAGCCCCAGTTTATTTGTACTGTTCAATAATATGGGGATACCGATGGGGGGCTGGGGTAGACATGATGAAGGAGCAACACTTCTAAACCTTGTGATTTCAAATGAACCTGTTGTTGTACGACTTCTGACTTTGATTAGATTGCTTACAGTGTGGAAACAGGCCCTGCGGCCCAACAAGTCCACACCGACCCGCCGAAGCGCACCCAAACAGATACATTCCCCTACACCTAACACAATGGGCAATTTTAACATGGCCAATTCACTTAACCTGCACATTGTAGGATTTTGGGAGGAAACCCACGCAGACAAGGGGAGAATGTGCAAACTCCACACAGTCAGTCGTCTGAGGTGGGAATTGAACCCGGGTCTCTGGCGCTGTGAGGCAGCAGTGCTAACCACTGTGCTACCGTGCTGCCTTCTAGCAACTATAGAGTACTTGCAATGCAACTGAGGATTATAGGTAATGACTCCTTCCATTAGCCATGAATAAATCTGCAGTGACTCCAGTGGATTTCAGTGCGAATGACCTGTCATTTGCTTCCAGGTATAACATAGTTCACCACCGCCCTCTCCAGGACAATTAGGAAACGACAACAAATAACCAACACGTCAATGCCGGCCCCATCCCAGGATAAATCAAAACAAATGGCATACAATTCAAATGATCAAACTGGTGAGGCTTGAATTCATCACTTTGAAAGACTGGAGCCTTGGCCAGAAACAGAACCATGACCCTGGTTTGTCAGACTGAAAGGTGCGGTTTGACACTGGGATCAGTAACTAATGAATTATACACAAAGATCTAGCAAACGACTGTCAAGGTGTGCCCACAAACTGTAGAGAACAGCCCTCGAGTCTTCGCGTCCTCATCTCCATCCTTGGCTGTTGCCCTTCCCTAATTGTTCTCGAGAGTCCGGTGGTGAGCCATGAGATTCTTGAAGAGGATCGGACAGAGGGACAAGGTCATGTCCTCGGCCTGAGCACAACTGCCTGACCTGCTGTGCTTTTCCAGCGCCACACTTTTTGACTCCGAGCACAACCAACCTTCAGGAGAATGATCTGTGGCACAAGAGGAAACGCAGGAGTGTTGGAAAATGGGGATAGATTGAGAAAGGTAGAGAATATGACCTGGTTGGTAGATGAGAGGGATGAAACCGGATTCATTTTTCCCATTTATCAATCAAGTCGTACCCTCTACCTATCTTCCTCCCCCACTCCCTTGATCTGCAGCTCCCTAAACAACCTCCACCCCCCAACTTCCTGAAGAAGGGTTGCACCCAAAACATTGACTTCGTCACATCCTGATGCTGCCTGGCTTGCTGTGTTCTCCAAGCCTCCTGCTTGTAATCCTTGGATTCCAGCTTTTTGGTCTCTAGTCTCTTCAGGGGCCAGGATGAATGTGAGGAGATTGGGCTTTGATAGAACTACCCACAGACTGAAGTCAAAAGAAACAAAGCAAGAAAGACAAGTGGATCGAACACAAGACAGCAAATTGCAAAGGAGAGAGGGACAACATTGAATTGCTTCTGATGTCATCCTCTGTGCCCAAACATTTCACAGTGCCAGCTCCATATCCTTCCATTGGCTTTGTCATTGAGAGTCAACAGTTCCCTTCCCACAGCCCGTTTTATAATGCCCTGTTCCAGGGAATCTCTGAGACAGAGAATATTTCACCTTTTCTGGGAAAGGTGGAGAAGTGGATGATGTCAAGGAACTGTTTCTCAGATTTCAGGGTCTGACAGAGGAATGTGTATAGTCTGTGGATTCAGGAGACAAATCATTGAGATATTCCTCACTCCCATCAACATCAGTCTTTATTCTGACATCAGTTTCTATTCTTCATTATAAAGTACCCACCAGTTTCAGACTGGACATTTCACACCCAGCCCCCATTTCCTCACATTGGAATCAAGAACCAAACTTGTCCCATCTCAGGATTGCCCTCTGAATGTGGTGTCAGTGTGTTAATGTTGTGTTTGAATTTAAGAGCCACAGTGGAATCTGGGACTGAATCCAAGGGGTTTCTGAGCAACCAGCAGCCTCCCCGCTGTGTGAGGGTCTGTTTGGATAAGATTTCAGCTCCGTGGTTCCCACTGATACTAGAGCCATGGAGTGAGATTGTTGGAGCCACATTTGGACTGAGGAACACAACAGTCAGGGCAATGAGCTGCTCTGGAATCCACCCTGAGCCCTGGATGGTTGTCACTGAGAAGGTCCAGGGGCTACAGAATATGACAGCAGAAAGTGGAACCAGTTTATCATTGACTGCCCTCCCCAGCCATGACCCACAGACCTCCCCTGGACTGAACATTCTCAATCTGACTCCAGGGACATACAGGACAATTCCATCTCATTGGAAGAGTAAAGAAAACCCAGGTCTAATTTAGTGAATATTTATTTCCAAAACCCTGTGGAATTGTTATTCTGAGTAATAAGATCCTGCTGGTCATATTCATCAATACATGATTCCCAGTGACACTGGCTCCCAAACGGTTGAGTTACTTTTCTTGGCCTGGGATTTTGCTGTGCCTAAAAGATGGGTGAGTGAATTCCCATTAGATTATTGTGTTCCCCAGTGTCCCCTCCTGCCTTCCTTCTTTTCCCGATTTAGTAGGGATGATTTTCTCAGGGCCCTGCATTCCTGCTGAAAGTGCCCCTTCTGGCCCTAACTGTAGCATTGCCCTCCTGCTCCTGGGATCCCATTGCCCTCTGTATTCTCTCCCTCGTGTTCCGGGCCTTGAGGGTGGAGGGTTTCACTTCATACACCCTTTCCCTGAGGCTTCAGCTCGGTCCATTCCCAAAGCACACACGAGACAGAGACTGAATCTTCTCCATCTTTATTCTCTTTTCCAGATTGACATTGACAGAAAACAGACCGCAATTAACAGCCCAGACTGCACCATCCTGCACAAATTCACATCCACAATGGTGCTTGAGGAAAACACTTGTGGAGATTTTCTCAATAACATAAGAATCTTGCTGTTTAAACAATGACAAAACCTTAAATTGAAACTGGCGGCTGAGCAGGAAGGAGATTTGCTTTGCTGAAGCGGAAACTCCTGAGGTACACAAAGTTTTAGTACAGGTGGCACTTTTCAGCATCTTTGAGCGGTTTTATTTGGCATTACCAGTCATCACTGCCCCAACCAAAAACTCCCAGAATGGGTCAGCATGGAGTTTGATACAGAGTAAAGCTTGTTTTTGGTGATCCCAATGACCTGACTTAACCCTTGAATCTCAGAAGTGTCGCCAAGCCAATCCCAAGAAGGAAGAGTTGAAATTCAGTGCTGACAATGACATTTGTCCTGCCAGCTCAGCCCTGTTCTATTTAAAGTTATGTCCCCTCTGTGGACTGTCTTAAACACTCTACACATATTCTGACCTCCTGATACTCTTGCTGAGGGGAGAGGGAAGGGTTAGGTGGGTGAGGGCACAGGAGAAGCGAGCGTTGGACTCCCAGTCAGACCCAGAGAGGATCAGCAGGCTGCTGACACTGTAGGTGCTGTCCGAAGCTCGCAGGTAGTTGCTGGTCTGAACCCCGTCCGAAATGACTGCACCGTCCTTCTTCCACTGCACCTCCAGCTCATCGGGATAGAAGTGATTGGCAAGGCACACCAGGGTGGCAGTGCCCTTGGCATTGACCTGCTCCGGGGAGGGGGGCAGCAGGGTCAGCTTGGGCTGAGAGTTTTGACCACCTGAAAAGCAAGAGAAACAATTTTAATCCCTGCCATTCAAAGGGATTTCAACTCTCTGAACATTAACTGGTAAAGCAACCATTTGAATATTTGTGGCCAACACCAAACCAACCTCATAAAAGGACAGGGATTTTTACACATTATCCCCGTGTCTACTTGGGTTTCCTCCCATTGTTACAAGGATGTGTAGGCTAGGAGGATAATCCATGGGAATTATAGGGTGTGTGGGATACTTTTTGGAGGGTCAGGCTGGGCTGAATTGGCTGCTTCAACACTGTAGGGTTTCTATGAATTCTAAAGGGGATAACTGTGAGAAGGAGACAGTCAGTGCACTACTGAGGGTGTTGTACTTCGATACATCGAGTATATGAAACAAGGTAAATGAGCCTGTAGCTCAGGGACGTGGCTGCAAGGGTATCAGGGCTGGGAACTAAACATCCAGAAATGCACATCCTATTGAAAGGAAATGCAAGGGGATAGAGGGTCAAGTTTGAAGGGGGTAATGAAGGTAATCCTTTTAGTCAGGAAATGGTCTTGGGGAGATTGATGGTATCAAAACTTGGTATGCCACCAGGGCCTGATGCTCTACATCCCAGAGTCCTTAAGAAAGTGGATGTAGAAATAGTGGACACATTCGTGAACATTTTCCAGCATTCTGTAGACTCTGACAGAGTTCCAGTGGACTAGACAGTATCCAGTATAATCCCACTTTTTAATAAAAGGAAGGAGAGTGAAAATGAGGAATTATACATGAGGAAAATGCTGGAGTCAGTTATTAAAGATACAATCACCGAGCATTTGGGAAGCAGTCAGCATGGATTTACTAAAGGGAAATCAGGCCTGACACATCTTCTGGAAGGTTTTGAGGATGTGATCAGTAGAGAGTGGACAAGCCTGAATCAGTGGACAACAAAACCAAAAAATGATGAAAAAGTTCTGCAGGTCTGGCATCATCTGTGGAGAGAAACTGAAGTTAGCTTTTCGGATCGAGTGACCTTTCCTCAGATCTCAGTGGATGTTGTGCATCTGGACGTTCAAAAGATTTTTGACAAGGTCTTACGTGAGAGATTACCCTGTCACTTGGAAATAAAGTTAAATCAACAGCAAGAGGAAATTTTGAGTTGGACTGCATAGAATCTATGTTCGTCAACTTAAGAAACTGCAAAGGAACAAAGATCCTGATGGGAGTTATGTACAAGCCTCCTCACAGTAGTCGGGATGTGGGTCAGAAAATAAATCAGGAGATAGAAAAGGCATGTAAGAAAGGGATTACTACAATAGTCATGGGGACTGCAATATGCAGGTGGACTGGAAAAGTTAGGTTCGGAATGGATCTCAAGGAAAGGAATTCATGGAATGTCTGCGAGAGGCTTTTTTGGATCAGCTTGTGGTAGACCCACTAGGAAACAGGCAATTCTGGATTCGGTGATGTGAAATGAGGCAGCTCTGATTGGGGAGCTGAAGGTGAATGAACCCTGAGGGGGCAGTGACTATAATGTGTTAGAATGCACCCTGCAGTTCGTGAGGGAGAAGCTGGAATTCGATGTCATAAGATGAGTTAATGAGCAAGTTAGACAAAGGAGAGCCAATGGACATGATCGATTTGGATTTCCAGAAGGCCTTTGACAGTTTTCCACACACGGGGCTTCTAAATAACATAAGAGCCCATGGGATTTGGGGCCCAGTACTGACATGAATAGAGAGGGGAAATGAATGGATCTTTTGCACGATGGCAGCTGGTGCCCATTGCAGTTCTGCAGGGGGCATTGTTGGGACCTCAGCTATTCATGTAACAATTAATTATATATTAACGATCTTGTAAAAGGAACTGAGGGCATTGTTGGTTCAGGGGGACACAAGGAAGACTGGAAGAGCAAGAGGAGATTCGAGAGTGAGGGCAATCGATAGGTGTTTCTGCAGCTGCAGATGGGAATCCAGGATGGTGTGTTGTCTCCCTGGTGCCAGGGTCAAGGATGTCACTGAGCGGCTGCAGAGCACCATGAGGGGAGAGAGGGAACAGGCAGCACTCATGATCTACATTGGTCCCAGTGACAGAATGTAGGGAGCTCAGGAGGGAATGAGCAACAGGAGCTCATAAATAGGAGTCTTCACATTACTTCCAATAACCAATGCAAGTAAGGATAGAATCAGGAGGATAAAGCGGGTTGTATATGAGGCTGGAAAGATGGTCGAGGAGGGAGGGCTTTAGATAGTTGTGATATTGGGAATGATTCTGTGGGAGATGTGACATCTATAAACTGAATGGGTTGCTCCTGATCAGAGCAGGAACTGAGCTCCTTGTGGGATGATTTGCGGGTGCTGTTGGAGTGGGTTGAAGCTAATATGGAAGGGCTGTGGGAACACCAAGGAACACAGAATCCTGAAAAAGACAGATAGCACCAGAATAAGGAATAGTAATTTATTAGGCAGGGTCAGAGAGACAGAGAGAGCAATAAATTGGAAGTCCGGCTGACTGTGCATGTATGCGACTGTATGGAATGTGGAGAATAAGATTGTGGAGCTACAAATGCATATTACCGAGGGGAAAACTGATGTTATCATTCTAACAGATAAGGCTCAAATGAGGACAGGACTGGTTATTCGATATTCCTGGAAACAAGGTGTTCAGGAAAGATAGGAAAAGGGAAAAAGAGTGAGACGTGTGGGATTGATTAAGGAGATCGATGCAGAGCTGGTGAAAGAGGATGTACCAGAGGGGTCAAGGTCAGAATTGATTTGGTTCGGGATAAGGAACAAAAAAGGTGCAATCAGATTGTTCAGTGCAATCTGTCGGTCACCAACTAGTGAGAAGGATGTAGGGGAACAAATCTCCAAGGAATTCACAGCAAACATTAGGAGGACTTTAATTATTGGAATATAGACTGGCACAGTAGCAGTGTGAAGGACAGAGAGGGGCCAGAGTTGAGAGAGTATGCTCAGGTGAATTTTCTCCAGGCATGGGTCTCCATTCAAATGAGAAAGGAAGCTCTGCGAGACCCGAACCTTGGGAGTGAGGAAGCCCAAGTAGATCAAGTGTCAGTGAGAGGACATTTAGGGAAGAGTGATCATTGTATCACAAGGTTTAGGGTGACAGTGGAAAAGGACAAAGGAGAATCCAGAATAAAGTCATGATCATGGATCAGATCCCATGGATAACCTCCAAATGTCTCACACTTCGAAATTTTCACTTTTTTTTCAAACAGAATATGGATGAGTTACAAAACTAATATTTTGCCACAGTATTTATTGTTGAGAAATATATGGAATTTTGGGAAATAAATATTGCTGTCTTGAGAAGAGTCCATATGACAGAAGAAGAGGTGCAGTAATCTGTTCTTATAACTGAGAAGGGTAGCTAAATCCCCAGGACCTGATCAGGTCCATCCCAGTAAGTTGTGGGAAGCTTGGGAAGAGATAGCGATGCCCCTTGCGAAGATGCTATATCACCAACAGCCAGTGTTGGAAGATCGGAGAGTGGCTGACATAGTGCTGATATTTCAGAAGGTCTGCAAGGAATACTCAGGGAAGTATAGACTGGTGAGTCTGATATCAGTGGGGAGTAAGTTATTGGAGGAGATTTTGAGATACAGGATCTACACGCATTTGGAAAGACAACGGTTGATTAGGGGTAGTCCACATGGCTTTGTAAGTGGGAAATTGTGTCTCAAAGATTTGATTGCGTATTTTGAAGATGTGACCAAGAAGATAGCTGAAAGCAGAATCATAGACATTGTCTACGTGGACTTTAGCAAGGCCTTTGTCAAGTACTGCATGGACAACTGGTTAGTAAGATTAGATCAAATGGAATCCCGGGAGGGAAAGCCAACTGGTACAAAATTGGCTTGATGGTTGGAGACAGAGAGTGGTGGTAGTAGATGGGTGTTCAGAATGGAAGCCTGTGATCAGTGGTGTGGCGAAAGGATTGGTTCTGGGTTCATCATTGTTCATCATTTATAGAAACAAATTGAATGAGAATATAGGAGGTAGGGTTCGTGAATTTGCAGATGACATTAAAATTGGTGGCAAAATGGACAGTGACGAAGGCTATTTGAGAGTACATTTTCATTAGGTGTTGAGATAATACCGAAGTGTTGCATTTTGGTACAAAAACCAGACCATGGTTTACACAGTTAGTTGTGGGGCCATGGGGAGTTGACAAAGAGGAAGACCCAGGAATGGAGGCATATAGTGCCTTGAAACTGGTGCCACGTGTAGGCAGGGTGGTGAAAAAAGCATTTGGTACACTTGGGTATGGGAGTTGAGTTGACATGTTATGGCTTTCCAAGATATTGGTCAGGCCACATTTCCAATCACCCTGCTATTCGAAGGATGGCATTAAACTGGAAAGGGTGTAAAAAGAATGACAAGGCTGTCTCTGAGACTGGAGGGCATGAGTTATAAGGAGAGGTTGGTTAGGCCTGGGCTATTTTCTTTGGAAGGTCAGAAGTCACGGGGTGACATTTAAGAGGATTATAAAATCATAATGTACAGAGATAAGGTTACTAGCTAAGTCTTTTCCCCAGGGTAGGGTCGTCCAAAACTAGAGGGCAGAGGTTTAAAGCAAGAGGGGAAAGATGCAAAGGGAACTGAGGTACACCTTTTTCACATAGAGGGTGGTGCGTGTATTGAATGAACTGGCAGAGGACGTCATAGAGGTGAGTCTGATTACAAACATTTAAAAGACATTTGAACAGGTACATGGAGAGGAAAGATATTGGGGAAAATGAGCCAAATGCAGGCAAATGGGACTACGGGGAATAGAGAAGGTGAATAATTCATGAAGGATGTGAATATGTTGCAGATGGGGTAAAAAAATTGCCATGGAAAGTTCAGGGATGAAGGAATTCAGTTAAGAAAATATTTTGGATAAGTGTAGAAGGTCTTTATTGGAGAAGAGAAGGCTGAGAGAAACTTTGTCTGAGGAATTCAACATCAGGAGGGGTCTGGACAGAATAATTAGGGAGAAAACGATTTCACTCATGAAAGGTTTGAGAGGGAGAGGGAGATGAAAAGTAATTAGCAAATGAATCAAAAGTAAGATGAGGCAAAACGTTTTCAGCCAGTGAGTGGTTAAGGTGTGGAATGCACTGCCTGAGAGTGTGGTGGAGGCAGCTTCAATTGAAACATCCCGAAGGGAATGAGACTGTTATTTGAAAAGGAACAATGAGCAGGGTGACAGGGAGAAGGCAGGAGAATAACATTCAGTGAATTGCTCATTTAGAGAATCAGTACAGACAGGATGGGCAGAATGGCCTCCCATGCACAGTAACAATTCTGTGATTATGTGATTGAGCAGAGTCAAAGCTGGGGGAGGTGGGAGCTCGGTGTCTCACTGTGCTGCTGCTGCTACTGCTGAGGTCAGTGAGATCAGAGACTGGGACAGGGAGCCAGAGCTCACATCAAACTCTGCCCGTGTCTGTCACACTGAGACTGACAGGAGGCTACTCACTGATTTCACTCCATGCTGCAGGAATGGGACCACAGGCTGCAAATGGACAGAGGTCCTCCACACGGTGAGTAAAACTGACTGACTTATATCTTGCTGCTTAAAGGGAGCAATGGAACGAAAGAAATACAGCTGGACACCCTGTTAGACACAGTGCTCCTCAATCAACCATTTCATTCACTGCTGCTCCCCACTGACACCTTCAATAATTCAGCATTTGTGTTTTAGAAATTGCGTTTAGAAAATAAAAGGTTTATTAACAGAAGATGGAGGTTTACTTACTCAGTCTGAGCTTGGTTCCTTTACCGAACGTAACCCCCAGTGAGAGTTCCCAGTGCAGAGTCTATACAAAATCCTCTGCTCTCTGCTTCCCCATGTCACTCTCAACCTCTCCCTGTCTCGCAGTCTCTCGGTCACTCTCACCCTCTCCCTGTGGCTCTCTGTCTTTTACTGACTCTCACCTTCTCTCTGTCTTTCTCTGTCACTCATGCCTTTCTCTCTCTCTATTTTTCTCATTCTGTTTCTCTCCCCCTCTCTCTCATTCTCTCTCTCTCTCTCTGTCTCTCTCTCTTGCTTTCTCTTCGCGTTGTGTCCAGCTGGGCTCGGGCAATTTGTGAAACTTATTTTTTGATGTTAAATCTTGCATGTGCTGTTCCCATGTGGCCATGGAGTGTAAGAGGGAAACCTGAAGCCTTCAGTGAGCGGTGGCCACCACAGGGACTAGGGTGTGTAGTGGACAGTGACAATTCCAGCATAGAGTCACTTGTTCAGTTTTATTTATATGTAATTGTGGATGTATCAGTATAGGAGGTGAGACAAATGTCCATTATTACATATTATAGGTAGCAGTGGGATGTGTCAGTACAGGAGGTGGTGATGTGTATATCGAGGATTTTGTACAGCTGTATATCACTGTGTAGGGGAGCTGTACTCGCGCTGACAGTAATAATCAGCGACATCCTCATTCTGTATGTGGATATTGTCAGGGTGAAGTGTGTGCTGGACACTTCTCTCCCAGTGAATCAGTTGGAGGCACCTGTGTATCGAGTCATTGCATCATGGATCAGGAGAGAGGGTTTCTGCCCTTCTCGCTGCTAGTACCAGGAAACATCGGTACTAGCGCTCTGACTGGAATTACAAGTGATGGTTGCAGTCTGGTCGAATCTCACTGACAGCACCGGGGGAGACTGAGTCATGATGAAGTCCCCACTGATACCTGAGGGGTCAGAGAGAAACACAATGAAATCAGAACTGTCACAGAAAGAGCCGGCCAAATGAGAGATTGTTGGAGACACTGAGCATTCCTCTGGTTTCAGCAATTTTCCTTCAATCACAAGTCAGTGGAATTGGAGTGAAATACAGAACAGCTAAAGATTCAAGGTGGAAGGAGAGAGATTTGTACCTGTGACACAGAATGCCAGGGGCCGGATCAGCTGGATGTATGAAATCATGGTGTGTGCTCCTGTCTCTGGGCCTGGTTCCTGATAAACTCTCCCTTTACTGGGCTCTGCTTTATAAAGCTGCAGCCTGTGAGAGTCTGACTGGGTGTTCCTCAGTATGTAAATGGCATCAGGCAGAGAGAGCCATGTCAGCCCCTCACACTTCCTCTTCTCTCTCTCTCTCTTCCTCATCCTTCCTTTCCGTACTTCCTCGCTCCCTATTCCTTTTTTTTTCTCTTTCTCATCTTTCTCTTGTATATATATCCCTGTCATTCATTTGCTAATTCCATTTCTGACTCTGTGCATTTCCAATTATATCAGCACTTATATATTTCTCTTTTTCCATGTAATTTTGACACTGTGTTTATCTCCCGTTCCTTCTGTATTGATTGGTCTCTCTCTCTCTCTTATCACCCATTTCTCTCCTTCACTTATCTTTCTACCTGTTTCCTCACTTGCTCTCTCCTTGTCCCCTCAATCTCTCATTGCCTCACTCTGTTTTTGTCTCTGTCCCTCCCTCCAGTCACTCTATAACTGATCTCTATAGCAGGCGTTATTTCAGGACATTGGAACATCGGGTCCTGGGGCAGCAGTTAAATGCCTCACCCTTTGCCACTCAATCTTACAATATACACTTGCTCTCTCTCTCTAGCTCTCTCTCTCTCTCTATCTCTCTCCCTCTCCCTCTTTCTTTCTGTCTCTCTGTCTCCTGTCTCTCTCTTTCTCTCCATCAGAAGCTCAATGCCATGAACAGCATTTAACAAGTCTGTTCTCAGGTCATCAATGATCTGACAACACTAGTCCCAGCTTGGCAGTGAGGGAGAGGGTCAGCCATGATCATATTGAATGGCAGAGCAGCCTCACAGGGCCAAACACTAACTTAACCCTAACGCTAACCTCAACCCTTCCCCTAACCCTAACCCGAACTCTATCGCAGAGACAGCCACGTCAGCCCCTCACACTTCCTCGTCTCTCTCTCTCTCTTTCTCATCCTTCCTTTTCAAATTTCTTCGATCCCTATTCCCTTTCTTTCTTTCTCATTTTTCTCTTGTATATATATCCCTGACATTCATTTGCTATTTTTGCTTCTGACTCTCTGCATTCCCAATTATAGCAGCACTTATATCTTTCTCTTTTTCCATTTATTTGTGACACCTGTTTATCTCCCTTTCCTTCTGTGTTGATTGGTCTCTCCCTCTCTCTCTCTCTCTCTCGCTTATCACCCATTCATTTCCTTCACTTATTTTTCTATCTGTTTCCTCACTTGTTCTCTCCTTGTCCCCTCAATCTCTCATTGACTCACTCTGTCTTTGTCTCTGCCCCTCCCTCCGGTCACTCTCGAACTGATCTCCATCGCAGTCGTTATTCCAGGACACTGGAACATTGGGTCCTGGAGGAGCAGCTAAATGCCTCACCCTCTGCCACTCAATCTTACAATGTGCACTTACTCGATCTTCCCTTGATCTCTCTCCCTCTCTCACTTTCTTTCTGTCTCTCTGTCTCCTGTCTCTCTCTATCTCTCTCCAACGGAAGCTTAATGCCATGAACAGCATTTAACACGTCTGTTCTCAGGTCATACTAGTCCCAGCTTGGCAGTGAGTGAGAGGGTCAGCCATGATCATATTGAATGGCAGAGCAGCCTCACAGGGTCAAACACAAACCAAACCATAACTCTAACCGCAACCCTTATCCTAACCCTAACCCTTATCCTAACCCTAACCCTAACCCTTACCCTAACCCTAACCCTTATCCTAACCCTAACCCTTATCCTAACCCTAACCTTAACCCTAACCCTAACCTAAACACTACTCCGACTCCCTGTTTCTATCTTTGTATGTCAGTTATCTTCAATCTCTGCCCCTGGGTATTGATTCCTCTGCTCATGGAAACGTTGTCTTCCTATCCACTCTATCTTTGCCCCACATAACCTTATAGCTCTTTATCAGGTTCCCTCTCAACCTTCACTGCTCCAAGAGAAACAATCCCAGCCTTGACAATCCTTCCGCATAGCTCAGACCCTCCAGGCCAGGCAGCATCCCGGGAAATCTGCTCTGAACCCTCTCGCGTACAGTCATATTCCTCTCATAATGTGGTGACCAGAACCTGTTTGCCTGTCTGTCTATCTGTCTCTATCACACTAGATTCCCTCTTTCCCAGAATGTCCCAGGTGACAACACATAAATACAGGGTAAATCTCCTTATGCTCTGCCCCACTAATGGATGATAAGTCTTGACCCCAGAAACATATCTGCTTCTGGATTAAGACCCCATTTCTCACATTGACCAGAGTTTAGTGTCTCTCAAGAACATGGACAGATTCTTGTTAAATGAAGGACAGTTCTGTGCTGTTGGCCTTTTCTCACTGGGGACTGGTTTGGACACAAACCTCATTCCATGAAGGCCCAGCAGAGAGAGGTGATCCTCAGGTCATGAGTGTGAGCTGGAGGGACAGGACAGGCTCTGACCCACTGAACCATCCTGTCCATCCACATCATGTTCTAATCCCTTCCCCTCTTCTTCCCCTTCCATGTTCAGGTTCTGGGTCAGGGTGATTTACTGGAATGAGGGCTGTTAAAACGGAAAGGAACTGAACCCCACATCCACCATTGGTGCGCATGTCCCACTGTGACCCTCCAATGGAGACCAGTAAACTTGAATCCATTCCCACTGGACCATCGAATAGAGACCATTAAACATGGGCCTCTTTGCCATTGAACCCTCCCATGGAGACCAGTAAATATGGGCCTTCTTCCCACTGAATACTCTAGCAGAGATTAGTTATACATGAACCTTATTCCTGTTGAGCACACCAGCAGAAACCAGGAAATAAAGGCTTACATTTAATTGAACTCTCCAGTACAGACCAGATTCAAACTGCACCCTCCAATAGAGACCAGTAAACATGTGACGTCTTACAACTACATCCTCCAATAGACACCAGTAACCAAGGATCTCAATGCTATAACAATACTGGGACTTCGGAATGATGAGCAGGAATAGGTAATTCAGCTCTTCAAGCACGTTTGCCATTTAACATAATCATGGCTGATCTTATCCTCATCTCTACTTGGCAGACTGCTCCCTATTGCCTACTATCCTGCTTTTCATCAGAAAGATCTGTTTCTTTCTTGAATCTGTTGATTGATTCTGCCTCCACTGCGTTCTGGGGGCAGAGACTTCCAAACATTTTAAACTCTCAGAAAGAAATAGCAAGAATGGAACAGAATTCCTACAGTACGGAAACAGGTCATTCAGCCCAAGAAGTCCACATTGACCCTTCAAAGAGCATTCCACCCAGAACCATCCCACTACCCTTTCCCTGTATCCCTACATTTCCCATGACTAATGAACCTAACCTACACTTTCCTGGACACGACAGGCGGATTAGCCATGCTAATCTGCCAATTTTGTGCACCATTAGATTGTGGGAGAAAAGCAGAGCACTCAGATGAAACCCACACAGACAGGGGGAGAATGTGCAAACTCCACACAGTTGTATGAGGATGGTATCGAACCCAGGTCCCTGGCACTGTGAGTTAGCAGTACTCATAACTGTGCCACCATGCCACCTATAGTATCTCCTCATCCCAGTTTTGAACCTACCTCCTCTCACTCTATATCTACGATCTATCGTTCGAGACTGGTCCACAAGAGGGAATATCTGTTCCATGCTTGCCTTATCAATCCCCTTTAGCATTTTATATACTTCACCCAGATCCCCCTTCATGGGACTGAATTCCAGTGAGTACAAGCCCAAGCTATTCAAGCGTTCCTGTACGACAGCCCTTTCATCCCGGGAATCAGTCTGGTGAACATGCTCTGAACTGCATCCTGTGTCACCATAGCCTTCATCAAGTAAGGAGACCAAAACTGGACACAATACTTCAGATGTGGTCTCACCAATGCATCACAGAATTGTAACAATATTTCTTTATTTCTGTAATCCAGTCATTTTATAATTAATACCAAGATTCCAATTGCTGCAAGAAATGCCAACATTCCAATTCCATGGGACTCAATTGGAACCTCCAACAGAGATCAGGAAACATGGACCTCCTTCCATCAGGACTCTCCAACAGACACCAATAAACCTGGACCTCGTTCTCGCTGGACCATCTATCACACTGGAATGTGCAATGAACAGCAGTAAGCAAAGGCCTCTTTCCCACTGGATCCTCCAGTATTGGAGTTTCAAACCCCACGTCCTCTCCATCACATTGGTCTCTTATTTCAATCTCCACTACATTGTTTGTCACTGCTCTACATCAGTACCTTGACCATCGAAACCCTGAGTACTGCTCATCACACCTCCAAATTCCATGATTCCGACGTCCTTTCCCAGCTTCCTCCATCTATGCTGCATAAATTCCAAATTTTCTGAAATGGTGTGCACCCTTCCCTGTCTCACACCAAGGAGGAGATGGACAGATTTGATATTCGTCATGAGTTGAAAGGTTATGGAGAGTGGATGTGGTTACAATTGATCAAACTGATGACGGCTCCTGCAGTGAATATCCTGCTGGCAAGCTCCAGCCTTTTACACACAGAATGGGGAAGTGTGTATAGTAGGGATATATTGCAGGGCTCTGTAGAACTATCCCTCAGCATCAAGTGTCCCTCAGGAGGGGAGAGAGAATGTTCTGGGTCCCGAGCTCCATTTCCCAGCCCAGGCAGTTTGCCTCCCAATGAATGAATGAGACCCCACTCTGGAGCCCAGGTTCGGGGCAATCTCTGCTGTGGACCCAGGTCGACAAGATGCATCTGGAAATAAAGCTGAAAAGGAAAGATTTGCCGCGTTATCGAGAGAGAGGTGCAGTGGGATTAATTGGATTACTCACAGACACGATGGGCTGAATGGCCTCCTCCACTGTGGAGGGAGCAGATTTAGGACTGAATAGAGAAGGAACTTCTTCACCCAGAGGGTTGTGAATCGATGGAATTCTCTGCTCAGCGAAGAAGTTGACTCAGTAGAGGTAAATGTTTGTGAAGGTAAGACAGACATTTTTTTGAACAATAAATGAATTAAGGGTTTTAGTGAGAGGCTGGGGTCTTGGAGCTGAGGCCAGGAAAACACCAGCCATGATCTTATTGAATGGTGGAGCGGGCTCGAGGGGCCAGACAGCTGACTCCTGCTCGTAGTCCTTACGTTCTTATGTGCTGTCAGATTCCAGGGAGTGCAGACGGTTCACAGTTTTCTCCCATCTCAGTAACAAACGTCCAGCTGCTCCGAGCTCCATCTTTCACTTCCTCTATTGGTGAAGTTTCAACCTTGCGATCTGACAGTCTTTGCAGTTATTTTTTACACTGGGGCTTTCTGCTGTGGTCAGAATCTCTAATAATAAGTGTCCAATCAGTGACAATCACAGCAGCTAAGAGCAGTCAGGTCTAAGGAGCCAGCCTCTCTGGGAAACACATTGGCAAGATCAAAGCAATCCTCTTCAACTCCCGGTACAAACTCCATCCCTCTCCCTGAGCACTGTCTGCTGTTCAACCAGACTTTATACAAAATCCGAATACCTCAGCAGGTCTGGCAGTATCTGAGGAAAGAAATCAGAGTTAACCTTTCAGGTCGAATGACCCTTCTTCAGAACAGTTCTGAGAAGATTCACTTGACCCAAAATGTTAACTCTGCTTTCTCTCCACAGATGGTGCCAGAACTGCTGAACTTTTCCAACAATTTCTGTTTTTGTTTCTCGTTTACAGCATCGACAACTTTTTCCGCTCTTGTTTAATATCAGACTCCTTACAATCTTGGCCTTATATTTGAGGCTGATCTGAACCCCAAATCCTCCACATCATAGAGATCACTCACTGAAAGTCCCAGCCGTTGCTTTGGGACTCCAAACGTGATCATTCTAATGTTGTCCTGGGCCAGGTCAGAGCTGCTGCCCTCTCTAAACTTCATCTCATCCCAAACTCTGCTGCCCGTATCCGAACTCGCAACAAATCCCATCCCCATCCCCATCCACCACTGTCCTCACTGACCTCCAATAGCTCCAAGTCCAACACCACCTCAATTTTCTAATTCTCATCCTTGTTCTCAAATCTCTCCCTGCCTTCCACCCTCCCCATCTCAGTAACCTCCTCCTCGTGGCCTCACTCAGTGTGATCAATAATCTTGTATATATGGCTCTCTATTCCTTCATCCAAGTTGTTGAGAAAGATTGTGAATTGCTGGGATCCCAGCACAGATCCCTGGGACAGCACTGTTCACATCTTGCTCATTGGAGGACTCGGACATCAACCCTCTGCTCTGTCTCCTACACCTAAACTAATTCCTGACCCAAGGCAAATGTGTTTTCTAATTCAGTATGTTTCCATGTTGATGAACAGTCTCTCAGACAGTCAAACTTGGAGCAGGTGTCGGCCATTCAGCAATTTGAGCCTGTTCCACCATTCAATATGATTATGTCTGATCATCCAACTAAGTCACCTGTCCCCACTTGCTCCCCATAACCTTTGATCCTTTCGTCCTGAGAACTATATCATGCCCTTTCAGGAAAACATTCTGTGGTTTGGGCTCAACTGCTTTCAGTGACAGAACCTTCCACAGGCTTCCCTTTCACTGGATGAAAAGCTTTCTCTCAATGTCAGCCCGAAAGGTCCTTTCCCGTATCCTTAAATTGTAATCCTTGATTCTGGACTCCCCAGTCATCAGGAACATCCTGACTTATCCTGTTAGGATTTTAGAGTTTTCAGTGTGACTCCCCTTAACCTTCTAACCTCCAGTGAATATCGTCCAAACTGATCCAGTTTCTCATCAGATCTAAGTGCTATCATCCCAGGAATCAGTCTGGTAAACCTTCACTGCCCTCCCCCCACAGCCAGAAAATCCTTCCTCAGATAAGGAGACCAAAACTGCACACAATACGATCATAAAGTCACATCGTACAGAAGAGGCCCTTCGAACCATTGTACCTGCTCCAGCCAAACCATACTAAACCTGCAATCATCCAACTTTCCAACACAAGGGCCATAGCTTTAAATGTTATGGAATTTCAAGGCTTAATCCAAGGACCTTTTAAAGGTTGTGAAATTTCCCACCTCAACTCCCACCCCAGGCAGTGCAAACCAGATCCCCACCATCCTCTGGATGAAAACCTGCTCTTCAACTCTCCTCTAAAGTTCCTGTTTTTCACAGTGAATGTGTGCCAACTCCGAATAAGAGGAGCAGCTGCTTTCTATTCATTCTGTCCATTCTCCTCATAACCTTATACACCTCTAACAGGTCCCCCCTTCCACGTTCTCTGCTTCAGAAAAACTAACCCGAGTTTTTCCAGCCTCTCTTCATCGCTGAAATGCTTCCTCCCAAGCAACATCCTGGTGTCTATCCTCTGCACCCCCTCCAGTACAATTCCATCATTCCGATCGCGTGGTGACCAGAACTGCACACAGTACTCCAGCTGTGACCTAACCAATGTTCTGTATAGCTCCAACGTAGCTGTTTGTTCTGCATGGCTCCTGGCCTTCTAATACATACCTGAAATGATAAAAGCAAGTATCCCATATACCTTCATAAATACCTTCTTCACCTGTTACATCGTCCAAAGTTCATCACCTCACATTTATCAGGGGTAAGTTCCATCTGTCTCTGATCTGCCCATCTGACCAATCCAGTTAGATCCTCCTGTAACCTATGACCTTCTTCCTCACTGTCAACCATCTGCCAAACCTCATGTCATCTACAAACTCAGTCATCATCCACTCACCCCCACCCCTCACCTCTCACATTCTAATCTTTATTGTTTCAATACATCCTGAACTATAAGGGACCCAGCAGTGATCTCTGTGGTCTCCCACTGCACACTGGGCCCAGTCACACAAACAACTTTTTGCCTCCACCTTCTGTCTCCTGTCACTGAATCAGTTTTGGTTTGAATATTCCCGGTGTGGTCTCACTAAGGCTGCGTACAATTACAGCAAGACATTCCAGTTCTTGCACTCAAATCCTCTCATGATGAAGGTAACGTATCATTTACCTTCTACACTGCCTGCTGCACCTGCATGCTGACTTTCAGTGACTGGTATACACAGACACCAAGATCTTATTGCACCTCCCCATTCCAAATATATCACCATTCAGATAATAATTTGTCTTCCTGTTTTTGCTACTAAACTGGGTAACCTCACATTTAACTTCATTATATTTCATCTCCCACTCACTCAACATCTCCAAACAGCACTGAGGCTACTCTGCATCCTCCTCACAGCTCCCCCTCCCACCCAGCTTTGTGTCATCTGCAAACTTGGAGATATTACTCTTAAGTTCCTTCATTTAAACCATGAACAAATATTGTGATTGGCTGGATCCAGGCCTATGGTACCCTTTCAGAATAAAAGGCCAGTTTATTTTTCCTTTTGTTTCCTGCCTGCCTACCAGTTCTCTATCCGTGTCAGTCCACTGCCCCCAGTCCCATTGGTCTTAATTTTACATGCTAATTTTTACTGTGAGACTTAATAAAAGCCTTCCGACTGTTCCAGATAAACAGTATTAATTGGCTCCCCTTTGTCAAATCCATTCATTACATCCTCAAACAATTTCTTACAATTTGTTAAGCATGATTTCCCTTTCCACAAACCATGCTGACTCTGTCTAATCCTGTCACTGTCTTCCACGTACTCAGTGATTAAATCTTTAATAATGGACTTGAGTATTTTCCCCAATACCAATGTCAGCTGACTGGTATAAGATGCCCAGTTTTCTCTTTCCCTCCCATTTTAAATAGTGATGTTACATTAGCAACTCTCCAGTCACCGTTCCAGAATCGATAGAATCTTGAACACCAATGTTCCCAAAGTTTTTGGGCAATTCCTGAAGTAATCTGAAATGTAGGTTATTGATCCCTACGGATTTATCAAACTTTAATCCCCGAAATTTTCCATTTCCTTAACAAAACTAATTTTCTTCAGTCCTGTCGTCCCAACATGGTTGGAATGTATTGGAGTTTTTCATTGTGTACAAAGATCCAGAATGCAGCAAAGGCAGAAATTTCCTTCACTCTTATTGCCAGCGATACTTGTCAATATCCTTTCAACAAATCAATTTTCGATAAGAATGACGCACTATCCACCCTATCAAAGCAATCATCTGACCTGGGAATTGGATACAAATCTATCCTTCTGATGACATTCACTTTCCTACAGTGTACACAGAATCTAAGTGAAACATCTAGCTGAGGAAGCAAACAAGAGAACTCCAATTACTCTTAACAGTTCAATCAGGGTACCCCCTTTTGTTTGTGATCAGTAGTTCGCTGATATTTAGGAGGTTTGAATCACACCCCCTCCCCCCCCCCCCCCCCCCCCCCACCAATCCCTGGTTCTGCCACTGCGCTTATTTTAAAATGTGAAATGAAGAAAGCAGTAGATGGGCGTTTCAGAGCAAAAGAATCTCTATGTTTATTCAATACAGAAGGTTCGTATAATACAAGAACAAATGCAAATGTAATAAACAGTGAAATTAACACGATAAATTCTTTAGAAGACAGTAATATAATACACTGTTAGAAGTGTTGCAAAATTATACACAGGACAGTAATTAAATACACTATCAAATTAAACATTTGTTAAAAACTATTAGAAGTTAGAGTTGAAAAGTGTGGTACTGGAAAAGCACAGCAGGGCACGCAGCATTTGAGGAAAACAAGAATTGATGTTTTGGGCATAAGCCCGGCATCAGGTATGTTGAGGCTGGGGGGAGGGGGCTGAGAGACAAATAGGAGAGTGGGGGTGGGCGTGGAGGGAAGGGAGCTTGGAAGGCAATAGGGAGCTACAGGTGAGGGGTGAAAGTTCGAGAATGGAGAGGTGGGTGGAGAGGATAAGTGGGAAGGCTGATTGCAGGGTTGGATGAGGGTTGAGGTAGAGAAAAGTGAGATGAGGAGACTGGTGAGGTCGATGTTGATACGGTGTAGTTGGAGGGTTCCAAGGCGAAAGGTAAGGCATTCTTCCTCCAGTCAATGGAGAGCTTTGATTTGGCATTGGAGGAGGCCCAGCATATCTTTGCATGTCTTTGGCAGATTGAGAGCGGGAGTTGGAGTGGACAGTCACAGGGCAGTGGGGTTATTTAGTGCGTGTGTCCCAGAGATGTTCCCTGAAACATTCTGTGTATCCTCCACTGTCCCCTTCACTACATTCATGATGAAGGGCTGATGCCCAAAAAGTCATTTCTCCTCTTTCTCGGAACTGCTGTGCTTTTCCAGTGCCACACTTTTCACCTCTAATCTCCAGCATCTGCAGTCCTCACTTTCTACAATTACAAGCGAAACAGTTTTAATCACAGAAACTTTAATCAGGCTTCCTACCCTTGGGGTCCGAATGCACTGTCACCACCCACCATCCCCTCCCTGCAAGCTCAGAGGGAAACTTTCAGGTATCAGGATTTTCAGCTCACCACTGAGGAAAGTACAGGATTAAAATGTGTCCTGTTGCTGAGGTTCTCACCGTCGGTTCTCTTGGCTCAGAACAGGCCTGTGTCGGGAAGGTCTTGTTCAGATAGCGTTTGGTTGGTGTTCCTGCTCTCGGGTGTCCTTTGTTACGATGATGCTCTTGGTTTGGTGTCTGGATTCAGCTTCTCTGTTCGGCCTCTGTGGTTCTTGGTTCTAAAGCTGCTTGTTGGTAGTGTGTGTTAGTAGGCCGAGGTTGTAAAAGTTAGTTTCCGTCAAGAGAATGTGTTCTGGTTGGTATCCCTTTCAGAGTTGAGGTGTGAACTGTAATTCCAGGCAGAACAATAGCTCCAGGCAGCCATTTTAAAAAAATCCAGGGTTTTAGATGATAGTGACTTTTGCTCAATCCTCCACAAGAGAACTCCAATTACTCTGACAGTTCAATCAATTGGTTCTCCAACAAATATTGACCTTCATTTGTTACTTTGGCTTGTTTCACTGGTTTTAACTAAAATGGGTTTTATTTTATTGGGTATGAATAACCTACATCCAAATCATGTTCGATTAATCTGGGACACCTAAGTGTATCTTTTAAAGACCATGTATCAGTGCAGAGTTAGGCCATTCGGCCCATCAAGTCTGCTCTGCCATTTGATCATAGTTGATTTGTTTGTCAACCCCATTCTCCTGCCTTTTCTCCATTACCCTTGATCCCTTACTAATCAAGAATCCATCTATCTCTGTCTTAAATACACTCAATGACTTGGCCTCCACAGCATTCAGCAACAATCATTAATCCACAGATTAACCTCTCTCTGGATGAAAAAACTCCTCCTCATCATCATCTCAGTTCCAAAGGATGGTCCCTTTACACTGAGGCTGTGCCCTCAGGTCCCAGTCTCTCTGCCAAATGGAAACATCTTCTCCATGTCTACTCTAGGCCTCTAGGTATATTGTATGTTTCACTGAGATTCCCCTCATCCTTCCAAACTCAATCGAGGAAAGACTGAATACAGGCCCCAACCACTCTTCACAAACTTCTTTGTATGCTCTAAGCAATCTCACTGTGTCCCTCTGTTGATCTTCCTCTAGATGCAAAAATACAGTGTCTGAATTCTCTAATATCTCTGATTTAGTTCACCTCATAGGAGGCAGTTCAATTTGGAAATTGTCCAATTGTCTTTGGCTCTCACACTTTTTCTCATCCCTTCCTCCATTATACTCACTACTTGACACACCTGTACATGACTGAATGGTTCCTCAAAACCTGTGAGAGGAATTAAGGATGCTGTTTCAATCACATGTTGAGGTTTGCCAATAACTTGACAAGTTTTTTAAAAAATTTATTCATCTTGTATAATGTGAGCATCACTGGCTGGCCAGCATTTTTTGTTTATCCCCAGTTGCCCAAGGCCAGCATTTACTGCTCATTCCTAGTTCAACTCTTTTGTCCATGTTTGAACCAATCTGTAATGAAGCCAGGAGCTGAGTGACCCTGGTGGAACCCAAACGGGGCATCACTTGAGCAGGTTATTGCTGAGCAGGTGCTGATTGATAGCACTGTTGATGACACATTCCATCACTTTCCTGATGATCGAGAGGAGACTGATGGGGCTGGAACTGGCTGGCTTGGATTTGTCCTGCTTTTTATGTACAGGACATAGTTGGGCAATTTTCCACATTGTTGGGCAGATGCCAGTGTTATAGCTTTCCTGGAACAGCTTGGCTAGGGAAGTGGCAAGTTCTGGAGCACAAGTCTTCAGTATTATTACCAGAATGTTGTCAGGGCCCATAACCTTTGCAGTACCCAGTGCCTCCAACCATTTCTTGATAAGACGTGGAGTGAATGGAATTGACTGAAGACGGTTATCTTTAATGCTGAGGACCACTGGAGGAGGCCAAGATGGATCATCCACTCAGAACTTCTGGCTGAAGATTTCTGCAAAAGCTTCAGCCTTATCTTTTGCCCTGATGTGTTGGACTCTTCCATCATTGAGGATGGGGATATTTGTGGAGCCTGCTCATCCAGTGAGATGTTTAATCATCCACCAGTACTCATGACTATACATGACAGGACTGCAGAGCTTAGACCTGATCCATTGGTTATGGGTTGTCTAATACTGTCTATCAATTGCTGCTTGTGCTGCTTGGCGGGCAAGTAGTCCTGTTTGGTGGCTTCACCAGGTAAATACCTCATCTTGATGAATGACTGGTGCTGCTCCTGGTATGCCCTCCATTGAACCAGTGTTGATCAGCTGGTTTAATGATAATGGTTGAGTCGGGGCTGGGACACAATAATGCTGCTGCTGATGGCCCACAGTGCCTCATGGATGCCCAGTCATGAGTTGTGAGATCGGTTGTAAGTCTGTCCTAGTTCGCGTGGTGATAGTGCCACACAACACGATGGAGGCTATTCTCAATGTGAAGGCGGGTGTTGGTCTTCACAAGGACTGTGCGGTGGTCACTCTTAATGATAGTTTCGTGGACACATGCAGCTACAGTTGGCAGATTGGTAAAGATGAGTTCAAGTATGATATCTTTATAAAGCTGCACTACATCTTCATATAATTTTGGCTCAATGAAACATCTGATTCTGGACGCCTATGTTTTCCAAATCCCCATGGTCCTGTCATGGAAATCTGATGTGCTCCTCACAATATCTCCCTAGATCGCTGGGTGGTACCATCAGCCACTGTCTAACCAACCATTCTTCATCTGCGAGTCTATAAGGGGGAGTCTCCACTTCCTCATCAGCATTCCATTCTGAAGGTAATAACACTCTGAAACCTCTCCAGCCTCGGCATCAGTATGAACTGACAGTGCTCATTTATTTCATTCGGGATCTGCTTTTTGGATCTGCTGTAATTAGGGACATCATACCAAACACTCCACCTGAATTATCTTCACCCTTTCGGAAAGTTTCAGCGATCCTTTCACTTGCTGTGGTGTTACATCACCCCTTATTGATGGATTTGGTTTAACCATGGCCCTGGTGACCTCACACAAAGGAGAGAGACCAGGAACCTGTCCCTGTCATTGTTCTGTTTCTTGGACCTCCTTTAAGCATTCTGTAATTATCGGGAAAGCTACTGCCTTTAGTCCTGACAAATCATTCCCCAGAAGGAAATCGACTACCTCAACAGGGAATGTTTTCCCCACTCCGGCAATTACTTCCCCAGATAACAAATCACATTCCAGTTGTACTTTATACAATGGAAGTGGAATATATTCTCACCCCTTTCGGATGCTCCGGTTTCCTCCCAGAGTCCAAAGATGTGTAGGTCAGGTGAATTGGCCATGCTAAATTGCCCATAGTGTGAGGTGAAGGGATAAATGTAGGGGTATGGGTGGGTTGCGCTTCGGTGCGTCGGTGTGGACTGTTTGAGCCGAAGGGCCTGTTTCCACACTGTAAGTAATCTAATCTAAAAAAAATCCCATTGCTTAATACCTTAACTCCCATTGAGCTCTCTGGAGGGAAAATCAATTCTTTCTCCAGTAAAAGTGACTGTGTTGCCCCTGTATCTCTCAGTTTGATTCTGGGTTTAGCTGAAGAAAAAGGAGTCACCATTCCTTTTGATAAAAGTCCTGTCCATCTCTCATCTACACTCCAACTTCCTTTACTAATGACAGAATTCACCTCCAGCCTTTTTGTTATAGTTACAGCTATAACCTGCTCCATGGGATTATCTGTTTGTGTTTTCTCCTCTGACTCATTTTTACTAACTCCCATAAATCCCCTGGGTTTACCTCACAGCTTCCAACATTCCATACGCACATGGCCCACCGTATTCCAAGATAAACATTTCAGCTTCTGATCATCACTTCCACCCTCAACAATTTCCTTCTTAATCTGAGGAGGAGTCCTTGGGCTGTTCCCTACTGTCCATTCTCTCCCTGGATACCTGCCTTCCACACACTCTCCCATTTATTATTTTTCTCCCATTTTTGGGCATGATGGGAATAGGGTTTCTGGATCAGTCTCCCATCAGGTGACTTCTCCACCTCCTGATGCTGCTTGGCTTGTTGTGCTCTTCCAGCCTCCTGTTTGTCTACTTTGGATTCCAGCATCTACAGGGTTTTGGCTTTAAGGAAATCTATAATCATTAACCATTCCAGTTACTTGGTTTACTATTGTGCCCCTTCAGTCTTTTACATGAATTCTGATTCTAGAAGGGAAGGAAGTTTTAAATCCTTCTCAGAGAATAATTTCTGCAACAACATTGTAAGTATTCTCAGCCTTTAATGCTCTTATCCACCTGACAACATTATTTTGCTGAATTCTCTCAAACTCAGTAGAAGTTTGTGGAGGCTTTGTTTCTGTAAGTTCTGAAACATCTGTCTGTATGTTTCTGGGATCAATGCATATGTGCTTTTCACCTTTTAACTTCCGCGTGATCCTGAGAATGTTCCTCTGGCAGGGATATAGAAACTTCCTATGCTTCCCAAGTTCATTTTGCATGGGCAAGCTCCATTGTTTTTCCTCACCTCACTTGTTTAAATATCTTCTGAAAACATAGAACATAGAACATAGAACAATACAGCGCAGTACAGGCCCTTCGGCCCTCGATGTTGCGCCGATCAAAGCCCACCTAACCTACACTAACCCACTATCCTCCATATACCTATCCAATGCCCGCTTAAATACCCATAAAGAGGGAGAGTCCACTACTGCTACTGGCAGGTCATTCCATGATCTTACGACTCGCTGAGTGAAGAACCTACCCCTAACATCAGTCCTATATCTACCCCCCCTTAATTTAAAGCTATGCCCCCTTGTAATAGCTGACTCCATACGTGGAAAAAGGTTCTCACTGTCAACCCTATCTAACCCCCTAATCATCTTGTACACCTCTATCAAATCACCCCTAAACCTTCTTTTCTCCAAAGAAAACAACCCCAAGTGCCTCAGCCTTTCCTCATAGGATCTTCCTACCATACCAGGCAACATCCTGGTAAACTTCCTCTGCACCCGTTCCAGTGCCTCCACATCCTTCCTATAGTATGGCGACCAAAACTGCACACAATATTCCAGATGCGGCCGCACCAGAGTCTTATACAACTGCAGCATGACCTCAGGACTCCGGAACTCAATTCCTCTACCAATAAAAGCCAGTACGCCATATGCCTTCTTCGCTGCACTATTTACCTGGGTGGCAACTTTCAGAGATCTGTGTACATGGACACCAAGATCCCTCTGCTCTTCCACACTACCAAGTAGTCTACCATTAGCCCAGTAATCCATCTTTTTATTACTCTTACCAAAGTGAATCACTTCACACTTAGCTACATTGAACTCCATTTGCCACCTTTCTGCCCAGCTCTGCAGCTTCTCTATATCCCGCTGTAACCTGCCATATCCACCTCCTTCTCTTCATTGTCATAGAGTCATACAGCAAACAAACAAGCCCTTCTGCCCAATGTGTCGATGCTGATCAGTAAACATCAAACCGAATAAATCCCATTTACCTGCACTTGATCCATAACCTTCCATTCCCTGGCATTTTATGTGCTCATCTGGGTGTGTCTTAAATATTGTGCGAGGAGCTGCGTCCACCACCTTCTCAAGCAGCACATTTCATATTTCTACCACCCTCTGGGGAAAAAAAATCCTCAACTCCCCTCTCAACCACTTTTTCATCACATTAGGCTTATTCCCTCCGGTCATAGCTATGTCTGCCGTGGGGAAAAGATGGTCACAATTCACTTTGTCTGTGTCTCTCAGAATATTGTATACCTTAATCAGATTCACCACTCCCTCCCCCACCTCCCACCCACCCCCCCTCTCCCCCCCACCCCCCACCACCCCCCGCCATGCTTCCTCTGCTCCACTGGAAACAAACCCAGTCAAACAAGTCTCTCCTCATAACTAACACTTTTCATCCCAAACAACATCCTGGTGAATCTCGTCTACACCCCCTCCAGTCCAATCATGTTCTTCCAACAGTGATATGTACACAGTGTTCCAGATTTGGCCTAACCAATGCTCTGTAAATTAACAACGAGACTTCCTTACTCCTATATTCTACACCCTGGCTAATGATGGCAAGCATCCCATATGCCTTCTTCACCACCCTGTCTAGCTGTGCTGATACCTTCCGGGATCAATGGACTTGTACACCAAGGTCCCTTCGTTCCTCACTACTCCCAAGGAACATAAGAACCTAAGAACTAGGAGCAGGAGTAGGCTGTCTGGCCCTTTGAGCTTGCTGCACTGAGTAATAAAATCATGGCTGATCTTTTCCTGGACTCAACTCCATTTACCTGCGCTTTCATCTTATCTTTTAATTCCTTTATTTATCAAAAAAAATCTGACCTTAAATATGTTTACTGAAGTAACGTCAACTACTTCACTGGGCAAGGAATTTCATAGATTTACGACCCTCTGGGTGAAGAAGTTCCTTCTCAATTCAATCCTAAATCTGCTCCCCTTAATTTTAAGGCGATGCCCTCTTGTCCAAGTTTCACCTGCCGGTGGAAATATTCTCTCTACTTCTGTTTTATCTATTCTCTTCATAATTTTATATGTTTCTATAAGGTCCCCCTCATTCCTCTAAGTTCCAATGCCAGTCTACTCAGTCTCTCCTCATAAGCCAACCCGATCAACCCTGGAATCAAACTTCTCTTCACCCTTCTGGCGCCAGTCTATCCTTTCTCAAGTAAGCAGACCAAAACTGCACAAAGTACTCCAGGTGTGGCCTCACCAGCACCCTGTACGTCTGCAACATAACATCTCTGCTTTTTAAACTCAATCCCTTTAGCAATGAAGGACAAAATTCCATTTGCCTTCTGAATTGGCTGTTGTACCTGCAGACCAACCCTCTGTGATTCATGCATAAAGACACTCAAGGCATATAACTTTCATTGTGTATATCCTTCCCTTATTAGAGCTCCAAAATTGGATCACATTACATTCTCAGGATTAAATTCTATCTGCCATTGATCTGCCCAATTACCAGCTGATCAATATCAGACTGTAGCCTGAGACCAGGTAATCCAAGATGGCAGCAGAGTAGGACTCTTCAGACCAAATTCATCTGCTCCATCTGTTTCCTTTTCTGCTTTTTCTTCCACTGGTTTTTATTTTCTTTTGTGTTTGTCTTTTGTCGTTCTCTCTTCTTTTCTCTCCCAATCCACAGACTCCCAGCCCCACTCCACCAGGCCTCTGACCAGTGCAGCCCCAGTGTTGCGGCCTCTTGACTTGGTGTGGCAGAGTCCTGACCTGGCAGAGAGACCTCCCAGCTCGGTGAGACAGACTCTCGGTCTGACGTGTTGGGCTCTCAGCTTAATGTGGTGGCCTCTCGGCTCAGTATGTTCAATTGTCACTCCAGCGTGATGGACTCACGGCCTAGCATGGTGCTCTCTCAGTGGCCCCGCGTGGTTGTCTCTTGGCCCACAGGGTGGTCTTTTGCTGTATAACGTGGTCTTTCGGCCCAGCACAGCCTCAGCTTGCCTTCCGGTCTCGAAGTGATGATTCAAAGTATGATCCCACAGGAGCTAAGCGCTTAAGAAAGACTGTAATGATTGAACTTCCAGATTTATTTCTTTATTTTCTTCTTAAAACTAAAAAGGTCAAGAAGTCGGTAATGTGTAACTTTTAAATTTCGTCTTTCTTTCGAACTTCGTCTTAAGATTCTGTATTTTGGTCCTTGTACCTAAGATGGGTCCTTACAAGGTGACATCACATACTTTTCACTGTACTCCAATACTTTTGTACTTGCGTCCATGTAACAATAAAATAAAAATCAAATCAAGATCAACAACACGACCACTTTATGTGGCATCTGAAAACTTGCTAATTGTACAATCACAGTCAATTCATTAAGGTACATTACAAACAGAAAAGGGCGCAGCCCCAATTCCTGTCATACACCACTGGTCACAGGCTTCAACAAAGGATTTTATTTTGCCGTGTTTTGAAATCTTTTGAAAGTGTGTTTTCTGTCAGTGTGTTTTATTTTATCTTCATTTCTTTTGAGTACTGAGGTCTCATTATTCAATCTAAATCATCAATATTGCGTACTTATGCTCTACAGATGCTGCAGACCAACTGCATTTCTTCAGCAGTTTTTGGGTTTGTTTCAGTCTGAGATCTGTGTTCTCCAATAATACCAGCGGTTGGGATGGGAGTAGTTGGCGAGCATCATGATTGTCACTCTAATTAGAAATTGGCACTTCATATTTGATGAATCCAACAAACCATTCCACTGTTTTCACATCTGTCAGTCACCACATCACTGCGACCGCTCCTACCTTTCCAGAATCCAGGCAAATCCTTTTACTCTCAGTATGTGACTTTTGTCCTTAACTTGGGGCATCTTTAATTGCAAACTTTCTTGTTCAGCTCCTGATAAGCTACACCCAGCATTCCACTAGATGATGATTGTGGTCAGCAATGCTTTGTATCTAGAATAGACGACTTTCTCCCCATATCCTTCTCACTCATACTCTCACCTGATTACCCGGGCATCGCGGCAGGTCACTGTGTTTGAGGAGAATTTGACTCGAAACTGAATCAACTGTTGATATTTCATGCGGCCATTTAATTGAAAAACAAGTATATTTACACTGAAGTTAATAAATTATAAATGTATGATAATTAGACAGAATGATATATTAAACTTTGCGGCATTTGAGAGATATAACTTTGCCGGTTTGTCAAGAGTGCTAGTTCATAAGGTGCAAGTTTCCTGCACATCGTTTATAATGGACTCCAGTATTTCTCCCACTTCTGATGTCAAGCTAACTGGTCTACAAAAGCCATTGTTTTCTCTCTGTCTTCCTTCTTAAATAGTGGGGTTATGTTAGCCACTCTCCAATCCATTGCAAACTGCTCCAGAGTCTAGAATTCTGAAAGGTGATCACGAGTGCATCTCCTTTTCCTCGTGCCATTTTCCTAAGTATTCTGGGATGAGGGGATCAGTTTACCAAAGGTATTTTATGGCTTCTCTTTGCCCTCCTATTTTTGATGCACCTCCCCACACTTTCTCTCCTCTTGAAGGTCCTCCCCTCTTTTTGATGCTATGTACTTGACATATGCTTCCTCCTTTTCCTTTCTCAAACTATCCATGTCCCTTGACATCCAGGATCCCAGGAGCTGCTGTACTTGCATTTCTTTCTGAGCTGGCCCTGAACAACATTAAAAAGATCCCCACTTTCGAAATGTAGACTGACCTGCAAATAATTTCTCCCAGTCTGTATTTGCCAGATCCTGTCTAATGAAATTGAAATTGGCCTTGCCTCACTTTAGACACTTAACTTATGCACTACCCTTATTCCTTTTTCATAATAATTAGGAAACTTTCGGAGTTATGTTCACTATCTCCAAAATGCTCACCCACTGACTCTTCAACAATTTGACATGACCTCAGATTGAGCCCAGCACTTCCCATGTCTAGTGGGACTATCTACGTACTGGCACCAAAAGCTCTCCTGGGTGGACTTTAAAAAATCCATTCACATGAAGTCAAACATAAAGTTTATGTTAGATTTAAAATTCCTTGCTAATATAACCCTATTCGTCTCACACCTCTCTGTGATTTGCCGACATATCTGCTCCTCTCTCTCCATCTGACTATTGTGAAGCTTGTAGTATAATCCCAGCAAAGTGATTGTCCTTTTGTCTAGCTCTACCCAGACGGCGTCATTTGAAGACCCTTCCAAGAAATGCTCCTTCAGTAGCAAGAATGCAATACACCCACCTCTCTTGCACCCTGTCTATCCCACCTGAGACTTCTCTACCCTGGAATGTTGAGATGCCAGTTCTACCTATGTTCAATCATGTCTCAGCAATTGCAACAATATGATATTCCAAAAAGATAATGCAACAGCATATGAAATCGCATAAGAGGTATGATTAGTAAGTTTGCAGATGACACCAACATTGGAGGTGTAGTGGACAGCGAAGAAGGTTCCCTCAGATTACAGAAAGATCTTGATCAGATGGGCCAATGGGCTGAGAAATTTAATGCACATAAATGCAAGGTGCTGCATTTTGGGAAAGCAAATCTTAGCAGGATTTATACACTTAATGGTAAGGTCTGAGGGAGTGTTGCTGAACAAAGATACCTTGGAGTGCAGATTCATAGCTCCTTGAAAGTGTAGTTTCTGGTAGATAGGATAATGAAGAAGATGTTTGGTATGCTTTCCTTTATTGGTTAGGGTATTGAGTACAGGAGTTGGGAGGTCATGTTGCGGCTGTACAGGACTTTGGTTAGGCCACTATTGGAATATTGCATGCAATTCTGGTCTTTTTCCGATCAGAAAAATGTTGTGAAACTTGAAAGGATTCAGAAAAGATTTACAAGGATGTTGCCAGGGTTGGAGGATTTGAACTATAGGGAGAGGCTGAACACTCAGCAGCTGTTTTCTCTGGAGCGTCGGAGGCTGAGGGGTGACCTTATAGAAGTTTACAAAATTATGAGGGGCATGGATAGGATAAATAGACAAAGTCTTTTCCCTGTGGTGGGGGAGTCCAGAACTAGAGATCATAGGTTTAGAGTGAGAGGGGAAAGATATAAAAGAGACGTAAGGGGCAACTTTTTCATGCAGAGGGTGGTACGTGAATGGAATGAGCTGCCAGAGGAAGTGGTAGAGGCAGGTCCAATTGCAACATTTAAAAGGCATTTGTATGGACATATGAATAGAAAGAGTTTGGAGGTATGTTGGCCGGGTGCTGGCAGGTGGTACTAGATTGGGTTGGGACATCTGGTCGGCATGGACAGGTTGCACCAAAGGGTTTGTTTCCATGTTGTACATCTCTATGTCTTGATGACTCGATATTCCCAAGTGCTGTTCAATGCTCTCAGTTCAACCATATTACTGGTCACGCTCCTTATATTAAAATCGATACAGTTCAGCTTTCTGGTCCTCCTGTGTTCTGGATCCTGTCCTAGTGGTTACTCAGTGGTTTTCTGTGTAGCCCTTACTCTCCCATGAAGGGAAACATTGAGCATTAACTCTGTTAACCCCCTTAAGAATTCCATACATTTCGATGAGATTCCCTCTCATTCGTCTAAACTCCAGGGATCAGATTCCAAACCTGTTTGACCTTTGCCCATAAGACAATCGCTCTATACCAGGAATCAGTCAAGGGAACCGTCTCTGAACGACATCCAATGCAGCTCCTGTCCTTTCTTCAATAAGGAGCCTGGTACTGGACACCATGCTCCAGATGTGCTCTCACCAATCCCCTAACCCTAACCCCTATACAGCTTCAGTAAAATGTCACTTCTTTTAGATTGCATTCCCTTTACAATGAGCACCAACACTCCATCTGCATCCGGATTCACTTGCTGTAGCTGCGTACTAACTTTGTGATTCATGTCCCCCACATTACACTCCATCTGCCCAATATTTCTCCAAAGCCCAGCTGTATCTAATATTCAGCAGAATGGACCCCTTAATTGGGAAACAGTTGTTTGTGACTAGAAAAATGACACATCTTTCTGAATCACATGAAGAACTGTTATTATTGAGTTTCATTAGTTCTGTGTTGATTGACACAATGTTCTGGTTTGGGCTTTTCTGTCTGTACAAACCATCTGTAATGTCTTTGCTGCAATGGTTCACATTTACACCATCAAACTCACACTCCAAATATCCTGTCATTATTTTCCATGGATGAAGAATACAGCCCTGGCTGATCCTTTCCCTACAGCAAGGGATCCGTGGAATTTCATCATTGGAGTCGATATTTGAGAGGATCAGGTCCACTCCAGCTCCAGATATCAGTATTGGGAATGTGCTGGAATGCTGGATCAGTAGGGCAGGATATCCTCCAGAATTGGAAAAGTTTAACAACGTGACTCCAATCAGACAGGGTCTTGTTGGGGAGGGAGGGAGGGAGGGTGTGTCGGCGCTGGGCACAATAAACCAGCTCATGGTGTCCAAGAGGCCGAGTGGGCAGTTTCTGGTTAGAAACCGAAGCTTCTGCAACTTCTCCTGGCTTCCAGCTCCATCATTAAATCAGGAGCAGTTTCAGCAGAGGAACCCCATTTCTCATCAACACACACTGACACCATCATCAGAACAGAAGGAAATAGCGACAGCAGGAGGCCATTCAGCCCCTCCAGCCTGCTCCATTAAACCCCAGGGAATAATGCCCCAATAGACTCCATATAAGCTCATCGGAGAATCCCCTTATGGCAGGAATCAGTCTCACGAATATTTGCTGCACTCCTTGTCGGTAGAGTCTGGGCGAGTGTATCCTTCCATAGAAAATGAAATTGAAACTGGACCCAGTGCTGCAAGGGCGGCCTCAGCAAGGTCTGACATAATTGGAATAAGACTCCTTCCCTCAGATATGGCCAACAGCTGGCTCCCAGTCACTGGATCCCTCTCAGTCACACACTCTCTCTCTCTTTCTCTCAGTCTCTCTCTCCTTCTCTTTGTCATTGTGTCACCCCACCTCTTTCTCTCTCTCAGTCTTGATGCTGACTTCTACCTCAGAAGAGGTTCTCTGGTTGTGGGTGGGGGAGGTCAGTGATTAATAGAAGGGCTGGGTGTCTGTATATTTTCGATGCTGTAGGGTTCATGAGCATGGTGGGGGAGGGGAATCTGGCTCTATGCTTTGATGTCAGGCAGTGATGCCTGTCCCAGTGGGTCAGACTGTGATGCTGTTGTTTGCTGGCACTGACACTATGATATTGATTGCAATGTCACTCAGTGTGACAAGAGGTTACATGGCTGGATCAGTGGTGGGGGAGGAGCAGACTGAACAAGGAGCTGCAATCATCAGTCACTGCTGAAACCCTTCATACAGCCCTCACCGTCCAGAAACTTCTTCACCAAAGATTCTTTCAGCTCCTTCATGCCAGCGGTGGAGTTGAAAAGGGAGAAAGACAAAGACATCTTTTCGAGAGGCTCCTAGACACAACCTACACTGTGTATTCCCCATTAATTACACTCCATCCGTCCACACTGAACTCATTGCTAAAGCCAAAGAGGTAAAAACAATAACTGCAGATGCTGGAACTGCTGTGCTCTTCCAGCACCACTAATCCAGAATCATTGCTAAAGCGACAGCCCAGCTCCTGTTCCGGTCTGAATGTTACAGTCAAGGACACAGAGAAGGCTTCAGCATAAATAAGATAAATAAGAAAGGGACATTCACCTTTTTGGTATTGTATTATAGAGCCCTTAATAGTGGGAAAATGAGAAACAAATTTGGAAAGAGATTTCAGTTATCAATAAGAATAATAGGGTGCTTATAGTAGGGGATTTTAACTTTCCAAACATAGACTGGGAGTGCCATAGTGTTAAGGGTTTAGATGGAGAGGAATTCATTAAGTGTGTAGAAGAATTTTTTTTTGATTCAGTATGTAGATGTACCGATTAGAAAAGGTGCAAAACTACCTAATTTACTCTTGGGAAATAAGGTAGGGCAGGTGACTGAGGTTTCAGTGGGGGAGCACTTTGGGGCCAGCGACCATTATTCTATTAGTTTTAAAATAGTGATGTAAAGAATAAACCAAATCTAAAAGTTGGAGTTCTAAATTAGAAGAAGGCTAATTTTGCTAGTATCAGGCAAGAACTCTCAAAAGCTGATTGGGGGCAGTTGCTCGCAGGTAAAGGGACGGCTGGGAAATGGGAAGCCTTCAGAAATGAAATAACGAGAATCCAGAGACAGCATATTCTAGTGAGGGTGAAAGGAAAGGCTGATAGTTGCAGGGAATATTGGATGACGAGAGAAATTGAGGGTTTGGTTAAGAAAGAAAAGGAAGCATATGTCAGGTACAGACAGGATATATCGAGTGAATCCTAAGAAGTGTATAATGGCAGCAGGAGTATACTTAAGAGGGAAATCAGGAGGGCAACAAGGGGACATACGCTTAAGAAGAATCCACAGGTTTTTTTCAAATACATTAAGGACAAAAGACTAAGTAGGGAGAGAATAGGACCCCTCAAAGATCAGCATGATGGCCTTTATGTGGAGCTGCAGAAGATGGGGCAGGTACTAAACAAGTATTTTTCATTTGTGCTTACTGTGGACAAGGACATGGAAGATATAGAATGTAGGGAAATAGATGGTAACATCTTGAAAACTGTCCATATTACAGGGGAGGAAGTTCTGGATGTCTTGAAACACATAAAGGTGGATAATTCCCCAAGATCTGAACAGGTGTACCCTAGAAGTCTGTGGGAAGCCAGGGAAGTGATTGCTGGGCCCCTTGCTGAGATATTTGTAGCATCAATAGTCACAGGTGAGGTGCCAGAAGACTGCAGGTTGGCTAATGTGGTAACACTATTTAAGAAAGGTGGTAAGGACAAGCCAGGGAACTCTGGATGGGTGAGCCTGATGTCGGTTGTGGGCAAGTTGTTGGAGGGAATCCTGAGGGACAGGATATACATGTATATGGAAAGGCAAGGACTGATTAGGGATAGTCGACATGTCTTTGTGCATGGGTAATCATGTCTCACAAACTTGATTAATTTTTTTCGAAGAAGTAACAAAGAGGATTGATGAGGGATGACCGTTAGTCAGGATCTATATGGACTTCAGTAAGGCATTCGACAAGGTTCCCCATGGGAGACTAGTTAGCAAGGCTAGATCTCATGGAATACGAATAGAACTAGCCATTTGGATACAGAACTGGCTCAAAGGTAAAAGACAAATGGTGGTAGTGGAGGGTTGTTTTTCAGCCTGTGACCAGTGGAGTGTTAAAAGTGTCGGTGCTGTGTCCACTACCTTTCGTCATACGTATGAATGATTTGGATATGAAGATACGAGGTATAGTGAGTAGGTTTGCAGATCACACCAAAATTGGGGGTGCAGTGGACGGCAAAGAAGGTTACCTCAAATTACAACAGGATCTTGATCAGATGGGACATTGGGCTGGGAAATGGCAGTTGGAGTCTAACATGGATAAATGCAAGCTGCTGCCTTATGGGAAAGCAAATCTTAGCAGGACTAATACACTGAATGGTAAGGTCCTCGGGAGTGTTGCTGAATAAAGAGACCTTGGAGTGCAAGTTCATAGCTCCTTGAAAGTAGAGTCTCAGGTAGATAGATAAGTGAAGAAGGCGTTTAGTATGCTTTCCTTTATCGGTCAGAGTATTGAGTACAGGGATTGGGAGGTCATGCTGTGGCTATACAGTACATTGGTTAAGCCAATTTGGAGTATTGCATGCAATACAAATCTCCTTCCTATCAGAAGGATGTTGCAAAACTTGAAAGGGTTCAGAAAAGATTTACAAGGATGTTACCAGGATTGGAGGATTTGAGCTATAGGGAGAGGCTGAATAGGCTGGGGCTGTTTTCCCTGGAACATCAGAAGCTGAGCGGTGACCTAATAGAGGTTTATAAAATTATGAGAGGCATGGATAGGATAAAGAGACAGGTCTTTTTCCTGGGGTGGGGGAGTCCAATACGAAAGGACATAGGTTTAGGGTGAGAGGGAAAAGATATAAAAGAGACTTGAGGGGCAACTGTTTCATGCAGAAAGTGCTGCGAATGTGGTGTGGGATGTCAGAAGAAGTGATGGAGACTGGTACAATTACAACATTTAAAAGGCATCTGGATGGGTAGATAAATAGGAAGGGTTTGGAGGGATATGTTGGCAGGTGAGATTAGGTTAGGTTGGGATATTTGGTCAGCATAGAGGAGTTGGACCAAAGGGTCTGTTTCCATGTTGTACATCTCCATAACTCTGTGACTCTTGGAGGAGGCTGTTCAGCCCCTCATAACAGTGCTCGCTGTTTACTAATCTCACTCACAATGAACATCTCCTTTGAATGTCTGATGTTGGGAAGTGATTGAACCTGGTTTTAGAGAGAGAATGTCTGACAAATATGAATTGATCAGAGTAAGTCAGCATGGATTCAAAAAGGGTCAGACATCTTTAACTAACCTGGTGACATATTTTGAAGAGGGCACTAATGTGTGAGATAAGGGAATGTGTTGTTTATATGGACGTCCAGATAACATTTCAGGAAGTTCCACACAAGTGTTATGATTATCATGTTATAATTGAAACAAAGTGATGACAGACCAATTATAAACTCACTCTGGATTTTTCTGCACAAGAAAATATATCTCAAAAATGTTGGTGAACTCAGGGTTTTATCAGAGGAAGGAACGTAAGGAAATCAGTTGTTGGAGGGAAATGGTTCTGGGAAAATTAAAGTATGTTAAATCAGCAGGGACAAATAATCTATTTTCCTGAGTACTTGAGCAAGTACTCAATATTAGAAACATTGATGGTTATCTGTTTTTTAATGATGGAATAAGTCCTACGGAGTGGAGGGAAGCTAATTTCACACGTCGATTGAAAAAGAGACAGAGAGAGAAAATCGGGAATTTTCGACCAATTAGTCGGACTTCAGCCGTGGAGAAAAAGCTCAAGTTCATTATAAAATATTTTATAGCTTAGCTCTGAGAAAACAGTGACAGAATTGGACAGAGTCAGCATGGATTGTCAAAAGAAAAATCATGCTTAACAAATCGACTGGAATTATTTAAGGATGTAGTGAGTGGATTTGATAAGGGGAACCCGCGGATGTGGTTTATTTGGACTTTGTAAGGGGGATAGATCGGTGGTTCTGTAGTCGAAAATGAGACTCCCGAATAGCTCTGAAGGGAGAGGGTTAACAACTAGCTGTGATAGTGCATGTAGGCCGCAATGATATACGTAATAAACAGGATGAGTTCCTACAAGCAGAATTTAGGGAGTTATGAACCACATTAAAATTAAGGACCTCAGAGGTAGTAATCTCAGGATTGCAACGAGCACCGCGAACTAGTCAGATTAGACATGGAAGAGTAGGCAGGATGAATGAGTGGCTTGAGAGATGGCGCAGTAGGTGGGGTTTCAGATTTTTGGGACATTGGGACTGGTTCTGGGGGAAGTGGGACTGTTACGAATCAGACAGTCTGCACCTGGGCAGGACTGGAACCAATGTCCTCCAGGCTAACTTTGCTCACTTTCTTGGGGTCGGTTCAAAATAATGTAGTAGAGGGATGGGAACCAAATGAGGAGGTTAGTGGACAGGAAGGAGGTAGTAACTAAAGCCTGTAAGGAACTAGGTAATGAAATCAGTGTGATTAAGGGTAAGAATAGGTAGATGATGAACACAAAAGGACAGGTGGTCTGAGGTGCATTTGTTTTAATGAAAGAAGTGTAGTAGGTAAGGCAGAGGAATTCAGGGTTTGGATTTGTACCTGGTAGTATGATGTTATTGCGATTACTGAGACTTAGTTGAGGGAAAGGCAAGATTGGCAACGAAATATCCCAGGCTACAGATGTATCAGATGGATTTGAGAGGGAGGTAAACGGGGTGGAGGAGTTCCATTACTGGTCAGAGAGGATATCACAGCTGTGCTGAAGGAAGGCAATGGGGCAATTTGGGCAGACCTCAGAAACAGGAAGGGTACAGTAACATGCTGGGGCTGTACTACAGGCATCCCAACAGCGAGCGCGAGATAGAGGTCAAATATGTAAACAGATTATGGAAGATGTGGGAGCAACAGGGTGATGGTGATGGAAGATTTTAATTTTCCCAAAATTGACGGGGATTAAATTAAAGTTACAGGTTTAGACGGAGCAGAATTTGTAAGGAGCACCCAGGAGGATTTTACACAGTATGTAAATAGTTCAACTTGGGACGGGGCCATACTGGGCCTGGTGTTGGGGAATGAGCCCAGCCAGGTGGTTGAAATCTCAGTCGGGGATTACTTTGGGAAGAATGACCACAATTCCCTAAGTTTTCAGAATGCTCATGGGCAAAGATGAGAGTGATCCGAAAGGAAGAGGGCTAAACTGGAGGAAGGCCAGCTATAGCAAAATTCGGCAGAAGCTGGGGAAAGGGGATTGGGAGCAGCTGTTTGAGAGTAAATCCACATTTGATATGTGAGAGGCTTTTAAAGAGAGGTTGATTAGAATACAGGACAGACATGTCCCTGTGAAAATGAGGGATTGAAATGGCAAGATTAGCGAACCCTGGATGACAGGTTAAATTGGGAGACTAGCTAAGAGGAAAAAGGAAGCATACATAAGGTCTAGGTGGCTGACAACAGGCAAAGCTTTGGAAGAATATTGGGCAATTAGGACCGATCTGAAATGAGGAAATAAAAGGGCTAAAAGGGGTCAAGAAATATCATTAACAAAATCCCAAAGCCTTTTATTCATATATAAGGAGCAAGAAGGTGACTAGAGAAAGGGTTTGCCCACTCAAGGACAGAGGAAAGTTATGCATGGAGTCAGAGAAAATGGGAGAGATTCTTAATGAGTGATTTGCTTTGGTATTCACCAAGGAGAGGGAAAAGATGGATGTTGAAGTTGAGGATAGATGTTTGATTACTCTCGGTCAAGTTGGTTTAAGGAGGGAGAAAGTGTTGAGTATTCTAAAAGTCATTAAGGTGAACAAGTCCCCAGGTCAGGATGGAATTTATACCTGGGTACTGTGGGAAGCAAGAGAGGAGATAGCTGAGGCCTTAAGAGATATCTTTGTGGCAACCTTGAACACCGGTGAGGTCCCAGAGGACTGGAGAACAGCTAATGTTGTCCCCTTGTATAAGAAGATTAGCAAGGATAATCCAGGTAATTATCAATCGGTGAGCCTGACGTCAGTGGAAGGGAAGCTGCTGGAACAGATACTGATTTGGAAGAAAATGGATGTATCAGTGATAGGAAGCATGATTTTGTGCAGGGAATGTCATGTCTTACCTACATTGTAGCATTTTTTGAAGAAGTGACAAAGTTGACTGATTAGGGAAGAACGGTAGATGTCATAAACATGGACTTCAGTAAGGTGCTTGGTAACGTTCCCATTGGAACCTAATGGAGAAATTTATGTCACATGGGGTTCAGGGTATACTAACTAGATGGAGAGAGAACAGGCTGAGCAACAGGAGACAGAGAGTAGTGTAGTGGAAGGGAGTTTCTCAAAATGGAGAACAGGAATCCATTCTCGGAGCACTCTTGTTTTTGATAGATTTAAATGATCTGGAGGAAGGTATAGGTGGTCTGATTAACATGTTTACAGATGACACTTAGATTGGTGGAGTAGCAGATAGTGAAGGGGGCTGTCAGAGAATGCAGCAGAATATAGATAGTTGGAGAGCTGGGCAGAGAAAGTTCAATGGACAGATGGAGTTCAATCTGGGCAAATGTGATCTGATGAATTTTGGAAGATCCAATTCTGGAGTAAACTATACGGTGAATGGAAAGCCCGGGGGAAAATTGATGGACAGAGAGATCTGGATATTCGGGTCCATTGTACCATGAAGTTGGTAATGCAGGTTGATAGAGTGATCAAGAAGGCAGATGGCATGCTTTCCTTCATCGGTTGGGGTACAAGAGTAGGCAGGTCATGTCAGAATTGTAACGGACTTTGGCTTGGCCACATTTGGAATGCTGCATACAGTTCTGGCCACGACATTACAAGAAGGATGTGGATGCTTGGAGAGGGTGCAGAGGAGGTTAACCAGAATTGTCTCATATGGAGGGTGTGAGCTCTGAAGAGAGGTTGAGTAGATTAGCATTATTTTCAATAGAAAGTTGAAGATTGAGGGAGGACCTTCTGGAGGTCAACAAAATCATGAGAGCTATAAACAGGGTGGATAGCAAGAGGATTTTTCCCAGAGTGAGGGGCTCAATTACTAGGGACCATGGGTTCAAGGTGAGAGGAGAAAGGTTTAAGGGAGATATGTGTGGAAAGTTCTTTCCGCAGAGAGTGGTTGGTACTTGGAACACATTGGCAGCGGATGTTGTAGAGGTGGGCATGATAGCATCATTAAAGATGTATCGAGATAGATGCATGAATGGGCAGGGAGCAGAGGGATGCCGATCCTTGGAAAATTGATGATAGGTCTAGATAGAAGCTATGGATCACAGCAGGCTTGGAGTGCCGAAGGGCCTGTTCCTGTTTTGTAATTTTCTTTGTCCCTTGTTCTTTGACCTGAGAAAGCTCAAAGGAACAGAGTGATCTTGGGGTGCTTGACCACTGATCCCCGAATGTGGCAAGACAGGTTAACAGAGCAGTTATGGAGGCATATGGGACACTTGCCTTTGTCATTTCAGATATTGGTTATAAAAGCAGGAGGGTATGTTGCAGTTAAGTAGAACATTGGTTAGGCAACAGCTGGAGTACTGTGTGCAGTTCAGGTCACCACACTGTAGGAAGGAGGTAATTGCACTGGATGGGGTACAGAGGGGAATCACCAGGATGTTTTTTGGGATGGAACCTCTCAGTGATGAAGAGAAATTGGATCAGCTCGGGTTGTTTTCTTCAGAGCAGAGAAGGTGGAGGGGGGACCTGATCGAGCTGGAAAAGGTTATGAGAGAAATTGACAGGGAGGAGAGAAAGCAGCTGTTCTCCTTTGTGGGAGGGTCAATAACAAGTTGGTTCACATTCAGTGTGAAAGTTAGGAGGTTTCAAGATGTTTTGAGGAAAATGTTTTTTTACCCAGAGCGTGGTATGGTCTGGAATACACAGCCTGGGAGGGTAGTTGAAGTGGGAAACCTCACAAACTTTAAAAAGTACTTGGGTGAAAAGGGAAAGGTTATTTCAGACTGAGATGAGGAGACATTTCTTTCGCCAGAGAGTGGGAAGCTCGTTTAATATTCTGTAACAGAAAGCGGTTGAGACCAAAACATTAAAAGTTTTCAAGAATGAGATTGGTCTAAAGGGACTTAGGACTAAAGGGATTAAGGTTATGGGGAAAAAGTGGGAACAGGGGGCTAAGTTGGATGATCAGCCTTGGTCATATTGAATGGCAGAGCCCACTCGAAGGGCTGAATGGCCTAATCCTGCTCCTAGTTCCTTTGTTTCTGTCTTTGAGGGACTGTTCATAAACATGGAAACATATGGAATTATAGAGTCATAGAGTCATCGAGTCCTGCAGCACAGAGACAGGCTTTTTGGTCCACACTGGTCCATGCTAACCAAAATGTCCATCCACACTAACCCCATTTCCCTGCACTTGGGCCATATCCTTCGGAGTCTTTCCTATCCATGTATTTGTCCACATGCCTTTTTAAAAGTTGTTAATATACCCGCCTCAATCACTTCCACTCACCGCTAACTCCACATGTGTGCCACCCTCTGTGTAAACAAGTTGCCCCTCAGGTTCCATTTTATTCTTTCCACTCTAACCTAAAACTGATGCCCTCTCATCTTCAATTCCCCAACCCTGGGAAAAAGACTGAGTGCATTCACCCTATCCATGTCTCTCAAGGTCTCATACACTTCTAAAAAAAAACCTTCAGTCTCCTACACTCTCAGAAAAATGTCTAGCTTGTCCAACATCTCACAAAAACTCAGACTGTTGAGTCCTGGGAACATGCTTGTAAATTTCCTCTGAACTCGTTCCAGTTTAATGATATCCTTCCTACAACAAAGTGACCAAATACTCCAAGTGCGACATCACCAACGTTCTGTACAGTTGCAACATAACTTCCCAACTTCTATACTCAATGCCCTGACTGATGAAGGCCAGTGTGTCAAAAGCCTTCCTCACTGCCCTGTCAAACTGTGACTCAACGTCCAGAGAACTGTATACCTGAACTCCAAGATCTCTCTGTTTCACTACAGTCCTTCAGGCCTTACCATTCAACATGGTACTCCCACCTCGATTAAAGGTCCTAAAGTTCAAGATCTCACAATTATCTCACTGAACTCATTTTGCCATTTCTCTGCCCATTTCTCCAGCTGATCAAGGTCCTGCTGCAATTTCTGATATCCTTCCTCAATGTCTATTGTAATGTCATCTGCAAACTTCCCAATCATGCCTTGCAAATTTTCATCCAAGTTACTGATATAGATAACAAAGAGTAATGGACCCGGCACCGAGCCCCAAGTCACTCCACTAGACACAGGCCTCTAGTCTGACATTCATCCTTCCACTATTACCTATTGCTTCCTACCTCAAGCCAATTGGAGAAAAGTATTTGTCTTTCGTCAGGAATTAGTTTGGAGGTAGGAGGCAGAGAGGAGGGATAGTGTGTGCATCCTCCAATGAGGATGATGTGAATAGTGGTATCCCCAGGGATCTGTTCTGGCAGCTCAGCTTTTTATGATATTTCTTAATGACTTGGATGGAGAAACAGAGAGCCATACATCCAAGATTGCTGATCACACTGACAGCGGCAGCTTGGAGGAGGTTACAGAGATAGGGAGGTTGGAGGGAGGAGTGCGATTTGCGAACAATAATGAGAATTTGAAAATCAAGGTATTGCTGGACCAGGAGCCAATGTAGACACAAGGTGCAGGAGGTTGGGGGAACAGGGAGAAAGTGAGGACTGAAGATGCTGGAGATCAGAGCTGAAAAGGTGTTTCTGAAAAAGCACAGCAGGTCAGGCAGCTTCCAAGGAGCAGGAGAATCAACGTTTCGGGCATGAGCCTTTCTTCAGGTTGGAGGAACTGGACTTGATGCAAGTTTGGATACAGGCATCAGAATTTGGGATGAACTGAAGGTTACGGAGGCGATTGCTGTGATGAGTGCCAGAACAACTTTGGAATGCTCATGTTTGGAGTCCCACAGGCATGACTGAGATTTTCAGTGGCTGGTCTGTATAATATGGAGGATATGGGCTCAGATCATTCTCAGAGATGTGGCCACGATTGGAAAGAGTCTGGTTGTGCAGCAGACTCCCAGGGAGAGAGATGGAATTTGTACCAGGAGATGAAGAGGATGTCTTTGATCTTCCCAATATGTTTCACATTGAGCCTGGCTCCTCAGTCCTGACTGCTCTCAGCTGCTGTGATTGTCACTGATTGGACACTTATTATTAGAGATTCTGACCACAGCTGAAAGCCCAGTGTAAAAAATAACTGCAAATACTGTCAGATCGCAAGGTTGAAACTTCACCAATTGAGGAAGTGAAAGAAGGAGCTCAGAGCAGCTGGACGTTTGTTACTGAGATGGGAGAAAACTGTGAACTTTCTGCTATCCCTGGATTCTGACAGCACAGGACGCTGGACTGGGATTTAATTTTTGCAGAAACAGCCCAGTTTTGTAAAAAGTGTCATTCACTCTTTCACAAACCCACACGACTGCACTTGGTGATCAGAAACAGAATCCAGCAGCAGCTCTGTCTCCAAGCTGTGAAACCTGCACAGAATTGTTTCCTCATTCAGTTTTTAACTGGCAGGATAGACCAAGCAGGAGAGGCAACACAGTGGTGTGTACAGTCAGAAGGGAGTTGCCCTGGGAGACCTCACCATTAACTATGGAACCCATGAAGCCTCATGACAGCAGGTCAAACATGGGGAACGAAACCTCCTGCTGATTAACACATAGCACCAGCCTCCCCTCCAACCTCAATTGAGCAGTCAGTCCTTTTCCATGTTGAACAACACTTGGAGGGAGCACAGAAGGTGCGAATGATGCAGGATATACCCTGAGTAAGGGACTTCAAAGTCCACCATCAAGAGCTGCTCAGAAGCATCACTACTGAGCAAGCTGGTCACGTTCCATCTGATTCAGCTGCTCGACTGGACCTGGGGCAGGTGGTGAGGGAACCAACAAGAGGGAAAAACATCCTCACTATCACCCTCACCAATCTGTCTGCTGCTGGTGTATCTGTCCATGACAGTATCAGTAAGAGTGACCACCGCACAGTCCGTGTGGAGACAAAATCCCATCTTCACATTGAGATTACCTTACATTTTGTTGGGTAAGAGATACGGAATCTCAGGAAGGACTTTGTTTAGCAGCAATTGGTATTGACTTGGAAATTAGTGCCCATTCAGGTGAGGCAGGTGAAGACACTCAGTGATTACAATGACAGATTGGATGGGCTCTTGATGGAAATAAACCTGCAAGGCCCTGGGGGTCGAGTCGGGGAGGGGGTGGAACTGACTGGATTGCTCCATGAAATGACAGCATTTACACACTTAGTCTCACCTTCACACAAAGACTGGGAGAAACAGAAAACCAGTTCACAGAAGTGTTTTCTCAAGCAAAACACTCGAACCAACTCAGAGAACACGCCAGACTAGATTTACTAGAATAAATCAGCAAATCAATGGCAAGGGAACAGCGAACCAAAAGTGATGGAACTGAACAGGATATTCAATAGCACAAACAACAAGATGGGGGAGGGATAAAGGCAGGAGGGCAGAGAGGATAGTCTTGGGGTCTGAAGGCTCTGCTGTCAATGGTGGGATGGAGGAAGCAGCAATGGGCAGAAGACCAGAGACAGAAGGTGGAATGGGGAGGGAAGGAATGTGAGTCTATAGCAGGACACAGGGTGAGAGGCAGGGAGGCCATGGAGGCAATTGGTTGGTTGTGAGTTCAGATTCTGGAACAACTGTAGTTTTAAGACAGGGGAGGGACCATTCCATATCAGACAAGTTGGGGTTTTTGGAATATGGCTTCAGGAAGCTGGGAGAGGACATTGAAATCATAGAGTCAGGAGGTGGGATGAGCAGGAATTGGGGTTTCTGTGGTCAAGAGGCTGAGGTAGTGCAGAGATAAACAATGTTGTTCAGATTGAAATAAGAGACCTACGTGATGTACAGGATGTGGGGTTTGCAGCTCAGGTACTGGACAGTCCAGTGGGAAGGAGGCCCATGTTTACTGTTTATTGGTCCTATGGGAAGGTGCCCCATGTTTAAATCATCAGAGAGTTATCGGGATTTACAGCATGGCAGAAGGTCCTTCAGCTCTACTCATCCATGCCGACCATGTTTCCAAAACTGAACTAGTCCCATTTGCCTGTGTTTGGCCCAATCCTCTCTAAATCCTTCCTATTCATGTTCCTGTAAAAATGCTCTTGAAATGTGGTAATTGTACTCCCCTCTACCACTTCCTCTTGCAGCTCATTGCACATACACACCATCCTCTGTGTGAAAAGGTTGTCTCTCAGGTCCCTTCTAATTCTTTCCCCTCTCAACATAAACCTTTTCGTACTGGACTCTCCTACCGTGAGGAAAAAAAAAACTTTGGCTATTCACCTTATCTATGGCCCGAATGATTCTATAAACCTCTCTAAGGTCACCCCTCAATCTCCTGCATTCACTGGAAAAATCGCTCGGCCTATCCATCCTCACCTTGTAATTCAAGCTCACCAATCTTGGTAACATCCCTGTTAATCTTTCTTTTAACCAAACCAGTGTAATAACTTCCTTCCTATAGCAGGGTGAGCAGAAATGTACACAGTGTCCAAATGTGGCCTTCCCAATGCCTTGTACTTCTGTAACATGATGTCCCAGCTCCTGTACTCCCTGCTTTGACCAGTGAAGGTGAGCATGCCAAATACCTTCTTCATCACTTTGTCTGCCTGTGACACCACTTTCAAGGAACTATCTACCTGTACCCCTCAGTCTCTCTGTTCAACAACACTCCCGATGGCTCTACCATTAATTGTGTAATTCCTGCCCTGGTTGGTCTTACCAAAATGCAACTCCTTGCATTTATCGAAATTAAGCTCCATCTTGATTTATTGACTCCATGGCCCAGTTGATCAAGATGACATTGCACACTTGGATAACCTTCTTCCCTGTCCACGATGCCAACAATTTTAATGTCAGCCACAAACTTCCTGACCATTCCTGCTAGTTTCTCATCCAAATTGTTCATATAAATGATGAACAACAGTGGATCCAGGATCGATTCATGTGGTGGGTGGTTGGTCACTGGCCTCCAGTCTGAAGAACAACCCTCTTTCACCAGCCTCTGCCTCCTACCATCAGGCCCATTTTATATACAATTGGTTAGCTCTCCCTGGATCCTCTGTGACATAATCTTACTAAGCAGTCTACAATGGGGAACCTTGACTAAGGCCTTGCTAAAGTCCATGTCGACGATGTGTACTGATCTATCGTAATCTATCTATTTCTTCAAAAACTCAACTATCCAAATGTCTCCATTAGAACGACAAGTGAATAGGAGGCACACATTTACTGGTCTTCTTGGAGTATCCAGTCAGAAGGAGGTACATGTTTACTGGTCTCCTTTGGAGACTCCATTAGGAAGGAGGCCAACATTTACTGGTCTTTATCGGAGGCTCAAGCAGGAACGATGCCCATGTTTACTGGTCTCTATTGGGAGCTTCAGTTGGAAGGAGTCTCTCCATGGGGCACTCTCGTGAACTGACGTCCATGTTTACTGGACTCTGTTGGAGAGTCCAGTGCATCGTGGACACCATGGTGGTTGTGGGGTTCAGTTCCTTTCTGTTGTAACTGTGTGATGGTCCAACTCTCATCCCAGTAAAACACCCTGACTCAGAGACTGATCATGGAAGGGGAAGGAGAGGAGAAGGGATTGGAACATGTTGTGAATGGACAGAATGGGTCAGTGGGTCAAAGCCTGTCCTGTCCCTCCAGCTCACATTGATGGCCTGAGGATCTGCTCTCTCTACTGGGCCTTCATGGAATGAGGTTTGTGTCCATACCAGTCCCCAGTGAGAATAGGCCAACAGCACAAAACTGCCCTTCATTTAAGAAGAATCTGTCCATCTTCCTTTGAGATACCAAAAGCTGGTCAATGTGGAAATGGGCCTTTACTCCAGGAGAAGACATGTTTCTGGGGTCAAAGGTTAACATCCATTTGTGGGGCAGTGCAAAGAAAGATTTATCCTGAATTCCACTGTAACCACCTGGGACACTGAGAAAGAGAGAGAAGCGAGACACAGAGAGAGAAATAGAGGTCGAGTGGGATGCAGAGAAGGAGGGAGAGACAGAGGGAGAAATACAGAGAGTAGAAAACATTTGGAGGCTTTCAATTGAGGTGAGAGATGGAGCGAGTGATGGAGACAGTGAGAGATGGAGAAAGATTATGAGACGGAGTGAGGAAGCGTGAGTGAGTTGGAGAGAGTGGTTATGAGACAGAGTGAGAGAGAGAATATGAGAGAGATTAACAGTTGGAGAGCGAGATAGATGTAGAGAGATCAAAGTAGCAGATGTGAGACAGAAAGGGGAAAAGAGAGAGAGAGAGAGAGAGGTCCTGGTCACCACATTCTCGTAAGGATGTGATTGTACTTGAGAGGGGGCAGAGGAGATTTCCCAGGATGCTGCCTGGGATGGAGGGTCAGCTATGAGGAAAGACTGGAAAGGTTGGGGCAGTTTTCCTTGGAGCATTGAAGGTTGAGAGGGGACCTGATAGAGAGGTTTAAGATAATTGTTGGCAGTGATATGTTGCATAAGAAGGCACTTTATACAAGAGTAAAGGACTCAATAACCAGGGACAGAGATTGAAGGTAACACAGACATGGACACATAGAAACTTGGAGCAGGAGCAGGCCATTCGGCCCTTTGAGTCTTGTGTGTCATTCAGTATAATCATGGCTGACCCTCTCTCTCAATGCTGTGTTGCTGCTTTCTCCCCATTTCCTTCATGCTGTTAAAATGCAAAACAGCTCTTTTTTTTCTTGAATATATTCAGTTCCTTATCCTCCGCAGCCATTTGTGGTAGAGAATTCATCGGTTGACCATCCTCTGAGTGAAGAAATGTTTCCTCATCTCAGTCTTAAATGATCTACCCTGAATCCCCCTGAGACTGTGTCCCCTGGTTCCAGACTCCCCAACCAGAGGAAACCTCCTCCCTGCCCAGCCCTGTTAGCATTCTATATTTTTCAATCAGATCCCTCTCATCCTTCTAAACTCGAGTGAGCCCAGGCCCTTTCGAGTTGGACAGTGAGAGGAGAGTTGAGGAGAAATGTTTTCACCCAGAGGGTGGTGGGAGTCTCGAACTCACTGCCTGAAAGGCTGGTTGACTCACAAACTCTCGTGACATTGGAGCAGTGTTTAGATATTCCCTTGTGTTGCTGTAGGCTGCAGGGTAATGGGCCAAGAGCTGGAGGATGGGATTAGTGTCATCAAATCGCTGTTTACCAGCACAGACACAATGGGCCAAATGGCCTTATTCACTGCTGTTCACATGAATCACTCTCTGAGACAAAGAGAGAGGGAGAAGAGGAAGTGTGGGGGGGCTGACGTGGCTCTCTCTGCCTGATTCCATTTACATACTGAGGAACACCCAGTCAGACTCTCACAGGCTGCAGCTTTATAAAGCAGAACCCAGTGAAGGGAGAGTTTATCAGGAACCAGGCACAGAGACAGGAGCACACATCATGATTTCACACATCCAGCTGATCTGGCCCCTGGCATTCTGTGTCGCAGGTACAAATCTCTCTCCTTCCACCTTGAATCTTTAGCTGCTCTCCATTTCACTCCAATTCCACTGACTTGTGATTGAAGGGAAAATGCAGAAACCAGAGGAATGCTCAGTGTCTCCAACAATCTCTCATTTGACGGCTCTTTCTGTGACAGTTCTGACTTCACTGTGTTTCTCTCTGTTCCCTCAGGTATCAGTGGGGACATCATCATGACTCAGTCTCCCCCGTTGCTGTCAGTGGGATTGGGTCAGACCGCCACACTCACCTGTACGGCCAGTCAATCTATTAGCAATGAGCTTTCCTGGTACCAGCAGCGAGAAGATCAGAAACCCTCTCTCCTGATCTATGATGCAACAACTCGATTCACAGGAGTCTCCAATCGATTCACCGGCAGTGGATCAGGGACCAGTTTCACCCTGACAATCAGCAACGTTCAGAATGAGGATGTCGCTGACTATTACTGTATGCAGGATTACAGCTCCCCTTGACACAATGATACAGAGCCATACAAAAACCTCAAAGCACACAGAATCACCTCCTGTACTGACACATCCATGGTTATATAAAATGCATAATAATGGACTCACAGTCCCACCGCCTGAACTGACATATCCCACAGTTAGATCGAAATGAAACTGAACAAATTACCCCATACTGGGATTTTCAGTGTCCACGACACACTCCAGTCCCTGTGGTGTCTCAATGCTCACTGAAGGCCTCAAGTTTCCCTCTTCCACTCCATGGCCACATGTGAAGAACAGCTGCAAGATTAAAAAATGAAAAATAAAGTTCACAACCCAGAGGCAGAGATAGAAAGACACGACAAGAGGGTGAGAGTGATCGACAGACTGGGAGATAGGGAGAGGGAGAGAGTGACAGAGGGAAGCAGAGAGCTGAGGTTTTTGTACAGCCTCTGCACTGGGAGCTCTCAAAGTGGTTCACGTTCGGTAAAGGAACCAAGCTCAGACTGAGTAAGGAAACCTCGATCCTCCGTTATTAACCCTTTCAATACTGAAACTTTCTAAATCACAAATGCTGAATTGTTGGAGGTGTTAGTGTGGAGCTGTCGTGAATTAAATGGTTGATTGAGGAGCACTGTATCTAACAGGGTGTCCAGCTGTATTTCTTTAGTCCCATTGCCCCCTTTAAGCAGCAAGATATAAGTCAGTCAGTTTTACTCACCGTGTGGAGGAGCTCTGTCCATGGGCAGCCTGTGGTCCCATTCCTGCAGCATGGAGTGAAATCAGTGAGTAGTCTCCTGTCAGTCTCAGTGTGACAGACACGGGCAGAGTTTGATGTGAGCTCTGGCTCCCTGTCCCAGTCTCTGATCTCACTGACCTCAGCAGCAGCAGCAGCAGCAGCAGCAGCAGCAGCAGCACAGTGAGACACCGAGCTCCCACCTCCCCCAGCTTTAACTCTGCTCAATCACACAATCACAGAATTGTTACAGTGCACACGGAGGCCGTTCCGCCTATCCTGTCTGGACTGGCTCTCTGAATGAGCAATTTACAGAGTGTCATTCTCCTGCCTTCTCCCTGTCACCCTGCACATTGTTCCTTTTCAAATAACAGTCTCATTCCCTTCGGAATGTTTCAATTGAAGCTGCCTCCACCACACTCTCAGGCAGTGCATTCCACACCTTAACCAACTCACTGGCCGAAAATGCTTTTCCCTCATCTCGCTTTTGCTTCTTTTACCAATTATTTTCAATCCATGGCCTCTCCCTCTCAATTCTTTCTCAGGTGCGAACATTTTCTCCTGGTTTACTCTGTTCAGACCCCTCCTGATTTTGAATTTCTCGATCAAATCTCCTCTCTGCCTTCTCTGAGGAAGACATTCCCAACTTCTTCAGTCTATCTTCATAACTAACGTCCCTCATCCTCGATGGGTCAGATAGCCCACTCCTGCTCCTATTTCTAATGTTCTTATTATCTTATCTTCCTACGTGAGAGACACACATCAGATTTCCACTTAACACTGTGGCTGTTCCTTCACAGTATTATTCCCAACACTCCATGCAGTCCCATCCTTACACAGTGACCTTGATTTAGAGTTTATTACTCTCTCTCCCTCACTCTGAAACTAGGTAAGACGTTCTATTCCTTATTCTGGTGCTATCTATCTCTCTCAGCATTCTATGCACCTCTGAGTTCCTCCCTGGCATTTCCTCCTGACTCCCACAGCCCAGCCAAGATAGTTTAAACCCTCTCCAACAGTACGAGTAAATCACCCCAAAGGAACTCAGTCCCAGCTCTGTTCAGGAGCAATGCTGTCTGGTCTGTACATGTCCATCTCCCCCCAAAGCCAGTCCCAATGTTAAAATAACCGAAAGACCTTCCTCCTGGACTGTCTTTTCAGTTCCACAGTCACCTGTGTTATACTCCTCTTTCTATTCTCACTTGCGTGGGGCACTGGGGGTAATCTTGGAGATTCCTACTTTTGAGCTCCTGCTGCTAATTCCCTCTGGAACTCCCTAAATTCCGACTAAAGGACTACATTCCTTTTCTCCCTCTGTCACTGGGACCACCACTGCTGCCTGTTCCCCCTCTCCCCTCAGGATGCTCTGCAGCTGCTCAGTGACAGCCTTGACCCTGGCACCAGGAAGACAACACACCACCCTGGATTCCCATCTGCAGCTGCAGAAACACCTATCGATTGCCCTCACTCTCGAATCTCCTATCACTATCGCTCTTTCAGTCTTCCTTGTGCCCCCACCTGTACAGCTGAGCCCCCTGTGATGCCAGGGACTTGGCTCTGGCTGCACTCCCCAGATGAACCATCATTCTGATCAGGATTCCAAACTGAATCCTGGTTGGAGAGTGGGATGCACTCACGGGATTCCTGTACTAGCTGCCTGGTCCTTTTAGATGGTCTGCTGCTCCCCCATTCCCTCTGCCCCTGCATACTCTGAAACTGCAGAGTGACCACATCTAGAAACGTGCTCTCCACGGAGCTCTCAGCCTCACGGACTCTCCGCCCTGACACCAGCTGCTGCTCAAGCTCCGAAACCCAGAGTTCCAACTACTGTCACTGACCACAATTCCTGTGCTCACAGTATTCCAGGAAGCAGGACAAGCAGTTCCCTCATGCAACGTGATGCACACTCTCACCACTCCCTGATTATCTTTTGTCAAAATAGTTTTGATAAACAGCAACAGCAGGGCTCACAATCCAGTACTTTCAATGTCCATAGAATCATAGAATTCCTACAGTATGGAAACAGGCCATTTGGTCCAACAAGTCCACACTGATCCTTTTAACAGTCAGCCACCCAGACCCATTCCCCTACCTTTTTAACTGACATTTACTCCTGACTAATGTACCTAACCTACACTATGGGCAATTTAGCATGGTCAATTCACCTAACCTGCACAGTTTTGGGCTGTGGGAGGAAACGAGAGCACCTGGAGGAAACCCACGTAGTCACAGGGAGAACGTGCAAACTCCACACAGACAGTCGCCCGAGGCTAGAATCAAACCTGGGTCCATAGCGCTGTGGGGCAGCAGGGCTAACCACTAAGTGACCGTACTTCCAGTTTTCCAGGGTTTCAAGGAACCTCTACATAAACCCAAAATACATAAGATATAGGAGCAGAATTAGGCCAGTCAGAATAGAGTCTGCTCTGCCATTTGATCTTGTGTGATGTGTTCCTCAAGCCCATTCTCCTGCATTCTCCTTTTAACTTTTGATCTCCTTACTGATCAAGAACGTATCTGTCTCTGTTTCAAATACTCTCAACATCTTGGCCTCCATAGACCTCTATGACAATGAGTTCCGCAGATTCACCACTCAATGGCTGAAGAAATGCCTCCTTATCTCAGTTCTGACGGATAATTCTTCACTCTGAGATTGTGCCTTCGGGCCCTAGTTACTTCTATTCGTGGAAACACCTTCTCCATGTTCTCGGGGCTTCTCAATATTCTGTAGTTTCAATAAGATTCCCCCCCATATCTTTCTAAACACAATTGTATACAGAACCAGAATTCTCAACCACTCTTTATATGACACCCCCCTCATTCCCAGGATCATTCTTATTCTTTCTCACTTTTTCCTCTGGACCCTCTCCAATGATAACACATCCTTCCTTAATAAGGAGCCCAAAATTCCAAATGTGTTCTGATTAGAGACTTATACAAACTCAGCAGTACGCCTCTGACGTTAAGGTTAATGCTAACATTGTAATTGCCTTTCAAACTGCCAATGGTGAACCTGCACGTTAACCTTTAGAGAAACCTGAGCAAGGATTCCCAATTCTCTTTGTGCTTCAGATTTCTGAAATCTTTCCTCACTTAGAAAACAGTCTGTGCCTCTATTCTTCTCATCAAAGTATCTAGCCTCACAAGTTCCCAGACTGCACTCCACCTGCGACTTCTTTGCACATTCTCCGAGGCTGACCAAGTCCTTCTGCAATCTCCCCCTCTTCCTCAACTCCACTCGTCCTTTCATCAATATTTGCGTCATCTACGAACATACGAACAATATCTTCAGTTCCTTATCCAGATTGTTAATAGATAATGTGAATAGCTGTAGTCCCAACACAGATCCCTGCGGATCGCCACAAAGCACCAACTGCCATCCAGAAAAAAATCTCTTTGTCCCCACTCTCGCCTTTGTGCTGGTCAACCAATCCTGTACCCACCGCAGTGCTTTGCTTCTGACTACATGGGCTTTGATTTGACTGAGCAGTCTCCTTTATTGTACCCTATCAAAGGCCTTGTGGAAATCCAAATGGATCACATTCACTGGTTGTCCTTTGTCTAACTCACTTGTTACCTCCTCAAAGATTTCTAACAGATTTGTCAGGCATGCCTCCCTTTGATGAAGCTGTGCTGACTCAGCCCAATTTTACAGGCTCTTCCAAATACCTGAAACGCACCCTTAAGTAAATCTCTAAAATCTTTCCAATGACTGAGGTCAGGCTAACCAGCTTATAATGTCCCATCTCTGCCTCCCTCCTTTCTTAAACAGGAATGTTACATTCGCTATTTTCCGTCTTCTGGGACCACACCTGACTCCAGTGATTTCTGAAAGATCACAGCCAATGGCCCTACAATTACCTTAGCTATCTGCATCAGAACTCTGGGGTGTAGTCCATCGGGTCTGAATGATTAATCCACCTTCAGACCTTTCAGCTGCCTCAACCCCTCCACCTTAGTGTTGCCCTCTCCACTCCCTTCTGCTCCCAACTCTCTTGAAGGGCAGGTGTGCAGGTTGATATTTTCGTATCATGGTTAGCCCCAGGTAAGGTCCCAGAAGACTGGAGGATAGCGAAGACTGTGTCATTGTTCAAAAAGGGCAGCAAAACAAAAGCCTGGGAATTATAAGCTTCACATCTGTGATGGATAAGTTGCTTGATAAGATAAGAAACACATGCATTTGGAAAGAGTGGATTTGATTTGGAGTTGTCAGCATGACTTTGTGAGTGGGAGAATATGCCTCACAAATTTGTTAAGGTACTTTGATGAATTGACCAGGAAGGTTGATGAGGGCAGGATGGTAGACGTGGTCTATATGGATTTTAGTGAGGCCTTTGATAAGGTTCCACATGGTAGGCTGTTATGGAAGGTTAGATGGCATGGAATCCAAAGTGACCTGGCAAATTGGATACACGATTGGCTTGATGTTAGAAAGCACGGTGTACTAGGGCAAGGATCCTTATGATACAGGAGGCCTGTGACTTTTGGAGTGCCTCAGGGGTCAGTGCTGGGCCCATTGTTGTTTGTTATCTATATCAATGTTTTGGACGAGAATGTACAAGGCATGGTTAGTGAGTTTGCTGATGACACTCAAATAAGCAGCATCCTGGACAGTGTGGACATTTATCAGAAATTGCAGCAGGACCTTGCTCAGCTGGGGAAGTGGGCCGAGAAATGACAAATAGCTTTTAATACAGATAAATGTTTGGTCTTGTACTTTGGAAATTTAAAGCAAGGTAGGAGTTTCATGGTGAATGATAGGGCCTTAAGGAATATAGTGGAACAGAGGGACCTTAGAATTCAGGTAAGCAGTTCTCTGAAAATGGAGTCACAGTAAATAGAGCAGAGAAGAGAGCTTTTTCTGCAGTGCCCTTCATCAGTCGTGGCATTGGCTACAGATGTTGGGAAGTTATATTGCAGTTATACAGGACATTGGTGAAGCCACACTTGGAATATTGTGTTCAGTTTTGGTCACCTTGTTACAGGAAGGATGTTATTAAACTGGAAAGAGTGCAGAAGAAATTTGCAAGGATGTTGCCAGGATTCAATGGTTTGGGTAAAAGGGAGAGTACTTTTTTCTTTAGAGTGTAGGAGACTGAGGGAGGACCTCATAAGATCATGGATAGGGTGAATTCACTCAGTCTTTTCCCCAGGGTTTGCGAATATGGACTAGAGCGCATCAGTTTACGGTCAGAGGGGAATGAATAAAAGGGAGCCTGAGGGGCAACCTTTTTGCACAGAGGGTTCTTCGCAGATGGAATGAGCTGTCAGTGGAAGTGGTTGAGGTGGGTACATTAATAACATTTAAAAGGCATTTGGACAAATACAGGAAAGGAAATGATTCAGCAGGATATGGGCCAAGTGCAGGATTAGCGTAAATGGACATTTTGGTTGGCATGGACCAGTTTGGTCCCAATGGCCTGTCTCCATGCTATAGGACTCTATGACATTGTTATGGACCAGGCCAGATCCTTCAAAACATTTTGAGAATGCAGCCCAGACCTTACCTTTTCGAATTGTGTTAAGCAAATGTAACCTGGATATTCCAGGATTGATACAACTGGCCAAACCACTCAGTTTGAAGGGAAAGAGAATTTATTTACACACAATCAAAAGAAAACAGAATTTAGAATAACTTAACTATTTGAAAACCCAACTGACGAGAAAATGTAACTTGACAAAGAGCTGTTCCAATTTGCTGCAACAGCCTTGGTAAAAAGGTAAATATAAACACAGAGGTTCTTACAGGAGAGGAATTTCAGACAGTGAGTCCACTGGAAAATTTTGAATTGGGGAACATTTCTCACCAGCAGCTTTCTTTATCCAGGTGCTTCCAACCGACTGTTTGTCAAAAACAGCAAACTGGAAGAAATGGCCATTCTCCTTTTATTGGACAAGTGTTGAATATAAAACCTAAAAGCCTTTTCCCTGATTATTGCCTTAGGCAGTGTCTGTTAGCCATGAGCAAAGTCCCTAACCCAGACAAATTGGAACCTCTGCCTTTAACAACCCATCTTGAAAAAAAATCCAAGGACAACTCAACCTTGTGAAATGAGCAGCATTGTAACACCACTGTGAAAGCTGATTTAAAGCACCGATGCACTTCTTCCACCATTTATTTGTTTCCCATTACTATATCTGCCTTTTCCAGTGGTACAATTTCTATTATTGACTCCCTCTTGCCTTTCATATATCTAAAGAAAACCTCTTGCAATATTCTTTGATGTTACTAGCTCACTTACCCTTATGTTTTATTTACATACCCATCCTTACTTTGTTTTAGTTACTCTCTGCTGTTTTTAAAGACTTCCCGATCCTCTGGCTTCCCAATAATCTCCACCACATTGCATGTTTTTTCTTTTGCTTTTATGCTGATACTGACTTCCCGCATCAGCCATGGTTGCCTTGGCCTCCACTCAGTATCTTTCTTCTTCCTTGGGTTGAATTCCTGCTCTGCCTACCAAATTACCCCCATAAACTCCTGCCATTGCTGCTCCATTGTCTCCTGTGCTCAGCTTCCCTTCTGATCAACTTTTGCCAGCTCCTCCCTCATGTCTTTGTAGTTACCTTAAGTTAATTGCATTACCGGTACAACTGACTCCAGATTCTCTGTCACAAACTGCAGGGTGAATTCTGTCATATTACGGTCAATGTCCCCAAGGGATTCCTTCATCCTAAGTTCCCTAATCAGGTCTGCTTCATTAGACATTACCCAATCCAGAATTGCCTGTTCCATAGTGAACTCTACCACAAGCTGCTCCAAAAGCCATCTCGTAGACATTCCATTAATTCCTTCCCTTGACTTCCCCAAACAACTTAATTTTCCAATCTACCTACATATTCAATCCCCTCATAACTATGTTATCCTTCTCTATTTCCTGATTTATTTTCTTCCTCATATCCTGACTACTGCTGGGGGGGGGAGCTGTGCAAAGTTCTCATCATGCTCTTTCTTCCTTCCGACTCCTCAACTCTACCCACACAGATTGAATGCATTCCAACTCTAAATCCCTTCTTGTGATTGATCTTATTTCATTTCTTACCAATACGGTAACCCCACCCCCATCTGCCCATCAGCATGTCCTGTCAATCGGATGTGCATCCTTGAGTATTTCATTCCCAGCCCTCAACCTCTTACAGCCACATCTCTGTGATACTCAAAACATCATACCTGCCAATTCCAATCTGTGCGACAAGCTCATTTACCACATTTCGGATACTCCCTGCATTCAGGTACAACACCCTCAGTCCTGCATTGACTGCCCTCCTTTTCATAGTTGTCCCCTAATGCACTATGCCTAAAAGTAATTTTCTGACCCTTTCCATAATCTATGTCCTATTGATTATTCTGGGAACTTTATTAACCTCTCCTGAGCCCTGAGTCACTTTAATGATTTTAAAATCCTTGGGAACCTCAATTTGTGGCATCACTCTGTCTACCTTATTCATGCGTTATCATACAAAGACTTTAAGTTATTTCTACTGTCAAGTTCCCCTGCACTTCTGTATTGCCTTGTTACAATATGACATTCCCAAATTCTGATCCTTCCTTTAATTTTCTGGTAACAGTCAAACCCATCACTAACCACGAATCCAACCTTCTCCTGTGCCTCTCATTTTCTCACGTTCTGTGCAAGTGAACCCATTTGCTTTCTCTTTGGGTTGACTTCAGGTCAATATTCATCCCTGAAACATCACTGAACATGCTCATAATCTCATTTACGATTGCGCGATATTGCTATGTACAAATTATGTTTTCTGCATTAAACAGTGACCAGTGTTCAGACAAGTCCCTCACTCTCTGTACGTGTCTCTGTAAGTGACATACAAGTCTCTCTTTTGATGCACTGGGAGCCTTTCAAATATCAGACATGCCATTCCATGGCTCTATTAGACAGACAGCAGGACTGTTTCCCCTGGTGTCCTGGTCAATATTGAGTCCCTAATTAGCATCACTGAAAACCTGATCCTCGACTCATTGTCACCCAGTTATCTGGGATCTTGCTGAGCACAGTCTGGTGGAAAGAGCCACTGCGACATCCTTAGGTGGAGACAGGTGCAACTTAAATGCAAGTCTTTCTTTGAGGTTGGAGTCTCCTGAACCTGACCCTTGCCCATTGGATGCACGCTTCCATCTTCCAGGGAACATGGAATCATTAAGATCAATGACACTGTCTGATCCAGGACACTGAGATTCTTTGCAGCCTCACCTTTGACCTTACCCCAGTGCTGAGCTGGAAGATTTGAAACAAAATCTAGAACCTTCTACATGGACACCGAACGTGACTCCTTCCTGAAGTGTGCTGATCCAACTCTGCTCCAGTGTTCTTAGGTAAAGTTCTCCCGAGCTGTGAGTGATCGGAGGTTTGTTAAAGAGGTGTCAAACTCCACCCCACATACCAATTCTTGCTCGATAGCTCTGGAGGCTTTGGTGCTTCAAGTGAATATCCAAGTATTTTTTCAATGTGATGAGGGTTTCTGACGCTCTCACCCTTTCGGCCTGATCTCACCAGCCACTGGGTGAAAACAATTACTCCTCAACTCCCCTCTAACCCTGCCCCCAATTCATTTCAACCTCTCCCCATGGTTATTGCCGTCTGTGCTGGTGGAAATCAGTCCTTCCCACCCACTCTGTCCAGGCCCCTCATCATTTTACACAACACAATCAAATCTCCCCTCAGCCTCCTGTGTTCCAAAGAAACCAGTCCTAGCCAAACCAATCATTCCTCAAAGCTAATACTCCTCATTCCTGACAAAATCCTCCACTGTCCCCATCTCTAGGGGTATCACATTCTTCCTGCAATGTGGTGACCAGAACTGCACACAGTTCTCTCACGATGTTCTAACTGGGCTTCGTTTGAGGTCAAAAGTCACACGATACCAGGTTGTAGTCTAACAGGCTTATTTCAAATCACAAGCTTTCAGAGCACTGTTCCTTCAGCACTGAAGTCGCTTCACCTGAAGAAGGAGCAGCGTTTCAAGAGCTTGTGATTTTAAATAAACCTGTTGGACTCTAACCTGGTGTTATGTGACCCCTGAACATGTCCACCCCATTCGACACCAGAGCCTCCACATCATATCGATAGTTTCACATCTTTGCTGAGATTCTCTCTTTGGGAGTGCCACTCTTATTATTTTGGGAAAAGATTCTGAATGATCTCTGTCTCTGTCTCATCCTAGGAGGCCTCTCACTGCCCTGTCACTGATCTCCCATCAAGTCGATGGTTCCAGTACTCTTTTATCAAATTACCACACAGTTTGGTAAAATGGGTTGTTCCCAAATGAAAACTTTCACACTTGCTCCATGGTTCTCCATTTCCATCCTTATTCTCAATCTCACTGAGTTCTGATCACTGTCACTAAATTGCTCCCACACTGATAGCCCTTCCAGCTGCCCACATTCATTCCTTAAATGATGGTCCAGGACTTCTCTTTCTGCTGCGTCACCATCACTTTCTCAGGGACAGTTAGGGATGGGCAGCAACTGGCTCTGTCAGTGCCGCACACGTCCCAAAAAGCATTTTTTTAAATGCCAGAGCTTTTGTCAGGTATGCCAGGTATTGGATACAAATGTTCAAATGTTTTACCAGTTACTGTTCAGAGATTGATGTACCTTCAAAAGGCAGGAATTAAAATTGTTTCTTTTGTCTTTCAGGCCGTGAGAACTCTCAGCCCAAGCTGACCCTGCTGCCCCCTTCCCCGGAGCAGATAGATGCCAAGGGCACTGCCACCCTGGTCTGCCTTGCCAATCACTTCTATCCCGATGAGCTGGAGGTGCAGTGGAAGAAGGACGGTGCAGTCATTTCGGACGGGGTTCAGACCAGCAACTACCTGCGAGCTTCGGACAGCACCTACAGTGTCAGCAGCCTGCTGACCCTCGCTGGGTCTGACTGGGAGTCCAACGCTCGCTTCTCCTGTGCCCTCACCCACGTGACCCTCCCCTCTCCCCTCAGCAAGAGCATCAGGAGATCAGAATGTGTGTAGAGTGTTTGAGAGTGTCCACAGAGGAGACACAACTTTAAATAGAACAGGGCTGAGCTGGCAGGACAAATGTCATTGTCAGCACTGAATTTCAACTCTCTTCCTTCTCAGGACTGGCTTGGCGACACTTCTGAGGTTCACGGGTTAAGGCAGGTCATTGGGATAGTGTAGAGAAAACGTTACTTTTTTTCTAGCTCTATGTTTTCCCTGACCTGGATGTGTTTGATGGGGACAGTGTTAACTTGCGATGTCAAGTAAAGCCTCTCGAAGATGCTGAAGACGATCAGCTGTACAGAAAAAATGTGAAACTCAGAAGTCTCTGCTTCAGTCAACCAGATCTCCTTCCTGCTCAGCCGCCAGTTCCAATTTAAGGTTTTGTCACTTTTTAAAGGGACATGATTCTCATGCTATTGAGAAAATCTCCACAAGTGTTTTCCTCAAGCTCCATTGTGGCTGTGAATTTGTGCAGCTTCCTCTGTCTGGGCTGTTAATTGCAGTCTGTTTTCTGTCAATGTCAATCTGGAAAAGGGAATAAAGATGAAGAAGATTCAGTTTCTGTCTCGTGTGTGCTTTGGAAATGACCAGAGCTGGCTCCTCAGGGATAGGTGTATAAAGTGAATAGCCCCACACCACCGCCACCCCCACCCCCACAGGGATGGAGCAGGAAGGAGTGAATAGAGGGGGCAATGGGGAACACAATAATTTGATGGGAATTCCCCTGAACACCAACACATCCTTTCAGCACAGCAAGATCCCGAGCCAAGCAGTTCAGTTCGCATTTTATTGATCAATTTGACCAGCAGGATCTTGCTCCCCAAAATAACAATACCACACGGTTTTCAAAGTAAATATACCATGCAGCATTTGATTTGTATTTGGAGAGAATGTTCAAAATCCACAGCGATATCCGCCTGAGGCAGGTATCGAACGCAAGTGCTTGGGATAATGAGGCAGTAGCGCTAACCACTGAGCCACCACACTGATTTGATCCATCCCTGGTACAAAATATTCTGATGGCAATTCCCCCTTCACACCAACCCATCCATCAGGGACAGCAAGATCCTGAGCCAAGCAACTCAGATCAGGGCCACTTGGGACACTCTATTGATCAATATGATCAGCAGAACCTTGGAACTCAGAATAACAATTCCACAGGGTTTGGGTAATAAATATTCCATAAATTAGACCCTGGGTTTTCTTTACTCTTCAAATGAGATGGAATTTCCCCGTGTGTCCCTTGAGTCAGTTGAGAATGTTCAGTCTGGGAGTCACCACTGGGGAGGACAGTCAATGATAAACTGGTTCCACTTTCTGCTTTCATATTCTGTAGCCCCTGGACCATCTCAGTCACAACCATCCAGGGCTTAGGGTGGATTCCAGAGCAGTTCATTGTCCTGACTGTTGTGTTCCTCAGTCCACACGTGGATCCAGCAATCACACTCCATGGTTTTCGTATCAGTGGGAACCATGGAGCTGAAATCTTATGCAAACAGAATCTCACACAGCGGGGAGGCTGCTGGTGGCTCAGAAACCCCTTGGATTCAGTCCCAGATTCCACCGTGGCTCTTTCATTCAAACACAACATTAACACACTGACACCACATTCAGAGGGCAATCCTGAGATGGGGCAAGTTTGGTTCTTGATTCCAATGTGAGGAAATGGGGGCTGGGTGTGAAATGTCTAGTCTGAAACTGGTGGGGGGGGGGGAGTACTTTATCGTGAAGAATAGAAACTGATGTCAGGATAAAGTCAGGTATTGATGGGAGTGAGGAATATCTCAGTGATCTGTCTCCAGAATTACAGGCTACACACATCCTTCTGTCAGACCCTGAAGTCTGAGAAAGCCGATTATCGACATCCAATATTTCTCCAACCTTCCCAGAAAAGGTGGTATATTCTCTGTCTGAGTGATTCCCTGGGACAGGGCATTTTAAAAAGGGCTATGGCAAGGGACCCGTTCACTCTCAATGACAAAGCCAATGGAAGGATGTGGAGCTGGCACTGCGAAATATTAGGGCACAGAGGATGACACCAGAAGCAATTCAATGTTGTCACTCTCTCCTTTGGGAATAATTGGTTTTCCCTCACAATTTGCTCTCTTGTATTCGATCCACTTGTCTTTCTTGCTTTGCTTCTTTTGACTTGAGTCTGTGGGTAGTTCCATCAAAACCTAATCTCCTCACACTCATCCTGACCCCTGAAGAGATTGGTTAGAGAAGACTGGATTACAACAAGTGTCAAAGGTATTTCATATCTTACCTCATTGAATCAAAGCATGGAGCCCATTAATCTTCAAAACAGATTCCAGCATTAAAGTCACATTTGTTGGTTGTAAAAGTAATGTATTTCTCAGGCTGAAAGAAGGAAGCTTCAGACTGAGAAATGAGCGATCTTAACCCAGATCCTGAGCATTGGCAAGTGGAACTAGATTGCATTGGGATATCTGGTCAGCGTGGACGAGTTGTACCGAAGGTTCTGTCTCCGTGCTGAACATCTATATGACTCTAATAGCACAAAAGAACAAAGTGATATAAATTAGCACCAGCATAATTACAGGGCAGCCTATATCCTGCAGTTGGCACTCAGTGCAGCTGGCACAGAGGGGGATGCTGGGAAGTTTGGTTAATGTGGGAGTTCGGTGAACTTGGGGAAGGAGGTCTACCTTTTCCAAACTGATTTGGAACTGTCACTTCAGCTGATTGGAGCCTGCACATGCACTTCGATTGAAAAAAGCAAAATAATAAACAAGGGGACAGGAGCCTGTTGACCAGATCAGCTGGGAACAGCTTTGTGTAAGGAACCATATAAATAGTACGCTTAGGAAACCTCCATTAGGGAAATTCAAGAAATGAAAAGCACTGAAACATTGATCCAGAGACTGAGGACAATTACTAGTTTAATGAAAGAATTGATTTCTTTCATTTGTAAGTGGGATCAGTATTTGTTCATTAAACTGAAATGATTCAGGGTAAATACATCTGCAGTGACTGTATAAAACTACAGCAACTCCCACTCGGGGGGTTTGGATTGGAAACTGAGTTGTAAGAATCCTGATACATCAGGGAGGGACAGAGAGACCTGGAGACTTTGTTCCAGATGGAAGGTGTCAGCCTCAGGACTGGACAGTCCAATTCCATGTTAGTAAGGGGCAGGAGGGTATGACCCAAGAGGGGGTCAGATAAGGGTTTGGAGAATATAGTGGGACAGGAAAACCCCCCACTCTTCGAAACTCCAGTGAGAACAAGGCCAGCCTTTCCAATCCTTCCTCATCACACAGCCCACTCATACCAGCGATCAATTGGGTAAAACTCCTCTGAAACACTTCCAATGGATTTATATTCTTTCTGCAATTAGGAGAGCAAAAGTTCATATAAACTTTGATATGTCCAGTAAGAACTGAAACATCACATGCTCACTTACAGATCCTTCATCACGCCTGCTTACTTTTCACCAGCCTTGTTACTGTCCATCTCTCATTGTCATGTTCATCGTGGCGCAGAGCTCCTTTCTTGAACTGCTGCAGTCTGTGTGCTGTAGGTAGACCCACAATGTGCGGAGGAAGGGAATTCCAAGATTCTGATCCACTAACAACGTAGGAACAGAAATATATTTCCATGTCAGACTGCTGAAGGGCTTGGAGGGGAACGTGCAAAGACCGGTGTTCCTGTGCATCTGCTACCATGTCCTTCTTGATGGAAGTGGTCATGGGTTTGGAAGGTGGTCTCTCAGGATCTTTGCTGAACCTCTGCAATGTATCTTATAGATAGTGCACACAACTGTTACTGAGGGTCAGTGTGCATATGTCGATGTGGTGCCAATCAAGCCGGCTGAAATTTGATAAGCAAGATTTAAATAAAACAAAATAACATAAAACAGTTTAAAATTAAATAAAATCATCAAAAACTGTGGTGTCTTTTTGATAAAACATCACTGAATCCAAAACCTTATTCCCTCCTCTCTCTAAAGCGGCTGTACCTGTTCCCTTTCTCCAGCATTGTTCACTATTTGTGATTTGCAGTATTTTACTCTTGTATCATTTTTAATGAGAAGCATTGGCCAGCACACTGGGGAGATATTCCATGAGATGGTCACAAAGTCCTTCTATCTTCATCGACCTGAGAGGGCAGTGGTTTAACCGATCATCCAGCAGATGGCATCTTTACCTTTGCCAACCTCAGGATAGTGCTCCAGTGTCGAGTGGGGCTTGAAACCTGCAGGTTCAGGTGACGGTGTTGCCACTGAAGCTGTCTATTCTTTCCTGGGATGTGGGTCTCGCTGGCAAGACCAGCATTTGTTCCCCATCCCCAACTGTCCTGAAACTGAGTGGCTTGCTCGGCCTTTCAAATGGCAGGTAAGGGTCAGCCATATTGCTGGAGTCCTGGCAGAGTCAGACATCTACAACAGGTCTACAAGAACAAGGCTCTTCAGCCCAAAGAGCCAAAGCCAGTCGAACAACCACCTCACTATTATCATTCCATGTGCCAGCTCTTAGCTCATACCCCTGTATGCCTTGGCATCACAGCTGCACACCAAAATACTTCAATGTTATGGGAGAGCTTCTGCTTCAACCATTCTTACAGAAAGCGAGTTACAAATTACCACTACCTTCTGCACGAAAGTGTGTTTCCTCATATTCCCTCTTAATCTTCAGCCATTTCCCTTAAATCTATACCCACGGTCATTGATCATGAAATAACTCCAAATCATCAAGTCACCCTTTATTTACACATCAACCGCCCTTGACTGTAATGTTTCATATAGAGTTAGGCACCAGAGGCACATAGTCCCTCACACTCAACCTGTTTGATGTCAGTAAGTAATCTCCCTGTTATATCCTTGTAAAGATTTGAGCTTTTCTTGTGAAACTCTTTTGGGATTTTTTAATGCCACAGAATCTCCCACACACTCCCACCTCTCTTGATGCTCACCCTTTTCTGGTTAATACTTCCCATTTCCTTCTCTTCTTTCAGGTCATTCCATTTCAGTAAAGTCTGTGATATTTCCACAGAGGACGTGCACTAGAAACCGCTATAGAGAAGCTCCTATGAAGAAGCCCTTCAATCGAAGGAAGGCTGATATTTGCAGGAAGCCTGGACTGTGCCCTTGTGTACCTTTTCCAAACATTTCCATGTGATCTGTCAGCCTCCTTCAACTCTTCCCATTTCCTCCAAATCCAGTGGGTACCCATAGGTCCCAGCTGTGTCTGTTTGTTGTCGGCTCCATCAAACAACACCTCACCAGGACATGCACAGGCACCGTTCCCCAAATCTCCCGCCATTACATCAGTGACTGCACCAGTGCTGCATCCTGCACCCAGGCTGAACTGGAGCAGTTCATTGACTTTGCTAACAACTTCCAACCTGCCCTTAAATTCATGTAGTCTATGTTGGACAAATCCTTCTCCTTCTTGACCGCCCCATTTCCATCTCCGGTGACAGTCTAGGAACAGACATTTACTGTAAACCCACAGGCCCACACAACTACCTGGACAACACCTTCTCCCAACCAGTATCCTGCAAGAACACCATCCCGTTTTCCCAATTCTTCCAACTCCGTCACATCTGCTCGAACGATGAGATGCTCCACTCCCAAGTTTCCCAGATGTCCACCTATTTTGAACAATGTACTTTTCCCACCTCTGCCATCCAGAAAGCCTTCCACCGCACCTCTTCTATTTTCTGCTCGTCAAATCTAAACACCTCCCTCCAAATGCAATAAAGACAGGTTCCCCCTTGTCTTCACCAATCTCCGCATCCAACGTATCAGCCTCAAATAATTCTGCCAACACCAGCTAGACCCCAGCATCAAGAACATCTTACCCATTCCCACCCCTCACTGCCTTCCACAAGGACTGTTCCCTTTGCCAATCCTTGGTTTTCACCACTCTTCACAACTACCCCCCTCCTCCCTCAACAAAACCCTGGTACCTTCCCCTGCAACCGTAAAAGATGCAAAACCTGTCGACACACCACCCCTGTCATTTCCATCCAGGGCCCCAGTCCTTCCAGGTCAGACAGAGGTTCTCCTGCCCCTCCTCCAACCTAGTTTCTTGTATCCGGTGCACCCATTGTGGTCTTCTCTGCATCGGTGAGACCAAATGTAAACTAAGGGCATGTTTTGCTGAGCATCTCAGCCAGGCTCACAAAGGCTGATCTGGCCTCCCAGTCACTGCCTATTTCAATTCCCCTTCCTATTCCCTCTCTGACATGACCATCCTCTGCCTCCTCCATTGTCACAAGCACTCAGACGGCAAATTGGAGGAACAAATAATCATCTTTTGCCTGGGAAGCTTACAACCCAGAGAAATCAACATTGCATTCTCCAATTTCAAAAAGGCTCCCTTTCCCAACTTTCGACTCCCTTTCCCGTCCCCCTCCTCCATTCTATTCCACTTACAGATCCTTCCTTCCAGCCACTAAATGGATTCATTCCTCCCATCAACCAACCACCTCAAACCCTCTACCGACCATCAATACCGACCACTCCACCATTCCCCTCCACCCGCCCAAACAACCGATCCCACCTTGATTTGCAGCTCCCCCTACCCGCAGTTCTGAAGAAATGTTATACCCGAAATGTTGACTGCTCCACCTCCAGATTCTGCCTGATTTGCTGTGTTCTTCCAGCCTCCGGTGAGCCTCCATCCCAGCCTGATTGCCATCTCGGACACTGGCAGGAAATGCCCAGGGAGCAGGTGAACATGGTGCAAAAAGCCTTTCAGCTGAAGCTTCAGTGTTTGCCTTCAGTGTGGATTTTCAGTTACTGATTTGCTCCCCTGTTATGTGATAGGAAGAAAGAACACTTGTTGGTGCAGTGTTTTGTTTTAATCGTCCCAGGATATTTAAAGCTGCGTGCAAAGCGCAATCACCTTCACAAGACAAAATAATGAGGTCCCAAAATCAGCAAACGAATGACAAGACAAATCTTTTTGGTGGTATTAGTTGAATATTAAGCAGGATACCTGAGGAAATGTCTTCAGAATAGGATCTTGTCGAGCCCCTTGAGGTGGAGGGATTGGGGTATGGGTGGTGCTGGTGGGGCTTTAAATGAACATCCCATACATAACATTGTGCCAGAGTTCACTGCAGTCTCAACCTGGATTCTGTGTTATCATTTCTGAGGTGGCTTTCAATCCAATGACCATTTGACTCTGAAGCAGGAGTATTGCCCATGGGGCCAAGGTCAGTAACAATGTAAACTGTGTGGCTCTGAAAGCCTAAGTCTGTATTTCAGCTCAGAAGGATATCATCTCATTCATCAAATCTGTTTCTGCCCCTCTGCAGGCTGACCAGACTGCTGGTGCCTTTCCAATACTCCCAGGTTTTCCCATGTGCCACAGTTCATTCTCCTGAGGGATAGTTGTGCTCGGAGTCAAAAAGTGTGGCGCTGGAAAAGCACAGCAGGTCTGGCAGTTGCGCTGAGGCCGAGGACATGACCTTGTCCCTCTGTCAGATCCTCTTCAAGAAACTCATGGCTCACCACCGCCCTCTCCAGGACTGTTAGGGAAGGGCAACAGCAAGGATAGAGATGGGGACGCGTAGCTGCAAGTGCTGTACTCTGCAGTTTGGTGACCCGCTTTGAGAGCTGTTTGTTCGATTTTTGAGTGTAATTTATTTTTTGCTGATCCCAGTGTCAATCCAAAGGACACTCCACCTTTCAGTCTGACAAACCAGGTTCACCCATGTCATTGCTCTGTTTCTGGCCGAGAGTCCAGTTTTTGAAAGGGATGAATTCAAGCCTCACCAGTTTGATCACTTTTATTTTACATCATTTCGCTTGATTGCTCCTGGGATGGGGCGGGCGTTGCCTTTCCCTAATTGTCCTGGAGAGGGCGGTGGCTAACTATGTAATATCTGGAAAGGAAGGTGCTGGAATCTGTACAAAAAAGACATTAAAATCAATGTGATGTTCACAAATGTTCTTTCGGCGAGGGAGCCCGGTCTGTGACTCCTGCCCCACTGTGACATGATCCATTTTTAATGGTCCCATGATCTGGCTCAGCAAAGAACTTAGTCCAAGCAACTGGGGCCTGGCAATAATTATGAAGCTCACCAATGATGAAGCAGAAATAATAATGAGAAGGATGAATGCAGCTCCTTGCTGTCTGCCTTTCAGCGTCTGAGCCACCACACTCTCACCTTTCTGGGTCTCTAATCCTCTAACATTAATTCATTAGAGTGTGGGAATATACAAAGAGGTTTTATTTTGAACTATAGGTCTCTTTTCTCCGTGACTCTCTCCTTTTCAATCCCCTACAATCCTGTCACCAGAAGCTTGTGCTGACAGCCTTGTTGTGCAGAGCGAAAGCTCTCGCTGTTCTCTGAGGCCTCTGCCTTGTGTCTGTCTCCAAGTCATAAGACAAATGACATGTTTCTAAAACCCTGTTGAAATTAAAAGCCAGCAAAGAAAATGACTGCAACAAGAGTTGAGTTGGTCTTGTTCAAGAAAATAATTTTCATTTTACAATTACATTTTGTCAGTGAGTGACAAAGGAAAGATGGGGGTCCAGGATCGCTGCAGCCTCTGCCAGAACATAGGACCCAGGAGCAGGAGCAGGCATTTTGGGAGCTGCTCTGCCAATGAAGAAGATCACTGCTCATCTGGTTATGGTACAATTCTGTGAGGTATTGGTGAGACCACATCTGAAGCATTGTGTCCAGTTTTGGTCTCCTTACTTGATGAAGGATATGGTGGCACTGGATGCAGTTCAGAAGATGTTCACCAGACTGATTCCCGGGATGAAAGGGCTGTCGTACAGGAATGGCTGAATAGCTTGGGCTTGTGCTGACTGGAATTCAGTCACATGAGGGGGGATCTGAGAGAGGTACATAAAATGCTAAAGGGGATTGATAAGGCAGAGATGGAACAGATGTTCCCTCTTATGGGCCAGTCTTGAACAATAGGCCATAGATATAGAGTGAGAGGAGGGAGGTTCAAAACTAGGATGAGGTGAAACTACAGGTGGCACAGTGGTGAGTACTGCTGCCTCACATTGCGAGGGACCCCAGTTTGATCCCACCCTCAGGCAACTCTACAGAGTTTGCACATTCTCCCCCTGTCTGCATGGCTTTCATTTGGGGGCTCCGGTTTCCTCCCATAGTCTAAAGATGTACAACCTAGGAGGATTGGCCATGCTAAATTACCCATAGTGTCCAAAGATGTGTAGGTTCGGTTCATTAGTCATGGCAAATGTAGGGTTACAGAGGAAAGGGGAGGGAGAACAGGTCTGGGTGGAATGCTCTTTCAAGGGTCGTTGTCGACTTGTTGGGATGAATGACCTGTTTCCGTACTGTAGGGATTCTGTTCCATTCTTACTATTTCTCTCAGAGGGTTGAGAATCTGTGGAAGTCACTGCCCCCAGAGTGCAGTGAAGGCAGAATCAATCAACAGATTCAAGAAAGAAACAGATACCTTTCTGATGAAAAGCAGGACAGGGGGCAATAGGGAGCAGTCTGGAAAGTGGAGATGAGGATAAGATCAGCCATGATTATGTTAAATGGCAAACGTGCTTGAAGGGCTGAATTACTTATTCTTGCTCCTCATTCCAACGTTCCAAAGATCGTTGTTTACTGGTCTTTATTTGAAGCTGGTCCATATTTACTGGTCTGTACTGGAGAGTTCAATGAAATGTTGGCCTTTCTTTCCTGGTTTCTACTAGAAGTTCCAACAGGAATAAAGTCCATGTTTAACTCGTCTCTGCTGGAGTATTCAGTGGGAAGAAGGCCCATAATTGCAAGTCTCCATGAGAGAGTGCAGTGGCAAAGAGGCCCATGTTTAATGGTCTCTATTCGTTGTCCGGTGGGAATGACTTCCATGTTTACTGGTCTGTATTGGAGGGTCACAGTGGGACATGGACATCATGGTAGGTGTGGGGTTCAGTTCCTTTCTGTTGTAACTGTGTGATTGTCCTGACCTCATCCCAGTAAAACACCCTGATCCAGAGCCTGACCATGGAACAGAAAGGAGAGAGGAAGGAATTGGAACATGATGTGGATGGACAGGATGGGTCAGTGGGTCAGAGCCTGCCCCGTCGCTCCAGCTCACACTGATGGCCTGAGGATCTCCTCTCTCTGCTGGGTTTCATGGAATGAGGTTTATGTCCAATCCAGTCCCCAGTGAGAATAGGCCAACAGCACAGAATTGCCCTTCATTCGGCAAGAATGTGTCCATGTTCTGCAGAGACACCAAACCATGGTCAATGTGAGAAATTTGGCCTTAGTCCAGGAGAAGATATGTGTCTGGGGTCAAGGGTTAAAATCCATTAGTCGGGCAGAGCAGAGGGTGATTTATCTGTTGTCACCTGGGAAAGAGTGAAGCAGGGAGTGAGAGAGAGAGAAAGACAGTCAGAGAGATAGAGATAGAAGGACAGGGTGTGACAAAGAGAGAGAGAGTTTGAGGCAGTATAAGCTGAGTGCAGGGAGAGATAGAGAGGTAAAGAGAGGCAAAGATAGTGTGGTTGAAGAAAAGAGAGAGAAAGACAGGGTCTGAGACAGTGTGACTGAGACAGAGAAAGAGACAGAGTAGATGTGAGACTGGAGTAAAGGGAATCTAGTGAGAGAGACAGACAGGCAGACAAACAGGTTCTGGTCACCACATTATGAGAGGGATATGACTGTACTCGAGAGGGTGCAGAGCAGATTTCCCAGGATGCCGCCTGGCCTGGAGGGTCTGAGCTATGAGGAATGATTGGAAAGGCTGGGTTTGTTTCTCTTGGAGCAGTGAAGGTTGAGAGGGAACCTGATAAAGGGTGATAAGATTATATGTGGTAGAGATAGAGTAGACAGGAAGGCAATTTTTCCATGAGTAGAGGAATCAATACCCAAGGGCAGAGGTTGAAGATAACATAGACATAGAAAGATAGAAACATAGAGTCGGGGTAGTATCAGTGTTAGCATTAGGGTTCGGGTTCGGGATTGGCCCTGTGAGACTGCTCTGCCATTCAACATCATCATGGCTGATCTCCCCCTCAATGCCAAGTTGGTATTAGTGTTGTTAGATCATGGATGACCAGTACAGACTTGTTAACTGCTGCTCATGTCATCGAGATTCTGATTGAGAGAAGGACAGAAGACACACATAGTGGCTGAGAGAGAGAGAGAGAGAGAGAGAGAGAGAGAGCATGTGTACATTGTGAGATTGAATGAAAAGAGTGCGAGGCATTTAGCTCTTGGTCCAGGACCCAGAGTTCCAATATCTTGGAATAATGCCTGCGAGAGAGATCAATTAGAGAGTGACTGGAGGGAGGGAGAGAGACAAAGAGTGAATGAGGTAATGAGAGATTGAGGATAAAAGGAAAGAATGATTGAGGAAACAGGTAGAAAGATAAGTGAAGGAGAGGAATGGATAATAAGCGAGAGAGAGCGAGAGAGAGAGAGAGAGAGAGAGACCAACCAACACAGAAGGAAAGGGAGATAGACAGAGTGTCAACCATACATGGAAAAAGCGAAAGATATACATGATTATATAATTGGGAGAGGACAGAGACGGAAATGGAAATAGAAAAGAGGAGGTAGTCAATAAATTACAGGAATATATTCAAGTGAAAGGTAGAAAGAGGAAAATAGGAAAAGGGAGGGAGGAAGTATGAAAAGGAAGGATGAGAGAGAGAGCGAGAGAGAGAGAAGAGGAAGTGTGAGGGGCTGACGTGGCTCTCTCTGCCTGATGCCATTTACATACTGAGGAACACCCAGTCAGACTCTCACAGGCTGCAGCTTTATAAAGCAGAGCCCAGTGAAGGGAGAGTTTATCAGGAACCAGGCCCAGGGATAGGAGCATACACCATGGTTTCACACATCCAGCTGATCTGGCCCCTGGCATTCTGTGTCACAGGTACAAATCTCTCTTCTTCCACCTTGAATCTTTCGCTGCTCTCCATTTCACTCCAATTCCACTGACTTGTGATTGAAAGGAAAATGCTGAAACCAGAGGAATGCTCAGTGTCTCCAACAATCTCTCATTTGACAGGCTCTTTCCGTGACAGTTCTGACTTCACTGTGTTTCTCTCTGACCCCTCAGGTATCAGTGGGGACATCATCATGACTCAGTCTCCCCCGGTGCTGCCAGTGGGACTGGGCCAGACCGCAACACTCACCTGTAAATCCAGTCAGAGTGCCAGTGGTGATGTTTCCTGGTACCAGCAGCGAGAAGGGCAGAAACCCTCTCTGCTGATCTATGATGCAACAACTCGATATACAGGAGTCTCGAGCAGATTCACCGGGACACAAGTATCCAGCACACACTTCACCCTGACAATCAGCAACGTTCAGAATGAGGATGTCGCTGACTATTACTGTCACTACGAGTCCAGTCTTTACACAGTGATACACAGCTGTACAAAAACCTCAATACACATAGTCCCACTTCCTGTGCTGACGCTTCCCACTGCTATATCTAATATATATATCTCTGGACACACAGTCCCAACTCCTGTACTGATACATCCCACAGTTATATTAGATGTATAATGATGGACACATAGTCCCGCCACCTGAACTGACATATCCGACAGTTAGATCTAAATAAAACTGAGCAAATTACCCCGTGCTGAGATTGTCACCGTCCACTACACACTCCAGTCCCTGTGGTGTCCACTACTCACTGAAGGCCTCAAGGTTCCCCCTTATACTCCATGGCCACATAAGAGAGAGCAAGAGAGAGGGGGGTTGGGGCTGGGGTGGGGAACGGATAGAGATAGAGAGAGAGAGAGAGAGAGAGAGAAACAGAATTAGAAACACAGAGCGAGAGAAAGACATGAGTGACAGAGAGAAGCAGAGAGAAGGTGAGAGACAGAAATGGACAAGGAGAGGGCGCGAGTGAGCGATAGACAGAGAGGGATAGGGAGAGGGTGAGAGTGATGGAGGGAAAGAGGTTTTTGTGCAGCCTCTGCACTGGGAGCTCTCACTGTGGCTGACGTTCGGTCCAGGAACCAAGCTCAGACTGAGTAAGTAAACCTCAATCCTCCGTTATTAATCCTGTCAATACTGAAATGTTGACTAAAACACAAATACTGAATTGTTGAAGGTGTTAGTGGGGAGCTGCAGTGAATGAAATGGTTGATTGAGGAGCACTGTGTCCAACAGGGTGTCCAGCTGTATTTCTTTAGTTCTATTGCCCCCTTTAAGCAGCAAGATCTAAGTCAGTCAGTTTTACTCACCGTGTGGAGGAGCTCTGTCCATTTGCAGCCTGTGGTCCCATTCCTGCAGCATGGAGTGAAATCAGTGAGTAGCCTCCTGTCAGTCTCAGTGTGACAGACACGGGCAGAGTTTGATGTGAGCTCTGGCTCCCTGTCCCAGTCTCTGATCTCACTGACCTCAGCAGCAGCAGCAGCAGCAGCAGCAGCAGCACAGTGAAACACCGAGCTCCCACCTCCCCCAGCTTTAACTCTGCTCAATCACACAATCACAGAATTGTTACAGTGTACAAGGAGGCCATTCCACCCATCCTGTCTGTACTGATTCTCTGAATGAGCAATTCACTGAGTGTCATTCTCCTGCCTTCTGCCTGTCACCCTGCACATTGTTCCTTTTCAAATAACAGTCTCATTCCCTTTGGAATGTTTCAATTGAAGCTGCCTCCACCCCACTCTCAGGCAGTGCATTCCACACCTTAACCACTCACTGGCTGAAAATGTTTTTCCTCATCTCAGTTTTGATTATTTTACACATTACTTTCAATCTGTGGCCTCTTGCTGTCAATCCTTTCATGAGTGTTAACATTTTCTCCCTGTTTACTCTGTCCAGAACCCTCCTGATGTTGCATTCCTCAAACAAATGTCCTCTCAGCCTTCTCTTCTCCAAGGAAGACTATCGAAACTTCTCCAATGTATTTTCTTAACTGACTTTCCTCATCCCTGAATTTTCCACAGGAACTTTTTTTACCTCATCTGCAAAATAATCACAGCCTTCATGAGCTCTTCACCTTATCTATTCCCCTTGGTCCCTTTTGCCTGCATTTGGATCATTTGCCCCTAAATCTTTCCTCTCCATGTATCTGTTCAAATATCTTTTAAATGTTGTAATCAGACTCACCTCTCTGATGTCCTCTGGCAGCTCATTCAATACACGCACCACCCTCTATGTGAAAGAGATGCACCTAAGGTCCCTTTTGAATCCTTCCCCTCTTGCTTTAAACTTCTGCACTCGAGTTCTGGACTCTCCTACCTTGAGGAAAAGACTTTGACCTTATAGAAGCCCATCATGTTTTTTTTAGATTACTTACAGTGTGGAAACAGGCCCTTCGGCCCAACAAGTCCACACCGACCCGCCGAAGCGTAACCCACCCAGACCCCTACATCTACATCTACCCCTTACCTAACACTACGGGCAATTTAGCATGACCAATTCACCTGACCTGCACATCTTTGGAATGTGGGAGGAAACCGGAGCACCCGGAGGAAACCCACGCAGACACGGGGAGAATGTGCAAACTCCACACAGTCAGTCGCCTGAGACAGGAATTGTACCCGGGTCTCTGGCGCTGTGAGGCAGCAGTGCTAACCACTGTGCCACCGTGCCGCCCACAAAATTAGAATGGGAACACACCGCTGGAGAAAATTCACCTGAGCACACTCTCACAATTCTGGCCCCACTTTGCCCTTCATACTGCTACTATCCCAGTCGATATTCTTATTATTAAAGTCCCCCTAATGTTTGCTATGAACTCCTTGCAGATTTGTCACTATACTTCCTTCCCACTAGTTGGTGACTGCACTGACGAAGCTGATTGCACCTTTTTTGCTCCTTATCTCAAACCAAATCGCTTCTGTCCTTGAGCCCTCTGGGACATCCTCTTTCTCCAGCTCTGCGCCGATCTCCTTAACCAATCCCACACCTCTCACCCTTTCCATCCTTTCCTATCTTTCCTGAACACCTTGTATCCAGGAATATTTAACACCCAGTCCTGTCCTTATTTGAACCTCATCTGTTACAGCACCAACTTCAGATTTCCACTTGCCAATCTGTATCTGTAACTCCCCAATCTTATTCCCCACACTCCGTGCAGTCCCATACATGCACAGTCAGAGGGGTTTAGAAATGATGACTCTCTTCCTCACTTTGACCCTGCCTAATAGGTTACGATTTGTTACTCTGGTGATCTAACTCTTCCAGGATTCTGTGTTCCTTGGATATTCGTCCCTGGTGCCCACAGCCCTTCCATGTCAGTTTAAACCCTCTCCAACAACACCAGCAAGGAGCTCAGTTCCTGCTCTGTTCAGGAGCAACCCATTTGGCCGACAGAGGTCACATCTCTCCGAGAGTCATTCCCATAGTCCCAAGATTCTAAAGCCCTCCCTCCTGTACCACTTTTCCAGCCTCATATACACCTGTGTTATCCTCCTGTTCCTATTCTCACTTGTGTGGGACCCTTGGAGTAATCCAGAGATTTCTGTTTTTGAGCTCCTGCTACAAATTTCCTGCCAAAATTCTGACTGCAGGACCACATCCCTTGTCTCCCTCTGTCACTGGGACCGATGTGGACCACAACTGCTGCCTGTTCCCCCTGTCCCCTCAGGGTGCTCTGCAGCTGCTCAGTGACATCCTTGACCCTGGCACCAGGGAGATAACACACCATCCTGGATTCCCATCTGCAGCTGCAGAAACACCTATCAATTGCACTCGCTGTCGAATCACCCCTCACTATCACTCTTCCAGTCTTCCTTGTGCCCCCCTGTACAGCTGAGCCCCCCACGGTGCCAGGGACTTGGCTCTGGCTACATTCCCCAGCTGAACCATCACTCCCATCAGGATTCTGAACTGAATCCCAGCTGGACAGTGGGACACTCTGAGGGGATTCCTGTACTAGCTGCCTGGTTCTTTTGGACTGTCTGCTGCTCCCCCATTCCCTCTCTCCCTGCATACTCTGAAGCTGCAGAGTGACCACATCTAGAAACGTGCTCTCCACGGAGCTCTCAGCCTCACGGACGCTCCGCACTGACACCAGCTGCTGCTCAAGCTCCGAATCCCGGAGCTCCAACTGCTGTCACTGACCACAATTCCTGCTCTCATCGTATTCCAGGAGCTGGGAAGTATTCTGAAGTTCCTACAAGGAATAGGATCTGCGCTATCTCCACTCTTTGGTTATCTCTTGGCAAAGTTCTGATGACAATCAGCTCCAGCAGGGCTCACAATCCAGTGCTTTCAGTGTTCTGGGGTTTGGCAGAGGATCTTCAAAAGACCACGAGGCCTAATGATATTGAAGCAGAATTAGGCCATTCGCCTCATTAAGTCTGCTGTGCCATTTGGTTATGGCAGATGTATTTCTCACAACCATTTTACCATGATGTTTGATCGCGTAGCCAATCAAGAACCGATCAATGTCTGTCCGAAATACACTCAATTGCTTCACCTCCACAGCAATGAGGTCCATCGATTAACCACCTTCTGGCAGAAGAAATTCCGCCTCATCTCAGTCCTCGTGAGTTATCCCTTAACTCTGTGGATGTGCCCACTGGTCCGAGTTTCTCTTACGAGTGGAAACATTTTCTCCTCGCCCACTCTATCCAGGCCTCTCAGTATTCTGTAAGTTCAATGTGATCCCTCATGTCCTTCTGAACTCCATCAAGTACACATCCAGAGTCCTCAATCTCTCCTCATCAGACCAGGCTGTCACCCCCAGGGTCATTCTTATAAACCTCCTCTGGATCTCCCCCAATACAAGCACATCCCTCCTTAGATACAGGTCCCAAAACTGTTCACAATATTCCAAGCCTCAGCAGTACACACCTGCTCTTGTATTCTAACTCAGTTCAAATGAATGATAACATTTCACTTGTCTTCCTATTTGCCAACTGAACCGACATGATAACCTTCAGAGAAATCTGAAAGAGGACTTCTGAGTATCTTGATGCTTCAGAATTCCAAATTTCCCCGTTTAGAAAACAGTTTAAGCTTCTATTCTTCCAACCTAAGTGCATAACCTCATACTTTCCCATACTGTATTCCATCTGCCATTTCTTCGCCCACTCTCTGAGCCTTTCCAAGTCCTTCTGCAGCCTCCCTACTTCCGCAACTCTGCCTGTCCCTCCACTCATCTTTGTGTTATCATCAAATTTAGGAACAATGCCCTCAGTTCCTTTTCCCGATCATTAATATATAATTAATTGTTACATGAATAGCTGAGGTCCCAACACTGCCACCTGCTGAACTGCACGAGGCACCTGCTGCCATCCTGCAAAAGAACCATTTTTTTCCACTCTCTACCCATGTCAGTACCGGGCCCCAAACTCCATGGACTCTTATGTTATTTAGCAACCTCCTGTGTGGCAACTTGTCAAAGGCCTTCTGGAAATCCAAATCGATCATGTCCATTGGCTCTCCTTTGTCTAACTTGCTCATTAACTCATCTTATTATATTGAATTCCAGCTTCTCCCTCTCGAACTGCAGGGTGAATTCTATCACATTATGGTCACTGCCCCCTCAGGGTTCACTCACCTTCAGCTCCCCAATCTGGGCTGCCTCATGAAACATCACCAAATCCAGAATTACCTGTTTCCTAGTGGGTCTACCAAAAACTGATCCAGAAAAACGCTTTTAACAGACATTCCATGAATTCCTTTCCTTGAGATCCATTCCCAACCTTATTTTCCCAGTCCACCTGCATATTGCACTCCCCGTGTCTATTGTAATAATGCCTTTCTCACTTGCCTTTTCTATCTCCTGATTTATTTTCTTACCCACATCCCGACGACTGCGAGGAGGCTTGTACATAACTCCCATCAGGATCTTTGTTCCTTTGTGGTTTCTTAAGCTGACTCACACAGACTCTATGCAGTCTAACTCTATATTTCTTCTTGCTGTCAATTTCATTTCATTTCTTAATAACAGAGTAAACCTGCTCTCCCACACCCCCACCTACAGATATTAGAAACGTAGAAATATAGAAAATTGCTGCAGGAACAGGCCATTCAGCCCTTTGAGCCTGTACCACCATTCAATATGATCATGGCTGATTATGCAATCTCAGTATCCCATTCCCACTCTCCCCCATACCCATAATTCCCTTCAGACTCAAGGACACGGTCCCCCTGGAATATATCGAACAAACTGGCCCCAGCAGCTTTCTGTGGTAGAGAATTCCACAAGTTCACAACATCTGAATAACTTACCCCGTATTCGTGATGTTTGCCCCTGAGTTTTGTATTTCCCTAATATTGGCAACATTCTTCCAGCATCAAGCCTGTCAAATCCCATCAGGATTTTATATGTTTCCGTCAGATTCCCCTCATTCTTGTAAATTCCAGTGAGGACAAGCCCAGTTGATCCAGTCTTTCCTCATATGTCAGTCCTGCCATACCGGGAATCAGTCTGGTGAACCTTCGCTGGACTCCCTCAATAGCAAGAATGTCCTTCCTCAGACTCGGAGAACAAAACGGTGCAAATTACTCAAAGTGAAGCCTCACCAAAGCCCTGTATAAATCTGCAAGACATCCTTACTCCTATACACAAATCCTCTCACTGTGAAGGCCAATATGCCATTAGCTTTCCTCACTGCCTGCTGCACCTGCATGCCCCCTTTCAGTGACTGTTGCACCATGACACCCAGCTCTCATTGCACCTCATCTTTTCCTAAGCTTCCACCATTCACTAATAATCTGACTTCCTGTTTTACCACCAAAGTGGATAATCTCACATTTACCCAAATTATATTGCATTTGCCAAGTATTTATCCACTCGGCCAGCCTGTCCAAGTCACCCTGCAGCCTCTTAGCATCCTCCTCACAGCACACGTTTCCACCCAGCTGAGTGTCATCTGCAAGTTTGTAGGGATTGCATTCAATTCCTTTGTCCAAATCATTTGTGTATATTGTGAACAGCTGGGGTCGCAACACTGAACCCTGCGGTATCTCACTCATCGCTGCCTGCCACTCTGAAAGGGACCCATTTATTCCAACTCTCTGCTTTCTATCTGCCAATGAGTTCTCTCTCCATGTCAATACATTACCTCCAATACCATGAGGTTTTATGTAACTCACTAATCTCTTGTATGGGACCTTGTCAAAAGTCTTTTGAAAGTCCAGAACACAACATCCACTGAGTCCTGAGGGAGGGTCACTCAATCCAAAATGCTAACTTTGCTTGCTCTCCACAGAAGCTGCCAGACCTGATGAATGTTTTCATCAATTTTTGTTTTTATTGTCCACTGATTCAACCTTGACCATTCTCCACTGATCACGTCCTCAAAACCTTCGAGAAGATGTGTCAGGCTTGATTTCCCTTTAGTAAATCCATGCCGACTTGGACCGATCCTGTCACTGCTTTCCAAATGCTCGGTTACTGTATCTTTAATAACTGACTCCAGCGTTTTCCTCATATATAATTCCTCATTTTCACTCTCCCTCCTTTTATTAAAAAGTAGAGTTATATTGGATAATGTCCAGTCCATTGAAACTCTGTCAGAGTCTTCAGAATGCTGGAAAATGTTCACTAATGTGTCTACAATTTCTACACCCACTTTCTGAAGGACTCTGATTGCAGAGCATCAGACCCTGGGGAATTACAAGTTTTGATACCGTCAGTCTCCACAATACCACATCCCAACTTATAAGGATTATCTTCAATTCCTCCTTCACACTTGACCGTCTATCTCCTGGCATTTCCTTTCAATAGGATGTGCATCCTTGGATATTTAGTTCCCAGCCCTGATCCCCTTTCAGCCATGTCCCTGCACTACAGGCTCATTTACCTTGTTTCATATACTCGATGCATCGAAGTACAACACCCTCGGTCATGCACTGACTGCCTCCTTCTCATAGTTATCTCTGTCAGAAATCATAGAAACCCTACAGTGTTGGAGCAGGCCATTCAGCCCAGTCTGACCCTCTACAAAGTATCCCACCCACCCTACAATTCCCATAGATAATCCTCCTCACCTACACATCTTTGTGACAATGGGAGGAAACCCAAGTGGACACGGGGAGAATGTGTAAATCCCACACAGACAGTCAGTTGGAATTGAGTCTGTGTCTCCGGAGCTGTGAGACAGCAGCGCTAACCACTGATCCACCATTCCACCCTGTTAGGCATCAAGTTCAATTCCTGATCTTTTCCATACTCTCCATCCTATTACATGGTCTGGATGCTTTCATAAATTCTCATGAGCCCCTATCTTCCTTAATTACCTTGGATTGTGTGGTGCCACTTTGTCTACTTTATTCCAAATGGTTCGTGTGTTAAAAGACAATGCTTTTACGTTTGTTCTTTTGTTGAGCTTCCCTGCACTTTTATGTTTCCTTCGTCCAATATGACATTCACAATATTCTATCCTTTCCTTTTATTTTCTGGTCACTATCAATCCCATCACTAACCAGTAATCCGACATTCTCCTTTGCCATCCATTTTCTCATTTTCCATCCAACTGTCCCAGTTATTTTCGCTTTGAATCATATTCAGACTGATATTTATCCCTGAACAAACATCACTCAAAATGTTCCTTGGTTGATTGTTGCTTGTAAGATCTTGTTGTGTACAATCTGGCTTCCACTTTTCCTACATTACAACAGTGACCACATTTCAAACAAGTCCCACACTGTCTGCAAATGTCTTGGGGACAGCATGAATCTTTCTTTTCTTTGGATGAACAGGGAGTCTTTCAGATGTGAAAGATGCCGTTCCAATATTGCACAGGCTTCCTCCTGAACTACAGTTTCTGCTTTGTCCCTCTCTTTTGTGAAAATAGATGGAAGGTTTTCTTGAGGAACCATTGCTCCATCTTCCACCTCCGCACAAGTTCCCTTCCTGCTCTCGAATGGGCCTCATACATTCCTTCATTCTCTTCTTGTTCTTTCTGTGATTATAAACATCACTGGGATTTCCCTGACTTCATTTGGACACATTTCATCCTGTCAGCTCTTTGCTTTCCTCAGGTCCTGGTTAATTTCACCCCTGCATTTTGTCTTTCAGCCAGGCTTAACCAAGTCAGTGCCCAGTTCAGTAAAATGGGTTGTTCTCAAATGAAAACTTTTACAATTGCTCCATGGTTCTCCATTTCCATCCCTGCTCTCAATCTCACTGAGTTCTGATCACTGTCACTGAAATGCTCCCCCATTGATAGCCCTTCCAGCTGCACACACTCATTCCCTAAACGATGGTCCAAAACTGTCCCTTCTCTTTCACCATCACCTTCTCAGGGGCAATTAGGGATAGACAATAATGGCCAGTGACACCCACATCCCAAGAAGCAATTTGAAAAATGCCTGTTCTTGTATGGGGTTTATAGGGGTTGGATACAAATGTTCAAAATGGATTGTTTTGCCAGTTCATGTTCAGAGAGTTGAAATCCCTTTGAATGGCAGAGATTAAAATTGTTTCTCTTGTCTTTCAGGCCGTGACAACTCTCAGCCAAAGCTGACCCCGCTGCCCCCCTCCCCGGAGCAGGTAGATGCCAAGGGCACTGCCACCCTGGTGTGCCGTGCCAATCACTTCTATCCCGATGAGCTGGAGGTGCAGTGGAAGAAGGATGGTGCAGTCATTTCGGACGGGGTTCAGACCAGCAACTACCTGCGAGCTTCGGACAGCACCTGCAGTGTCAGCAGCCTGCTGACCCTCTCTGAGTCTGACTGGGAGTCCAACGCTCGCTTCTCCTGTGCCCTCACTCACGTGACCCTCCCATCTCCCCTCAGCAAGAGCATCAGGAGAGCAGAATGTGTGTAGAGGGTGGGAGACAGTCCACAGAGGAGACACAACTTTAAATAGAACAGGGCTGAGCTGGCAGGACAAAGGTCATTGTCAGAACTGAATTTCAACTCTCTTCCTTCTCAGGACAGGGTCAGAGACACTTCTGAGGTTCAGCGGTTAAGGCAGGTCATTGGGACATTGTAAAGGTGATTTAATTTGTATCTAACCCCGTACTCCCCCTGTTCTGGGAGTTTTTGTTGGGGACTGCATTGACTTGTGATGTCAAGTAAAACTCCTCGATACTCAAGACTGTCAGCTGTACAAAATCAATGTGAACCTCAGAAGTCTCTCCATCAGTAAACCGGATCTCCTTCCTGCTCAGCCGCCCGTTCCAATTTAAGGTTCTGTCACTGTTTAAAAGGACAGGATTCTCTTTTTTTGAGAAAATCTCCACAAGTGTTTTCCTCAAGCTCCATTGTGGCTATGAATTTGTGTAGCCTCCTCTGTCTGGGCTGTTAATTGCAGTCTGTTTTCTGTCAATGTCAATCTGGAAAAGGGAATAAAGATGAAGAAGATACAGTCTCTGTCTCTGAGTGCTTTGTATATAAACTGCTCCAGCCTCAGTTGATTGGCTACGTTTCAGCAAATGGTTGTCATGGTTGGCTGCTTGGATGGTCAATCAATGACACATCAGCTAAAGACTGGATTTGAGCCTATCTTCATTCATTTTCAAGAGATCCCTTCGATCTGGAATCTGTCAAGTTGACAAGATTCGAAACAGAACAGAAACTGAAATCTGCTGGGGCCCAATCATTCCAATCTGACGCATTTCCTCTTCACTCTGTTGGTCCAGATCCACCTGGTGGGATCGCACTATGCTCACTTTGCTGCTGCTGAGTCATATTTCAAATGAGCTGAGGCCAATCACAGACACTGGAGGCTTCAGTCATGACATTCATTTCTCCCACGCTAGCCTGTTCCTCACTGAAGCTGAACTGAGTGACAACTTAGCTCAGAAAGAGGATCAGTCAGAATCTTCCATCATACATGACTGTCTTGAGTTGTGTGTCCCTGAGTGTGGGTGTGACTGCTACCCAGTACTGTCTGTAGGTGTGTGTCTTTGAGTGTGGGTGTGACTGCTACCCAGTACTCTCTGTCGGCGTGTGTCTCTGAGTGTGGGTGTGACTGCTCCCCAGTACTGTCTGTAGGTGTGTGTCTCTGAGTGTGGGTGTGACTGCTACCCAGTACTGTCTGCAGATGTGTGTCTCTGAGTGTGGGTATGACTGCTACCCAGTATTGTCTGTAGGTGTGTGTCTCTGAGTGTGGGTGTGACTTTTACCCAGTACTGTCTGTAGGTGTGTGTCCCTGAGTGTGGGTGTGACTGCGACCCAGTACTGTCTGTAGGTGTGTGTCTCTGAGTGTGGGTGTGACTGCTACCCAGTACTGTCTGTCGGTGTGTGTCCCTGAGTGTGGGTGTGATTGCTACCCAGTACTGTCTGTAGGTGTGTGTCTCTGAGTGTGGGTGCGACTGCTACCCAGTACTGTCTGTAGGTGTGTGTCCCTGAGTGTGGGTATTACTGCTTCCCAGTACTGTTTGTAGGTGCGTGTCCCTGAGTGTGGGTGTGACTGCTACCCAGTACTGTCTGTAGGTGTGTGTCTCTGAGTGTGGGTGTGACTGCTACCCAGTACTGTCTGTAGGTGTGTGTCCCTGAGTGTGGATGTGACTGTTACCCAGTACTGTCTGTCGGTGTGTGTCCCTGAGTGTGGGTGTGACTGTTACCCAGTACTGTCTGTAGGTGTGTGTCCCTGAGTGTGGGTGTGACTGTTACCCAGTACTGTCTGTCGGTGTGTGTCCCTGAGTGTGGGTGTGACTGTTACCCAGTTAATGTCTGTGAATTTGTGTCTCAGCTTTCCTGCATTTCATAGAGTCTCAGAATCATAGAGATGGACAGCACGGAAACAGACCCTTCGGTCCAACTCGCCCATATGGACCCGATGTATGAAACTAATCTAGACCCATTTGCCAGCCCTCGGCCCATATCCATCCAAACCCTTCCTATTCATCCACCCATCCAAATGTCCTTTAAATGTTGTAACTGTATCAACCTGCACCACGTCCTCTGGCAGCTCATTCCATACATGCACCACCCTCTGTATGAAAAAGTTGCCCCATAAGTCCCTTTCAAATCTACCCCCTCTCACCCTAAACCTATGCCCTCTAGTTCTGGACTCCCGCACCCCAGGGAAAACGCCTAGTCTTTTTACCCTATCCGTGGCGCTCAATGGTTTTATAAACTTCTATGAGGTCAGCCCTCAGCCTCCGACATTCCAGGGAAAACAACCCCAGCCTGTTCAGCCTCAACCCATTGCTTCAAAAAAACGCAACACTGGCAACATTCTTGTCAATCTTTTCTGACCACTTTCAAGATTCACAACTTCTTTCCGATAGGAGGGAGACCAGATTTACACACAACATTCCAAATATGACCAAACCAATGTCCTGTGCACCCGCAACCTGACCTCCCAACACTTGTATTCAATTCTGACTGATAATGGAAAACATACTAAATGCCTTACTCACTATCTTTTCAACCTGTGACACTAATTTCAAGGAACGATGAACCTGAACTCCAAGGTCTTTTTGTTCAGCAACACTCCCCAGTACCTTACCATTAAGGCACAGTGGCTCAGTGCCTCAGTGATAAACACTGCTGTCTCACAGTGCCAGAGCCCTGGTTCAGTTCCAGCCTCGGGTGACTGCCTGTGCAGAATTTGTACATTCTCCATGTGTCTGCGTGGGTTACCTCCCATAGTCCAAAGATGTGCAGTTTGGGGATTTAGACATGCTGAATTGTCAAATGTTCAGGCATATATACGTTAGGTTCATTCGTCAGGGTTAAATGTAGAGGACTAGGGTAGGGGAATGGATCTGGATGGGTTGCTCTTCAGAAGGTCGCTGTGGACTTGTTGGGCCAAATAGCCTGTTTCCATACTGCAGTAATTCCATGATTAAGCATCTAAATCCTGGCCTGATTTGACTTTCCAAACTACAGCACCTCGCATTTATCTAAATTAAACTCCATCTGCCACTCATTGGCCCATTGTGCTCTGCGGTACCCTTCCTCACTGCCCACTACATCTCCAAATTGGTGTCATCTGCAAACTTACTAACTGTACCTCCCATGTTCACATCTAAATCATTATGTCAATGACAAAAAGCAGTGGACCGAGCACTGATCCTTGTGGCACACCACTGATCACAGGCCTCCCGTCTGAAAAGCAACCCTCCTCCATCACTCTCTGTCTTCTACCTTCAAGCCATTTCTGTACCCAAATAGCTCGTCTCTCTGTTTTTCCATGTGCTCTAACCTTGCAAACCAATCCACCACAAGGAAACTTGTTGAATGCCTCACTGAAGTCCATACAGATCACGTCCACTGCTCTGTCATCATCAATCATCTTTGTTACTTCTTCATAAATCTCAGTCAGGTTAGTGAGTCATGATTTCCCAGGTACAAAGCCATGTTGACTATCCTGAATCAGTCCTTGTCTTTACAAAGACATGTAAATCCTGCCCCTCAGGATTCTCTCCAACAATTTGCCCACCAACTATGTCAGGCTCACCAGTTCCTGATTTTTCCTTACCACGTTAGCTAAACTCCAGTCCTCCAGTACCTCACCTGTGACCATCGATGATATAAATATTTCAGCAAGTGGCCCAGCAATCACTTCTCCAGCTTCCCACAGATTTCTGGGGTGCACCTGATCAGGTCTCAGTGATTTATCTATTTCTATGCATTTTAAGACATACTGCACTTCCTCCTCTGTAATATGGACACTTTTCAAGATGTCACCATCTATTTCCCCAAATTCTATATCTGCTGTGTCTTTCTCCATAGTAAACACTGACACAAAGTACTTGTTTAGTATCTGCCCAATCTCCTGCAGTTCCACACATGGGCTGCCTTGCTGAAATTTGAGGGGCCCTATTCTGTTAATTATTACTCTTTTATCCTTAATGCATTTATAAACTCCCTTTGGATTCTCCTGAGCCCAATTAAGCAAAGCTATCTCATGTTCCTTTTTGCCATCCTGATTTCCCTCTTAAGGAGGAGGAGTTAGCAATTCTGGAAAGCGTGAAAATATTTAAGTTCCCTAGACCGGATGGGATTTATCCAAGGATTTTCTGGGAAGCCAGGGAGGAGATTTCCGAGGCTTTGGCTTTGATCTTTATGTCATCATTGTTGAGAGGAACAGTGCCAGAATACTGGAGGATACCAAATGTAGTCCCCTTGTTCATGAAGGGGAGTAAAGACAACCCTAGTCATTATAGACCAGTGACCCTTACTTCGGTTGTCGGCAGAGTGTTCCAAAAGGTTAGAAGAGATAGGATTTATAATCATCTCGAAATGAATAAGTTAATTAGGGATAGTCAACACGGTACCTCCGGCCTCACAAACCTTATTGAGTTCGTTGAGAAGGTGACCGAACAGGTGCATGAGGATAAAGCGGTTGATGTGGTGAATATGCACTTCAGTAAGGCATTTGATAAGGTTCTGCACAAAATACCAAGGCATGGGATTAAGGGTAATTTAGCAGTTTGGATCAGAAATTGGCTAGCTGAAAGAAGACAGAGCGTGGTTTTTGATAGATAATGTTCATCCAGGAGTTCAGTTACTAGCGGTGTACTGCAAGCATCTCTTTTGGGGTCACAGCTGTTTGCCATTTTTATAAATGACCTGAATGAGGGCATCGAAAGATGGGTTAGTAAATTTGCAGATGACACTGAGGTTTGTGGAGTTGTGTATAGTGCTGAAGGATATTACAGGTTACACAGGGACATGGATAAGCTGCAGAGCTGAGAGGTGGCAAATGCAGAGATTAATGCAGAAAAGTGTGAGGTGATTCACTTTGGAAGGAGCAACAGGAATAAAGAGCACTGGAGTAATGGTAAGATTCTTGGTAGTGTAGATGAGCAGAGAGATCTCGGTATTCAGGTACACACATCCTTGAAAGTTTGATAGGAGAAAGTGAGGACTGCAGATGCTGGAGATCAGAGCTGAAAATGTGTTGCTGGAAAAGTGAAGCAGGTCAGGCAGCATCCAAGGAGCAGGAGAATCGACGTTTCGGGCATGAGCCGTTCTTCATTCCAGAAACGTCGATTCTCCTGCTCCTTGGATGCTGCCTGAACAGCTGCGCTTTTCCAGCAACACATTTTCAACCCAGTTTGATAGGGTGGTGAAGAAGGCTTATGGTGGGTCAATTTTTATTGATAGAGTGATTGGGCTTAGGAGTCATGAGGTCATGCTGCAGCTGTACAAAACTCTGGTTTGGCAGCAATTGGAGTATTGCATACAGTTGTGGTCTTACACCCACTCTTTCTCTTGAGTTTTCCTGACAAATTGATTAGATTAGTAACAGCGTGGAAAGAGGACCTTCAGGCCAACAAGTCCACACCGACCTGCCAAAGCATAACCCACCCAGACCCATTCCCCTACATCTAACACTACGGGTAATTTAGCATGACCAATTCACCGAACCTGCACATTTTTGGATTGTGGGAGGAAACCGGAGCACCCGGAGGAAACCCACGCAGACATGGGGAGAATGTGCAAACTCCACACAGAGAGTCGCCTGAGGTGGTAATTGAACCCAGGTCTCTGGCGCAGTGAGGCAACAGTGCTAACCACTGTGCCACCGTGCCGCCCGTAAAGTCGCAGTTTGGTGACACACCTTGGTAGCCGTTTGTTCGGTCTTTGTGTCATTTATTTTGTGCCTGATCCTTAGGGGACTCCACCTTGCAATTTGTAAATGCAGGTTCACCAATGTCATGGCCGAGGCTCCAGTCTTTCAAAGAGATGAATGTAAACCTCACCAGTTTAATCATTTGAATTGTACGTCATTTATTTTGATTTCTGCTGGGATGGGCCAAGCTTTGATTTGCCTGCTATTTGTTGTCCTTCCCTAATTGTCTTGGAGAGGGTGGTGGTGAGCAATGTCATATCTAGAACACAGAACATAGACCATGACAGCGCAGTACAGGCCCTTTAACCCTCGATGTTGCACCGTCCTTTGGAACCATTCTGAAGCCCATCTATCCGACACTATTCCATTTTCACCTATACGTTTACCCTGTGACCATTTAAATGCCCTTAATGTTGGCGAGTCTGCTACTGTTGCAGGCTGTGCATTCGATGCCCCAACTAGTCTCTGAGTAAAGAAACTACTTCTGACATCTCTCCTATATCTATCACCCCTCAATTTAAACCTATGTCCCCTCAGCATCTGAGGAAAAAGGCTTTCACTGTCCACCCTATCTAACCTTGTGATTATCTTAGCTTTGGAGAGGGTGCAGAGAAGATTTACCAGGATGTTGCCTGGAATGGAGAATAGGTCGTACGAGGATAGATTGAGAGTTCTCGGCCTTTTCTCGTTGGAACGGCGAAGGATGAGGGTTGACTTGATTGAGGTTTATAAGATGACCAGTGGAATAGATAGAGTAGACAGTCAGAAACATTTTCCCCAGGGTACAACAGAGTGTTACAAGGGGACATAAATTTAAGGTGAAGGGTGGAAGGGAGAGGGCCCAACTTTCTCTCCAAACTGATCTGAATTTGAGTGTTGCTGAAAAAAAGAGACATTTTGTCAAAACTTTTGTCTTGCACACAACAAGACAATTTGTAAGAAATAGCACAGCAAAACTCTGGAGATCCCAGCGGGTCAGGCAGTTTCCATGGAGAGAAAGTAAGGCAAAATGAAATGTTTTTACAAGAAGGGTTTTGTCTCACTCAAGTACTATATTCTCAAATGACTATTTGATCCTGATTTCCTCTTTTGCTTCAGGCTTGTTGAAATTCTAAGAAGTAATTCTGTCTTTTTTTGAATGGAGCACTATGTTTATCATAATTCATATTTAAGTTCCAATAACTGCATCAAAATATTTTTCCTGATACCTTTTCTGTACCTGGCATATGACTGGAAATTAAGTCATTTTGCCTTTCACTTTGTCTGCACTGATGATAAATCTACATTTTCTGTGTTTATTTGTTTAAGAATTTTTGAACATCAGAATTCCCTCCCTCCAATTTCGAGATCATGTTCTGGCCTTCACAGAATCATCGAATTGAGGAATCCCTACAGGTGGAAGCAGGCCACACAGCCCAGCAAGCTCGTACCGACCCTTGAAGACCATGCCACCCAGACCCACACCTCCCCTACCTTATCCCTGTAACCATGTATTTTCCATGGCATTTTCCATTTGCTCTGCTGCACATCTCTTGTGACCCTTGATCCCCTGTCCCTGTCCCATTCTGTATTGTCCCTCAAAGCAGCCCCTAACTGTGCACCATATTCTAACCATGACCTAACCATTCTTCAGGACAGCTGCAATGGTCACTCTACCCTCCATCGCCTCACTCTCAATATTCAATCCAAAATCACATTGATCTTTACTTCTGATGTTGTTTCCAATTTAAAGGAGATATGTCACTCAACATCCTTTCTTGCGTGCTGCAGTGTTGTTTATAATATAAACGGCCCTTCAACCTTTATCATTCTCAGAGGGGTTACAATTGAGAAAACCCCTTCCAGGTCTCAGTGGAGAAATTCAGTTATTCCCGTTTCCCTGCTCTATCCCAATAGCTTCCCTTTCTGTGTGACTGTGTTTCTGGTGTGTTCAACAATATCTGACTCTTGCCCGCCTAATGCTCTTACACCCACTGATACCTGTTGAGTTCTCCCAGATAAATTGCTGCTCTTTACAGTTTGGTGACACGCTTTGATAGCAGTGTGTTCGGTCTTTGAGTGTAATTCATTTTGTGCCTGATCGCAGTGTCAATCCGGAGGACACTCCACTTTTCAGTCTGACAAACCAGGGTCACCCATGTCATGGCTCTATTTCTGACCGAGGCTCCAGTTTTTCAAAGAGATGAATTCAAGCCTCACCAGTTTGATCATTTGAAGAATATTTCATTAATTTTGATTTCTCCTGGGATGGGTGGGCACAAAAGTGGCTTCTATTTGTTGCCCTTCCCTAATTGTCCTGGAGAGGGCAGTGGTAAGCCATGTAATATCTGGGAAGGAAGGTGCTGGGATCTGAACAAAAAAACCTCTGAAGCTCAATGTCATGTTCATGAATGCAGTTTGGACAAGGGTACCCAGTCACCACCCAGTCCCACAGTGACGCGATTCAAACTTAACAGCCCCATAATCTGGCTCAGAACTCAGTCCGAGTAACTAGAGATGGGCAATCAATTTGAGGTTTAATTTACAATAGTTTATAAAATAGTTCATTTTTTAAAAAAATGTTTAAAATATTTAAATCTATGTTAACCTGAGTGTAACAGGCATAATTTCAAAATTTGCTGATGGTATGAAACTTGGATATATTACAGCTCATGAAGAAGATCGTGTCTCACTTCAAAAAAGATATCGGTAAATTAATGGAATGAGCAGATAGTTGTAGAAACAATGTAATGGATAGAGACGTCACTGATTCATTTTGGAAGAAAACGTGGAAAGACAAAACAAACTAAAGGGTGCAAGTATGGGGTGGGTGTAGGGGCAGTAGGACCTGGATGTTTATGTGCATCAGCCATTGAAGGTGGCAGGATAGGCAGCTGTTCTCATGAGAGAGCAGCTGATTAAAGCAGATGCTATATCAACATTAACATAGAATACAGTGTGGATGTGAAAAACATGTTTCCTTTTCGGGGAGAATATCAAATTAAAACAAGTTCCCTCATAGAAGACCGAGATAAGCAGGTTTTTTTAAATTCTTGCATAAGGTCTTTGGAACTTTTCTTCAAACATAGAAATGAAATCTCGCAATGCTTGTAGTGAAGAAGTAGATAGCCATTGCTTTCAAGAATCTATCAAAGTAAGGCACGAATATGGAATAATCAGGTCAGCCATGGGGAGCAGGCTCAAGAGGATGAATCGCCTTCCTCTGTCCCTCATTGGTATGATCATGTGTTCAGTTCCACCGTTGAAGGATCAGCGCCTTGAAAGCTTGTGGTTTTCAATAAAGAAGCTGAAGTGGCTGCTGGTTTGTGTGGGCCCGAATGGAAGGGGACTTTACCCATAAACCTCAGCAGCCGTGCAAACACTCTCTCGCCACTAGAGGGCAGCTGCTTCATTGTCTCTGATCAGTAAAAAATAAACTGGGGCCCTGCTTGGAGCGAACAGGCTCAATCTGTAGACACCCATCGAGAGCCAGTGCAGCTTCAGATGTAGGGTACTGAGGGCACCATAATGAAAATATCCCCTGTGATAAGAAAAGTACTTTGATGTGACTTTTGTTTCTCTTGACAGTGTGCTGTTTTTTTCCTCCTGTGAAATACGTAGACAATGTCAGTACTGAGGGGCACAAAGTATATTTCCTCCTGTAACCCCTTTCCAAAACACCCGCTCCATCTTGCTTTACTCCCTGTTGACCCTTCTACAATTGTCCCTTTTCCCTCCCTCCGTCCCGGTCCCAGAGGAATTGATGGCTGGAGTTCATGACCCCGCACTGTGTGAAGGTTGGTGTGAAGTGAGGCCAATGTGTTGGAGCTTGGGCTCCTGCCTCAGAACCAGGTGGAGGGACCTGTTCAACAATCTGCACATTGTCATTTTTCTCTTTCTGACTGTATTGGAGATTTCAAGCTGCAGTAACTAACCGGCAACCTAGGGTTGTGTCTAAAACACGGTGGCCCAGTGGTTAGCACTACTGCCTCGCGGCACATGAGACCCGCGTTCAATTCCCGCCTCAGAGTGACCCACTCTGTGGAGTTTGCTCATTGTCTGTGTGAGTTTCCTCTGGGTGCTCTGGTTTCCTCCTGCAGGCCAGGTGAATTGGCTATGCAAAGTTGCCTGGAGTGTTAGGTTAGGGGTATTGGGTGGGTTGTGCTTTGGCGGATCAGTGTGGACTTGTTGGGCCGAAGGGCCTTTTTCCACACTGTAAGTAATCTAATCTAATCCCTGCTGTTGATTTATTCTCTCTCAGGAGCCAGCTCTGTATTCAGTGCCTGTTATCATTTTGTTCAATTTCATATATAAGCTGCTGCTTCCTTGCCATGGAACTGGAAAAAAATCATCAATGCCTCTTGAGATTTAAATTAATTAACATTACAATGATGTGAATGCATCAGTGTTGTTTATGGCAGGGAGTATTTAACATCATGGTTCTAGGTTTTAATCGATCTTCTCTCGTGATAATACAGTTTGCAATGCTTCTCTCCCCTTACCTGTTATTCAGATGCTTGCAAACCTGTTATGATGACGGCAGTGCGTCTTCAACACCGTGTGACGGAGTGGATGGGTGTTTGATTTCTCATCTCATTATCGTCCAGTTTCCAAAGAAAATGCTGTAGTCTTTGAAATGAGATTATCTATAATGTGTTTGGATTTTATTTTTGCAATGCCAATTTTCATAAACAATATCCTGTTCCATATTTTAGTTATGTTTGTCAATGAATGTTCGCTAAGATACTGAGAGTATATACAACACGCCATTTGCCTGTGACCCAGTTGTTGGCTGAAGCTTCTGGTTGTTCGGTGAGTCCAAGCCATTGTCTTGCTCTCTGCAGTTGTACCATCAACTTGGTTTCTCAGTATGAGCCAGGAGACCACTGCGAGGTGACTTCCTGTTCCACTGTCCGTGTAAAGGCAAGTGGGAACTGTCGAGGTTAATCCCATCATGAACAACAGAACATTCTGCTCAGCTGGAACTACATCTACTGACTAATTTCTCTGGGCACCCTCGCAGTAAAACTAAATCTCTCCCTTTGCCAGCACAAAGAGAAAGTGTCCGTCAGATTCCCTGGTGTGTGATGGTTTAGCCCAATAGTAGCAGCACTGGCAGATCATGCTGTATCAGTCTGGACAGAATCCTGGGCAATCTCCAAATGAAAATGTGATCTTCAATGGATCTGCTGCTACAGGAAATATGCAATTGGAATCCTTGTTACTGAATCACCTCATCAAACCTAAATACAACTGAGAAAATACAAGCTAAGTCAATTTCCCAAGGTCACAACACAACAAGAAAGTTGGGAACAGACAGATACTGTCCCCTGTCGTTAGGGAGCATTGCGTTTCCTATCCCCTCTCTCTCTGTGGGTTACAATTTTTACCATCCTTTCTGTGTGAGAATATGACTGTTCCGGTCTCCACTCTCTTGGGGGGGGGGGGGGGGGTGGGTGGTGTCGCATCCACCCAGCTTGTTCGTTCCATTTATTCTTCTGAAACAAGAAATCCCTGCTTCACTGTGTGTGTGAGCCATGTGTGAAAGTCCTGCACAGCTCACCCTTCATCTCAATCAGATCACAGGGGTCTCAGGTTGGTCAGTACTGTCTGGACCCAGAACAATAACGCCGACTGACTGGAGATAACCCAGATCAAGTCCCAATGAGACAGCTATTGACCTTCCCACTCAAAGCTCACTGAGGAGGTGGTCATTAGTCCCAGTGTTGTCACAAAATAAGTTCTCCCAGAGATTCATGATCAATTCTAGATTTGACACAAGTGTGTGATGTTGTTGGATGACAAGTGGGAAGGCTTGGAGACAAAACATAAAAGGAGAGAGAATTATATTTCTGTTATGCCGTTTTTGAGCTTAGGATGTTGAAAAATGTTTTACAGCCAACTGAATACTTCCGAAGTCCAGGCATTGTTGTGATGTGGGAATTGTGACAGCCTGGGCAAGTCAGATCATATGGCAGCACCACCCAGAGATTGTAGGCTGCTACTGCAGGCAGGGAACAAACCAGTTCAGCTGTGAGGGAAGGACACTGGAGCACACAAGTACATGAGAAATTGAAGCAGGAGTAGGACTCCAATGACTGTCCATCCTTTCTTAAACACAGGGACCACAATTGCACACAATACTTCAATGCAGGCTCACTAACACCCTGTAAAGTTTCAACAAGATTTCTCTACTTTTAAATTCCAACCCCAGGCAATAAAGGTGAAAAATCCATTTGCCTTCTCAATTCCTTGCTGCACCGGCACTAACTTTCAGTGTCCCATGCACAACACTACCCCGATCACTCTGTACTGCACTTTGTTGGAATTTCTCACGATGTAAATACTAGTCAGCCTTTCGATTATTCTGAACAAAGTGCTTGGTCTCACACTTTCTGACATTAAACTCCGTCCACTGTGTATGAGCGTTTCATTTCCAGTTTGGTCACCTCTTTGTGATTGACTGACTCAATGCATCTATCTGTAGCATATCCCATTCCCATTTGTTGATGGCCCTGACCCTTGACTATCTAACCCTTTCGTGCTGGTTCCATTCAATGTAGACAGACAGGAGGTTGGAAGAACACAGCAAGCCAGGCAGCATCAGGCGGTGAAGAAGTTGATGTTGCGGATGCAACCCTTCTTCTGGAATAGGGGTGTGTGTAGGGAGAGCTGCAGATAAAGGGGGTGAACGGGGATAGATGAAGACAAGCAGAGGACACGACCTGGTTCATCAATGGAAGGAATGAGTCTGTTTGCTGGCAGAGAGGAGTGAAAGAGATGGGACGGGCTGAGGAGGGAGTCAGGGGATGGCAAGGGAGATATTTGAAATTGGAGAACACAGTGTTGAATCCTCTGGGCTGTAGGCTGCTCAGGTGGAAGATGAGGTATTGTTCCTCCAATTTGCAGTTTGGTTCATTGTGGCAATGGAGGAGGCCAAGGATGGTCATGTTGGAAAGGGAGTGAGAAGGGGAATTAAAATGAGTGGTGACTGGGTGCTCTGGTCGGCCCCTACAGGCCCAGCTGAGATGCACGACCAACCGCTGCCTAAGTTTATGTTTGGTCTTCCCAATATAGAGAAGAACACATCGGGGGCACTTGATGCAGTAAACTCGGTTGGAGGAGGGGCAAGTGAACCTCTGTCTCACCTGGAAGGACTGTTTGAGGCCCTGGATGGAGGTGAGGGGTTGGTGGAACAGCAGGCTTAGCATCGTTTCCTTTGCAGGAGAAGGTTCCTTGTGGATCAGGAAGGATGGTGGAGAGAGTGACGCAAACCAAGAATTGTCAAAGGGAACAGTCCTTGTGGAAGGCAGACAGGGGTAGCGTGAGGAAAACATTCTTGGTGGTGGGGTCTTGTTGGGGTTGGCGGAATAGGATGATGTGTTTGATATAGAGATTTGTTCGGGTGATAGGTGAGGACAATGGGGACTCTGTCTTTATTCTGTTTGGAGGGGGGTGGGTTTAGAGCAGTGGAACAGGAAATGGAGGTGGATGGCAGAGGGAGCAAAAGCACGTTGTTCGAAATAGGTGGGCATCTGTAATACTTGGGAGTGGAATGTCTCCTCATCTGAGCAGATAGAGCAGAGACGGAGGAATTGGAAGAGTGGGATGGAGTTCTTGCAGGATACTGGGTGGGAGAAAGTATAGTCCGGGTAATAATGGGAGTCTGTGAGTTTGCAGTAAATGTCTATCTGAACACTGTCACCGAAGATGGAAATGGAGAGGTCAATAAAGGGGAGGGAGGTGTCCAAGGTGGACCAAGTGAATTTGAGGGTGGGGTGGAAGTTGTGGGCGAAGATGATGAACTGCTCCAGTTCACTGCATCAATTCAGTCATCAATGTAATGGTAGAAAAGCTGGGGCACAGTGCCTGTGTATGCACTGAAGAGTGACTGTTCAACATAGCCAATAAATGGGCAGGGGTAGCTGGGGCCCATCCAGGTTCTCATAGCCACCCCCTGGATTTAGAGGAATTGGGAGGAGTTAAAGGAAAAGTTGTTGAGGGTGAGGACTCGTTCAGCCAGATGGAGGAATGCATTGGTAGAGGGTGAGTGGATGGATCTGTTGTAGAGAAAAAAGCAGAGGGCCAGGAGGCTGATCTTATTGGGTATGGACGTGTATAAGGACTGTCCATAGTGAAGGTAAAGAGCTGGAGGCCTGCAGACTGGACACCGAAGAGATGGAGGGCATGGTTGGTGTAGCTGAAGTAGGTGGAATGTGCCTGAACCAAGGAGGAGTGGATGGAGTTGAGGTCGAATGAGAGGGGTTCGGTGGGGCAGGCACATGTTGAGATGATTGGTCGGCCGGGGTAGTTGGGCTTGTGGATCTTGTGGAGCAGGTAGAACTGGGCATTGGAGGGCTGGGGGACTATGAGTTTGGAGGCAGTGGAGGGGAGATCACTGGAGGCAATGGGGGCACTGACAGTGCGAGTGATTTTGGCCTGATGTGTCACGGTGGGGTCATGGGCAAAGGGGAGGTAGAATATGGTGTCAGAGAGTTGGGGTTTGGCCTCTGCAACATAGAGGTCCGTTCCCCAGACGATCACCACCCCACCTTTGTCAGCAGGTTTGATGGTAAACGGGGTGTTGGTACAGAGTGAGTGGACTGCTGCACGTTCGGAGGGGGGGGGGTTGGTTGGAGAGGATGAGGGGGTGGAGAAATTGAGATGGCTGATGTCACATCAGTGGTCAGCAATGAAGAGCTCTAGGGTGTGTACACATCAGATGGTGGGAGGTGGGGGGGTGAACAAGTGGAGGAGGAGGGGTGGATGTGGGAGAAGGGGTCCTCAGAGGGAGGTTGGGAGCTTTTGTTAAAGAAGAAAACATGGAGGTAGAGGCGGCGGAAGAAGAACTCCATGTCCTGGTGGATGCGGGATTTTTTGAGGTGGGGAACGAGTGTGAGCCCTTTCCTCAGAATGGACCTTTTGGCCTAAGAGGGTTCGAGGTAGTTGGGGGATAGTAAATATGGGGCAAGGCCCGGGGTGGGGGACGAGGTTTTCAGGGGGGTCCACGATGGCTGAAGGAGGGGATGGGGCAAGGTTAATGGGAATGGAAGAGGATGGATGTGGGAGAGAAAGGAGATTGGGGCTGAGGTGGTTAGTGGAGTGAGGTGGGGGAGTGGGAATGTGGGGTTGAGGTGAAGAGGGAGAAGTGGAGCGATAGGGTGCACTGTGGGGGTGTATGGGTGAGGAGGTTGAGAGGGTGTGCTGGCTGGCTGGCTGCAGACAGGCAGTAGGACAAAGGGCTGACTCTGGGAAATGTAGACGAAGCCTTGGTTGCTGAGTGGGTGAGGCCAGAAGTGGAGGCAGAGGCTGGAGTGAAGTCAAGGCCAGTACGAGTGTTTTGAGAAAGAGGTTGACCTTCCCTCCATCACCCAGGAACATGGTCATCATTACAGAGCAGTCACACTTTGAGCCTGAGGGTCATCACAGCTGAGGCAGTGGGAGAGAAGGTGGCACCTTCATGGTGGTCATACCTGTCATTAATCCACCGCAACCTCTCTTGGGGCTGCAAGAATTCAACCTCCCTCCCTCAGACAGCTCCCCTCCCTGGAAGGTAATATTGCTGTACCTGGTTTTGGGTTAATTAACCACTGAAATATGACCATGGGGAGCCTGCATTGGCTGGGCAAGCAACCACGACTGCTCTGACCCTGGATCCATAAAATCCTCACGGAATTCGGCAACACATTTGGGACCACAGTGCCCACTGCCTCTGAAATCCCTCCCTTCCTGAGAATATACTCTCAGTATTCACCTTTTTCAGCTGCCATCTGAATTTACTATAAATTCTGTGTCCAAAGATCCTAACATTCCAGCCACCTGATGAAGGAACAGTGCTCTGAATGCTTTCACTTTCAAATCAACCTGTTGACGATAACCTGGTGTTGTGTGTTTTTTTAACTTTGGCCATCTGAATGAGCTGCCACCTCAGACTGAATCAGCTGAACTGTTTTTCATTCATGATTTGAGAAGATTAAAGCCTCATCTTCAATCCCCAGCACAAAGCCCATTCTCAATCCATCGCTCGGAGACACATACCTCAGGGAGACACCTGAAGACAGCACAAAGTAACACACGCACGCTGAGAGAGACACCTACAGGCAGCACTAAGTAATACACACACTCTGAGAGACAGGCCGCAATGAGTAACATGCTCACACTCAATGCTGCCTGCAGGTGTCTCTGAATGTGGGTGCGTTACTGAGCGCTGCCTGTGAGTGTCTCTCTGAGTAACATGCCCAAACTCAGAGAGACACCGACAGGCAGCATTAAGTTGAACACACTTTTTTTAATATTTCAAAATTGAACACACACTGAGAGAGAAACAGCCGGCAATGTCTGTGAATGGCTAATGATTGTTTCAGGGGCTGTCTGACATACAGCAGAGATTGCACAGTTCGATCCCATCAGCTGGGCCTGGACCGAAAGTGTGAAAAGGGAATGCATCAGATTGTACTTATTGAGTCCTAACAGCTTTCAGTTTCTGTTCTTTTTGGAATCTTGTAACCTACGTAAATTCCTGATCAAAGGGATCATTTGAAAATGATTGATGATTGAAATTGATTGACAGGCCAAGTAACCAATTGTGACAATGATCTGCTGAAATGCAACCAATCAACTGAGGGGTTGGGTGGAGGTCAGTTATTTCCATAGCTCACTGAGACAGAGACTGAATCTTCACCTTTATTCCCTTTTCCACATTCACATTGACAGAAAAAGAAACAACTGGAATTAACAGCCCAGACAGAGGAAGCTGCTCAAATTCACAGCCACAATGGAGCTTGAGAAAAACACTTAGAGAGATTGTCTCAATAACATGAGAATCCTGTCCCTTCAAACAGTGACAAAACCTTAAATTGGAACTGGTGGCTGAGCAAGAAGAAGATCTCGTTTACTGAAGCAGAGACTTCTGAGGTTTACATTGTTTTGTGTAGCTGATATCACAAGGCAATCCTGTCCCCATCAAACACTCCCAGGATAGTATGAGTTTTGACACAGTGTAAAGCTCTATCACCACTATCCCAATGACAAGCTTTAACATTCAAACCTCAGATGTTTCTCTGAGCAATCCTGAGAAGGAAGAGAGTTGAAATTCAGTGCTGACAATGACCTTTGTCCTGCCAGCTCAGCCCTGTTCTGTTGAAAGTTGTGTCTCCTCTGTGGACTGTCTCAAAACTCTACACACATTCTGATCTCCTGATGCTCTTGCTGAGGGGAGAGGGGAGGGTCACTTGGGTGAGGGCACAGGAGAAGCGAGCGTTGGACTCCCAGTCAGAACCAGAGAGGGTCAGCAGGCTGCTGACACTGTAGGTACTGATCGAAGCTCGCAGGTAGTTGCTGGTCTGAACCCCATCCGAAATGACTGCACCGTCCTTCTTCCACTGCACCTCCAGCTCATCGGGATAGAAGTGATTGGCAAGGCACACCAAGGTGGCAGTGCCCTTGGCATTGACCTGCTCCGGGGAGGGAGGCAGCAGGGTCAGCTTGGGCTGCTAGTTTTGACCACCTGAAAGACAAGAAACTATTTTAATTCCTATCACTGGAAGGGAATTCAAACCTCCCAATATTCACCGGCCATTCAATCTTTTTGAACATTTGTTGTCAATACAGAAAAAAACCCAACAAAAAACCAGGCATTCTTCAAATTGCTTCTTGGGATGTGAGTGTGATTGGCATGGACAGCACTTATGACCCATCCCTAATTGCCCCTGAGAAGGTGATGGTGAATCAGCAGAGAGAGAAGGGACAGTTTTGGACCATTGTTTATAGAATAAATGTTGGCAGCTGGAATGTATATCAATGGGGGAGCATTTCAATGACAGTGATCAGAACTCAGTGAGATTGAGGGTAGGGATGGAAATGGAGAACCATGGAGCAAGTGTAAACGTTTTCATTTTACTAAACTGTGCGGTGTTTTGGTAAAAGTGGATTGGAACCAACGATACGATTGGAAATCAGTGTCAAGGCAGTGGGAGCCCTCGAAGGATGAGACAGAGATTGTTCAGAATCTGTTCCCACAAAGAGTAAGGGTGGGACTCCCAGATCTAGACCAAATGAACAAGAGGATTGGGGGTCATGTACTGACATGGATTGGGAACTGGTTGGCAGACAGGACAGAAAGAGTGAGTTTTTTTCTGAATGACAGGTAATTACAACTTAGGGTACCACATGTGTCAGTCCTTGGTACTCAGTTATTCATAATATAATATAATAGAGTCATAGAGTCAGAGAGACCCAAAGGCCGATTGTGTCCATACTGGTCAAAAAACCACAACTCAATAATTCTCATCCATTTTACCACCATCAGGGAATGAGATGCAGGATGTGTTCAATAAAGAATTAGATATAGTTGTTCGGCTTAAAGGGATCAAAGAATGTGAGGAGAAAGCAGGAACAGGGGACTGTGTTGGATGATCAACCATGATCATATTGAATGGTGGAACATGCTTGACGGGCCAAATGGCTTACTGCTGCTCCAGGTTTGGATGTTTCTATCTGTTTCTCAGATAATGAAGAAATGTCTCTCATCAGTTTGAAGCTGGAAGTCAAATGTGTGTGGAGGTGGAAGATGTGGCCAAGGTGATTAATGCAGGTCAGGAAGGTGGTAAGTTTTGAGTCAACCACATTGCTGTGGGTTTGAGGTCACATGATAGGGATGGCAGTTTCTTTACCGAAAGGACATTAGGGAATTAGATGGCTTTTCCCTGACAATCAACAATGGTTTCATGGTCATCATTAGACTCTAAATTGCAGATTGAATTGAATTTGAATGCCACCATCTTCTGGATTCTAATCCTGGTCCTTAGAACATTACCTGGATCACTGGGTTAACAGTTCAGCAATAATACCATTAGTCCATGACCTCCATTATCTCATTATTGGTTGACTGTGAAAGCAAGGAGTTTGTTTATTCTGGAACTGTATAAAACCCCAGTTAGAGCACAGTGAGAGAACAGTGTACGGTTCTGGTCACCACATTACAGGAAGGATGTGATCCCATTAGAGAAGGGGACAGAGGACGGGTTTGTCAGGAATGGGGAGTTTTAACTTTGAGGAATGATTGGTTCGGCTGGGAGTGTTTTCTTTGGAACAGAGGAGGCTGACGGGAGATTTGATTGTGGTGTGTAAAATGATGAGGGGTCTGGACAGAGTGTGTAGGAAGGACTGATTTCCACCAGCACAGAGGGCAATAACCATGGGGAGAGATTGAAATCAGTTTGGGGCAGGATTAGAGGGGAGTTGACGGTATTTGTTTTCACCCTGAGACTGGTGGGATGTGGGACTCATTGTCTGAAAGGGTGGGAGAGGCAGAAACCCTCATCATATTGAAAAAAAACACTTGGATTTTCATTTGAAACAGTGAAACCTCCAGAGTTATGGAGCAAGAACTGGAAAGTGGGATGGAGCTCGATACCTCTTTAACAAACCTCCGATCACCCACAGATCAGGAGAACTTTATCCAAGATCATTGGAGCAGACTTGGATCCAAACATTTCAGGAAGGAGTCACATTGGGGTGTCTGTTTAGAAGGTTCCAGATTACATTTCAAACCTTACTGCACACTGCTGGGCTGAGGGTCAAGGGTGAGACTGCAAAGAGTCTCAATGTCCTGGGGTCAGACAGGGTCACTGCTCCTAATGACCCCATGACCCCTAGAAGGTGAGAGTGCGCAGTCAATGGATTAGGACCCGGATCAGGAGACGTCAACCTTAAAGAAAAACTTGCATTTGTGTAGCACCTGTCCCCAACTCAGGATGTCCCAATGGCTCTTTCCAGCAGACTGTTCACAGTGAGATCCCAAACACAGTATGATAATTAGCAGTGAAATAGATTTTTAGTGATTTTGATTGGTGGATAAAGATTGACCAGGGACACCAGGGGGAACTGCCTGCACTTCATCCAATAGTGCCATGGAATGGCATTGTTCACAACTGAAAGACTCCCAGTTCATCCAAAACAATGAAGAAAAGTTCCCTGAAAGTGGAGTTGCAGGTAGCTAGGTAGGTGACGAAGTCATTTGGTATGTTTTCCTCTATTGGTCAGTGCATTGTATATTGGAGTTGGAAGCTGTTGCGGCTGTACAGGACATCGGTTCGACCACTTTTGGAATACTGTGTGCAATTCTGGTCTCCCTGCTGTTGGAAAAATGTTGTAAATCTTAAAATGGTTCAGAAAAGATTTACAAGGATGTTGCCAAGGTTGGAGGGTTGGCACAAAAGGGTGAGGCTGAATATGCTGAGGCTATTTTCCCTGGATCATTGCAGGTTGATGGCTGACCGTATAGAGGTTTATAAAATCATGAGCGGCATAGATAGGGTGAATAGAGAAGATCTTTTCTCCAGAATGGGGGAGTCCAGAACTGGAGGGCATAGGTTAAAGGTGACAAGGGGAAAGATTTAAAAGCGACCAAAGGGGCAACGTTTTCATTCAGAGGGTGTTAAATGTATAGAATGAGCTGCCAGAGGAGGTGGTGAAGGTTGGTACAATTACAACATTTAAAAGGCATGCATATGTGAATAGGAAGAGTTTAGGGGGATATGGGCATCAATCCAGCCCTTAACATTTCAGGCTCTAAAAGATATTTACAGACAGTTTTGTTTGACAAGCAGTCACTGTTGCAATGTCAGGAACGTGGCAGCCAGTTTCTACACAGCAAGATCCAAGTAGAAGCACTGAAATCAAAGAGCATTAATGATGATGGATTAATGATAAATATTGGCCTGATTAGGTTCCCTACAGTGTGGAAACAGGCAGTTCAGCCTGACAGGTCCACACCAAAACTCCAAACAGCAGCCCACCCAGAAACATTCCCTACATTTGCTCCTGAATATTTCACCTAACACTGTAGGCAATTTAGAATGGCCAATTCACCTGACCTGCACGTCTTTGGTCAGTGGGAGTAAACCAGAGCACCAGGGGGAAACCCACACAGACACAGGGAGAATGTGCAAACACCACACAGACAGTTTCCCAAGGCAGGAATTGAACCCAGGTCCTTGATGCTGTGAGGTAACAGTGCTCACCACTGAGCCACCATGCCTGAAGGCAACCCAAAGCGAAAGTAATTTGGTTCAGTTTGATGGAAAATGAGAAAACAGAAGGTGAAGAAGAAGGTACGATTGCGGATTAGTAATGGGATTGATTGTTACCAGAAAATAAAAGGTAGGGATGGAAATTTCAAAATCAAAGGAACCAAAGAAGTGCCGGGAAAATCAATAATAGATCAAACGTAAAGAGTTTGTAACATAATGCACGAAGCATTCCGAGTAAGGTAGACAAAGTGATGCCACAAATCCAGGTAAATTGAGTTTCCAAGGAATTTAAACGAGTTAAAGTAGTGGAGGGCTCGGGGAGATTATTTAAGTTTCTAAAAGATGTAAAAACACAGAGAGTGTAGAAAGGATCAGGAGTCGAACGTAAAGCACAGCAGATAAGAGAACAATGATGACAAGGAGGGCAGTCAATGCAGGGCTGAGGGTGTTGTACTTAAATACACACTGTGTACACAATGAGCTTGTCGTGCAGATTGAAACTGGCAGGTACGATGTTGTGGGTATCACAGAGACATGGCTGTAAGGGGATCCGGGCTGGGAGCTAAATATCCAAGGATACATGTCCTATCAAAAGGACTGGCAGATGGGCAGAGGGGCAAGAGTTGCCTTGTTAGTAAGAAATAAAATTCAATCAATAGCAAGAAGTGATAGAGAGTCAGTAGGTGTAGACTCTGGGTGGGTAGAGTTGAGGAACCGCAAGAAATAAAGGATCTGATGCAAGTTATGTCCAGATCTCCAAGGGTGTGGCGAAGGAAATCAATCAGGAGACAGAAAAGCCATATCCAAAATGTTATGGCAGACTTCAATGGATAGGTGGACTGGGTAGCACATCTCAAGGAAAGCATTTCATGGAATGTCTATGAGATGGTTTTTGGAGCAGCTTGTGCTTGAGCCATGATGGAACAGGCAGGTCTGGATTCAGTGATGTCTAATGAGGCAAAATTGATTAGTGAGTTTAAGGTGAAAGTATCCCTGTGGATAAATGACCATATTATGATAGAATTCCCCCTATAGTTTGAAAGGGTGAAGCTGCAATCAGATGGAACAGTATTTCAGTTGAGTCAAGGTAACTGCAAAGGCATGAGGAAGGAGCTGGCCAGAGTTGATTGGAAGGGGAGCCGAACAGGTAAGATGGTGGGGCAGCAAACAGCAGAGTTTCTGGTGGTAATTCAGGAAGCAGAGCAGGAACTCATCCCAAAAAAGAAGAAACATACGAAAGGGAGAACATTCAACCATGGCTGATGAGGGAGGTCAAGGACAGCATAAATGCAAAAGAAAAGGTATACAATATGGTGGAGAATAGTGGGAAGCCAGAATTTTAGGTAGTCTTATAAAATCTGTAGAGGACAATGGAAAAAGCATTAACGATGGGGAAGGTGAAGTGTGGGGGTAAGCGCGCCAGTAATACAAAGAAAATTGTAATAGTTTTATCAGATATATAAAAAGGAAGAGGGAGGCAAAAATAGACATTGGATCACTGGAAAATGAGGCTGGACAAAGAATAATAGAAATAGCAAAGGAATTAAATAGATATTTTGCATCAGTCTGCACCATGGAAAACAACAGCAGCATACCAGTACTTCAAAACTGTAAGGGGGCAGAGGGGAGTGTAGTGGCCATCACTATTAAGGAGGTAATGGGGAAGCTGGTAGGTTTGAATGTGGATAACTCACCCAGATTGGATGAACTTCATCACTGTGTTCTGAAGGAGATCGCTGAGGAGATTGTGGAGGCATTGGTAATGATCTTTCAGGAATCAATGGAGTCGGGGTTGTCGGTGGGGTGAGGAGGAATTTGGCGGGGGCAAGGGAATAGAAAATGGCTCCCATAACAGCCCTGTTGAAGAAGGGAGGGAGTTGGAAGATGGGAAATTATAGGTGAGTTAGCCTGGACTATTGTTGGTAAGGTTTTAGACTTCAATTTAAGGATGAAATTGCAGAACTTGGAAGTGCAATGGGAAAATAGGGCTGAATCATCATGGCTTCATCAAGGGGAGGTCATGCCTGGCAAATCTGTTAGAATTCTTTGAGGAGGCAATGAGCCAGTCAGCTAAAGGAGAGTCTGAGGAAGTAATCTATTTGGATTTTCCAGAATGCCTTTGACATAAGTTAAGAGCCCATAGTGTTAGGGGCAATGTACTGGCATGGACTGAGGACGGACAGGTTGGCATAAAGCAGAGAATGAGGAAAAATGGCCGCTGGTGACGAGTAGAGTTCTGCATGTATCAATGTTGGGACCTTAACTATTCACGTCATACATGAAGAAAGTGAAGACATTGTTGCTGAGTTTGCAGACGACATGAGGTGGAGGGACAGGTAGTGTTGAGGAAGTGGGAAGGCTGAAAAAGGTCCTGGATAGGCTGGGAGAGTGGGCAAAGAAGTGGCAGATAGAATGCAATGTGTTACAGTGTGAGGTTATGCACTTTGGGAGGAAGAAGAAACGCAAAGACTGTTTGCTAAATGAGGAAAGCCTTTGGAAATCTAAAGCATAAAACTCATTCAGGTTTCTCTTCAGGTGAACAGGCAGGTTCAGTTAGTGCTTGGGAAGGTCCATGAAATGATAGCATTCATTTCAATAGGGCCAGAATACAAGGGCAGAGATGTATTGCTAAGGCTGAGTAAGGCTCTGGTCACACTGCATTTGGAATATTGTGAGCAGTTTGGGACCCATATTCTAAGAAACGATGAGCGGGCATTGCAGGGGTTTACATGAATGATCCTGGGGATGAAGACTTGTCATGTGAGGCGTGGTTGAGGACTCTGGGTCAGCATTCGATGGAGTTTAGAAGAATTAGGAGGGATCTTATTGAAATTTGCTGAATAATGATCAACCTGGATAGAGTGGTTGTGGAAAAGATGTTTCCAAAAACAGGAGAGACTCAGTAACCAAGGCACAGCCGCAGAATGAAGGGCTGACACTTTTGAGCTGAGATGAGGAGGAATTTCTTCAGCCAGAGGGTGGTGAATCTGTGGAACTCATTGTTACAGAGGGCAGTGGAGGTCAAGTCACTGAGTGTATTTAAGACAGAGATAGATAGGTTCGTGATTGTTAAGGGGATCGAACGTTCGTGTGGAGTAGGCAGGAGAATGGGGTTGAGAAGCATATCTGCCAAGATCAAATGGCAGAGCAGATTCAATGGGCTGAATGGCTGATTTCTGTTCCGATTTCTTAATGTCTTCTGGAGAGTTTCCCCAAAACCCTGGATTGAACCCACTGGACTGTGAGCCCTGCTGTAACTGTTTGTTATCAGAACTTTGCCAAGAGATGACCAAAGGGTGAAGAGAGTGTGGGAACTTCAGAATGTTTCCTAGCTCCTGGAATGCCAGAGTACAGGAAGTGTGGTCAGTGACAGCAGTTGGAGTTCCGGGTTCTGGAGCTTGAGCAGCAGCTGGTGTCAGTGCGGAGGGTCCGTGAGGCTGAGAGCTCCGTGGAGAGCACGTTTCTAGATGTGGTCACTCTGCAGCTTTAGAGTCTTCAGGGAAAGAGGGAATGGGGGAGCAGCAGACAGTCCAAGAGGACCAAGCAGCTAGGAGAGGAATCCCCTGGGTGCATCCCACTCTCCAACCGGGATTCAGTTCAGAATCCTGATGAGAATGATGGTTCATCTCTGAAGTGCAGCCAGAGCCAGTCGCTGGCACCAAGGTGGAGGGTTCAGCTGTACAGGGGGCACAAGTAAGACTGGAAGGACGATAGTGAGAGGAGATTCGAGAGTGAGGACAATCGATCGATGTGTCTGCAGCTGCAGATGGGAATCCAGGATGGTGTGTTGTCTCCCTGGTGCCAGTGTCAAAGATGTCTCTGAGCGGCTGCAGAGCACCCTGAGGGGAGAGGGGGAACAGTCAGCAGTCGTGTTCCACATCGGACCCAGTGACAGCGGGAGAAAAGGGATGTGGTCCTGCAGTCAGACGTTAGGGGGCTCTGGAGGGAATTAGCACTGGGTGCTCAACAGTGAGAATCTCCGGATTGCTCCCAGTGCCCCACTCAAGTGGAAATAGGAACAGGAGGATAACACAGGTAAATGTGAAGCTGGAAAAAGGATCCAGGTTGGAGGACTTTAGATTCTTGGGACATTGGGAATGTGTCCGGGGGAGATGGGACCTGGACAGACCAGACAGTATTGTTCCTGAACAGAGCTGGGACTGAGTTCCTTTGAGATGATTTACCAGTGCTGTTGGAGAGGGTTTAAGCTAACTTCGCAGGGCTGTGGGAGCCAGGGGGGAATAACAGAGGGGAACACCAAGGACCACAGAATCTTCCGTGCAGTCAATAAGTCACCACCCAGTGGGAAGGATGCAGAGGAATACAAGTGCAAGGAATTTACAGATAGCTGCAAACGTGATAGAGTCATTATAAATGGCTCTTTATTTTTTGAATATAGACTGGGGTAGTAGCAGTGGAACAGGCAGGGAGGGGCCAGAGTTGTGAAAGTTTGTTCAGATGAATTTTCAGGTGGCATTGTGTCCAGTGATGAAGGCTGTCTAAGAGTACAATGGGCTCTTGACCAACTGGGCCAGTGGGCTGAGGAATAGCAGATGGAGCTTAATTCAGATAAATGTGAGTGCTGTACTTTGCAAAGCCAAACGAGGGCAGTACTTTTACGGTTAATGGTAGGGCCCTGCGGAGTGTTGCTGAACAAAGAGACCGAGGGGAGAACGTGCAGGTGCAGGTACATTATTCCTTTACAGTGGAGTCACAGGTAGACAGGGAGATGAAGAAGGTGTTGGGTATGCTTGATTTTATTGGCCACTGCATTGAGTGTAGGAGTTGGGACATCATTTTGCAGCTGTACAGCAGTTGCTGAGGCCAGGCATTTGGGAATAATGTGAACAATTCTGATCATCCTGAGATAGGAAGGATGTTGTTAAACTTAAAAGGCAGCGGAAAAGATTTTCAAGGAGGTGGCCAGGAATTGGGGGGTTTCAGCTGTTGGGAGAGGCTGAAGAAATGGGCCTATTTTCCCTGCAGCATCTAAGGCCTCGGGGTGACCTTAAAGATGTGCATAAAATCATGAGGGGCATGGACAGGGTGTACATCCAATCTCTTTTCCTTGGTAAGGGGAGTCCAAAACAAGATGGCATAGGTTTAAGGTGAGAGGCAAAAGAGTCAAAAGGGACCTGAGCGGTAACTTATCACACAGAGGGTGGTGTGTGTCTGGATCGAGCTGCCAGAGAAAGTGTTGGAGGCGGATAAAATTACACCATTTAAAACACATTGGGATGGGAACATAGATAGGAGGGGTTGAGAGGGATGTCAGGCAAATGCTGGGAAATGGGATGTGGTCATTTAGGATATCTGTTTAACACGGGCAAGTTGGACTGAAATGTCTGTTTCCACGCTGTGACTCCATGACTATGAGCAGCTAGAAAAGCTGAGACTTTTTTTCCTCAAGTGTAAGAGTCTGAGGAGTGACAACATAGAGGTTTATTAAATCATGAGGGACGTAGATAATGTGAATCATTCAGAAAGCAGGTGAATGTTTTGGAGAAATGGCAAAAAGTATTCCCAAAGATCATTCCAGGGATGAGGAACATCAGTTCTGAAGATAGTTTGGAGAATTTGGGACTGTCTTCTTTGGAGAAGGCTGGAAGAAGGTTTGTTCGAGGAATTAAAATCAGGAGGGGCCTAGATACAGTAAATAAGGAGAAAATGTTCCAATTGAGAAAGGATTGAGATTGAAAGACCACAGATTGAAAGTAATTGGGAAAAGTAACAAAAGTGAGATGGGGAACAACATTTTTGGCCAACAAGTGGACAAGATCTGGAATATACTGCCTGAGAGTGTGGTGGAGGCAGCTTCAATTGAAACATTCCGAAGGGAATGAGACTGTTATTTGAAAAGGAACAATGTGCAGGGTGACAGGGATAAGGCAGGAGAATAACATTCAATGAATTGCTCATTCAGAGAGCTGGTCCAGACAGGATGGGCAGAATGGCCTCCTTGTGCACTGAAACAATTCTGTGATTATGTGATTGAGCAGAGTAAAATCTGGGGGAGGTGGGAGCTCGGTGTCTCACTGTGGTGCTGCTGCTGCTGCTGCTGCTGCTGCTGCTGAGGTCAGTGAGATCAGAGACTGGGACATCAAACTCTGCCCGTCTCTGTCACACTGAGACTGACAGGAGGCTACTTACTGATTTCACTCCATGCTGCAGTAATGGGACCACAGGCTGCAAATGGACAGAGCTCCTCCACACGGTGAGTAAAACTGACTGACTTATATCTTGCTTTTTCACGGGGTTATAGGACTAAAGAGATACAGGTGTACACCGTATGGGGGGACGTGGTGTTTCTCAATAAAATATTTCCTTCACTGAAACACTTCAACAATTCAGTATTTGTGTTTTATAAATTGTGGTTCGAGATTGAAAGGGTTAATAATGGAGGATTGAGGTTTAGTTACTCAGTCTGAGCTTGGTTCCTTTACAGAACGTAAGGCCAGCTGTAATACTGAACGTTGCTGATTGTCAGGAAGAAACTGGTCCCTGGTCTACTCGCTCGGAGACTTCTGTGAATCGAGTTGTGCACTGTAGATCAGGAGAGAGGGTTTCTGACCTTCACTCTGCTGGTTCCAAGCAATGTAGTTGCTACTGCTTTGACTGGCCGTACAGGTGATGGTTGCTGTCTGGCCCAGTCCCACTGACAGCACCGGGGGAGACTGGGTCCTGATGATGTCCCCACTGATACCTGAGAGATCAGAGAGGAACACAGTGAAGTCAGAACTTTCACAGAAAGAGCCTGTCAAATGAGAGATTGTTGGAGACACTGAGCATTCCTCTGGTTTCAGCATTTTCCCTTCAATCACAAGTCAGTGGAATTGGAGTGAAATGAAGAGCAGCTAAAGATTCAAGGTGGAAGGAGAGAGATTTGTACCTGTGACACAGAATGCCAGGGGTCAGATCAACTAGATGTATGAAATCATGGTGTGTGCTCCTGTCCCTGTGCCTGGTTCCTGATAAACTCAGCCTTCACTGGGCTCTGCTTTATAAAGCTGCAGCCTGTGAGAGTCTGACTGGGTGTTCCTCAGTATGTAAATGGCATCAGGCAGAGTCAGCCACGTCAGCACCTCACACTTCCTCTTCTCTCTCTCTCTCTCTCTCTATATCTCTCTCTGTCTCAGAGAGTCATTGATGTGAACAGCACTGAATGAGGCCATTTGGCCCATTGTGAACGTGCTGTTAAACAAAGATCTGATGACACTGATCCCACCCTCCAGCTCTTGGCCCATTACCCTGGCGCCTACAGCAACACGAGGGAATATCGAAACACTGCTCCAATGTCACGAGAGTTTGTGACTCAACCAGCCTTTCAGGCAGTGAGTTCCAGACTCTCACCACCCTCAGGGTGAAAACATTTCTCCCTAACTCTCCTCTCACTCTCCAACTCGATTGGGCCTGGACTCAGAAGGATAAGAGGGGATCTGATTGAAATGTATAATATTCTAACAGGGCTGGGCAGGGAGGATGTTTCCCCTGGTTGGGGAGTCTGGAACCAGGTGGACAGTCTCAGGGGGATACGGGGTAGACCATTTCAGACTGAGATGAGGAAACATTTCTTCACTCAGAGGGTGGTCGATCTGTGGAATTATCTTCCACTGAAGGCGATGGAGGACAAGGAACTGAATATATTCAAGAGAAAGAGAGAGATATATTTGTTTTGCATTTTAATAGCATGAAGGGAATGGGGAGAAAGTAGGAAGGTGACTTCAACAGAGAGGATCAACCATGATCATAATGAATGACAGAGCAGTCTCAAAGGGCCGAATGGCCTACTCCTGCAGCAGTTTTTATGTGTCCATGTCTGTTTTTCCTTCAATCTCTGTCCCTGGTTATTGAGTCCTTGACTCTTGTAAAAAGTGCCTTCCTACTCACCCTATCACTGCCCTGAATAATCTTATCCCCCGCTATCAGGTCCCCTGCTGCAAGGAAAACAACCCCAACCTTTCCAAGCTTTCCCCACAGCTGACCCTCCATCCCAGGCAGCATCCTGGGAAATCTCTGCACCCTCTCAAGTACAATCACATCCTTCCCAGAATGTGGTGACCACGACCTGCCCCTCTGTCTCTCTCTTTCTCTCTCACTCTGTCTCGTAGCCACTCTCTCCAACTTACACTTCCTCACTCCGTCTCAGAATCTCGATTTCTGCTTCTTTTTCTCTCACTGTCACTCGCTCCATCGCTCGCTTCAATTGAAAGCCTCCATATATTGATTGCCCCTCTCCATTCCTCTCTCTGTCACTCCATCCCTCTCTGCATCCCAATCTACAGTCTCTCTCCTCCCTCTCTGTCATTCTGTCTCTTACCATACTCATGTCTCTCTCTCTCTCTCTCTCTCTCTCTCTCTCTCTCTCTCTCTCTCTCTCTCACACACACACACACACACACACACACACACACACACACACACACACACACACACACACACACACTCAAACCTACCCACTCTCTCTTGATTCCCTTCACTCTTGGTATCACACCCATCCTCTCTCTTTCTCTCTATCCATCCCTATCAGTCACATCTTGTTTCTCTCTCTCTCTGTCCCTCAACCACATCACTTCTTCCTCCCTCTACCTCTCTCGGTCCCTTCACATATCTCACACTGTCTCATATGCCCCTCCCTCTATCACTCGATCACACACACAATTAGCTTCTACCTCTCTCTCTGTCTCGCTTCTCTGTCTTTCTCACAGTGTCCCAGGTGGTGACAGTTGAATTCAGGATAAATCTCCCTCTGCTCTGCCCCACTAATGGATGTTAACCCTTGACCCAGAAGCATGTCTTTTCTTGGAGTAACTCCCCATTTCTCACATTGACCAGGGTTTGACCTCGTTCAGGAAGACGGACAGATTCTTGTCAAATGAAAGGCAGTTCTGTTCTGTTGGCCTATTCTCACTGGGGACTGATTTGGATACAAACCTCATTCCATGAAGGCCCAGCAGAGAGAGGAGATCCTCAGGCCATCAGTGTGAGCTGGAAGGACAGGGCATTTTCTGACCCAGTGACCCAGCCTGTCCATCCACAACATGTTCCAATCCTTTTCCTTTTCCTTCCCCTTCCATGATCAGTCTCTGAATCAGGCTGTTTGACTGGGATAAAGGTCAGAGCATTACACAGTTACAACAGAAAGGAACTGACCCCACACCCACATGTGTTCATGACGCACCGGACTCTCCAACAGAGTCCACTAAACATGGAATTCAGTTCACAAGGCTGCTCGATAGAGAGACATGGGCCTCCTTCCCACTGAAGTTCCCAGAAGAGACCAGTAAACATGGGCTCCTTCCTGCTGGAACCTCCAAGAGAGACCAGTAAACATTGGCCTACTTCTGATTTGATCCTCCAAGAGAGATCAGTAAACATGGGCCTCCTATTCATTGGACTTTGCGATTCAGGCAAGTAGATGACTGAGTTTTTGAAAAAGTAATCACGAAGATAGGTAAAGGTAGAGCAGTACAATCTGTCTACTTGGACTTTAGCATGGCCTTAGACAAGGTTCCTCATGGTAGATTGCTCAGTTAGATTATATCACACAGGATCCAAGGAGAGGTCGCCAATTGGATATTAAATTGGCCTGATGATAGGAGGCAGAGGCTGGTGAGAGAGGGTTGTTCTTGAGACTGGAGGCCTGTGAGCAGCCATCTGCCACAAGAATCGGTCCTGGATCCACTGTTGTTCGTCAGTTATATGAACAATTTGGAGAGAAAATTGTCAGGAAGTTTGTGGCTGACATTAAAATTGTTGGCATCGTGGACAGGGAAGAAGGTTATCCAACAGTGCAATGTCATCTTGATCAACTGGGCCAGTGGGTCAACAAATCCAAATGGAATGAGTTACATTTTGGTAAGACAAACCAGGGCAGGAATTACACAATCATGTTAGAGCCATGGGGAGTGTTGTTGAACAGAGAGACTGAGGGGTGCAGTTACATAGTTCCTTGAAAATGGTGTCACAGGTCGACAGGGTAAAGAAGGTTTTTGGCACGCTCACCTTCACTGGTCAAAGCAGGGAGTACAGGAGCTGGGACATCATGTTACAGCTGTACAAGGCATTGAGAAGGCCACATTTGGTCAGTGTTTATATTTCTGCTCACCCTGTATTAGGAAGGAAGCTATTGCACTGGTTTCAATAAAAGAAAGATTAACAAGGATGTTACCAAGATTGGAGGGCTTGAATTATAAGGCGAGGATGGATATGCAAAGATGTCTTTCCAGGGAATGCAGGAGATTGAGGGGTGACCTCACAGAGGTTTATTGAATCATGAGGCTCATTGATAAGGAGAATAGCCAAAGTCTTTTCCCCAGGGTAGGAGAGTCCAGTACTAGAAGGAATAGGTTTAAGTTGAGGCGGGAAAGAATTAGAAGGGACCTGAGAGGCAACCTTTTTACACAGAGGTTGGTGTGGATGTGTAATAAGCTGCCAGAGAAAGTGGTAGAGGGGAGTACAGTTACTACATTTCAAGGAGGTTTTTTACAGCATCATGGATAGGAAGGATTCAGAGAGATTTGTGCCAAACACAGGCAAATGGGAATAGTTCAGTTTTGGAAACTTGGTCGGCATGGATGAGTTGAGCTGAAGGGCCTAATGCCATGCTGCAAACCTCTATGACTCTATGATGATGTATATATGGGTCACCTTCCTACAAGACTAGTAAACATGGATCTCCTTCCCACTGGAACCTCCAACAGACACCAATAAACATAGACCTCCTTCCCACTGGAATCTCCAATAGACAGCAATAAACATAGACCTCCTTCCCACTGGAATCTCCAATAGACACCAATAAACATAGACCTCCTTCCCACTGGAATCTCCAATAGACACCAATAAACATAGACCTCCTTCCCACTGGAATCTCCAATAGACACCAATAAACATAGACCTCCTTCCCACTGGAATCTCCAATAGACAGCAATAAACATAGACCTCCTTCCCACTGGAATCTCCAATAGACACCAATAAACATAGACCTCCTTCCCACTGGAATCTCCAATAGACACCAATAAACATAGACCTCCTTCCCACTGGAATCTCCAATAGACACCAATAAACATGGGCCTCCTTCCCACTGGAATCTCCAATAGACACCAATAAACATAGACCTCCTTCCCACTGGAATCTCCAATAGACACCAATAAACATGGGCCTCCTTCCCACTGGAATCTCCAATAGACACCAATAAACATAGACCTCCTTCCCACTGGAATCTCCAATAGACACCAATAAACATAGACCTCCTTCCCACTGGAATCTCCAATAGACACCAATAAACATAGACCTCCTTCCCACTGGAATCTCCAATAGACACCAATAAACATAGACCTCCTTCCCACTGGAATCTCCAATAGACACCAATAAACATGGACCTCCTCCTCACTGGTTGTTTCAGGAGAGACCAGTAAACATGGGCCTCCTTCCCTCGGGACTGTCCAGTACTTGAGCTGCAAACCCCACATCCACTCCATCATGAAGATCTCTTCTTTCAATCTCAACTCTGCACGACTTCAGTCCTCTGGCCACAGAATTCCTATTTCCTGCTTGTCCCACCTCCTAACTATTGATTCCAATGTCCTCTCCCAGCTTCCTGAAGTCACATTTCATAAACCCCAACTTATCTGATATGGAGTGGTCCCTTCCTTGTCTGACATCTGAAGTCGTTCAAGAATGGCCCCCGAACTCACTGCCAGCCAATTGCCTCCATGGCCTCCCTCCTCCCTCAATCTGTGTCCTGCTGCAGACTCACACTCTCTCCCTCCTCCTTCCATCTTCTTTCTCTGGTCTCCTGCCCATTGCTGCTTCCTCCATCCCACCATTGAAAGCAGAAAGTTCAGGCCCCTACAGCGAGCTCTCTGACCTCCTGCCCTTCATCCCTCCTCCTCTCAATTGTTGTGCTGTTGAATATATTGTTCAGTCACATTGCTTTTGGTTTACTGTTCCCTTGTCATTGATTTGCTGATTTATTCTAGTAAATCTAGTCTGGCCTGTTCCCTGAGTTGGTTCAAGAGCGTTTTGCTTGAGAAAACACTCTTCTGTAAACTGAGTTGTCTGTTTATCCCAGTCTTTGTGTAAATGTGACACTAAGTGTGTGTAAGCTCTTATACAACACAGACAGAGGTCACTGGGCCTATTGTGACTTTTAGTCAAATGAGTCCAATGTGTCCCATTTCCCCAGCCCTTCCTGTATAACCCTGCAATTGTTTATTTTTCATCTATTTCTCCAAATGCCCTTTTGAAAGTTGCTGTTGAATCCACTTCCGCTCACCTTGCAGACGGTCATCATGAACTCGCTGGATATAAATGTTCCTATCTTCTCTCTTGTCCTTCAGACCCTTTCTGAAATGTGTGCCATCTGGTGACTGACCCTCCGGCCTGGAGAAACAATTTTTCCTGTATTTACTGCATCCAAACTCTCTAATTGTGAACCCCTCACTGAGTGAGAACTATGTCCAGCACAGGGGGAGAACATTCAGCCTGTCAGGGAAATGCTGTCATTTCAAGGAGCAATCCAGTCAGTCCCACCCCCTCCCCTACTCGACCCCCAGGGCTTTGCAGGTTTATTTCCATCAAGAGCCCATCCAATCTGTCATTGTAATCACTGAGTGTCTTCACCTGCCTCACCTGAATGAGCACTAATTTCCAGGTTATTACCAATTGCTGATCAAAACAAAGTTCTCCCTGACATCCCGTATCTCTTGCCCAAAAAAATGTAAGGTAATCTCAATGTGAAGATGGGATTTTGTCTCCACTCGGACTGTGCGGTGGTCATTCGTACTGATACTGTCATGGACAGATACACCAGCAGCAGGCAGATTGGTGAGGGTGATAGTGAGTATGTTTTTCCCTCTTGTTGGTTCCCTCACCACCTGCCCCAGGTCCAGTCTAGCAGCTGAATCAGGTGGAACTTGACCAGCTTGCTCAGTAGTGATGCTTCTGAGCAGCTCTTGTATGGTGGAGTTTGAAGTCCCTTACTCAGCATGTATCCTGCATCCTTCCCACCCTCAGTGCTCCCTCAAGTGTTGTTCAACATGGAGGAGGGCTGACTGCTCAGTTGAGGTTGGAGGGGAGCGCGGTGCTATGTGGTAATCAGCAGGAGGTTTCCTTCCCCATGTTTGACCTGCTGTCATGAGCCTTCATGGGTTCCATAGTTAATGGTGAGGTCTCCCAGGGCAACTCCCTTCCGAATGTACACACCACTGTGTTGCCTCCCCTGCTTGTTCTATCCTGCCAGTTAAAAACTGAATGAGGGAATAATTCTGTGCAGGTTCCACAGCTTGGAGACAGAGCTGCTGCTGGATTCTGTTTCTGATCTCCGAGTGCAGGCGTGTGTGTTTGTGACAGAGTGACTGACACTGTTTCCATCACTGTGCTGTTTCTGCAAAACAAATCCCAGAACCAACCTCCTGTGCTGTCAGATTCCAGGGAGTGCAGACAGTTCACAGTTTTCTCCCATCTCTGTAACAAACACCGAGGTCCATAGAATCCTCAGTGGAGTCAGTTCGTCACCGCCCAGTGGGAAGGATGTGGACAAATACATCTGCAAGGAATTTACAGAAACCTGCAAATATGACAGAGTTGATATAAATGCGGAGAACGGGTCTTTAATTTCTGAATGTAGACTGGAATGTAATGGAGAGAGAGGGGCCAGAGTTGTGAGACTGTGTTCAGGTGAATTTTCACGTAGCATCGTGGCCAGTGAAGGAGGCTGTCTCAGAGTGCAGTAGGATCTTCATCCACTGGGCCAGTGGGCTGAGGAATGGCAGATGGAGTTTAATTCAGATAAATGTTAGTGCTGTATTTTGGTAAGATAAGGTTTGAACATAAATCTCATCCATGAAGGCCTAGCAGAGAGAGGAGATCCTCAGGCCATCAGTGTGAGCTGGAGGGATAGGACAGGCTCTGACCCACTGATCCATCCTGTCCTTTCACAACATGTTCCGATCCCTTCCCCTGTCCTTCCCCTTCCATGATCAGTCTCTGAGTCAGGGTGTTTGAGTGGGATAAAGGTCAGAGCATCACACAGTTACAACAGAATGGAACTGACCCCACACCCACCATGGTGTCCATGATGCACTGGACACTCCACTAGAGTCCAGTAAGCATGGAATCCAGTTCATGGGGCTGTCCAATGGAGAGACATGGGCATCCTTCCCACTGAACATCCCAAGAGAGACTCGTAAGCATGAACCTCCTTCTGACTGGATCCTCCAAGAGAGACCGTAAACATGGACTTCCTTCGGATTGGATCATCCAGTAGAGACCAGTAAGCATGGGCCTCCTTTTTATTGGACTCTCCAAAGGAGGCCAGTAAACATGGACCTTTTTCCTGTTGAAACCTCCAACAGAGACCACTAAACATCGATCTCTTTCTGACTAGATCTTCTAAGAGAGACCAGTAAACATGGGCCTTCTTCTGACTGGATCTTCCAAGACAGACCAGTAAACAAGGGCCTCCTTCTGACTGGAGCCTACAAGTGAGACTAATTAACATAGGCCTCCTATTCACTGGAGTTTCCGATGGAGATGTGTAGATGACTGAGTTTTTGAAGAAGTATTCAAGAAGATAGATAAAGGTAGAGCAGTACACTCTGTCCACATGGAGTTAGGTAAGGCCTTAGACAAGATTCCTCATGGTAAACTGTTTAATAAGAATATATCACATAGGATCCAGGGAGAGCTCATCAATTGGATATAAAATTGGCCTGATTTTAGGAGGTAGAGGCTGGTGAGAGACGGTTGTTCTTCATACTGGAGGCCAGTGACCAGCCGTCTGCCACAAGAATCGATCCTGGACCCACTGTTGTTCATCATTTACATAAAACATTTGGATGAGAAAATAGCAGGAATGGTCAGGAAGTTTGTGGCTGACATTACATTTGTTGGCATTGTGGACAGGGAAGAAGGTTATCCAAGAGTGCAATGTCATCTTGATCAACTGGGCCAGTGGGTCAACAAATCAAGATGGAAATTTCGTTAAATGGAAGGAATTACATTTTGGTAAGACAAACCAGGGCAGGAATTACACAAAAACATGGTAGAGCAATGGGGAGTGTTCTTGAACAGAGAGACTGAGGGGTACAGGTACATAGTTCCTTGGAAGTGGGGCCACAGGTAGACAAAGTGATGAAGAAGGTATTTGGCATGCTCACCTTCACTGGTCAAAGCAGGGAGTATAGGAGCTGGGACATCATGTTACAGCTGTACAAGGCATTGGGAAGGCCACATTTGGACACTGTGTATATTTCTGCTCAACCTACTATAGGAAGGAAGTTATTACACTGGTTTGAATAAAAGGAAGATTAACAGGGATGTTTTCAAGATTGGAGGGTTTGAATTACAAGGCAAGGATGGATAGGCCGAGATATTTTTCCAGGGAATGCAGGAGATTGACGGTTGACCTTACAGAAGCTTATAGAATCACGAGGGTCATAGATTTGCCCCCGGGTAGGAGAGTCCGGTACAAGAAGGAATAGGTTTAAGTTCAGAGGGTCGAGAGAGGCAACTTTTTCACACAGGGGATGGTGTGAGTGTGCAATCAGCTGCCAAAGATAGTGGTAGAGGCAAGTACAATTACAACATTTCAAGGACATTTTTACAGGAACATGGAGAGGGAGGATTTTGAGAGGATTGGGCCAGACACAGGCAAATGGGACGAGTTCAGTTTTGGAAACTTGGTCAGCATGGATGAGTTGAACTGAATGGCTTGATGCCATGCTGTAAACATCTGTGACTCTCTGCTGATGTATACATGGGCCATCTTCCCATAGAACTCGTAAGCATGGACCTCCTTCCCACTGGACTGTCCAGTACCTGAGCTGCAAACCCCACATCCTCTCGATCATGTAGGTCTCTTATTTCAATTTCAACTGTCTGCCTCTGCACTACCTCAGCCCCTTGACCACAGAAACCCGAAATCCGCTCGTCCCACCTCCAAACTACATGATTCCAATGTCCTTTCCCAGCTTCCTAAACCCATATTCCATAAACCCCAACTTGTCTGATATAGAGTGGGTCCTTTCCTCTCTTACACCTAGTGTCGATCCAGAATGACCCCTGACCTCACTGCCAGCCAATTGCCTCCATGGTCTCCCTCCTCCATCACTCTGTGTCCTGCTGCAGACTCACATTCCCTCCCTCCCCCTTCCATCTTCTCTCTCTGGTTTCCTGCCCATTGTTGCATCCTCCATCCCACCATTGACAACAGAACCTTCAGATGTCAAGAGCATACACTCTTACCACCTGCCCTTCATCGCTTCCCCCTTTGATGATACTGCTATTGAACATACTGTTCAGACTCATTACTTTTGCTTCGTTGTTCCTTGCCATTGCATGGCCGACTGATATCAGTAAATCTCGTCTGACCTGTTTTCTGAGTTGGTTCAAGAGCGTTTTGCTTGAGAAAAAACTCTTCTGTAAACTGGGTTGTCTGTTTCTCACTGTCTTTGTGTAAAGGTGAGACTAAGTGTGTGTAAGCTCTTATACAGCACAGACAGAGGTCACTGGGCCTATTGTGACTGTTAGTCAAATGAGTCCTATTTACCCAGCCCTTCCTGTATAACCCTGCAATTGTTTCCTTTTCAGCTATTTCTCCAAATGCCCTTTTGAAAGTTGCCATTGAATCCACTTCCATTCACCTTGCAGACAGTCACCATGAACTAGCTGGATAAAAATGTTCCAATCTTCTCTCTTGTCCTTCAGACCTTTTCTGAAATGCGTGCCCTCTGGTGACTGACCCTCCTGCCTGGAGAAACAATTTGTCCTGTATTTACTGCATCCAAACTCTCTAATTGTGAACCCCTCATTGAGTGAGACCTATTTCCAGCACAGGGGGAGAACATTCAGCCTGTCAGGGAAATGCTGTCATTTCATGGAGCAATCCAGTCAGTCCCACCCCCTCCCCTACTCGACCCCCAGGGCCTTGCAGGTTTATTTCCATCAAGAGCACATCCAATCTGTCATTGTAATCACTGAGTGTCTTCACCTGCCTCACCTGAATGGGCACTAATTTCCAAGTCATTACCAATTGCTGCTAAAAACAAAGTTCTTCCTGACATCCCATATCCCTTCCCCAACAAAATGTAAGGTATTCTCAATGTGAAGATGGGATTTTGTCTCCACACGTTCTGTGAAGTGGTCACTCTTACTGATACTATCATGGACAGATACACCAGCAGCAGGCAGATTGGTGAGGGTGATAGTGAGTATGTTTTTCCCTCTTGTTGGTTCCCTCACCATCTGCCCCAGGTCCAGTCTAGCAGCTGAATCAGGTGGAACGTGACCAGCTTGCTCAGTAGTGATTCTTCTGATCAGCTCTTTATGGTGGACTTTGAAGTCCCTTACTCAGGGTATATCCTTTATCCTTCCCACCCTCAGTGCTCCCTCCAAGTGTTGTTCAACACGGAGGAGGACTGACTGCTCAGTTAAGTTTGGAGGGAATGCCGGTGCTATGTGGTAATCAGCAGGAGGTTTCCTTCCCCGTGTTTGACCTGCTGTCATGAGGTTTCATCGGTTCCATAGTTAAGAGTGAGGTCTCCCAGGGCAACTCCCTTCTGACTGTACACGCCGCTGTGTTGCCACCACTGCTTGGTCTATCCTGCCAGTTATAAACTGAATGAGGGAACAATTCATTGCAGGTTTCACAGCTTGGAGATAGAGCTGCTGCTGGATTCTGTTTCTGATCTCTGACTGCATGCGTGTGTGTTTGTGAGAGAGTGACTGACACTTTTTCCATTACTGTGCTGTTTCTGCAAAACAAATCCCAGAACTAGCCTCCTGTGCTGTCAGATTCCAGGGAGTGCAGATGGTTTACAGTTTTCTCCCGTCTCAGTAACAAACATCCAGCTGCTCCGAGCTCCTTCTTTCACTTCCTCTTTTGGTGAAGTTTCAACTTTGTGATCTGACAGTCTTTGCAGTTATTTTTTACACTGGGGCTTTTTGCTGTGGTCAGAATCTCTAATAATAAGTGTTCAATCAGTGACAATCATAGCAGCTAAGAGCAGTCAGGACTGGGGAGCCAGGCTCACTGGGAAACATATTGGGAAGAACAAAGCCATCCTCTTCATCTCCTGGTACAAACACCATCTCTCTCCCTGGGGGTCAGCTGCACAACCAGACACTTTACAAACATGGCCACATCTCTGAGAATGATCTGAGCCCAATATCCTCCATATTAAACAGACCAGCCACTTAAAATCTCAGTCATGCCGGTGGCACTCTAAACATGACCATTCCAATGTTGTTCTGGCACACATCAAAGCAATCGCCCTCTGTAACGTTCAGTTCTTCCCAAATTCTGATGCCTGTATCCAAACTTGCATCAAGTCCTGTTCCCCCAACCCCCGCACCCTGTGTCTCCATCGGCTCCTCTCCAGCAACACCTTGATTTTCAAGTTCTCATCCTTGTTCGCAATTCCCTCTCTGGCCTTATGTCTGTAACCTCCTCCAAGCTGCCTCAGTCAGTGTGATCAGCCATTTTGGATGTATGGCTCTCTGTTTCTGCATCCAAGTCATTGACAAATATCATAAAAAGCTGAGAGAAACAGAGAGATCTTGGAGTTCAGGTACACAGTTCTCTGGAAGTTGAGTCATAGTTCGAAAGGGCAGTGAGGAAGGCTTTTGACACACTGGCCTTCATGAGTCAGGGCATTGACTATAGAAGTTGAGAAGTTATGTTACAATTGTACAGAACGTTGGTGAGGTCGCACTTGGAGTATTTGGTCACCTTGTTATAGGATGGACATTATTAAACTGGAATGAGTTCAGAGGAAATGTACAAGCATGTTGCCAGGACTCGACAATCTGAGTTTTTGTGAGAGGTTGGACAAGCTAGGATTTTTTCTGAGAGTGTAGGAGACTGAGGGGTTTTTTTTTAGAAGTGTATAAGACCTTGAGAGACATGGATAGTGTGAGTGCTCTCAGTCTCTTTCCCAGGGTTGGGGAATTGAGGATGAGAGAGCATCAGTTTTAGGTTAGAGGGAAAAGAATAAAACGGAACCTGAGGGGGAACTTGTTCACACAGAGGGTGGCACACATATGGAGTCAGCGGTGAGTGGAAGGGATTGAGGCGGGTATATTAACAACTTTTGAAAAGGCATGTGGACAAATACATGGATAGGAAAGGCTCCGAAGGATATGGGCCAAATGCAGGGAAATGGGGTTAGTGTGGATGGGCATTTAGATCAGCATGGACCAGTGTGGATCAAAAAGCTTGTCTCTGTGCTGCAGGACTCAATGACTCTTTGACTCTATAATTCCATAGTTTTCCATGTTTATGGACATTCACTCAAACACAGAAACAAAGGAACTAGGAGCAGGAGTTGGCCGTTCAGCCCTTCGAGTGAGTTCTGCCATTCAATATGACCATGGCTGATCATCCAACTTAGTCCCCTGTTCCCACTTTTTCCCCATAACCTTAATTCCTTGAGTCTTAAGTCCCTTTAGACCTATCTCCTTCTTGAAAACGTTTAATGTTTTGGTCTCAACCGCTTTCTGTGATAGAGTATTCCACAAGCTTCCCACTCTCTGGCTAAAGAAATGTCTCCTCATCTCAGTCTGAAATAACCTTTCCCTTTTCAACAAAATGAAATTCCTGGTTCTGGATTCCTGATCAGGAACATACTTCCTGTGTTTTTCCGGTCTTGTCCTGTTAGGATTTTAAAAGTTCCAATGTGATTCCTCTCAACCTTCTTATCTCCAGTGAATATAATCCTAAATGATCCAGTTTCTCATCAGTTCTAAGTGCTGTCATCCCAGGAATCAGTCTGGTAAACCTTCACTGTCCTCCCTCCACAGCCACAACATCCTTCCTCAGATAAGGAGACCAAAACTGCACTTAATACAATCATAAAATCACACAGTACAGAAGAGGCCCTTCAGCCCATTAACTGTGTACCAGCCAAACTACACTAAACTTACACCAATCCCACTTTCCAACATGAGGCCCATGGCTTGAATGTTATGACATTTCAACTGCTCACCCAAGTAGTTTTTAAAGTTTGTGAGTTTCCCACGTCAACTACCCTCCCAGGCTGTGCGTTCCGGACCCCGACCACCCTCTGGGTAAAAAACACTTTCCTCAAAGCATCTTGAAACCTCCTATCTTTCACATTGAATGTGAGCCAACTTGTTATTGACCCTACCACAAAGGAGAACAGCTGCTTTCTATCCACCCTGTCCATTCCCCTCATAACCTTATACACCTCGATCAGGTCCCCCCTCCACCTTATCTGCTCTGAAGAAAACAACCCGAGCTGATCCAATTTCTCTTCATCACTGAGAGGTTCCATCCCACACAACATCCTGGTGATTCCCCTCTGCACCCCATCCAGTGCAATCACATCCTTCCTACAGTGTGGTGACCTGAACTGCACACAGTACTCCAGTTGTGGCCTAACCAATGTTCTGCTTAACTGCAACATATCCTCCTGCTTTTATAACCAATACCTGAAATGACAAAGGCAAGTGTCCCATATGCCTCCATAACTGCTCTGTTAACCTGTCTTGCCACATTCAGGGATCAGTGGACAAGTACCCCAAGATTACACTGTTCCTTTGAGCTTTCTCAGGTCCAAGAACAAGGGACAAAGAAAATTACAAAACAGGAACAGGCCCTTCGGCCCTCCAAGCCTGCGCTGATCCACACCTTCTATCTAGACCTATCATCAATTTTCCAAGGATCTGTATCCCTCTGCTCCCTGCCCATTCATGCATCTATCTAGATACATCTTTAATGATGCTATCATGCCCGCCTCTACCACTTCCGCTACCAACCACTCTCTGCGTAAAGAACTTTCCACACATATCTCACTTAAACTTTTCTCCTCTCACCTTGAACCTATGGTCCCTTGTTATTGAGCCCCTCACTCTGGGAAAAATCCTCTTGCTATCCACCCTGTTTATATCTCTCATGATTTTGTAGACCTCTAGCAGGTCCTCCCTCAATCTTCAACTTTCTATTGAAAATAATGCTAATCTACTTAAGCTCTCTTCAGAGCTCATGCCCTCCATATGAGACAATCCTGGTTAACCTCCTCTGCACCCTCTCCAAGCATCCACATCCTTCTGGTAATGTCGTGACCAGAACTGTATGCAGCATTCCAAATGTGGCCAAACCAAAGTCCGTTACAATTCTGACATGACCTGCCTACCCTTGTACCCCAACCGATGAAGGAAAGCATGCCATCTGCCTCCTTGACCACTCTATCAACCTGCATTACCACCTTCAGGGTACAATGGACCCGAACATCCAGATCTCTCTGTGCATCAATTTTCCCCAGGGCTTTCCATTCACCGTATAGTTTACTCCACTGTTGGATCTTCCAAAATTCATCACATCATATTTGCCCAGATTGAACTCCATCTTTCTGTTTCTCTGCCCAGCTCTCCAACTATCTATATTCTGCTGCATTCTCTGACAGTCCCCTTCACTATCTGCTACTCCACCAATCTAAGTGTCATCTGCAAACTTGTTAATCAGACCACCTATACCTTCTTCCAGATCATTTATATCTATCATAAACAAGAATACTCCCAGAATGGATTCCTGTTCTCCATTTTGAGAAACTCCCTACCACTACTACTGTCTGTCTCCCGTTGCCCAGCCTGTTCTCTATCCATCTAGTGAGTACACCCTGAACCCCATGAGACTTTAATTTCTCCATCAGGCTACATGGGGAATGTTATCAAACACCTTACTGAAGTCGATGTGTATGACATCTACAGCTCTTCCCTAATCGATCAACTTTGTCACTTCTTCAAAAAATTCTACAAAGTAGGTAAGATATGACATTCCTTGCACAAAATCATGCTTCCTATCAGAGATACATCCATTTTCTTCCAAATCAGTATCTGCTCCAGCAGCGTCCCTTCCACTGACGTCAGGCTCACCGCTTGATAATTACCTGGATTATCCTTGCTACTCTTCTTAGAAAAGTGGACAACATTAGCTCTTCTCCAGTCCTCTGGGACCTCAACAGTGTTCAAAGTTGCCAGAAAGATATCTCTTAAGGCCCCAGCTTCAACTTCAACATCCATCTTTTCCCTCTCCTTGGTGAATACCAAAACAAACTACTCATTAAGAATCTCTCCCTGACTCCATGCATAACTTTCCTCTGTCCTTGAGTGGGCCAACTCACTCTAGTCATTCTCTTGCTCCTTATATATGAATGAAAGGCTTTTGGATTTTCCTTAACCCTGTTTGCTAATGATATTTCGTGACCCAATTTAATTCCTCATTTCAGATCAGTCCTAGTTTCCCAATATTCTTCCAAAGCTTTGTCTGTTGTCAGCCACCTAGACCTTATGTCTGCTTCCTTTTTCCTCTAAGCTAGTCTCACAATTTTACCTGTCCTCTAGATTTCCCTTATCTTGCCATTGCAATCTCTTATTTTCACAGGGACATGTCTGTCCTGCATTCTAATCAACCTCTCTTTAAAAGCCTCCCACATATCAAATGTGGATTTACCCTCAAACAGCTACTCCCAATCTTCATTCCCCAGATTCTGCCAAATTTTGCTATAGTTGGCCTTCCTCCAGTTTAGCCCTCTTCCTTTCAGACCACTCTCATCTTTGTCCATGTGCATTCTAAAAACTCACGGAATTGTGGTCACTCTTCCCAAAGTAATCGCCGACTGAGATTTCAACCACCTGGCTGGGCTCATTCCCCAACACCAGGTCCAGGATGGCACCTTCCTGAGTTGAACTATTTACATACTATGTAAAATCCTCCTGGGTGCTCCTGACAAATTCTGCTCTGTCTAAGCCTGTAACTTTCAGTGAATCCCCGTCAATGTTGGGAAAATTAAAATCTCCCCATCACCACCACCCTGTTGCTCCTACAATTTCCATAATCTGTTCACACATTTGACCGCTATCTCGTGCTCGCTGTTGGGAGGCCTGTAGTACAGTCCCAACATTGTTACTGTACCCTTCCTGTTGCTGAGGTCTGCCCAAATTGCTCCACTGCTCAAGTCCTCCATAGTGCCTTCCTTCAGCACAGCTGTGATAACCGCTCTGACCAATAACGCCACTCCTCTACCCCTTTTACCTCCCTCTCAAACCCATCTGAAACATCTGTATCCTGGGATATTTAGTTACCAATCTTACCTTTCCCTCAACCAAGTCTCAGTAATAGCAATAACATCATACTACCAGGAAAAAATCCAAGCCCTGAATTCCTCTCCCTTACCTACTACCCTTCTTGCATTAAAACAAATGCAGCTCAGACCACCTGTCCCTTTGCGATCATCATCTACCTTTTCTTACCCTTAAATGTTGCTATTGTACCAGCCTCCACCACTCCGTCTGGCAGCTCATTCCATATATGTACCAACCTCTGTGTGAAAAATTTGCCCCTTACATCTCTTTTATATCTTTCCCCTCTCATCCTAAACCTATGCCCTCTAGTTCTGGACTCCCCCACCCCAGGGAAAAGACTTTGTCTATTTATCCTATATATGCCCCTCATAATTTTGTTGAAATATTCTGGTCTCTTGCTATTGAAAAGATGTTGTGAAACTTGAAAGAGTTCAGAAAAGATTTACAAGGATGTTGCCAGGATTGGAGGATTTGGGCTACAGGGAGAAGCTGAACAGGCTGGGGCTGTTTTCCCTGGAGCGTCGAAAGCTGAGGGCTGGCCGTATTGAAGAGTCAATGGGTGAGTATTTTGGAGATAGTGAACATAACTCCGTAAGTTTCCTAATTATTATGGGAAGGAATAAGGATAGTGCAGAAGTTAAGGGTCTAAAGTGAGGGCAATTTAAATTTCGTTAGACAGAATATGGCAAATATAGACTGGGAGCAGTTACTTGCAGGTCAGTCTCCATTTGGAAAGTGGGGATCTTTTTAATGTAGTTCAGGGCCAGCTCAGAAACAAAGGCAAGGACTGCAACTCCTGGGATCTTGGATGTCAAGGGACATGGATACTTTGAGAAAGAAAAAGGAGGATGCATATGCAAAGTACAGAGCATCAAAAAGAGGGGAGGCCCTTCAGGAGGAGAGAAAGTGTGGGGACGTGCTTAAAAAAATAGGAGGACAAAGAGGAGCCATAAAATATCTTTGGCAACCTGATCCCCTCACCCCAAAATACTTTGGAAAGTGACACAAGGAAGAATAGATGCACTCGTGGTCACCTTTCAATATTCTAGACTCTGGAGCAGTTCCTGTGGATTGGAGAGTGGTTAACATAACCTCACTATTTAAGAAGGGAGGCAGAGACCGGTTAGCTTGACATCAGTAGTGAGGGAAATACTGGAGTCCATTATAAAAGATTTGCAGCAAATTTTGTTGTAACCTGCACCTTATAAACTCGCACTCTTGACAAACCGGCAAAAGTTATGTCCCTCAAATGCCGGAAAGTTTATTAATATATCATTCTATCCAATTGTTATACATTTACAATATATTAACTTCAGTATAAATATACTTGTTTTTCTACTGAATGGCCACATGAAATACCAACAGTTGATTCAATTTCGAGTCAATTTCTCCTCAAACACAGTGACCTGCCGCAATGCCCGGGTAATCAGGTGAGAGTGTGAGTGAGAAGGATATGGGGAGAAAGTGGGCTATTCTAGATACAAAGCATTGCTGACCACAATCATCATCTAATGGCCTGCTGGGTGTAGCTTGTCAGGAGCTGAACAAGAAAGAAAGAATCATGAAGCTGAACAGGACAGTTTGCAATTAAAGTTGCCCAAGTTAAGTACATAAGTCACATACTGAGAGCAAAAGGATTTGCCTGGATTCTGGAAAGGTTGGAGTGTTAGCAGTGATGTGATGACTAGCAGATGTGAAAACAGTGGAAGGATTTGTTGGATTCATCAAATATGAAGTGCCAATTTCTAATTAGAGTGACAATCACGATGCAAGCCAACTATTCCCATCCGAACAGCTGGTATTATTGGACAACACAGATCTCAGAACAAACCCAAAAACTGCTGAAGAAATGCAGTTGGTGTGCAGCATCTGCAGAGCATAATCACGCAAAGGCAAGTTGGGAAGTTGATGGTGAAGGGTTGTCTTTGTAATTGGAAGCCTGTGACCAGTGATGTATGGCAGGGATTGGGGCTGCGAACCTTTCTGTTTGGAATGTACCTTAATGAATTGACTGTGATTGTATAATTAGGAAGTTGTCAGATGCCACATAAATTGGTGGTGTTGTTGATATTGATTTGATTTTTATTTTATTGTCACAAGGATTCAAGTACGAAAGTATTGGAGTACAGTAAAAAGTATGTGATGTCACCTTGTAAGGAGCCACCTTAGGTACAAGGACCGAGATACAGAATCTTATGAACAAGGTAAAAAGAAAGAATAAGTTTTAAAGTTACATGTTACAGACATCTTGACCATTTTAGTTTTAAGAAGAATATAAAGAAATAAATCATTATTTCAATCATTACAGTCTTTGTTAAGCGCTTAACGACCGTGGGATCATACTTTGAGTCATCACTTCGAGACCGGAAGGCAAACTGAGGCTGTGCTGGGCTGAAAGACAACCTTATACAGCAAAGGATCACCCTGCGGGCCAAGAGACAACCACGCTGGGCCACTGAGAGATTGCCATGCTCGGCCGCGATTCCATCACGCTGGAGTGACAGTTGAGCATACTGAGCCGAGAGGTCACCACATTAAACTGAGAGCCCAACACGTCAGACCGAGAGTCTGCCTCACCGAGCTGGGAGATCTCTCTGCCAGGTCAGGACTCTGACACACCAAGTCAAGAGGCTGCAACACTGGGGCTGCACTGTATAGAGGCCTGGCAAGTGAAGCTGGGAGTCGGTGGCTGGGAGAGAAACGAAGAGAGAACGACAAAAGAAAAACACAAAAGAAAATAAAAACCAGTGGAAGAAAAAGCAGAAAAGGAAACATATGGAGCAGGTGAACTTGGTCTGAAGAGTCCTACTGTGCTGCCATCTTGGATGACTGGGTCTCAGTCTACAGTCTGATATTGATCAGCTGGTAAATTGGGCAGATCAATGGCAGATGGAATTTAATCCTGATAAGTGTGAGGTGGTCCAATTTGGAAGGTCTAATAAGGGAAGGATATACACAATGAAAGTTATGTGCCTTGGGTGTGAATCACAGAGGGTTGGTCTGCAGGTACAACAAGCAATTAGGAAGGCAGATGGAATTTTGTCCTTCATTGCGAAAGGGATTGAGTTTAAAAAGCAGAGAGGTTATGTTGCAGCTGCACAGGATGCTGGTGAGGCCACACCTGGAGTACTTCGTGCAGTTTTGGTCTCCTTACTTGAGAAAGGACGTCCTGGCACTCGAAGGGGTGCAGAGAAGTTTGATTCCAGGGTTGAGGGGGTTGGCTTATGAGGAGAGACTGAGTAGACTGGCATATATTTATTGGAACCTAGAAGAATGAGGGGGATCTGAAAGAAACATATAAAATTATGAAGAGAATAGATAAGACAGAAGTAGAGAGAATATTTCCACTGGCAGGTGAAACTTGGACAAGAGGGCATCGCCTCAAAATTAAGGGGAGCAGATATGGATTGAATTGAGAAGGAACTTCTTCACCCAGAGGGTCGTAAATCTATGAAATTCCTTGCCCAGTGAAGTAGTTGACGCTACTTCAATAAACATTTTTAAACATTTAAAGGAATTAAGAGATAAGATGAGAGCGCAGGTAAGTGGAGTTGAGTCCGGGAAAAGATCAGCCATGATCTTATTGCACAGTGGAGCAGGTTCGAACGGCCAGACAGCCCACTCCTGCTCCTAGTTCTTATGTTCTTATGTTCTTATGTTCCTTGGGAGTAGTGAGGAACAAAGGGACCTTGGTGTTCAACTCCATCGATCCCAGAAGGTATCAGCACAGCCAGACAGGGTGGTGAAGAAGACACATGGGATGCTAGCCATCATTAGTCAGGGTGTAGAATACAGGAGTAAGGAAGCCTCGTTGTTAATTGACAGAGCATTGGTTCGGCCGTTTCTGGAACGCTGTACAGTTCTGGTCATAACACAGTTGGAAGAACATGACTGGACTGGAGAGGGTGGAGAGGAGATTCGCCAGGATGTTGCATGGGATGGAAAGTATTGGTTATGAGGAGAGAGACTAGATAGACTGGGTTTGTTTCCTCTGGAGCAGAGGAAGCATGGCGGGTGGGGGTGGGGGGGGGGAAGGTGGGGTGGGGGTGGTGAATCTGATTAAGGTATATAAAATTCTGACAGACATAGACAAAGTCAATCGTGATCATCTTTTCCCCACGGCAGACATATCTATGACCGGAGGGAATAAGCTTAATGTGATGAAAAGGTGGTTTAGAGGGGAATTGAGGATTGTTTTCTTTCCCCAGAGGTTGGTAGAAATATGGAATGTGCTGCCTCAGAATGTGGTGGACGCAGCTCAACTCACATTTAAGACACATCCAGATGAGCCCATAAAATGCCAGGACATGGAAGGCTATGGTCCAAGTGCAGGTAAATGGGATTAGTGCAGTTTGGTGTTTACTGATCGGCATTGGCATGATGGGCAGAAGGGCCTGTTTGTTTGGTGTATGACTCTATTATTATGAAGAGAAGGAAGTGGAAACATTTTTCATGTCAATTGAGAAGATATTTAAACAAGTGAGGTCAGGAAAAACAATGGAGCTTGCCCATGCAAAATGAACTTGGGAAGCACAAGAAGTTTCTATATCCCTGCCAGAGGAACATTCTCAGGATCACTAGGAAGTTAAACGGTGAAAAGCACGTATGCATTGATCCCAGAAACATTAAAGCAGATGTTTCAGAACTTACAGAAACAGCCTCCACAAACTTTTACTGAGTTTGAGAAAATTCAGCAAAATAATGTTGACAGGTGGATAAGACCATTAAAGGCTGAGGATACTTACAATGCTCTCAGAGAAATTATTCTCTGAGTAGGATTTAAAACTTCCTTCCCTTCTAGAATCAGAATTCATGGAGAAGACTGAAGTGGAACAACAGTAAGACAGGCAGCTATAATGGCGAATGATTATAGACTTCATTAAAGCCAAAACCCTGCAGATGCTGGAATCCAAAGTAGACAAACATGAGGCTGGAAGAGCACAACAAGCCAAGCTGCATCAGGAGGTGGAGAAGTCACCTGATGGGAGATCAATCCAGAAACCTTATTCCCATCAGGCCCAGAAATGCTAGAAAAATAAAAATTGGGAGAGTGTGTGGAAGGCAGGTAGCCAGGGGAGAGAATGGACAGTAGGGAACAGCCCGAGAACTACTCTTCAGATTAAGAAAGAAATTGCTGAGAGTGCAAGCGATGATCAGAAGATTAAATGATTCTCTTGGGATAAGGTGGGCCATGTGCATATGGAATGTTGCAAGCTGTGAGGTAGACCCGGGAGACTTATGGGAGTTAATAAAAATGAGTCAGAGGAGGGAACACAAACAGATAATCCCATGGAGCAGGTTGTAGCTGTAACTATAACAAAAAGGCTGGAGGTGAATTATGTCATTAGTAAAGGAAGTTGGAAGGTAGATGAGAGGTGGACAGGACTTTTATCAAAAGGAATAGTGACTCCTTTTTCTTCAGCTAAACCCAGAGTCAGACTGAGAGATACAGGGGCAAAACAATCACTTTTACTGGAGAAAGAAGTGATTTTCCCTCCAGAGAGCTCGATGGATTCTATGGTGTTCATCAATGGGATTGGTGGAGAATATATTCCACTTCCACTTTATAAAGTACAACTGGAATGTGATTTGTTATCAGGAGTACTAATTGTCGGAGTGGGGAAAACATTCCCTGTTGACGGAATCTATTTCCATCTGGGGAATGGTTTGTCAGGACTAAAGGCAGTAACTTCCCCAATAATTACAGAATGCCCAAAGGAGGTCCAAGAAACAGAACAATGACAGGGACAGGTTCCTGGTCTCTCTCCTTTGTGTGAGGTCACCAGGGCCATGGTTAAACCAAATCCATCAATAAGGGGTGATGTGACACCACAGCAAGTGAAAGGATCGCTGAAACTTTCCGAAAGGGTGAAGATAATCCAGGTGGAGTGTTTGGTATGATGTCCCTAATTACAGCAGATCCAAAAAGCAGGTCCCGAATGAAATAAATGAGCACTGTCAGTTCATACTGAGGTCGAGGCTGGAGGGGTTTCAGAATGCTATTATCTTCAGAATGGAGCACTGTTGAGGAAGTGGAGAACCAACCCCGCCATGGACCCCCAGATGAAGAAAGGTTGGTTAGACATTGGCAAGTGGTACCACCCAGCTATCAGAAGGAGATATTGTGAGGAGCACATCAGAGTTCCATGACAGGGCCATGGGGAATTGGAAATTGTCCAATTATCCACAGGCATCCAGAATCAAGTGTTTTATTGAGCCAAAATTATATGAAGATGTGGCGCAGTTTTATAAATGTATCAAACTTGAACTCATCTTTACCAATCTGCCAGCTGCAGACGTCTCTGTCCATGAAAGTATCAGTAAAGGTGCCCACCGCACAGTCCTTGTGAAGACCAACACCCGCCTTCACATTGAGAATAGCCTCCATCGTGTTGTGTGGCACTATCACGAGACTAACTGGGACAGACTTTCAACCAATCTCACAACTCATGACTGAGCATCCATGAAGCACTGTGGGCCATCAACAGCAGCGGAATTGTGCTCCAGCCCCGACTCGACCATTATCATCAAACCAGGGGATCAACACTGGTTCAATGGAGAATTCAGGAGGGCATACCAGGAGCAGCATCAAGATGAGGTATTTACCTGGTGAAACCACCAAACAGGACTACTTACATGCCAAGCAGCACAAGCAGCAAGTGACAGACAGTATGAGACAGCCCACAACCAATGGATCAGGTCAAAGCTCTGCAGTCCTGTCACGTCCCGTCATGAGTGCTGGCGGACGATCAAACATCTCACTGGATGAGCAGGCTCCACAAATATCCCTATCCTCAATGATGGAAGAGTCCAACACATCAGGGCAAAAGATAAAGCTGAAACGTTTGCAGAAATCCTCAGCCAGAAGTTCTGAGTGGATGATCCATCTTGGCCTCCTCCAGTGGTCCCCAGCATTAAAGATAACCGTCTTCAGTCAATTCAATTCACTCCACGTGTTATCAAGAAATGGTGGAGGCACTGGGTGCTGCAAAGGCTGCGGGCCCTGACAACATTCTGGTGATAGTACTGAAGACTTGTGCTCCAGAACTTGCCACTTCCCCAGTCAAGCTGTTCCAGGAAAGGTATAACACTGGCATCTGCCCAACAATGTGGAAAATTGCCCAACTATATCCTGTACATAAAAAAGCAGGACAAATCCAAGCCAGCCAGTTACCGCCCCATCAATCTCCTCTCGATCATCAGGAAAGTGATGGAATGTGTCATCAACAGTGCTATCAATCAGCACCTGCTCAGCAATAACCTGCACAAGTGATGCCCAGTTTTGGTTCCTCCAGGGTCACTCAGCTCCTGGCTTCATTACAGATTGGTTAAAACATGGACAAAAGAGTTGAATTAGGGATGAGCAATAAATGCTGGCCTTGGGCAACTGGGGATAAGCAACAAATGGCAGTGATGCTCACATTACTCAAAACGAATAAATTTTTTAAAACACTTGGCAAGTTATAGGTAAACCTCAACATGTGATTGAAACAACATCCTTAATTCCTCACCCAGTTTTTGAGGAACCATTCAGTCATGTACAAATGTGTCAAGTGGTGCGTATAATGGAGGAGGGGATGAGAGAAAGCATGAGATCCAATGACAATTGGACCAATTTCCAAAGTGAACTTCCTCCTATGAGATGCACAAATTCAGAGATATTAGAGAATTCAGACACTGTATTTTTACATCTGGAGGAAGATCAACAGAGGGACAGAGTGAGATTGCTCAGAGAATACAAAGACGTTTGTGTGAGGAGCGGTTGGAGCCTGTATTCGGTCTGTACTTGATAGAGTTTCGAAGGATGATGGGGAATCTCAGTGAAACATACAGTATACTGAGAGGCCTGGATAGAGTAGGCATGGAGAAGATGTTTCCACTTGGCAGCGAGACTGAGACCTGAGGGCACAGCCTCAGAGTGAAGGGACCATCCTTTGGAACTGAGATGAGGAGGAGATTTTACATCCAGAGAGTGGTTAATCTGTGGATTAATCATTGCCCCAGAATGCTGTGGAGGCCAAGTCATTGAGTGTATTTAAGACAGAAATAGATGGATTCTTGATTAGTAAAGGGATCAAGGGTAATGGAGAGAAGGCAGGAGAATGGGGTTGACAAACTGATCAATTATGATCGAATGGCAGAGCAGACGTGATGGGCTGAATGGCCTAACTCTGCACTGATACATGGTCTTTAAAAGATACACTTTCTTGTCCCAGATTAATTGAACATGATGTGGATGGAGGTTATTCAGACCCAATAAAACAAAATCCATTTTGATTAAAATCAAAGAAACAAGCCAAAGTAACAAATGAAGCTCAACATTTGTTGAAGAATCAATTGATTGAACTGTCACAGTAATTGTAGTTCTCTTGTGTAGGATTGAGCAAACGTCACTTTCATCGAAAACCCTGGATTATTTTAAAATGGCTGCCTGGAGCTATTGTTCTGCCTGGAATTCCAATTCACACCTCAACTCTGAAAGGGACACCAACCAGATCACATTCTCTTGGCTGAAACTAACTTTTACAACCACGGCCTACTAACAGACACTACCAACCATCAGTTTTAGAACCAAGAACCACAGAGGCCGAACAGAGAAGCTGAATCCAGACACCAAACCAAGAGCATCATTGTAACAAAGGACACCCGAGAGCGGGAACACCAACCAAACGCTCTCTGAACAAGAGCTTCCAGACACAGGCCTGTTCTGAATAAACACAGAGATTCTTTTGCCCTGAAACACCTGTCTACTGCCTTCTTAATTTCAGTTTTAAATAAGCCCATTTGTGCATCCAGGGAACTGGGGATGATGCAAACCACCTAAAAATCAGCAAATTACTGATCACAAACACGAGAGGGCACCTTAATTGAACTGTTAAGTGTAATTGAAGTTCTCATGTTTGGTGACTCAACCAGATGTTTCAATTCGATTCTGTGTACACTATAGGAAAGTGAATGTGGTCACAAAGATGGATTTGTATCCTTTTCCCAAGTCAGAAGATTGCATTGAAATGGTGGGTGGTGCATCATTCCTCTCGAAAATTGATTTGATGAAAGTATATTGACAAGTACCGCTGACAAGAGCCAAGGAAATTGCTGCCTTTGCTGCATTCTGGATCTTTGTACACAATGGAAAACTCAAATACATTTGAAACATGTTGGAACGACAGGATATAGACTGAGAGCAGAACTGAAGAAAATTAGTTGTATTCGGGAAATGGTTTTGGAAAATTTATGGGATTAAATTTTGAGAAATCCGCAGGGACCAATAACCTACATTTCAGATTATTTCAGGAATTGCCCAAAAATTTTGGGAACATTGGTGTTCAAGATTCTATCCATTCTGGAACTTTCCCAGTGACTGGAGAGTTGCGAATGTAACATCACTGTTTAAAATGGGAGGGAGAGAGAAAAGTGGGCAATCTGGACCAGTCAGCCTGACATTGGTATTGGGAAAAATACTCAAGTCCGTTGTGAAAGATTTACTGAGCACGTGGAAAACAGTGACAGGATGAGACAGAGTCAACATAGTTTGTGAAAGGGAAATCATGCTTAACAAATTGACTGGAATTGTTCGAGGTTGTAATGAGCGGATTTGACAAGGGGGAGCCAACGGATGTGTTTTATCTGGAACATTCAGAAGGCTTTTATTCAGTCAAACAGTAGAAATTAGTGTATAAAAGTAAGACTCATGTGACTGGGGGCAGTGTACTGACATGAATACAGAACTGGTTGGCAGGCTGGAAACAAAGAGTAAAAAAAAACAGTCCTTTTTCTGAAAGGGCACCACAATCCTGGATCCAGCTAGTCACATATTTGTTCGTGGACTAGATGAGGGAACGTAAGAGTAATATCTCCAAGTTTGCAGATGACACAAAGCTGGGTGGGAGGGGGAGCTGTGAAGAAGATGCAGAGATGCCTGTGTACGTGTATGCCAGTCACTGAAAGTCAGCGTGCAGGTGAAGCAGACAGTGCAGAAGGTAAATGATATGTTACCTTTATAGTGAGAGGATTTGAGTACAGGATCAGGGATGTCTTGCTGTAATTGTATGGGGCCTTAGTGAGTCCACACCTGGAATATTCAAACTAAAACTGGTTCAGTGACAGGAGACAGTGGGTGGAGGCAGAACGCCGTTTGTGTGACTGGGCCCAGTGTGCAGTGGGATCCACAGGGATCAGTGCTGGGTCCCTTATTGTTCAGGATGTATTGAAACTAGGAAAAAGACAATGTGAGAGGTGAGGGGTGGGGGTGAGTGGATGATGACTGAGTTTGTAGATGACACGAGGTTTGGCAGATGGTTGACAGTGAGGAAGAAGGTCTTAGGTTACAGGAGGATCTAACTGGATTGGTCAGATGGGCAGATCAGAGTCAGATGGAACTTATCCCGGATAAATGTGAGGTGATGAACTTTGGACGATGTAACAGGTGAAGAAGGTATTTATGAAGGTATATGGGACACTTGCCTTTATCATTTCCAGTATAGATGAGAAGAGCAGGGGAGATATGTCAGAGCTGTACAGAACTTTGGTTAGGCCACAGCTGGAGTACTGTGTGCAGTTCAGGTCACCACGCGATCGGAAGGATGGGATTGTACTGGAATGAGTGCAGACGATAGTCACCAGGATGTTGTTTGGGATGAAGCATTTCAGCGATGAAGAGAGGCTGGATAAGCTCGGGTTGGTTTCTTTGAAGCAGAGAAGGTTGAGAGGACCTGATAGAGGTGTAAACGGGTATGATGGGAATGGACAGAATGAAGAGAAAGCAGTTGTTCCTCTTCTTCGGAGTTGGCACACATTCACTGTGAAAGACAGGAGCTTCAGAGGGGATTTGAAGAGGAGGTTTTCACCAAGAGGGTGGTGGCGGTCTGGTTTGAATTGTCTGGGCTGGTAGTTGAGGAGGACTTTTAAATGTACTTGGATTAACTCGTGAAATATCATAACATTTAAAGGTATGTGCCTTGTGTTGGAAATTTGGATGAATGCAGGTTTACTGCAGTTTGGATGGTACAGGTACAATGGGTCAAAGGGCCTCTTCTGTACTGTGTGATTTTATGATTGTATTATGTGAACTTTTGGTTTCCTTATCTGAGGAAGGATGTTCTGACTGTGGACGGAGGTCAGTGAAGGTTTACCAGACTGATTCCTGGGGATCACTGCACATAGATCTGATGAGAAACTGGATCAGTTAGGATTATATTCACTGGAGGTTAGAAGATTGAGGGGAGTCACATTGAAAACTCTAAAATCCTAACAGGACAAGTCAGGATGTTCCTGATGACGAGGGAGTCCCGAATCAAGGATTAAAGTTTAAGGATACGGGAAAGGACATTTCGGGCTGATATGGAGAGAAAGGTTTTCATTCTACAGGAAGCCTGTAGAAGTTTCTGTCACTGAAAGCAGTTCAGCTCAAATCACTGAATGTTTTCCAGAAAGGGCACGATAAAGTTCTTAGATTAAAAGGGATCAAAGGTTATGGGGAGGAAGCAAGAACAGGCAACTGAGTTGGATGATCAGCCATGATCATATTGAATGGCAGAACAGGCTCGAAGGGCTGAATGGCATACTCCTGCTCCGAGTTTCACTGTTTGAGAGATTGTTCATGAAGGGGGAACCATATTAAATGAGAGAAAACATTTGCCCTGGGTTAGGAATTAGTTTGGCGATAGGAGACAGAGTGAGGGAATAATGTGTGTGTCCTCCAATGAGCAAGAGGCGAATAGTGGTGTGGCCAGGGATCCGTCCTGGGACTTTAGCATTTCACAATATTTCTCAATGACTTGGATGAAGGAATAGAGAACCATATATCCAAGATTGCTGACCACACTGAGTGAGGCAGCTAGGAGGAGGTTACAGAGATGGGGAGGGTGGATGGACAAGGAGGGACTTCAGAACAAGGACGAGAATTTGAAAATCGAGGTGTTATTGGAACGGGAGCCAATGTTGCTCAGTGACGACGGTGGGGGATGGCGATGGGATTTGTTGCGAGATCGGATAGAGGCAGCAGAGTTTGGGGTGAGCTGAAGTTTACAGAGGGCAGTAGCCGTGATGTGGCCCAGGACAACATTAGAATGATCACGTTTGGAGTCCCAAAGCAACGGCTGGGACATTCAGTGAGTGATCTCTGTGATGTCGAGGATTTGGGGCTCAGATCAGCCTCAAAGATAAAGCCAAGATTGTAAGGAGTCTGGTAGTAAATAAAACCCGAAAAAGCTGCAGATGCTGCAAATGAGGAATAAAAACAGAAATTGCAGGAAAAGCTCGGCAGGTCTGGCAGCATCTTTGGAGAGAAAGCAGAGTTAACATTTTGGGACAAGTGAACCTTCTCAGAACTGTTCTGAGGAAGGGTCACTCGACCTGAAAGGTTAACACTGATTTCTTACCCCAGATGCTGTCAGACCTGCTGAGGTATTCTGTTTTTGTCAAGAGTCTGTTTGAGCAGCAGACAGTGCTCAGGGAGAGGGATGGAGTTTGTACCGGGAGATGAAGAGGATGGCTTTAATCTTCCCAATGTGTTTCCCAGTGAGCCTGGCTCCTCAGTCCTGACTGCTCTCAGCTGCTGTGATTGTCACTGATTGGACACTTATTATTAGAGATTCTGACCACAGCAGAAAGCCCCAGTGTAAAAAATAACTGCAAAGACTGTCAGATCGCAAGGTTGAAACTTCACCAATAGAGGAAGTGAAAGAAGGAGCTCGGAGCAGCTGGATGTTTGTTACTGAGATGGGAGAAACCTGTGAACCATCTGCACTCCCTGGAATCTGACAGCACATCAGAACATTAAAACTAGGAACAGGAGCAGGCTCTCTGGCCTCTAGGTCTTCTCTACTATTCAGTGAGATCATGGATGATCTTTTCATGGCCTCAGCTTCCCCTTACCCACCTTTTCACAAAAACCCTTGATTCGTTTACTGTTCAAAAATTACCTGTCTTAGCTTGAAAAACATTTACTGAGGAAACCTCAACCACTTCACTGGCCGGGGAATTCCATCGATTCACAACCCTCTGGGTGAAGAAGTTCCTTCTCAATTCAGTCCTAAATCTGCTCCCCAGCACAGGAGGAGACCATTCAGCCCATCGTGTCTGTGAGTGATCCAATTAGCCCCACTGCTCCGCTCTCTCCCCATAACAGAGCAAATCTTTCCTTTTCCGCTCGGGCTCCGGCTGCCTCTCGTAGACCTGGGTCCACAGCAGAGACTGCACCTAATCTGGGCTCGAAACTGGCACCTCATTCATTCATTGGGAGGCAAACTGTCTGGGCTGGGAAATGGAGGTCAGGACCCTGAACATTCTATCTCCCCTCCTGAGGGACATCTGATGCAGAGGTTTAGTACTGTGGAGCTGTACAATATAGTCCTACCATACACACTTCACCATTCTGCGTGTAAAAGGCTAGAGCCTGCCAGCAGGATATTCAACAGCAGGAGCCGTCATCAATTTGACCAATTCTGACCACACCCACTCTCCGTAAACTTTCAACTAATTACTAATATCAAATCTGTCCATCTCCTCCTTGGTGTGAGACAGGGAAGGGGCCACTCCATTTCAGACAATTTGGAATTTATGGAGCACAGATGGAGTAAGCTGAGAGAGGACATCAGAATGATGGAGTTTGGAGGTGGGATGAGCAGGAATAAGAGTTTCTGTGGTCAAGGGGCTGATGCAGAGCAGAGAAGGACAATGTTGTGGAGTTTGAAATCAGAGACCTATGTGATGGAGAGGATATGGGATTTGAAGCTCCAATACTGAAGGGTCCAGTGGGAAAGAGGCCCAGGCTTATTGCTGTCCATTGAACATTCCAGTGGGATGGAGCCCCATGTTTCCTGATCTCTGTTGGAGGTTCCAGTTGAGTCCCATGGAATTGGAATGTTGGCATTTCTTGCAGCAATTGGACCCTTGGTATTTAATATAAAAGGACTGGATTACAGAAACAAAGAAATACTGTTACAATTCTATGAGGTATTGATGAGACCACATTTGAAGCATTGTGTCCAGTTGTGGTCTCCTTCCTTGGTGAAGGATATGATGGCACTGGATGCAGTTCAGAGGATGTTCACCAGATTGATCCCTGGGATGAAAGGGCTGTCATATGAGGAATGGTAGAATAGCTAGTTTTTGTACTCACTGGAATTCAGTCGTATGAAGGGAGAATCTGAGTGAAGTATATAAGATGCTAAAGGGGATTGATAGGGCAGGCTTGGAACAGATGTTTCCTCTTGTGGGCCAGTCTTGAACAATAGGTCATAGATATAGAGTAAGAGGAGGTATGTTTAAAACTGAGATGAGGAGAAGCAATAGGTGGCACAGTGGTGCAGTGGTGAGCACTGCTGCCTCTAAGTGCCAGGAACCCAGGTTCGATTCCACCCTCGGGCAACTGTATGGAGTTTGTACATTCTCCCCTTGTCTGTGTGAGTTTTATCTGTGTGCTCCGATTTCCTCCCACAGTCTAATGATGTACACATTCAGAGGATTGGCCATGCTAATTTAGCCATAATGTCCAGGGAAGTGGAGATTAGATTCATCATTCATGCGAAATGTAGGGTTACAGGGAAAGGGTTCCAGAATGGCTCTGGGTGGAATGCTCTTTGAAGGTTCGATGTGGACTTGTTGGGTTGAATGGCCTGGTTCCAGACTGTATGGAATCTGTTCCATTCCAACTACTTCTCTCAGAGGGTTGCGAATCTGTTGAAGTCAGTGCGCAACACCCACCCCCCAGCTCTCCCATCCCCCTCCCCACTCCCCCTCTTCCTCAAGTACAGTAGAGACAGAATCAATCAACAGATTCAAGAAAGAAACAGATATTGTTCTGATGAAAAGCAGGATAGAGGGCAATTGGGAGCAGTCTGAAAAGTGGAGTGGAGGTTAAGATCAGCCATGATCATGTTCAATAGCATACGGGCTTGAAGTGCTGAATTACCTATTCCTGCTCCTCATTCCGAACTTCAATCTTGTGAAGACAATGAGATCTTCCTTATTTACTGGTCTGTATTGGAGGATCCAGTAACAAAGAGTCATATGTTTACTGGTCTGTATTGGAGGGTCCAATTTCAAGCCGGCCCATATTTACTGATCTGTACTGGAGAGTTCAAAGAAATGGAGGCCTTTCTCTCCTGGTTTCTATTGGAGGGCCCAGCAGGACTAAGGTCTATGTTAACTGGTCTCTGCTGGAGTATTCAGTGGGAAATAGACCCATTTTTACTGGTCTCCATTGGAGGCTCCAGTGGCAAAGAGGCCTATGTTTAATGGTGTCTACTGGAGAGATCAGTGGGAATAAATTCAATGCTTCTTCGTCTCCACTGGACAGTCCAGTGGGACATGAATACCGGAGTGAGTGTGGGGCCCATTTCCTTTCTGTAGTAACTGTGTGATGGTCCAATCCTTATACCAGTAAAACTGGAGATTGATCGTGGAAGGGGAAGGTGAGGGGAAAGGTTTGGAATATGTTGTGAATGGACAGGATGGGTCAATGGGTCAGATCCTGTCCTATCCCTCCAGCTCACACTGATGGCCTGAGGATCTCCTCTTTCTGCTGGGCTTTCATGGAATGAGATTTGCGTCCAAACCATTCCCCAGTGAGAATAGGCCAACAGCACAGAATTGCCCTTCATTTGACAAGAATCTGACCGTATTCCTGAGAGAGTCCAAACCCTGGTCAATGTGAGAAATAGGGCTTTATTCCAGGAGTAGACATACTCCTGGTGTCAAGGGTTAACATCCATTAGTGGGGTAGATGTGGAGGAGATTTACCCTGTATTTAACTTTTACCACTTGGGACATTGTTAGAAAGGCAGAAAGAGGGAGAGAGAGTGAGTGAGCGGGAGAGAGAGAGATTGCTGGCGAGAGTGACAGAGAAGGACAGGGTGTGAAAGTGAGAGAGCGGGATAAAGAGTCTCAGGCAGTGTAAGATGAGTAAAAGGGGGAGAGAGAGAGGTAGAGAGAGGCAGAGATGGTGGGGTTGAAGAATAGAGATAGAGCGAGATAGAGTATGAGATAGTGTGACTCAGAGAGAGGGGCCAGAGAGAGAGAGAGAGAGAGACAGAGTCGGTGTGAGACAAAGAGTAAAGGCAATCCAGTGAAAGAGAGAGATAGACATGCAGACAGGTCCTGGTCACCACATTATGAGAAGGATATGACTGTACTCGAGAGGGTGCAAAGCTTTCCCAGGAGGGTGTGAGCTATGAGGAAGGATTGGAAAGACCGGGATTGTTTTTCTTGGAGTAGTGAAGGTTGAGAGGGAACCTGCTATAGGGCAAAAAGATTATGAGGGGCAGGGATAGAGTGAACAGGAAGACAACTTTTTCCATGAATAGAGGGATCAATATCCAGGGGCAGAGATTAGAGATTACACAGACATACAGAGATAGAAACAGAGAACTGGAGTAGGGTTAGGGTTAGGGTTAGGGTTAGGGTTAGGTTTAGGTTTAGGGATTGGCCCTGTGAGTCTGCTGTGTTATTCAATATGACTATGGCTGATCCTCTCCCTCAATGCCAAGCTGGGATTGATGTTGCTAGAGCATTGATGACCAGTACAGACTTATTACTTGCTGTTCATGTCATTGAATTTCTGATTGAGAGAGAGAGACAGAAGTTATATATATATATATATATATATAAAGAGAGAGAGAGAGAGAGAGCGAGGCAGAGAGAGAGAGCGAGAGAGAGAGAGAGAGAGAGAGAGAGAGAGAGAGAGAGAGAGAGAGAGCGCGAGCACAAGTGTACATTGTGAGATTGAGTAAGAGAGGGCGAGGCATTTAGTTGCTGCCCCAGGACTTACTGTTCCAATGTCCTGGAATTACGCCTGTTATAGAGATCAGTTAGAGAGCGACCGGAGGGAGGGAGACAGACAAAGAGAGAGTGAGGCAATTAGAGATTGAGGGTCTAAGGAGAGAATGAGTGAGGTAATAGTTAGTTATATAAGTGAAGGAGAATAATGAATGATAAGAAATAGAGAGAGAGAGAGAGAGAGAGAGAGAGAGAGAGAGAGAGAGAGAAAGAGAGACCAACCAACACAGAAGGAAAGGGAGATAAACAGAGTGTCAAACACACATGGAAAAAGGGAATGATATAAATGGTTATATAATTGGGAGAGGACAGAGTCGGAGATGGAAATAGAAAAAGAGGGAGAAAGTCAACGAATAACAGGAATATATACAAGAGAAAGAGAAAAAAGGGAAAAGGGAGAAGGGAAGTATGAAAAAGAAGGACCAGACAGAGAGAGAGAGAGAGAAGAGGAAGTGTGAGGGCCTGATGTGGCTCTCTCTGCCTGATGCTATTTACATACTGAGGAACACCCAGTCAGACTCTCACAGGCTGCAGCTTTATAAAGCAGAGCCCAGTGAAGGGAGAGTTTATCAGGAACCAGGCACAGGGACAGGAGCACACACAATGATTTCACACATCCAGCTGATATGGCCCCTGGCATTCTGTGTCGCAGGTACAAATCTCTCACCTTATACTTGAATCTTTAGCTGCTCTCCATTTCACTCCAATTACATTGACTTGTGATTGAAGGGAAAATGTTGAAACCAGAGGAATGCTAAGTGTCTCTGACAATCTCTCATTTGACAGGCTCTTTCTGTGACACTTCTGACTTCATTGTGTTTCTCTCTGACCCCTCAGGTATCAGTGGGGACTTCATCATGACTCAGTCTCCCCCGGTGCTGTCAGTGGGACTGGGCCAGACCGCAACCATCACCTGTACGGCCAGTCAAAGCATTAGCAGTTACCTTGCTTGGTACCAGCAGCGAGAAGGTCAGAAACCCTCTCTCCTGATCTATGATGCAACATCTCGATACACAGGAGTCTCCGACCGATTCACCGGCAGTGGATCAGGGACCAGTTTCACCCTGACAATCAGCAACGTTCAGAATGAGGATGTCGCTGACTATTATTGTCAAAACAACTACTATAGCAGCTCCATTCTACACAGTGATACAAAGCCATACAAAAACCTCAAGACACACAGCACCACCTCGTGCACTGACACATGAATCAGTTATATAAAATGTATAATAATGGACACACAGTCTGAACTGACACGTCCACAATTAGATACAAATTAAACTGAACAAATTACCCCATGCTGGGATTGTCATGGTCCACGAAACACTCCAGTCCCTGTGCTTTCCACCACTCACATGAAGGCCTCAAGTTTCCCTCTTACACCCCATAGCCACGCGTGAAGATCAGCTGCAAGATTTAATATCGAAAAATAAATTTCACAAAGCTCCCAAGCCCAGCTGGACACAGAGAGAGACAGAGACAGAAAGACACATGAATGAGGGAGAGACAGAGAGGTGCAGAAAGAAGTTGAGAGTGAACGAGAAACTGGGAGACAGGGAGAGGTTGAGAGTGACGGGGGGAAGCAGAGAGTAGAGGTTTTTGTACAGCCTCTGCACTGGGAGATCTCACTGTGGTTCACGTTCGGTCCAGGAACCAAGCTCAGACTGAGTAAGTAAACTTCAATCCTCCGTTATTAACCCTGTCAATACTGAAATGCACTTTCTAAAAAACAGTTGCTGAATTGTTGAAGGTTTCAGAGGGGGGCTGCAGTGAATGAAATGGTTGATTGAGGAGCACTGTGTCTAACAGGGTATGCAGCCGTACCTCTTTAGTCCCATTGCCCCCTTTAAACAGCAAGATATAATTCAGTCAGTTTTACTCACCGTGTGGAGGAGCTCTGTCCATTTGCAGCCTGTGGTCCCATTCCTGCAGCATGGAGTGAAATCAGTGAGTATCCTCCTGTCAGTCTCAGTGTGACAGACACGGGCAGAGTTTGATGTGAGCTCTGGCTCCCTGTCCCAGTCTCTGATCTCACTGACCTCAGCAACAGCAGCGGCAGCAGCAGCAGCACAATGAGACACCGAGCTCCCACCTCCCCCAGCTTTAACTCTGCTCAATCACACAATCACAGAATTGTGACAGTGCACAAGGAGGCCATTCTGCCCAGCCAGTCTGTACTGGCTCTCTGAAAGGTGAAATTTACAGAGTGTCATTCTCCTGCCTTCTCCCTGTCACCCTGCACATTGTTCCTTTTCAAATAACAGTCTCATTCCCTTCGGAATGTTTCAATTGAAGCTGCCTCCACCACACTCTCAGGCAGTGCATTCCACACCTTAACCACTCACTGGCTGAACATGTTGTTCCCCATCTCACTTTTGTGACTTTCACTAATTACTTTCAATCTGTCGTCTCTCGGTCTCAATCCTTTCTCAATTGGAAACATTTTCTCCCTATTTACTCTGTCCAGGCCCCTCCTGGTTTTAATTCCTCAAACAAATCTCCTCTCAGCCTTCTCCGAAGAAGACAGTTCCAAATTCTCCAATCAATCTGTATAACTGATGTTCCTCATCCCTGGAATGATCTTCAGGAATATTTTTTGCCATTTCTACAAAACATCACCTTCCTGAATTATTCACATTTTCTATGGCCCTCATGATTTTATAAACATCTGTAAGTGCACTTCTCAGACTCTTATGCGTCAGAATAAAAAGTCTCAGTTTTTCCATCCTCTCGTAGTCATGGAGTCATACAGCGTGGAAACAGACCTTTCAGGTCAACTTGTCCATGATAACCAGATATCCTAAACTGACCTCATCCTATTAACCAGCATTTGGCTTCCATCCCTCAAAACCCTTCCTATTCATGTACCCATCCCAATGCGTTTTAAATGCTGTAATAGTATCTGCCTCCAATACTTTCTCTGGCAGCTCGATCCAGACACACACCACCCTCTGTGTGACAAGTTAGCCTCAGGTCCCTTTTGAATATTTCGCCTCTCACCTTAAATCTATGCCATCTTGTTTTGGACTCCCGTTCCCAAGGAAAAGGCCTTGGATAGAACCCTGTCCATGCCCCTCATGATTGTATACACATCTATAAGGTCACCCTGAAGGCTTAGATGCTGCAGGAAAAATAGGCCCAGTTTCTTCAGCCTTTTCCTATAGCTCAAACCCTCCAATTCCTGACCATGTTCTTCTAAGTATTTTCTACAGCTTTTTATGTTTAACAGCATCCTTACTATTGCGAGGTGATCCGGATTGTTCACATTACTCCCAAAGTGGCCTCACTAATCTCCTGTACAGCTGCAACATGATGTCCCAACTCCTATTATCAAAGCAATGACCAATAACGGCAAGTGTACACAACTTCTTCATCACCCTGTCTACCTGTGACCCCACTTTCAAGTAATAATGCACTTGCATCTTCACTCTGAGGTCTCTTTGTTCAGCAACACCCCACAGGGCCCTACCACTGTATAAGTTCTGCCCTGGGTTGCCTTTCCAAAATGCAACATCCCACAGTTATCTAAACTGAACTCCATTTGGCACACATCTGCCCATTTCCCCAACTGATGAAGGTCCCGCTGTACCCTGAGATGAATTTCTTTACTATCCACTATCTCACCAATTTTGATATAATCTATAAACTTCGTGTAACTCCTATATTCACATCCAAATCATTTCATTAAATGATAAAAGTAGCGAACCCAGAACCAATGTTAGTGGCACACAACTGTTCACAGATCTCTAGTCTGAAAAACAACCTTTTCCACCACTCTCTGTCTCCTCTCTTCAATCTATTTTTTTTATCCCAATGGCTCACTCCCCCTGTATCCCATGTGGTCTAACCTTACTAACCAGTCTATCATGTGGAACCTTGTCAAAAACTTTACTGAAGTCCATATAGACTATGTCTACTGTTCTGTCTTCATCAATCTTCTTTGTCACCTCCTCAATCAAATTCAGGAGACATGATTTCCTATGCATAAAACCACATCGATTATCCAAAGAATGTAAACCCTATCCTACAGAATCCACTCCAACATATTACCCAGCACTGACATCAGGCTTACTGGTCTATAGTTCCCCTGGCTTTTCCTTACAGTCTTTCTTAAATAATGGCATAACATTAGCCAACCTCTCTGGTCCTCCAGCACCTTACCCATGGTTGTTAGTGATACACATTTCTCAGCAAGGGGCCCAGCAGTCTCTTGCCTAGTTTCCCACAATGTTCTGGGATACACATGATCAGGTCCTAGGGTTTATCTACTACCTTTATGTGTTTTCAGATCTTGACCGTCATCTCTTTTGTGTGTGATCTCTTTTCAAGACATCACTATTTTTCCAAATTCCCGAGCTTTCTCCACAATAAATACTGACCTGAAATATTTGTTTGGGATCACACCCATTTCTTGTATCTTGCCAAAATACAGCACTCACATTTATCTGAATTAAACACCATCTGCCATTCCTCAGCCCACTGGCCCAGTTGGTCAAGATTCCACTGTGTTCTTCGACAGCATTCTTCGCTGGCAATAATTAGATTAGAGTCTCCACAGTGTGGAAACAGGCCCTTCGGCCCAACAAGTCCACACCGATCCTCCGAAGAGTAACCCACCCAGACCCAATTCCCTATTAGTAATGGATCTAACACTATGGGTAATTTAGCATGGCTAATTCGCCTGACCTGCACATCTTTGGACTGTGGGAGGAAACCAGAACACCCGAAGGAAACCCATGCAGACACAGGGAGAATGTGCAAACTCCACACAGACAGTCATCCAAGGCTGGAATCGAACCTGTGAGCCTAGCACTGTGAGGCTACAGTACTAATCACTGAGCCACCGTGCTGCCCCACCTGAGCCATCACTGCGCCACCGATGCCACCTGAAAATTCACCTGAACACACTCTCACAACTCTGGGCTCTCCCTGCCCATTACACTGCTACTATCCCAGTCTATATCCAGAAACTAAAGACCCCCCGCCCATTTATAACAACTCTATCATATTTGCAGGTCTCTGTAAATTCATACATTTGTATTCCTCCACATCCTTCCCACTCGGAGGTGACTTATTGACTGCACTGAGGATTCTGTGTTCCTTTGTGTTCCTCTCTGACATTCCCTCCTGGCTCCCACAGCTCTGCCAAGTTAGTTTAAATCCTCTCTAACAGCACTAGTAAACCACCTCACAAGAATCTAATGCACTCCCTCAGGGATCCTCTTTCCAGCCCCGCAGTCACCTGTGTTCACCTCCTGATTCTATCCTCACCTGCGCAAGGCACTGGGAGTAATCCGGAGATTCCTACTTTTGAGTTCCTGCTGCTTATTCCCTCCAGAGCTCCCGAACTTCTGACTGCAGGACCATGTTACTTTTTCTCCATCCATCACTGGGACCAATGTGGTCTGCAACTGCTGCCTGTTCCCCCTCTACCCTCAGGGAGCTCTGCAGCCGCTCAGTGATATCCTTGACCCTGGCACCAGGGAGACAACACACCATCCTGGATTCCCATCTGCAGCTGCAGAAACACCTATCGATTGTCCTCACTCTCGAATTACATCTCGGTATCGCTCTTCCAGGCCTACTTGTGCCCTCCTGTACAGCTGAGCCCCCCCACCGTGGTGCCAGTTACTTGGCTCTGGCTGCACTCCCGAGATGAACCATCATTCTCATCAGGATTTTGAACTGAATCCTGGTTGGAGAGTGAGATGCACTCAGGGGATTCCTGTACTAGTGGCCTAGTCCTTTTGGACTGTCTGCTGCTCCCCCATTCCCTCTCTCCCTGCATACTCTGAAGTTGCAGAGTGACCACATCTAGAAACGTGCTCTCCACGGAGCTCTCAGCCTCAGGGACTCTCCGAACTGACACAAGTTGCTGCTCAAGCTCCAGAACCCGGAGCTCCAACTGCTGTCACTGACCACACTTCCTGCTCTCATGGTATTCTAGGAGCTGGGAAGCATTCTTAAGTTCCCACCTAAATGCACACTCTCTCCACTCTTTGGTTATCTGTTGACAATTTTCTGACAGTAAACAGCTCCAGCAGGGCTCACAGTCCAGTGGGTTCAGTGTTGCAGGGTTTTGGGGAAACTCTCCAGAAGACTTTAAGAAATAGGAGCAGAAATCAGCCATTCAGCCCATTGAATCTGCTCTGCCATTTGATCTTGGCAGATATGCTTCTCACCCCCATTCTCCTTCCTACTCCACAGGAACGTTCGATCCCCTTAACAATCACGAACCTATCTATCTCTGTCTTAAATACACTCAGTGACTTGGCCTCCACTGTCCTCTGTAGCAATGGGTTCCACAGATTCCCCACCCTCTGGCTGAAGATATTCCTCCTCATCTCAGCTCTAAAGAGTCGGCCTTCATTCTGCGGCTGTGCCTTGGTTACCGAGTCTCTCCTGTTTTTGGAAACATCTTCTCTGCATCCACTCTATCCAGGCCTATCAGAATTCAGTAAATTTCAATAAGATCCCTCCTCATCCTTCTAAACTCCATTGAGTACGGACCCAGAGTCCTTCAACACGCCTCATATGACAAGCCCTTCATCCCCAGGATCATTCTTGTAAACCCTTCCAATGCCAGCACATTGTTTCTTAAAATACGGGTCCCAAAAATGCGCACAATATTCCAAATGCAGTTTGACCAGAACCTTACACAGCCTCAGCAGTGCATCTCTGCTCTTGTATTCACGCCCTATTGAAATGAATGCTAACATTTCATTTGCCTTCCCAAGCACAAACTGGACCTGCGAGTTCACCTGAAGAGAAACCTGAATGAGGTTTCTGCTTTAGATTTCCAATGGCTTTCCTTATTTAGCAAACAGTTTTTGCATTCCTTCTTGTATTCTATATGCCACTTCTTTGCCCACTCTCAGAGCATCTCCAGAACCTTTTGCAGCCTTCCCACTTCCTCAACACTACCTGTCCCTCCATCTATCTCAAGTCGTCTGCAAACTTAGCAACAATGTCATCCAGATTGTTCATGTATAACGTGAATAGTTATGGTCCCAACATTGATGCCTGCAGAACTCTACTCGTCACCAGCTGCCATCTTTCCTCACTCTCTGCTTTATACCAACCTGCCAGTACCAGTCCTCAGTCCATGCCAGTACATTGCCCCTAAAACTATGGGTGCTTATCTTACGTCAAATACCTTCTGGAAATCCAAATACATTACTTTCTCGGACTCTCCTTTATCTGACTGGCTCATTGCCTCCTCAAAGAATTCTAACAGATTTGCCAGGCATGACCTCCCCTTGATGAAACCGTGTTGACTCAGCCCTATTTTACCATTGCACGTCCAAGTCCTCTGCAATTTCATCCCTAAATTGAATTCTAAAATCTTACCAACAACTGAATCCAGGCGAACTGGCCTATAATGTCCCATCTTCTACCTCCCTCCCTTCTTAAGCAGGGTTGGTATGTGAGCCATTTCCTTATCCCTTACCCCCACCAAATCTCCACCTCCACACCCTGCCTGCATTGATTCCTTAAAGATCATCACCAATGCCTCCACACTCTCCTCATTGATCTCTTTCGGAACACACGGGTGTAGTTCATCCAGTCTGGGAGAGTTATCCATATTCAGACCTTTCAGCTTCCCCAGTACCTCCTCCTTAGTGATGGACACTACACTCCCCTCTGCCCCCTGACAGTCTTGAAGTACTGGAATGCTGCTGGTGTTTTTCATGGTGCAGACTGATGCAAAGTACTGATTCAATTCCTCGGCTATTCCATCATTTCCTACTATTCTTTCTCCAACCTCATTTTCCAGTGATCCAATGTCTTTTTATATATCTGCTAAAATTCTTGCAATCTTCTTTTGTATTACTGGCGAGGAAACCCCCACATTTCACCTTCTCCACCCTTAATACTTTTTTAGTTATCCTCTATAGGTTTTTAAAGACTTCCTCATTCTCTGACTTCCCACTATTCTCCACCACATTGGATGCCTTTTCTTTTGCTTTTATGCTGTCCTAGACCTCTCTCATCAGCCGTGATTGCCTTGTCCTCCCCTGAGTATGTTTCCTTTTTCTTTTTTGGGATGGATTCCTACTCGACTTCCTGAATTTCCCCCAGGAACTCTGCTGTTTGCTGCCCCACCATCTTACCTGCTCGGCTCCCCTTCCAATCAACTCTGGCCAGCTCCTTCCTCATGTTTTTGTAGTTCTGTTTACTCAACTGAAATACAGTTCCATCTGCTTGTAGTTTCTCCCTCTCAAGCGACAGGGGGAATTCCATCATATTATGGTCATTTATCCACAGGGATACTTTCACCTTAAACTCACTAATCAAGTTTGCCTCAATACACATCACTGAATCCAGACCTGCCTGTTCCATAATGGCTCAAACACAAGCTGCTCCAAAAACCAAATCGTCGATATTCCTTGAAATCCTTTTCTTTAGACGCACTACCCAGTCCATCTATCCATTAAGGTCTATCCTGACATTTAGTTTATGCCTTTTCTGTATCCTGATTGGTTTTATTCCCCACACCCTGATTACTGTTTGGAGAACTGGACATAACCTGCATCAGATTCTTTATTGCGGTTCCTCAACTCTACCCACACAGATTCTACACCTTCTGACTCTCTATCACTTCTTGCTATTGATTGAATTTTATTTCACACTAACAAGGCAACCCTTCCCCCTCTGACCATCTGCCTGTCCTTTTGATAGGACATGCATCCTTGGATATTTAGTTCCCAGCCGGGATCCCCTTGCAGCTTTGTCTCTGTGATACTCACAACATTGTACCTGCCAGTTTCAATCTGCACTACCAGCTCATTGTGTATACTGTGTGTATTTAAGTGCAACACCCTCAGTCCTGCATTGACTGCCCTCATTCCCATCATTGTCCTCTTCTCTGCTGTGTTTGATGTTCGACTCTTGTTCCTTTCTGTACTCTCTGTCCTCGTACGTATTCTAGAAACTTGAATAACCTCTCCTGAGCCCTCCTCCACTTTAATTAGTTTAAATTCCTTGTACACTCAATTTACTTTGATTTATGGCATCACTTTGTCTACCTTATTCGGAATGCTTTGTGCATTAAGTTGCAAAATCTTTAAGTTTGTTCTGTTATTGATTTTCCCTGCACTTCTTTAGTTCCTTTGATATTGAAAAAATCCGACCCTATCTTTTATTTTCTGGTAACAATCAATCCCATCACTAACCAGCAATTGTACCTTCTCCTTCACCTTCTGTTTTCTCATTTTCCATCCAAGTGAACCAAATTACTTTATCGTTGTGTTGACTTCAGGCATGGTGGCTCAGTGGGTAGCAATGCTACCTCATAGCACCAAGGACCCGGGTTTAATTCCTGCCTTGGGAAACTGTCTGTGTGGTGTTTGCACATTCTCCCTGCGTCTGTGTGGGTTTCCCCCAACTGCTCTGTTTTACTCCCACTGTCCAAAGATGTGCAGGTAAGGTGAATTGGCCGTTCTAAATTCCCTACAGTGTTCGGTGAAATTGTCTGGAGTAAATGTACGGAAGGTTTCTCATCGGGCTGCTGTTCGGAGGGTTGATGTGGACTTGTCAGGCTGAACTACGATTTCCACACTGTAGGGAATCTAATCAGGCCAATATTTATCATTAATCCAACATCATTAATGCTTTTTGATCTCATGGCTTCTAGTTGGATCTTACTGTGTAGAAACTGGCTGCCACGTTCCTGACATTGCAACTGTGACTGCTTGTCAAACAAAACTGTCTGGAAATATCTTTGGAAGACCCTGAAATGTTAAGGGCTGGATTGATGCCCATATCCCTCGAAACTCTTCCTATTTACATATGCATGCCTTTTAATTGTTGTAATTGTACCAGCCTTCACCACCTCCTCTGGCAGCTCATTCCACACATTTAACACCCTCTGAATGAAAACGTTCCCCCTTAGGTCCCTTTTAAATCTTTCCCCTGTCACCTTCAGCTTCTAGCCTCCAGTTCTGGACTCCCCCACTGTGGAGAAAAGATCTTCTCTATTCACCCTATCGATGCCGCTCATGATTTTATAAACCTCTATACGGTCACCCATCAACCTGCAATGATCCAGGGAAAACAGCCTCAGCATATTCAGCCTCTCCCAATAGCTCAAACCCTCCAACCTTGGCAGCATCCTTGTAAATCTTTTCCGAACCATTTTAAGATTCACAACATTTTCCCTACAGCAGGGAGACCAGAATTGCACACAGTATTCCAAAAGTGCCCTATCCAACGTCCTGTACAGCGGCAACAGCTCCCAACTCCAATACTCAATGCACTGACCAATAAAGGAAAGCAAACCAAATGACTTTGTCACTCCCCGCCAAGTCCCGCACCCCCCTCCTCCCCCCTCCGACCTGCAACTTCACTTTCAGTGAACTATTCTTTTTTTTTGGATGAACTGGGAGTCTTTCAGTTGTAAAATATGCCATTCCATGGCACTGTTGGATGAAGAGCAGGCAGTTCCCCCTGGTGTCCCTGATCAATATATATCCCCCAATCAAAATCACTGAAAATCTATTTCTCTGCTATTTATCACACTGTGTTTGGGATCTAGCTGTGCACAGTCTGCTGGAAGGATCCATTTGGACATCTTGAGTTGGGGACAGGTGCGACACAAATGCAAGTCTTTCTTTAAGATTGAAGGCTCCTGATCAGGACATTCACCCATTGTCTGTGCACTCTCACCTTCCGGGGGCATGGGGTCATGAGGACCAGTGACCCAAAGGACACTGAGACTCTTTGCAGTCTCACCCTTGACCTCAGCCCAGCAGTGTGCAGTAAGGTTTGAAATGTAATCTAGAACATAGAACACAGAATAGAGAACATAGAAAAATACAGCGCAGTACAGGCTCTTCGGCCCTCGATGTTGCGCCGACCGAAGCCGACCTAACCTACACTAGCCCAATAACCTGCATATGCTTGTCCAATGCCAGCTTAAATGACCATAAAGAGGGAGAGTCCACCACTGCTACTGGCAGAGCATTCCATGAACTCACAACCCGCTGAGTAAAAGGTCTACCCCTAACATCTGTCCTATACCTACCACCCCTTAATTTAAAGCTGTGTCCCCTAGTAATAGCAGACTCCATATGCGGAAAAAGGTTCTCACTGTCAACCCTATCTAAACCCCTAATCATCTTGTACACCTCTATCAAATCTCCCCTAAACGTTATTTTCTCCAATGAGAAGAGCCCCAAGTGCCTCAGCCTTTCCTCACACGATCTTCCTAACAGACGAGGCAACATCCTGGTAAACCTCCTCTGCACTCGTTCCAATGCCTCCACATCCTTCCTGTATTATGGCGACCAAACCTGCACACAATACTCCAGATGAGGCTGCACCAGAGTCTCATACAACTGCAACATGACCTCAACACTCTGGAACTCAATTCCTCTCCCAATAAAGCCCAGTATGCCATATGCCTTCTTCACAGCACTATTTACCTGGGTGGCAACTTTCAAAGATCTGTGTACATGGACACCAAGATCCCTCTGCTCATCCACACTACCAAGTAGTCTACCATGAGCCCAGTAATCCATCTTCTTGTTACTCCTACCAAAGTGAATGACTTCACACTTAGCGACATTGAATTCCATTTGCCACCTTACTGCCCAGCTCTGCAACTTATCTATATCGCGCTGTAACCTACCACATCCTTCTTCACTGTCCAGAACTCCACCGACTTTCGTGTCATCCGCAAACTTGCTCACGCAGCCTTCAAGCCCCTCCTCCAGGTCATTTATAAAAATGACAAACAGCAATGGTCCCAAAACAGATCCTTGTGGAACACCGCTAGTAACTGCGCTCCAAGATGAACCTGTACCATCAACTACTACCCTCTGTCTCCTTCCAGCCAGCCAATTCCTAATCCAAACCTCTCATGCACCCTCAATGCCAGTAGATGTACTTTTCCCATTAGCCTGCCATGGCGTACCTTATCGAACGCCTTGCTAAAATCAATATACACCACATCCACTGCTTTACCCTCGTCCACTTCCTTGGTCACCTTCTCAAAGAATTCACTAAGGTTTGTTAGGCACGACCTGCCCTTCACAAAACCATGCTGACTATCCTTGATCACATTATTCCTATCTAGATGTTCATAAATCCTATCCCTTACAATTCTCTCTCAGACTTTGCCCACAACAGAAGTGAGACTCACTGGCCTATAGTTACTCGGGCTATCCCTGCTCCCCTTCTTGAACAAGGTGACCACATTCGCTATCCTCCAGTCTTCTGGCACTATTCCCGTAGACAACGACGACATAAAAGTCAAGGACAATGGCTCTGCTATCTCCTCCCTAGCTTCCCAGAGGATCCTAGGATAACTGCCATCAGGCCCAGGGGACTTATCTATTTTCATCCTTTCCAGTATTCCCCAGACCTCTTCTCGACCTACCTCAAGGCCATCCATTCTAATCACTTGTGACTCAATTTTCACATCAGCAACAGTGTCCTGTTCCTGAGTGAATACTGACGAAAAGTATTGATTTAGTGTCTAACCAATCTCCTCCGCCTCCACACACAACTTCCCACTACTATCCTTGACTGGACCGATACCTACCCTAGTCATCCTTTTATTCCTGACATACCTATAGAAAGCCTTTGGGTTTTCCCTAATCCTACCACCCGAGGACTTTTCATGTCCCCTTCTCGCTGACCTTCTACACAGACACCCCAATGTGACTCGTTCCCGAAGTGTGGAGCCGATTCTGCTCCAATGTTCTCAGATAAGGCTCTCCTGATCTGTGGGTGATCGGAGGTTTGTGAAAGAGGTATCGAGCTCCATCCCACTTTCCAGCTCTTGCTCCATAACTCCTGAGGTTTCACTGTTTGAAGTGAATATCCAAGTGTTTTCTCAATGTGATGAGTGTTTCTGCCTCTCCCACCCTTTCAGACAGTGAATCCCACATCCCAGCCTCTGGGTGAAAACCAATAACATCAACTCCCCTCTAATCCTGCCCCCAACTGATTTCACTCTCTCCCCATGGTTATTGCCCTCTGTGCTGGTGGAAATCAGTCCTTCCCACCCTCTCTGTCCAGGCCCCTCATCATTTTACACACCACAATCAAATCTCCCCTCGGCCACCTCTGTTCCAAAGAAAACACTTCCAGCCAAACCAATCATTCCTCAACGCTCAAAGTCCCCATTCCAGACAAACTCCTCGTCTGTCCCCATCTCTAATGGGATCACATCCTTCCTGTAATGTGGTGACCAGAACCATACACTTTTCCCTCTCTGTGCTCTAACTGGGGTTTTATACAGTTCCAGAATAAACAAACTCCTTGATTTTGCTGTCAACCAATACTGAGATAAGGGAGGTGATGGTCTCATGGTGTTATTGCTGAACTGTTAATCCAGAGATCCAGATAATGTTCTGGGCACCAGGGTAAGAATCCAGCAGATGGTGGCATTCAATTTCAATCAAACAAAATCTGGAATTAAGAGTCTAATGACGACCATGAAAACATTATTGATTGTCAGGAAAAAGCCATCTGATTCCCTGATGTCCTTTAGGGAAGGAAACTGCCATCCTTATCTTGTGACTCCAGACCCACAACAATGTGGTTGACTCTAAACTGCCCTCTGGGTGATTTGGGATGGGCAATAAATGCTGCCAATCCAGCAATTGCCTCATTCCATCAAGGTAAAATGAAGAACAGTTTATCCCATGTGTCTTCTTACCACCTTACTGACCTGCATTCATTAATCACCATGGCCACATCTTCCACCTCCACAAACATTTCAGTTGCAGCTTCAAATTGACAAGAGACATTCCTTCATTTTCTGAGAAAGAGATAGAAACATCCAAACCTGGAGCAGCATTACGCCATTCGGCCCGTCAAGCATGTTCCACCATTCAATATGATCATGGCTGATCATGCAACACTCTCCCCTGTTCCTGCTTTCTCCCCACATTCTTTGATCCCTTTAATCCAAACAACTATATCTAATTCTTTATTGAACACATACTGCATCTAATTCCCTTTTGCTGGTAAAATGGATGAGAATTATTGGGTTGTTGTTTTTTGACCAGGATGGACACAATGGGCTGATGGGCCTTTTGGGTCTCTCTGACTCGATGATTCTATTATTATACTTTATGAATAACTGAGTACCAAGCACTGACTCCTGTGGCATCCTAAGTTGTAATTACCTGACATTCAGAAAAAGACTCCTTCTTTCTGTCCTGTCTGCCAACCAGTTCCCAATCCATGTCAGTACATGACTCCCAATCCTCTTGTTCATTTGGTCAACATCTGGAAGTCCCACCCTTACACTTTGTGGGAACAGATTCTGAACAATCTCTGTCTCATCCTTCGAGGGCTCCCAATGCCTTGACACTGATTTCCCGCAATGCCGCTTGTTCCGATCCACTTTTCCCAAAACACCACACAGTTGAGTGAAATGAAACCTTGAACACTTGCTCCATGGTTCTCTATTTCCATCCCTCCTCTCAATCTCACTGAGTTCTGATCACTGTCACTGAAATGCTCCCCCATTGACAGCCCTTCCAGCTGCCCACATTCATTTTATAAACAATGGTCCAAAACTGTCCATTCTCTCTCTGCTGCTTCACCATCACTTTCTCTGGAGCAGTTAGGGATGGGTCATAAATGCTGGCCCTGCCAGTGACACTCATCCCAAGAAGCAATTTGAACAATGCCTGGTCATTTGTTGGGTTTATTCTGTATTGACGACAAATGTTCAAAAAGATTGTATGGACAGTGAAGGGTTGAATTCCCTTCCAGTGGCAGGAATTAAAATTGTTTCTCTTGTCTTTCAGGCCGTGAGAACTCTCAGCCAAAGCTGACCCTGCTGCCCCCCTCCCCGGAGCAGGTCGATGCCAAGGGCACTGCCACCCTGGTGTGCCTTGCCAATCACTTCTATCCCGATGAGCTAGAGGTGCAGTGGAAGAAGGATGGTGTAGTCATTTCGGACGGGGTTCAGACCAGCAACTACCTGCGAGCTTCGGACAGCACCTACAGTGTCAGCAGCCTGCTGACCCTCTCTGGGTCTGACTGGGAGTCCAACGCTCGCTTCTCCTGTGCCCTCACCCACGTGACACTCCCCTCTCCCCTCAGCAAGAGCATCAGGAGATCAGAATGTGTGTAGAGTGTTTGAGACAGTCCACAGAGGAGACACAACTTTAAACAGAACAGGGCTGAGCTGGCAGGACAAAGGTCATTGTCAGCACTGAAGTTCAACTCTATTCCTTCTTGGGACTTGCTCAGAGACACTTTTGAGGTTTGGATGTTAAAGCAGATCATTGGGGTAGCGGCAAGAGAGCTTTACACTGTGTCAGACCTCATATTGTCCTTGTCCTGGGAGTGTTTGTGGGGACAGGATTGCCTTGTGATGTCAGCCGTACAAACCAATATGTACCTCAGAAGTCTCTGCTTCAGTAAACCATATCTCCTTCCTGCTCAGCTGCGAGTTACAATTTAAGGTTTTATCACTGATTAAAGGGACAGGATTCTCATGTTATTGAGAAAATCTCTCCAAGTGTTTTCCTCAAGCTCCATTGTGGCTGTGAATTTGAGCAGCTTCCTCTGTCTGGGCTGTTAATTGCAGTTTTTTTCTTTCTGTCAATGTGAATGTGGAAAAGGGAATAAAAGTGAAGATTCAGTCTCTGTCTCTGCGTGCTTTGGAAATAACTGACCTCCACCTCCACCCCTCCCCCCTCAACTCTGAGTTGATTGGCTGTATTTCAGCAGGTCATTGTCACAATTGGTTACTTGGCCTTTCAATCAATTTCAATTCTCAATCATCAGTCATTTACAAATGATCCCTTTAATCAGGAATTTATGTCGATTTCAAAAAGAACAGAAACTGATAATTGTTAGGACTCAATAAGTACAATCTGATGTATTCCCTCTTCACTCTGATGGTCCAGGACCTGCTGATGGGATCAAACTGTGCAATCTCTGCTGTATGTCGATTAGCCCCCGAAACAATCTTCGGCCAATCACAGACATTGTTGGCTGAGTGTGTCTCTCTGAGTATGAGTGTTTAACCTCATACTGCCTGTAGATGTCTCTCTGAGTGTGGGTGTGTTATGCAGAGAGACACCCACAGACAGCATTCAGTAATACACCCACATTCGGCGAGACACCTATCCATAGCATGGAGTGTGAGTGTGTTACTCAGTGAACATAGAACATAGAACATAGAAAAATACAGCGCAGGACAGGCCCTTCGGCCCTCGATGTTGCGCCGACCGAAGCCGACCTAACCTACACTAACCCAATAACCTCCATATGCTTGTCCAATGCCCGCTTAAATGACCATAAAGAGGGAGAGTCCACCACTGCTACTGGCAGGGAATTCCATGAACTCACGACCCGCTGAGTAAAAAGTCTACCCCTAACATCTGTCTTATACCGACCACCCCTTAATTTAAAGCTGTGTCCCCTAGTAACAGCTGACTCCATACGTGGAGAAAGATTCTCACTAACAACCCTATCTAAACCCCTAATCATCTTGTACACCTCTATCAAATCTCCCCTAAACCTTCTTATCTCCAATGAGAACAGTCCTAAGTGCCTCAGCCTTTCCTCATACGATCTTCCTACCATGCCAGGCAACATCCTGGTAAACCTCCTCTGCACTCGTTCAAATGCCTCCATATCCTTCCTATAGTATCGCGACCAAAACTGCACACAATACTCCAGATGAGGCTGCACCAGAGTCTCATACAACTGCAACATGACCTCAAGACTCTGGAACTCAATTCCTCTACCAATAAAGCCCAGTCCGCCATATGCCTTCTTCACAGCACTATTTACCTGGGTGGCAACTTTCAAAGATCTGTGTACATGGACACCAACATCCCTCTGCTCATCCACACTACCAAGTAGTCTACCTTTAGCCCAGTAATACATCTTCTTGTTACTCCTACCAAAGTGAATGACTTCACACTTAGCGACATTGAATTCCATTTGCCACCTTACTGCCCAGCTCTGCAACTTATCTATATCCCGCTGTAACCTGCCACACCCTTCTTCGCTGTCCACAACTCCACCGACTTTCGTGTCATCCGCAAACTTGCTCACCCAGCCTTCAAATCCCTCCTCCAGGTCATGTATAAAAATGATAAACAGCAATGGCACCAAAACAGATCCTTGTGGAACACCGCAAGTAACTGCGCTCCAAGATGAACCTATACCATCAACTACTACCCTCTGTCTCCTTCCAGCCAGCCAATTCCTAATCCAAACCTCTAATGCACCCTCAATGCCATACCTCCGTAGTTTTTCCATTAGCCTGCCATGGGGTACCTTATCGAACGCCTTGCTAAAATCCATGTACACCACATCTACTGCTTTACCCTCGTCCACTTCCTTGGTCACCTTCTCAAAGAATTCAATAAGGTTTGTGAGGCACGACCTGCCCATCACAAAACCATGCTGACTATCCTTGATCACATTATTCCTGTGCTGCCTGTCTCACAGAGTGCATGTGTTGCTTAGTGCTGCCTGGAGGTGTCTCTCTCAGTTTGAGTGTGTTACTCTGTTAAAAATCAAACAACATCTCAAACATCAAAAACTGTAAGGACAACAAACTTTTATCCACCCACCTCCATAACCAGCGCTCCTCAAACATTCCAGAAGATTCCCCTGGCCTCGGAAACGCCATTAGCCATGCGGCTGACGCAGCTACCACCCCCACGCTGAGTGATGATGTCACTTCCGCCCACATCATGGCCACTCCCACAGCCACTTCCGGCCCTCACAGCATCGCTGATGCCACACGCTCAGTGACTTCCGCCACCCCGACTGCCATGATCACCACCACTTCCGCCTCCAGCAGCGCTACTTACCTGCATTCTGCTGACATGCCCCCCACAGACCCCCCTGTCACTATCCCCCCACCCCAGAACCCCGAGGGCAACATTACCCCAGCTCATGCCTCCACCCCCATTCCCCCCACCATCACACCCACTCCAGGTCCTGGCTCCGACCCCACTCCCAGCTCCAGACCCACACCAGATCCCAGCTCCCGGCCCTGCCGAGTTTTCACCATCCCTCCAGACCTCCCACTCACTGAGGACGAACGATCAGTCCTCAGCAATGGACTTACCTTCATCCCCCTCCGTCCACGCATCAATGAATTTAATACATGACGTAACATCGAACAATTCTTCCGTTGCCTCCGCCTCCGAGCTTACTTTCACAATCAGGACTCCCGCCCACCTTCCAAGGACCCCTTCGCCCACCTCCAATACACTGCATCCACCGGGCCACCCCGCGCTGGCCTATTACCTGCCCTCGACCTCTTCATTTCCAACTGCCGCCAGGACATTAACCGCCTCAACCTGTCGTCCCCCCTCCCGCACTCCAACCTCTCACCCTCACAATGCGCAGCCCTCCAATCCCTCTGCTCCAATCCCAACCTCACCATTAAGCCAGCGGATAAAGGGGGCGCAGTGGTAGTCTGGCGCACTGACCTCTACTCCGTTGAAGCCAAACGCCAACTCGAGGACACCTCTTCCTACTGTTCCCTCGACCATGACCCCACCCCCCATCACCAAACCATCATCTCCCAGACCATACAGAACCTCATCACCTCAGGAGATCTCCCACCCACAGCTTCCAACCTCATAGTCCGGGAACCCCGCACTGCCCGGTTCTACCTCCTTCCCAAGATCCACAAGCCTGACCACCTTAGCCGACCCATTGTCTCAGCATGCTCCTGCCCCACTGAACTCTTCTCTACCTACCTTGACACTGTCCTATCCCCCCTAGTCCAGGAACTCCCCACATACGTTCGAGACACCACCCACGCCCTCCACCTTCTCCAAGACTTCCGTTCCCCTGGCCCCCAACGCCTTAGCTTCACCATGGATATCCAATCACTCTACACCTCCATTCGCCATGACCAGAGCCTCCTAGCCCTCCGTTTCTTCCTCTCCGGCGCCACCTCGTGCTCCCGTGAGGAGGTTGAGCAATTCATCAACTTCACCAACACATTCCACCCTGACCTTAAATTTACCTGGACTATCTCTGACACCTCGCAACCCTTCCTGAACCTCTCCATCTCCATTAGTGACGACCGACTTGACACTGACATTTTTTACAAACCCACCGACTCCCATAGCTACCTGGATTACACCTCTTCCCACCCTATCTCTTGCAAAAATGCCATCCCGTATTCCCAATTTCTCCGCCTCCGCCGTATCTGCTCCCAGGAGGACCAGTTCCACAATAGAACACTCCAGATGGCCTCCTTCTTTAGAGACCGCAATTTCCCTTCCGACGTGGTTAAAGATGCCCTCCAACGCATCTCGGTCCACATCCTGCACATCTGCCCTCAGACCCCACCCCTCCAACCGTAACAAGGACAGAACACCCCTGGTGCTCACCTTCCACCCTACAAACCTTCGCATCAACCAAATCATCCACCGACATTTCCGCCACCTCCAAAAAGACCCCACCACCAGGGATATATTTCCCTCCCCACTCCTTTCCGCCTTACGCAAAGACCGTTCCCGCCGTGACTACCTAGTCAGGTCCACACCCCCAAACAACCCACCCTCCAATCGTGGCACTTTCTCCTGCCACCACAGGAACTGAAACATCTGTGCCCACACCTCCTCCCTCACCTCTATCCAAGGCCCTAAAGGAGCTTTCCACATCCATCAAAGTTTCACCTGCAGATCCACCAATATCATTTATTTTATCCGTTGCTCCCGAAGTGGTTTCCTCGACATTGGGGAGACTGGGCGCCTCCTAGCAGAGCGCTTTAGGGAACATCTCCGAGACACCCGCACCAATCAACCAACCGCCCCGTGGCCCAACATTTCAACTCCCCCTCCCACTTTGCCGATGACATGGAGGTCCTGGGCCTCCTTCACCGCAGCTCCCTCACAACCAGACGCCTGGAGGAAGAATGCCTCATCTTCCGCGTCGGAACACTTCAACCCCAGGGCATCAATGTGGACTTCAACAGTTTCCTCATTTCCCCTTTCCCCACCACACCCTAGCTCTAAACTTTCAGCTCAGTAACTGTCTCCTTGACTTGTCCGGACTTGTCCGACCTGCCTACTTCTTTTCCACCTATCCACTCCACCCTCTCCTCCTTGACCTATCACCTTCATCTCCTCCCCCACTCACCCATTATACTCTATGCTCCTCTCTCCCCACCCCCACCCTCCTCTAGCTTATCTCTCCACGCTTCAGGCTCACTGCCTTTATTCCTGATGAAGGGCTTTTGCCCGAAACGTCGATTTCGCTGCTCGTTGGATGCTGCCTGAACTGCTGTGCTCTTCCAGCACCACTAATCCAGTATTTGGTTTTCAGCATCTGCAGTCTTTGTTTTTACCAGGTTATAGTCCAACAGGTTTAATTGGAAGCACACTAGCTTTCAGAGCACCACTCTGGTGATAGTGGAGGGTTCGATTGTAACACAGATTTTGTCACGATCTGTGTTACGATCATAATTCTGTATTATGATCGAGGCGTCCACTATCACCTGATGAAGGAGCGTTGCTCTGAAAGCTAGTATGCTTCCAATTAAACCTGTTGGACTAAAACCTGGTGTTGTGTGATTTTTAACTTTGTGCACCCCAGTCCAACACCGGCATCTCCAAATCCTGTCTCACAGAGTGCGTGTGTTACTCTGTGCTGCCTGCAGGTGTCTCTCTCAGTGTGCTTTTGTTACTCTGTGCTGCCTGTAGGTGTCTCTCTCCGTGCGAGTGTGTTACTCTGTGCTGCCTGTAGGTGTCTCATCAGTGCGAGTGTGTGACTCTGTGCTGCCTGCAGTTGTCTCTCTGAGGTATGTGTCTCCGAGCGATGGATTGGGAACGGGCTTTGTGCTGGGGATTGAAGATCAGGATTTAATCTTCTCAAATCATGAATGAAAAACAGTTCAGCTGATTCAGTCTGAGATGGCAGTTCATTCAGATGGCCAAAGGTAAAAATCACACAACACCAGGTTATAGTCAAACGGGGTTTATTTGGAAGTAGAAGCTTTCAGAGCGCTGCTCCTTCATTAGGTATCTGGAGGGCAGGATTATTGGACACAGAATTTGCAGTGAAATTGAGATTGCAGTTGAAAAAGGTGAATATTGCGAGTGTATTCTCAGTAAGGGAGCGATTTCAGAGGCAGTGGGCACTGTGTTCCCCAATGCGTTGCTCAATTACAAGTGGATTTTCTGAATCCAGAGTCAGAGCAGTCATGACTGCCTGCCCAGCCAATGCTGGATTCCCATAGTCATATTTCAGTGGTTAATTAACCCAAACCTAGGTGCAACAATATTACCTTCCAGGGAGGGGACCTGTCTGAGTGAGGGAGGGAGGTTGAATTCTTGAAACCCCGAGAATTCTCTCCCCCTGCCCCAGCTGTGATGACCATGTGGGACTATGCTCCTCTGGGATGATGACCACGTTCCTGGGTGATGGAGGGAAGATCAACTCCTCCCAAAGGCAGCATAAGCTGGATAAAAGGGGCATCAAGAGTAAGCATGGGGAGATTGAGGGTGACAAAAGGAGGGGGTTGGTTGGCAGGTTGTTAGTCAGAGTCAGGTACCAGATTATCAGTTCTTCTGACACTCCCCTGTTTATCTGTCAGTTAGGGCTCCCTGATTGGACAAAAGTTAACTGTCCCTCTCAGCGAACTCATATTTTATCAAAAAGAATAAAACATTTATTGAACAAGGAACACAAGAGCTCAATGACACTCGACAAAATGAATGGTTTGAAAGATTTCATTTGGACATCGCAAATGAGATTTGAAAAAGGGCTTTTAGACTCGGGAATCTGGAATGGATGTCATAGAATCCCTACAGTGAGGAAACAGGCCATTTGGCCCAACAAGTCCACACTGATCCTTCGAGGAGTTACCCACCCTAGACGTTTTATCGTATTACTCTACTTTTCCCCTGATTAATGAACCTAACCTAACCCATCAGGCCCAAATCAATTGTGGGCAGCACGGTGGCACAGTGGTTAGCACTGCTGCCTCACAGCGCCAGAGACCTGGGGTTCAATTCCCGCCTCAGGCGACTCTCTGTGTGGAGTTTGCAAATTTTCCCCAAGTCTGCGTGGGTTTCCTTCGGGTGCTCTGGTTTCCTCCCACAATCCATAGCACAGGTTAGATGAATTGGCCTGGCTAAATTGCCCGTAGTGTTAGGTGAATGGGTAAATGTAGGGGAATGGGTCTGGGTGGGTTGCGGGTATGCGTGGACTTGTTCGGCCGAAGCGCCTGTTTTCACACTGTAAGTAATCTAATCTACAAATCCCTGATCACTGTGGGCAATTTAGCAAAGGCCAATTCATCTAACCTGCATGTCTTTAGATTGTGGGAGGAAAACAAAATACCCAGAGGAAATCCACACAGACATGGGTAGGACATGCTCACTCCACACAGACAGTTGCCTGAAGCTGGAATCGAACCTGGGTCAAAACACTTGGATTAGCCTTGACTTCACTCCAGCCTCTGCCTCCACTTCTGGCCCCACCCACTTTGCAACCAAGACTCAGACTACGTTTCCCAGAGTCACTCTGAGTCCAACTGCCGACCAGCAGCCAGCCAGCACACTCGCTCTCCTTCCTCATCCATCCACCCCCACAGTGCACCCTATCCCTCCACTTTTCCCTCTTCTCCACATCCCCACCTTCCCACTCCCCCACCTCACTCCACAACCCATCTCCGCCCCAATCTCCTTTCTCTTCCACACCCATTCCCCGTGCTATACCACACCACATGCCATCAACCCACCCTCCTCCCCACCTTCAACCAACTTGGGCCCACCCGAAAACCTCACCCCTGAGCCTTGCCCCATATTTACTGTCCCGCCCCGAACTCGAACTCTCTGAGGCCAAAACGTCCATCCTCAGGAAAGGGCTCACATTCATTCCCGCCCGACCCCACCTCAACGAAACCCGTAACCGCCACGAAGCGGAGCTCATCTTCCACCACCTCGACTTCCGTGTCGTCTTCTTGAACAAAAACTCCCAACCTCCCTCTGAGGACCCTTGCTCCCACCTCCAACCTTCCTCCTCCCCTTGGTCACGCCTCCAGATGTATACACAGACCTAGACCTCTTCATTGCTGACCAGCCACCTCAATTTCTCCACCCTCCCCCCACCCCCCACCCTCTCCAACCACAACCCCGCTGAAAGTGCAGTGCTCACTCTCTGTGCACCAACCTCTGGTTCACCATCACACCCGCTGACAAAGGCAGAGCGATGGTAGTCTGGAGAATGGAACTCGATGTGCCTGTGGCCAATCACCAACTCTCCAACACCACGTCCTACCTCCTCCTTGCCCATGACCCCATCGCGTCCCATCAGGCCAAAATCACTCGCACTGTCAGTGCCCTCATTAACTCCAGTGATCTCCCCTCCACTGCCTCTAATCTCATAGTCCCCCGGCCCGCAATGCCCAGTTCAACCTGCTCCCCAAGATCCACAAACCCAACTACCCCGGCTGACCGATCATCCCAGTATGCTCCTGCCCCACCGACCTCCTCTCATCCTACCTGGACTCCATCTTCTCCTCCTTGGTTCAGGCACTTCCCACCTACATCCGCTACCCCAACCACACCCTCCAACTCTTCAGTAACCTTCAGTTTTCTGGCCCCGAGTGCTTTATCTTCACGATGGATGTGCAGACCTTATATATGTCCATACCCAATAAGGATGGCCTCCAGGCCTTCCACCTCTTCCTCTCCAACAGACCCATCCAGTCCACCTCCACCAATACCCTCCTCTGCCTCGCTGAACTGGTACTCACTATCACTAACGTTCCCTTTAAGTCTTCTTCCTTCCTCCGAATCCAGGGAGTGGCCATGGGCACCCGCCCGCCTCTTTATCAGCTATGTCGAACAGTCCCTCTTTCGTGCCTACACAGGCACAATGCCCCAACTCTTCTGCCATTACATTGATGACTGCATGATGGAGTGACCTGCACCCAGGCTGAACTGGAGCAGTTCATCGACTTCGCTCACAACTTTCACCGCACCCTCAAATTGACTTGGTCCATCTCGGACACCTTCCTTACCTTTCTTGACCTCTCCATTCCCATCTCTGGTGACAGTGTTCAGACAGACATTTACTACAAACCAACAGACTCCCATTACTACTTGGACTCCACCTCCGCCCACCGAGTATCCTGCAAGAACTTCATCCCATTCTCCCAATTCCTCTGCTTCTGCCCAATCTGCTCGGATGAGGAGACATTCCAGTGATCACAGACGTCCACCTATTTTGAACAACGTGCTTTTCCTCCTTCTGTCATCCACTGCACCATTGCCATTTCCCATTCCATTGCTCTCAAACCACCACCTCCAAACACAATAAAGACAGAGTCCCCAGTGTCCTCACCTATCACCCCACCAATCTCCGTATCCAATGCATCATCCTTAAACACTTCTGCTAACTCCAACTCGACCACACCACCAAGTACATCCTTCTCTCCCCACCTCTGGCTGCCTTCCACAAGGACCATTCCGTTTGACAATTTTTGGTTTGTGTCACTCTCCCAGCAACCCTCCCGAATCCCGAGATACCTTTCCCAGCAACCCAAAAAGAAGTAAAGCCTGCTGGTACATCAACCCCTCAGCTCCATCCTGTACCCCAAACAGTCCTTCCAGGTGAGACAGAGGTTCACCTGCCTCTCCTCCAACCTAGTTTACTGCATTAGGAGCTCCTGATGGGGTCTTCTCTCCATCTGGAAGACCAAACGTAAACTTAAGGAATGGTTTATCAAGCATCTTAGCTGGGCCTGCAGGGACTGACCAGGCCTCCCAGTCACCACCCATTTTAATTCCACTTCCCATTCCCTTTCTGACATGATCATCCTTGGCCTCCTCCATTGCCACAACGAACCAAACCGCAAATTGGAGATAGAACACCCCATCTTCCACCTGGGCGCCCGACAGCTCGGAGGGCTAAACATTGACTTCTCCAATTTCATATAACCACCCTTCCCATCCCATGTCTTCCTTCCCAACGCCTCTCCCTCCATTCCACTCCTTCCTGCCACCTACTAGATTCATTCCTCCCATTGACCAACCAGGTCATAACCTCGACCTGTCACCACCAATCACCACTTCATCATCCGATCCCTGCCTCCCCCTTTTATCTTCATCTCCCCCTACACCAACTCCATTACTGAAAAAGGGTTACACCCGAAACGTCAACTAGGGTGGCACGGTGACTCAGTGGTTATCACTGCTGCCTCACAGCACCAGAGACCTGGGTTCAATTCCCGTCGCCTGTGTGAAGTTTGCACATTCTCCCATGTCTGCGTGGGTTTACTCCAGGTGCTCTGGTTTCCTCCCATAATCCAAAAATGTGCAGGTCAGGTGAATTGGCTGTGCTAAATTACCCATAGTTTTAGGTGTGTTAGTCAGGGGTAAATATCGGGTAGATAAATAGGCTTGTGTGGGTTATGCTTCAGAGGGGTTGTGCGGACTTGTTGGGCTGAAGGGCCTGTTTCCACACTGTAGAGAAGGGGGCAGCATGGTGGCTCAGTGGTTAGCACTGCTGCCTCAGAGTGCCAGGGACCCGGGTTTGATTCCATCCTCAGACGACTGTCTGTGTGGAGTTTGCACATTCTCCCCGTGTCTGCATGGGTTTCCCCCGCGTGCTCCGGTTTCCGCCCACAGTCCAAAAATGTGCCAGTCAGCTGAATTGGCCATACTAAATTTCCCATAGTGTTAGGTGCATTAGTCAGAGGGGAAATGGGTCTGGGTGGGTTACTCTTTGGGGTCAGTGTGGACTTGTTGGGCTGAATGGCCTGCTTCCATACTGTTGGGAGTCTAATCTAATCTCCTCCTCTGCCTGGCTTGCTGTGTTCTTCCAGCCTCCTGTCTGTCTACATTGAATGGAAACAGCAGGAAAGAGTTTGACAATCAAGTATCAGGGCCATAAACAAATGGAACATGCAACAGATAGATGCATTGAGGTGGTCATTCACAAAGAGAAAACTAAACTGGAAATGAAACATTCAGATACAATGGACTGAAATTAACATCAGAAAGTGTGAGACCATGCATTTTGGTCAGAATAATCTAAAGGCCGACTAGTATTTAAATTGTGAGAGATTCCAACAAAGTGCAGTACAGAGTGATCTGGGTGTTCTTGTGCATGGGACACTGAAAGTAAGTGCAGGTGCAGCAAGTAATTGAGAAGTTGAATGGAATTTTCAAATTTATTGCTGGGGGTTGGAATTTAAAAGTAGCGAAAGCCTGTTCAAACTGTACAGTGTGTTACTGAGCCTGCATTTGGATTATTGTGTGCATTTTGGTCCCTGTTTTTAAGAAAGAATGGACAGCCATTTTATTCTTTCTCCTGCTCTTATTTCCCATGTCCTCGTGTGCTCCAGTGTCCTTCCCAACAGTGGAGCTGGTTTGTTGCCTGCCTGCAGTAACAGCCTCCAGTCTCTGGGTGGTGCTGCCAAAAGATCTGCCTTGCTGTCACATTTCCCACATTACAACAATGTCTGGACTTCAGAAGTATTCCATTGGCTGTAAAACATTTCCAAACATCCTAAGTACAAGGACGGTATAACACAAACATAATTCTCTCTCTTTTTATATTTTATCTCCATGCCTTCCCACCTATCACCGTACAGCATTCCACACTTGTGTCAAGTCTGGAATGAATCATGAATCTCTGGGAGAACTTAATCTAGGACAACTCTTGGATTAATGATCATCTCCTCAGTGGGCTTTGAGGGTGAAGGTCAATAGCAGTCTCCTTGTGACTTGATCTGAGTTGGTCTGAGTCAATCAGTGTTATTGTTCTGGGTAGAGACAGTACTGACCAACCTCAGACCCTGTGATCTGATTGAGATGAAGGGTGAGCTGTGCAGGGCTTTCACACATGGCTCATAAACATAGTGAAGCAGGGATTCCCCATTTTGCGTGAGTAAATGGGACTAACAAACTGGGTGGGTGTGACACCCGCACACTATCCCCAAGTGAGTGGGGATAGGAACAATAATATTCTCAGACAGAAAGGATGGTAGAAATGGTACCCCACAGACAGAGAGAGAGAGAGAGAGAGAGAGAGAGAGAGAGGACAGGAAGCATGACACTCCCCAGAGACAGGCGAACAGTAAATGTCTGCTCTCCACTTTCTTGTTCTGACATATATCCTTGGGAAATGGGTTTGGTTTATATTTTCTCAATTGTATTTAGGTTTGATGATGTGATTCGGGAAGAAGGATTCCAATTCCATATTTTGTGTGGCAGCAGATCCACTGAAGGTCATGCTTTCATTTGGAGTTTGCCCAGGATTCTGTCCAGTCTGATACAGCATGATCTGCCAGTGCTACTCCTATTGGGCTAAACCATCACACACCAGGGAATCTGACGGGCAGTTTCTCTTTGTGCGAGCAAAGGGAGAGATTTGTTTACACCGTAATAGCGGCCAATGAAATTAGTCAGTGGATGTAATTCCAGCTGAATATAATGTTCTGATGTTCATGATGGGATTAACCTTGACAATTCCCACTTGCCTTTACACCGACAGTGGGGCAGGAAGTCACCACGCAGTGATCTCCTGGCTCACACTGAGAAACCAAGTTGATGGTACAACTGCAGAGAGCAAGGCAATGGCTTGGACTCACCGAACAACCAGAGGCTTCAGCCAACAACTGGGTCACAGGCAAATGGCATGTTGTGCAAACTCTCAGTATCTCAGGGAACAAACACATTACTGAGCTATTAAATTGTACAGGATTTTTAATGAAAATTGGCATTCCAAAAATAAAATCCAAACACAATATGTCTAAAAACTGAGTACAATCTCATTACAAAGACTATAGCATTTCCTTTGAAAGCTGACGATAATGAGATGAGAATTCAAACAACTACCCACTCTATCCCATGGTGTTCTCATCATAACACGTTTGCAAGCCTCTTAAAAACACGGAAGGAGAGAGAAACATTATAAACTATATTACCACGCGTGAGGACCCATTAAAAACTAGGACCATGATGTTCTATGCTCCCAGCCAGAAATAACACAGATGCATTCACATCATTAGTTTGTTAAATGATGTTAAAAAGTCTGCCAACCACTTTCATGAAGACGGAGTATTTAAATCTCAAGACGCGTTGATGACTAATTTCCAGTATCATAGCAAGGAAGCAGCAGCTGACATGTGAACTCTAACAAACTAATGATAACAGGCACTGAATACAGAGCAGGCTCCTGAGAGAGAAAAAAAATCAACAGCCGAGGTCTGTCCAGTGCTGGGAGGATTATAGACAAGACACCTTGTTGCCAGCAAGTTACTGCAGCTTAAAAATTCCAGTACGATCAGAAAGAGAAAAAAGGACAATGTGCAGCTTGTTGAACAGGCCCCTACACCTAGGCCTGAGGCAGGAGCTCAAGCTCCAACACACTGGCCTCACTTCACACCAACCTTCACACGGTGCAGGGTCATGAACTCCGGCCATCAATCCCTCTGGGACCGGGACGGAGTGAGGGAACAGGGACAATTGTAGAAGAGTCAATAAGGAGTAAAGCAAGATAGAGAGGGTGTTTTTGAAAGGGGTTAGAAGAGGAAGTATACTTTGTGTCACTTAGTACTGACATCATCTACGTGTATCACAGAATGAACATAACAGCACACTGTGAAGACAAGCAAAAGTCACACTGAAGTACGTTTCTTATCATGGGGACATTTTCATTGTGGTGTGATAAGTACCCTACTTCTGAAGCTGTGCTCTCTCTCTATGGGTCTGTACAGATTGAGCGTGTTCGCTCCAAGCAAGGCCCCAGTTTATGTTTTACTGATCACGGACAGTGAAGCAGCTACCCTCTAGTGGCGAGAGAGCGCTTGCACGGCTGCTGAGGATTATGGGTAAAGTCCCCTTCCATTCGCGCCCACACAAACCAACAGCCACTTCAGCTGCTTTATTGAAAACCACAAGCTTTAAGGCGTTGTTCTTTCAACGGTGGAACTGGCCACACGATCAGACGAATGAGGGAGAAAAATGAAGGAGGTTCATCCTCTTGAGCCTGCTCCCCATGGCTGACCTGATTATCCCACATTCTTGCCTCACTCTGATAGATTCTTGATAAGCAATGGCTTTCCACTTCTTCACTCCAAGCATTCAGAGGTTTCATTTCTATGTTTGAAGAAGAGTTCCAAAGATCCGTGACCTTAAGCAAGAAAATAAAATCTGCTTATCTTGGTCTTAAATGAGGGAACTTGTTTTAGTTTGATATTCTCCCAAAAGGAAGCATTCTTTTCACATCCACGTTGTATTCTATGTTCATGTTGATACAGCATCTGCTTTAATCAGCTGCTCTCTCATGAGAACAGCTACCTATCCTGCCACCTTCAATGGCTGATGATCATAAACATCAAGATCCTACTGCCCCTACACCCACCCATACTTGTACCCTTTAGTTTGTTTTGTCTTTCCACGTTTTCCTTCCAAAATGAATCAGTGACGTCTCTTTCCATTAAATTCTATCTGCGACCATCTGCTGATTCCATTAACTTACCTGTATCTTTTTTGAAGTTCGACACGATCTTCTTCATGAGCTGTAACACATCCAAGTTTCATACCATCAGCAAATTTTAAAACTATGCCTTGTACACGCAGGTTAACATAGATTTAAATATTTTGGATAATTTTTAAAATAAACAATTTAATAAACTATTGTAAATCAAGCCGCAAATTTATTGCCCATCTCTAGTTCCTCGGACTGAGTTCTGAGCAAGATTATAGAGCTGTTAATTTTGAATCGCGTCACTGTGGGACTGGAGTCACAGACCGGGTGATGACTGGGTTCCCTTGTCGAAACTTACAGTCATGAACATTACATTGAGCTTCATGGGTTTTTTGTTCAGATCCCAGCGCCTCCCTTCCCAGATATTACATGGCTCACCACCAACCTCTCCAAGACAATTAAGGTAGAGCCACTTTTGTGCCCGCCAATCCCAGGAGAAATCAAAATAAATGATACATTTCAAATGATCAAACTGGTGAGGCTTGAATTCATCTCTTTGAAAGACTGGAGCCGAGCCTAGAAACAGAGCCATGACATGGGTGAACCTGGTTTGTCAGACTGAAAGGTGGAGTGTCCTTCGGATTAACACTGGGATCAGGCACAAAATGAATTACACTCAAAGACCGAACAAACGGCGATCAAAGCGGGTCACCAAACTGCAAAGAGCAGCAATTTATCTGGGAGAACTCAACAGGTATCAGTGGGTGTAAGAGCATTAGGCAGACAAGTGTCAGATATTGTTGAACACACCAGAAACACAGTCACACAGAAAGGGAAGCTATTGGGATAGAGCAGGGAAACGGGAATGACTGAATTTCTCCACTGAGAGCTGGAAGGGGTTTTCTCAATTGTAACTCCTCTGAGAATGATAAAGGTTGAAGGGCTGTTTATATTATAAACAACACTGCAGCGCTCAAGAAAGGATGCCGAGTGACAGATCTCCATTCAATTGGAAACAATATCAGAAATAAAGGTCAATGTGATTTTGGATTGAATATTGAGAGTGAGGAGATGGAGGGGAGAATGACCATGGCATCTGCCCTGAAGAATGGTTCAATCACGTCTAGAATATGGTGTACAGTTAGGGGCTACTGTGAGGGACAATACAGAATGGGTCATGGACAGGGGATCAAGGGTCACAAGAGATGTGCAGGCTAGCAAATGGAAAATGCCATGGAAATGCATGGTTACAGGAATAGGGTCGGGGAGGTGTGGGTCTGGGTGGGATGACCTTCAAAGGGTCAATACGAGCTTGCTGGTCTGTGTGGCCTGCTTCCACCTGTAGGGATTCCTCGATTCGATGACTCTGTGAAGGCCAGAACATGATCTCAAAATTGGAGGTAGGGAATTCTGATGTTCAAAAATTCTTAAGCAAATAAACACAGTAAATGTAGATTTACTATCAGTGCAGACAAACTGAAAGGAAAAATGACTGATTCTGCAGTCATATACCAGGTACAGAAAAGTGATCAGGAAAAATATTTTGATGCAGTCATTGGAACTTAATGATGAATGATGATAAACATAGTGCTCCATTAAAAAAAAGACAGAATTACTTTTTAGAATTTCAACAGCCCTGAAGCAAAAGAGGAAATCAGGATCAAATAGTCATTTGAGAATATAGTACTTGAGTGGGACAAGATCGTTCTTGTGAAAACATTTCATTTTGCCTTGCTTTCTCTCCATGGATACTGCCTGACCCGCTGGGATCTCCAGAGTTTTGCTGTGCTATTTCTTACAAATTGTCTTGTTGAGTGCAAGACAAATGTTTTGACAAAATGTCTGTTTTTTTCAGCAACTCTTGAAATTGGATTAGTTTGGAGAGAAAGCAGGGCCATGGAATCATCTTTCCCTGCAAGGAGGGAGGAAGTGTGTGTGGAATCTCCCATGGGCAGGGTTCTCCTGGCTGTCACCACATCAGGAAGGCTGGAGCTTGATGATCGAGCTGAATGGACAGGGCTCACTCTCACAGTCCTCAGGGCCATTGAGCCTCTTGTGATGGGAGCATCTGCTTGGTGTCAGGGCAGACAATTACATTGCAGTGGGATTGGAAATGGGACAACTCGACAATGCATGCTACACAATGGCTGCACTGCCTCTTCCTCTCTGCCTGATCCCTCCCCCCACACAGGAAAAGCTGCATTAGGAGCCTGTTCTAAAGGGCTACAACACACTGCAGCACTCCCGACCTGTGAAGAGAAGAACACTTCTACAAAGACTTTGCTAAGAACGGATATTCCATCAACTTTATCCACAGATGCCTAAGAGGCAAACAACGCGATGAGGACATGCCACGACCTAACTCACTAGCCACACTACCTTATATAAAAACATCACAGAACTGACAGCTAGACTTCTCCAACCACTCATAAACTGCCCAAAAACTGACAGCCATACTCAGACAACAACTCACAAGAACAAAAGGCACAATACTCACCGTGTGAAAGACAGATGTAGTTTACAAGAATCCATGCAACGTTTGCACGAAACACCTCGGACACACAGGCAGACAACTAGCCAATCACATCCATGAGCACCAACGAGCCACTAAACCCCATGAGCAGCTGTCCCGAGCAGGTATACACACAGATGACAAGGACCACAAATTCGATTGGACCAACACTATGATCATAGGACAAGCTCAACAGAGGGCAGCCAGAGAATTTCTCGAGGCATGACACTTTTCCATGGGCTCCATCAATAAACACATTGACCTAGACCCAGTGTACTGAACACTGCAACGAACATCAGGAAACAGTAACTGGAAACAGCAGGAATGGAACCATATAAATTCCAGAAGACACAGCACAACAGCGCTTCACAGGAAGCTCCAAAGTTCTGAATATGTCACCTAGACAAGGGACAAAATATCTACAAATCAACTTCCCAGCTCGGCGAGCATACCCACAACTACAGCAAAAGTGAGGGGTTTTCCTGTCCTACAGTGCTCTCCAAATACTTACCTGCCATCTTCATAGTCATACCCTCCTGCCCCTTGCAACATATTTAATTGGACTGCCTGGACCAGAGGCTTATAAGTTCCTTCTGGAACAAAGTCTCCAGGTATCTCTGCACCTCCCTGATGTGTCACCAATACTTTCGACTCAGCCTCCAATCCAAACACCCTGTGTGGAGGTTGTTGTGGATTTATCCATTCACTACAGTGTTTAATCTGAGTCACTTTAACTCAATAAAGAAATGTTAATTCCATTTACAAACGAAAATATTCTCAGGGGCCTGCATTCCTGCTGAAAGTGCCCCTTCTGTCCCTAACTGTAGTATTGCCCTCCTACTCCCGGGACCCCATTGCCCTCTTTATTCTCTCCCTCGTTTTCCGTGCCCTGATGGTGGAGGGTGTCACTTCACACACCTTTCCCTTAGGCTTCAGCTCGGGCCATTCCCAAAGCACGCACAAGACAGAGACTGAGACAGAGACTGAATCTTCTTCATCTTTATTCCCATTTGCAGATTGACATTGACAGAAAACAGACAGCAATTAACAGCCCAGACAGAGGAAGCTGCACAAATTCACATCTACAATGGAGGTTGAGGAAAATACTTGTGGAGATTTTCCCAATAACATGAGAATCCTGTCCCTTCAAAAAGTGCCAAAACCTTCAGGTGGAACTGACGGCTAAGCAGGAAGGTGATCTGATTTACTGAAGCAGAGACTTCTGAAGTTCACATTGCTTTTATAGAGCTGACAGTCTTCAATACCTTTGAAAGATTATGCTTGTTATTACAAGTCAACATTGTCCCCAACAAACAGTCTCCTGGACAGGAACAGAATAGGGTTAGATACAGAGTAAAGCTCTTTCTGTACTGTTCCCACCAAAAACACCCAGGACAGGGACAGGATAAGATACGAAATAAAACTTTCTCCACACTGACAGGAACAGCACTGGTTGGGAACGGAGTGAATCTCTCTCCACAGTGTCACAGTACCCTGCCTTAACCCCTGAATCTCAGAGTCTCTCAGAGGCCAGTCTCAAGAAGGAAGAGAGTTGAAATTCATTGCTGACAATGACCTTTGTCCTGCCAGCACAGCCCTGTTCTATTTAAAGTTGTGTCTCCTCTGTGGACTGTCTCCAACACTCTGCACACATTCTGATCTCCTGATGCTCTTGCTGAGGGGAGAGGGGAGGGTCACATGGGTGAGGGCACAACTGAAGCGAGCGTTAGACTGGCAAAAGTATCATTTTGAACATTTGTATCCAATACCCAACAAATCCGATGTTTTTTAAACTCCTTTTTATTGTGGACATTGAAGTCCCCCACCAAGAGTACATGCTGTTCCCTCCCCACCCTCAGAGCTTCCTCCAAGTGTTGTTCAACATGGAGGAGAGACTAACTCATCAACCGAGGGAGGACAGTACGTGGTCATCAGCCAGAGGTTTCACAGAATCAGAGAATCATACAGTGTAGAAGAGGTCCCTCATCCGATCATGTCTGTCCCACCAAGGCAAAACTAAATCTACTCTCCATCCACTTTTCAGAACTGGGCCCAAGGTATTGAATGTTTGGATATTTTAGATGCTCATCCAGGTATTTTTTAAAAGGTATATTTTATGGGGATCTGCTCTGCTCTTCGAATAGAGTCATGGCATCTTCTACTGACCGCTGTGAGAGCAGACATCAGAACATTCCATCTGAGAGATGGTCCATGAGAACTGAACCTCTGACAGTGTTGCACTCCTTCAGTATTGACACACCAGCAGTGCAGCACTCCTTCATCATGAACTATCTGACAGTGCAGCACTCCAACAGTATTGACTTTCTGACATTCCGGCATCCCCTCAGTACTCACCCTCTGACAATGCAGCACTCCCTCAGTACTGACCCACCATTAGTGCAACACTTCGTCAGCGCTAACACTTCAATAGCGTGGCACTCCCTCAGGACTGTCCCTCTGACAGTGTGGCTGTCTCTCAGTACTGACCCTCTGACAGTGTTGCACTATACTCTCAGCCTGGATAATTTGCTTCAGTGATAGAATCATGTAATGATGGAATCTGTACAATGTCAAAGTAGGCCATTCATTCCAATGAGTTCACACCAATCCTCCGAAGAGCATCCCACCCAGATCCAAACCACTGCACTACCCCTGTAACCCTGCGTTTCCCAATGACTCATCCACCCTGACTGCTACATTGTGAGTGTGAGGGGAGAGTGCTCCCCACTGAGACCAGGCTGAGACCTCCCGGTCCAATAGCCTGCCTTGCTTCCCCATCCCAGCCCACACTTAGAGGAATGAGACCACCTGGGGAGGCTTGAGCTGTTTCCCAGCCAGAGATAGTGCCTTAAGGAAAGAGATTGTGAACAGATGATAGGGGCAGGGGGCAGTGGGATCAGTTGTCTTAATGTGGGGTGTAGGACAAATTGAAGCAGGTGTTGGCAGGTGCTGAGCCCTTTCCCCAGAAGAGTTTGTAAGTCGATGGGTGAAAGTGGGAGGGGCACTAGAGTAACACCTTTGTTGCTGCTGAAACCCTTGCTGTCTGCTCAGTCACGTCTGAGAGACACACAGACACATCAGACACACAGGAGGCAGCTTTCTGTGGATGTTCTCCTGGGTCAGGCCTCATCAGTCATGGAGGTATGGTCAGTAACAGTGTAAGCTGTGCTGCCCTGAAAGCCTGAATCTGCAACTCAGCTCGGAAGGACCACAGCTCCTTCGTCAAAACTGGTTCTGCCCCTCTGCAGCCTAGCCGGTCTGCCTGTGCCTTTCCACCACTCACAGGCTTTTCCTTGTGCCACAGCTCATTCTCCTGAGGGACAGTTGTACTCAGGCCCAGCACATGATCTTGTCCCGCTGTCAGATCCTCTTCGAGAAACTCATGCCTCACCATCGCCCTCTCCAGGATAGTTAGGGAAGGGCAATAAATAGCAGACATATCAATGTCCTCCCCATCCCAGGAGAAATCAAAATAACTGATGAGCAATTCAAACAATCAAACTGGTGGAAGGTGGTTAAATCATTCCAAAGATTAAATATCACCTGGTAATTCCTGTCTTAAGTTCAAGGTGAAACTATCCTGGTCTTTGCTGAATTTAGACCAATTTTCATTGTTAACTTAATACATTTCCATCTTCATTCTTTCTCTCCAAACTGATCCTAATTTGAATGTTTCAAAAAAACAAAACATTTTATAGAAGCTTTTTGCCTTGCATGCATCAGGACAATTTCCAAGACAGGCCACAGTGAAGGGAAACAATATTTAAACTGGTGTGTTCATAGTGATAACACCTCAGCCTGTCAGCACTTTCCTCATATGCAATATCAATGTCATGCTTTTCTCCTTTTATTGGTTCTTTTACAATTATCCTGATGAGGGCAAAATGAAAAGCTTCCAAAAAACGAGCATTTTTCAGGCCAGTTCAATATTCTCAAATGAATATTTGATCCTAATTTGCTCTTTTGCTTCAGACCTGTTCAAATTCCAAGAAGTAATTCTGTCCCATTTTGAATGGAGGACCCAGTTTACCAGCACTTGCTAAATTCCAATTTCTAGATCAAAATATCTTTCCTGATCTCCTTCCTGTTCCTGGTGTATGACCAGAGAATGTGTCATTTTGCCTTTCAATTTGTCGGTATTGACAGTAAATCTACAATAACTGTGTCGATTTTATAAAGACGTTTTGTTATCAGAATACCCTTCCTCCCTCCTCGAGATCCTTTTCTGGCATTTCCTTGTAACCTAGATCCTCTATCCCTGTCCCATTCTGCATTGCCCCTCGAGGAAGCACATAAATGTCCACCATATCCCAGTTGAGACCTAACCATTCTTCAGTACAGCTGTCCTGGCCACTCTCCCCTCCATCTCCTCACTCTCAATGTTCATTACAAAATCCCATTGGCCTTTCCCATTTATTTTATACAACTTTCTTTCCCAATTTTAATCATTTATGTTGCTCAACATCCTTTCTTGCCCCCTGCAGTACATTGTTTACAATATTGCCCTGCTCTATCCCAACAGCTTTATTGCATTTATGGTGCATTCAATGACATCTGACCCTTGTCTGTCTTACCCTCTTACACCCACTCTTTCTCTTGAGTTCTTCCTGACAAATTGATTAGATTAGTAACAGCGTGGAAAGAGCCTTTGGGTCAACAAGTCCACATCGACCTGCCGAAGCATAATCCACCTAGACCCATTCCCCTACATTTACCCCTACACCTAACACTACGGGTAATTTAGCATGTCCAATTCACCTAACCTGCACATTTTTGGATTGTGGGAGGAAACCGGAGCACCCGGAGGAAACCCACGCAGACACGGGGAGAGAATGTGCAAACTCCACACAGAGAGTCACCTGAGGTGGGAATTGAAGCCAGGTCTCTGGCGCAATGAGGCAGCAGTGCTAACCACTGTGCCACTGTGCCACCGTGCCGCCCGTAAAATTGCAGCTTGGTGACACACCTTGGTAGCTGTTTGTTCGGTCTTTGTGTAATTCATTTTGTGGCCTGATCCGTAGGGCACTCCACCATGCAATTTGAAAATACAGGTTCACCCATGTTATTGCCGAGGCTCCAGTCTTTCAAAGAGATGAATTTAAGCCTCACCAGTTTAATCATTTGAATTGTATGTCATTTATTTTGATTTCTCCTGGGATGGGGCAAGCTTTGATTTGCCTGCTATTTGTTGTCCTTCCCTAATTGTCCTGGAGAGGGCGGTGGTGAGCAATGTCAAATCGAGAACACAAACATAGACCATGACAGCGCAGTACAGGCCCTTTAACCCTCGATGTTGCACCGTCCTATGGAACCAATCTGAAGCCCATCTATCCTACACTATTCCATTTTCACCTATACGTTTATCCTGTGACCATTTAAATTCCCTTAATGTTGGCGAGTCTGCTCCTGTTGCAGGCTGTGCATTCCATGCCCCTACTAGTCTCTGAGTAAAGAAACTACTTCTGACATCTCTCCTATATCTATCACCCCTCAATTTAAACCTATGTCCCCTCAGCATCTGAGGAAAAAGGTTCTCACTGTCCACCATATCTAACCTTGTGATTATCTTAGTATGTCTCAATTTAGTCAGCTCTCAACCTTCTTCTCTCGAATGAAAATAGCCACAAGTCCATCATCCTTTCCTCATAAGGCCTTCCCTCCATGCCAGGCAACATCCTCGTATATTTCCTTTGAACCCTTAAGTTTTCACATCCTTTTTTTAATGCGGTGACCACAACTGTATGCAATACTCCAATTGCTGCCAAACCAGAGTTTTGTACAGCTGCAGCATGAGCTCATGCCTCCTAAATCCAATCTCTCTACCAATAAAAATTGACCCACCATAAGCCTTCTTAACCACCCTATCAAACAGAGTTGAAAATGTGTTGCTGGAAAAGCGCAGCAGTTCAGGCAGCATCCAAGGAGCAGGAGAATCGACGTTTTAGGAATGAAGAAGGGCTTATGCCCGAAACGTCGATTCTCCTGCTCCTTGGATGCTGCCTGACCTGCTTCACTTTTCCAGCAACACATTTTCAGCTCTGATCTCCAGCATCTGCAGTCCTCACTTGCTCATATCAAACTTTCAAGGATGTGTGTACATGAATACCAAGATCTGTCTGCTCATCTACACTACTAAGAATCTTCCCATTAGCCCAGTGCTCTTTATTCCTGTTGCTCCTTCCAAAGTGAATCGCATCACACTTTTCTGCGTTAAACTCTGTATTTGTTACCTCTGCAGCTTATCCATGTCCCTGTGTAACCTGTAATATCCTTCAGCACTATCCACAACTCCACAAACCTCAGTGTCATCTGCAAATTTACTAACCCATCTTTTGATGCCCTCATTCAGGTCATTGATCAAAAGACACCAAAAGAGATGCTTGCAGTACACCGCTAGTAACTGAACTCTAGGATGAACATTATCTATCAAAAACCACGCTCTGTCTTCTTTCAGCTCGCCAACTTCTGATCCAAACTGCTAAATTACCCTCAATCCCATGCCTTGGTATTTTGTGGATAACCTTATCAAATGCCTGACTGAAGTGCATATACACCACATCAACCACTTTATCCTCATGCACCTGTTTGGTCACCTTCTCAACGAACTCAATAAGGTTTGTGAGGCCGGAGGTACCGTGTTGACTATCCCTAATTAACTTATTCCTTTCTCGATGATTATAAATCCTATCTCTTCTAACCTTTTCCAATATTTTACCCACAACCGAAGTAAGGCTCACTGGTCTATAATTACTCGTTTTGTCTCTACTCCCCTCATGAACAAGGAGACTACATTTGCTATCTTCCAGGATTCTGGCACTGTTCCTCTCAACAATGATGACATAAAGATCAAAGCCAAAGCCTCGGAAATCTCCTCCCTGGCTTCCCAGAGAATCCTTGGATAAATCCCATCTGGCTCAGGGAACTTACATATTTTCACACTTTCCAGAATTGCTAACTCCTCCTCCTGAAGAGGTAAATGAGGATGGCAAAAAGGGAACATGGGATAGCTTTGCTTAATTTGGCAAAGGCGAATCCAAAGGGAGTTTATAAATGCATTAAGGACAAAAGAGAAATAATTAACAGAATCGGGCCCCTCAAAGATCAGCAAGGCAGCCCATGTGTGGAACTGCAGCAGATTGGGCAGATACTAAACAAGTACTTTGCGTCAGTGTTTACTGTGGAGAAAGACACAGCAGTTAGACAATTTAGGGAAATAGATGGTGACATCTTGAAAAATGTCCATATTACAGAGGAGGAAGTGCAGTATGTCTTAAAATGCATAAAAATAGATAAATCACTGAGACCTGATCAGGTGCACCCCAGAACTCTGTGGGAAGCTGGGGAAGTGATTACTGGGACACTTGCTGAAATATTTCTATCATCGATGGTCACAGGTGAGTTGCTGGAAGACTGGAGTTTAGCTAACGTGGTAAGGAAAAATCAGGAACTGGTGAGCCTGACATAGTTGGTGGAGAGAATCCTGAGGAGCAGGATTTACATGTCTTTGGAAAGACAAGGACTGATTCAGGATAGTCAACATGGCTTTGTACCTGGGAAATCATGACTCACTAACCTGACTGAGATTTTTGAAGAAGTAACAAAGATGATTGATGATGTCAGAGCAGTGGACGTGATCTGTATGGACTTCAGTGAGGCATTCAACAAGTTTCCTTGTGGTGGATTGGTTTGCAAGGTTAGATCACATGGAAAAACAGAGAGACTGGCTATTTGGGTACAGAAATGGCTAGAAAGTAGAAGACAGAGAGTGATGGAGGAGGGTTGCTTTTCAGACTGGAGGCCTGTGATCAGTGGTGTGCCACAAGGATCAGTGCTCAGTCCACTGCTTTTTGTCATTGACATAATGATTTAGATGTGAACATAGGAGGTACAGTTAGTAAGTTTGCAGATGACACCAAATTGGGGATGTAGTGGGCAGTGAGGAAGGTTACCGCAGAGCACAATGGGCCGATGAGTGGCAGATGGACTTTGATTTAGATAAATGCGAGGTGCTGTATTTTGGAAAGTCAAATCAGGCCAGGATTTAGATGCTTAATCATGGAATTACTACAGCATGAAAACAGGCTATTTGGCCCAACAAGTCCACAGCGACCCTCTGAAGAGCAACCCATCCAGATCCATTCCCCTACCCTAGTCCTCTACATTTAACCCTGACTAATGAACCTAACGTATATATGCCTGAACATTTGACAATTCAGCATGTCTAATTCCCCAAACTGCACATCTTTGTACTATGGGAGGTAACCCACGCAGACACATGGAGAATGTACAAATTCTGCACAGAGAGTCACCCGCGGATGGAACTGAACCAGGGCTCTGGCACTGTGAGACAGCAGTGTTAATCACTGAGGCACTGAGCCACCGTGCCTTAATGGTAAGGTACTGGGGAGTGTTGCTGAACAAAAAGACCTTGGAGTGCAGGTTCATAGTTCCTTGAAATTAGTGTCACTGGTTGAAAAGATAGTGAATAAGGCATTTAGTATGCTTTCCATTATCAGTCAGAATTGAATGCAAGTGTTGGGAGGTCAGGTTGTGGATGCACAGGACATTGGTTTGGCCACATTTGGAATGTTGTGTGTAAATCTGGTCTCCCTCCTATCGGAAAGAAGTTGTGAATCTTGAAAGTGGTCAGAAAAGATTGACAAGAATGCTACCAGTGTTGCGTTTTTTTTAAGCAATGGGGTGAGGCTGAACAGGCTGGGGTTGTTTTCCCTGGAATGTCGGAGGCTGAGGGGTGACCTTATAGAAGTTTATAAAACCATTGAGCGCCACGGATAGGGTGAAAAGACTAGGCGTTTTCCCTGGGGTGGGGGAGTCCAGAACTAGAGGGCATAGTTTTAGGGTGAGAGGGGGAAGATTATGAGGCAACTTTTTCACACAGAGGGTGGTGCATGTATGGAATGAGCTGCCAGAGGAAGTGGTGCAGGTTGGTACAGTTACAACATTTAAAGGACATTTGGATGGGTGTATGAATAGGAAGGGTTTGGAGGAATCTGGGCCGAGGGCTGGCAAATGGGTCTAGATTAGTTTCATACATCTGGTCGATATGGGCGAGTTGGACCGAAGGGTCTGTTTCCGTGCTGTCCATCTCTATGATTCTGAGACTCTATGAAATGCAGGAAAGCTGAGACACAAATTCACAGACATTAACTGGGTAACAGTCACACCCACACTCAGAGACACACACCTACAGACAGTACTGGGTAGCAGTCACACCCACACTCAGGGACACACACTTACAGACAGTACTGGGTAGCAGTCACACCCACACTCAGGGACACACACCTACAGACAGTACTGGGTAGCAGTCACACCCACACTCAGGGACACACACCTACAGACAGTACTGGGTAGCAGTCACACCCACACTCAGAGACATACACCTACAGACAGTACTGGGTAGCAGTCACACCCACACTCAGGGACACACACCTACAGACAGTACTGGGTAGCAGTCACACCCACAGTCAGGGACACACACCTAACACAGTCATGTATGATGGAAGATTCTGACTCATCCTCTTTCTGAGCTGAGTTGTCACTCAGTTCAGCTTTGAGATGTCACTGTGGGGAACAGGCTAGCGTGGGAGAAATGAATGTAATGACGGAAGCCTCCAGTGTCTGTGATTGGCCTCAGCTCATTTGAAATGTGACTCAGCAGCAGCAAAGTGGGCATAGTGCGATCCCACCAGCTGGGTCTGGACCAACAGAATGAAGAGGAAATGTGTCAGATTGGAATGATTGGGCCCCAGCAGATTTCAGTTTCTGTTCTGTTTCGAATCTTGTCAACTTGACAGATTCCAGATCGAAGGGATCTCTTGAAAATGATTGAAGATTGGTTCAAATCCTGTCTTTAGCTGATTGCCATCCAAGCAGCCAACCATGACAACCATTTGCTGAAACGTAGCCAATCAACTGGAGGCTGGAGCAGTCTATATACAAAACACTCAGAGACAGAAACTGAATCTTCTTCATCTTTATTCCCTTTTCCAGATTGATATTGACAGAAAACAGACTGCAATTAACAGCCCAGACAGAGGAAGCTACACAAATTCACAGCCACAATGGAGCTTGAGGAAAACACTTCTGGAGATTTTCTCAAAAAAAAGAGAATCCTGTCCTTTTAAACAGTGACAGAACCTTAAATTGGAACTGACGGCTGAGCAGGGAGGAGATCTGGTTTACTGAAGCAGAGACTTCTGAGGTTCACATTGATTTTGTACAGCTGACAGTCTTGAGTATCGAGGAGTTTTACTTGACATCACAAGTCAATGCTGTCCCCAACAAACACTCCCAGAACAGGGGTAGTACGGGGTTAGATACAAATTAAATCTCCTTTACACTGTCCCAATGACCTGCCTTAACCGCTGAACCTCGGAAGTGTCTCTGAGCCAGTCCTGAGAAGGAAGAGAGTTGAGATTCAGTGCTGACAATGACCTTTGTCCTGCCAGTTCAGCCCTGTTCTATTTAAAGTTGTGTCTCCTCTGTGGACTGTCTCAAACACTCTACACACATTCTGATCTCCTGATGCTCTTGCTGAGGGGATTGGAGAGGGTCACGTGGGTAAGGGCACAGGAGAAGCGAGCGTTGGACTCCCAGTCAGACCCAGAGAGGGTCAGCAGGTTGCTGACACTGTAGGTGCTGTCCGAAGCTCGCAGGTAGTTGCTGGTCTGAACCCCGTCCGAAATGACTGCACCGTCCTTCTTCCACTGCACCTCCAGCTCATCGGGATAGAAGTGATTGGCAAGGCACACCAGGGTGGCAGTGCCCTTGGCATCGACCTGCTCCGGGGAGGGGGGCAGCAGGGTCAGCTTTGGCTGAGAGTTGTCACGGCCTGAAAGACAAGAGAAACAGTTTTAATCTCTGCCATTCAAAGGGATTTCAACTCTCTGAACATGAACAGGCAAAACAATCCATTTTGAATATTTGTATCCAACACCTATAAACCCCATAAAAGAACAGGTATTTTTCAAATTGCTTCTTGGGATGTGGGTGTCACTGGCCATTACTGTCCATCCATAATTGCCCCTGAGAAGGTGTTGGTGAAAGAGAAGGGACAGTTTTGGACCATCGTTTATGGAATAAGTGTGGGCAGCTGGAAGGGCTATCAATGGGGGAGCATTTCAGTGACAGTGATCAGAACTCAGTGAGATTGAGAGGAGGGATGGAAATGGAGAACCATGGAGCAATTGTAAAAGTTTTCATTTGGGAACAAACCATTTTACTAAACTGGGCACTGACTTGGTAAAGCCTGGCTGAAAGCCAAAATGCAAGGGTGAAATTAACCAGGACCTGAGGAAGGAAAGAGCTGACTGGATGAAATGTGTCCAAATGAAGTCAGGGAAATCCCAGTGATGTTTATAATCACAGAAAGAACAAGAAGAGAATGAAGGAATGTATGAGGCCCATTCGAGAGCAGGAAGGGAACTTGTGCGGAGGTGGAAGATGGAGCAATGGTTCCTCAAGAAAACCTTCCATCTATTTTCACAAAAGAGAGGGACAAAGCAGAAACTGTAGTTCAGGAGGAAGCCTGTGCAATATTGGAATGGCATCTTTCACATCTGAAAGACTCCCAGTTCATCCAAAGAAAAGAAAGATTCATGCTGTTCCCAAGACATTTGCAGACAGTGTGAGACTTGTTTGAAATGTGGTCACTGTTATAATGTAGGAAATGTGGAAGCCAGATTGTACACAACAAGATCTCACAAGCAACAATGAACCAAGGAACATTTTCAGTGATGTTTGTTCAGGGATAAATATCAGTCTGAATATGATTCAAAGAGAAAATATCTGGGACAGTTGGATGGAAAATGAGAAAATGGATGGCAAAGAAGAATGTCGGATTACTGGTTAGTGATGGAATTGATTGTGACCAGAAAATAAAAGGAAAAGATAGAATATTGTGAATGTCATATTGTAAGAAGGAAACATAAAAGTGCAGGGAAGCTCAACAAAAGAACAAGCGTAAAAGCTTTGTCTTTTAACACACGAACCATTTGGAATAAAGTAGACAAAGTGGTACCACACAATCCCAGATAAATAAGGAAGATAGGGGCTCATGAGAATTTATGAAAGCATCCAGACCATGTAACAGGATGGAGAGTATGGAAAAGATCAGGAATTAAACTTGATGCCGAGCAGGGTGGAATGGTGTATCAGTGGTTAGCACTGCTGTTTCACAGCTCCGGAGACACAGACTCAATTCCAACTGACTGTCTGTGTGGAGTTTACACATTCTCCCCGTGTCTACTTGAGTTTCCTCCCATTGTCACAAAGATGTGTCGGTTAGGAGGATTATCTATGGGAATTGTAGGGTGGATCGGATACTTTTTGGGGGGTCAGACTGGGCTGAATGGCCTGCTTCAACACTGTAGGGTTTCTATGATTTCTGACAGAGATAACTATGAGAAGGAGGCAGTCACTGCATGACTGAGGGGGTTGTACTTCGATGCATCGAGTATATGAAACAAGGTAAATGACTCTGTAGTGCAGGTACATGGCTGCAAGGGGATCAGGGCTGGGAACTAAATATCCAAGGATGCACATCCTATTCAAAGGAAATGCCAGGGGATAAAGGGTCAAGTGTGAAGGAGGAACTGAAGATAATCCTTATAAGTTGGGATGTGGTATTGTGGAGACTGACGGTATCAAAATTTGTCATTCCCCAGGGTCTGATGCTCTGCAACTCAGAGTCCTTAAGAAAGTGGGTGTAGAAATTGTGGACACATTAATGAACATTTTCCAGCATTCTGAAGACTCTGTCAGAGTTCCAATGGACTGGACAGTATCCAATATAACTCCACTTTTTAATAAAAGGAGGGAGAGTGAAAATGAGGAATTATATATGAGGAAAACGCTGGAGTCAGTTATTAAAGATACAATAACTGAGCATTTGGAAAGCAGTGACAGGATCGGTCCAAGTCAGCATGGATTTACTAAAGGGAAATCAGGCCTGACACATCTTCTGGAAGGTTTTGAGGATGTGATCAGTGGAGAATGGTCAAGGTTGAATCATGGACAATAAAAACAAAAATTGATGAAAACATTCAGCAGGTCTGGCAGCTGCTGTGGAGAGCAAGCGAAGTTAGCATTTTGGATTGAGTGACCCTCCCTCAGGACTCAGTGGATGTTGTGTTCAGGACTTTCAAAAGACTTTTGACAAGGTCCCATACAAGAGATTAGTGAGTTACATAAAACCTCATGGTATTGGAGGTAATGTATTGACATGGAGAGAGAACTCATTGGCAGATAGAAAGCAGAGAGTTGGAATAAATGGGTCCCTTTCAGAGTGGCAGGCAGTGATGAGTGGGATACCGCAGGGTTCAGTGCGGCGACCCCAGCTGTTCACAATATACATAAATGATTTGGACAAAGGAATTGAATGCAATCCCTACAAACTTGCAGATGACACTCAGCTGGGTGGCAATGTGTGCTGTCAGTAGGATGCTAGGAGGCTGCAGGGTGACTTGGACAGGCTGGCTGAGTGGATAAATACTTGGCAAATGCAATATAATTTGGGTAAATGTGAGATTATCCACTTTGGTGGTAAAACAGGAAGTCAGATTATTAATGAATGGTGGAAGTTTAGGAAAAGGTGAGGTGCAATGAGAGCTGGGTGTCATGGTGGAACAGTCACTGAAAGTGGGCATGCAGGTGCAGCAGGCAGTGAGGAAAGCTAATGGCATGTCGGCCTTCACAGTGAGAGAATATGTGTGTTGGAGTAAGGATGTCTTGCAGATTTATACAGGGCTTTGGTGAGGCTTCACTTTGAGTATTGTGTACACTTTTTGTCTCCGAGTCTGAGGAGTCCGAGTTGTTTCTATTGAGTGAGTCCAGCGAAGGTTCACCAGACTGATTCCTGGGATGGCAGGACTGACATATCAGGAAAGACAGCATCAACTGGGCTTGTCCTCACTGGAATTTAGACGAATGAGGGGAATCTCACGGAAACATATAAAATCCTGATGGTATTTTACAGGCTTGATGCTGGAAGAATGTTGCCAATATTAGGGAAATCCAAAACTCAGGGTCAAAGATCATGAATAAGGGGTCAGTTATTCAGATGTTGTGAACTTGTGGAATTCTCTACCACAGAAAGCTGCTGGGGCCAGTTTGTTCGATATATTCCAGGGGGACCGTGTCCTTGAGTCTGAAGGGATTTATGGGTATAGGGGGAGAGTGGGAATGGGATACTGAGATTGCATCATCAGCCATGATCATACTGAATGGTGGTGCAGGCTCAAAGGACTGAATGGCCGATTCCTGCAGCAATTTTCTATATTTCTAAGTTTCTAATATCAGGAGATGGGGGTGTGGGGGAGCAGGTTTACTCTGTTCATAAGAAATGAAATTAAATTGACAGCAAGAAGAAATATAGAGTTTCACTGCATCGAGTCTGTGTAAGTCAACTTAAGAAACCACAAAGGAACAAAGAGCCTGATGGGAGTTATGTACAGGCCTCCTCACAGTCGTCGGGATGTGGGTAAGAAAATAAATCAGGAGATAGAAAAGGAAGTGAGAAAGGCATTATTGCAATAGACATGGGGACTGCAAAATGGGCGGCACGGTGGCACAGTGGTTAGCACTGCTGCCTCACAGTGCCAGAGACCCGGGTTCAATTCCCGCCTCAGGCGACTGACTGTGTGGAGTTTGCATGTTCTCCCCGTGTCTGCGTGGGTTTCCTCCGGGTGCTCCGGTTTCCTCCCACAGTCCAAAGATGTGCAGGTCAGGTGAATTGGCCATGCTAAATTGCCCGTAGTGTTAGGTAAGGGTTAAATGTAGGGGTATGGGTGGGTTGCGCTTCGGCGGGTCGGTGTGGACTTGTTGGGCCGAAGGGCCTGTTTCCACACTGTAAGTAATCTAATAAGGTTGGGAATGGATCTCAAGGACAGGCAATGCATGGAACGTCTGCGAGAGGCTTTTTTTGGAACAGTTTTTGATAGACCCACTAGGAAACAGGTAATTCTGGATTTGGTGATGTTTCATGAGGCAGCCGTCATTGGGGAGCTGAAGGTGAGTGAACCCTGAGGGGGCAGTGACCATAATGTGATAGAATTCACCCTGCAGTTCGTGAGGGAGAAGCTGGAATTCATTGTAATATGAGGAGTTAATGAGCAAGTTAGACAAAGGAGAGCCAATGGACATGATCGATTTGGATTTCCAGAAGACCTTTGACAAGTTGCCACACAAGAAGCTGCTAAATAACATAAGAGCCCGTGGGGTTTGGGGCCCGATACTGACATGGATAGAGAGTGGAAATAAATGGATCTTTTGCAGGATGGCAGCAGGTGCCTCGTGCAGTTCAGCAGGGGGCAGTGTTGGGACCTCAGCTATTCATGTAACTATTAATTATATATTAATGATCGGGAAAAGGAACTGAGGGCATTGTTCCTAAATTTGCTGATAACACAAAGATGACGGGAGGGACAGGCAGAGTTGAGGAAGTAGTGAGGCTCTAGAAGGACTTGGAAAGGCTCAGAGAGTGGGCGAAGAAGTGGCAGATGGAATACAGTGTGGGAAACTATGAGGTTCTGCCCTTAGGTTGGAAGAATAGAAGCTTAAACTGTTTTCTAAACGGGGAAATTTGGAATTCTGAAGCATCAAGGTACTCAGAAGTCCTCTTTCAGATTACTCTGAAGGTTATCATGTCGGTTCAGTTGGCAAATAGGAAGACAAGTGAAATGTTTTCATTCATTTGAACTGAGTTAGAATACAAGCAGATGTGTCCTGCTGAGGCTGTATGAGACTCTGTTCCGACTGCATTTGGAATATTGTGAACAGTTTTTGGACCTGTATCTAAGGAGGGATGCGCTTGTATTGGGCGAGATCCAGAGCAGGTTTATAAGAATGACCCTGGGGGTGACAGCCTGGTCTGATGAGGAGCGGTTGAGTACTCTGGATGTGTACTTGATGGAGTTCAGAAGGACATGTGGGATCACATTGAAACTTACAGAATACTGAGAGGCCTGGATAGAGTGGACATGGAGAAGATGTTTCCACTCGTAAGAGAAACTCGGACCAGTGGGCAGATCCACAGAGTTAAGGGATAACTCATGAGGACTGAGATGAGGCGGAATTTATTCTGTGAGAAGGTGGTTAATCTATGGACCTCATTGCTGTGGAGGTGAAGTCATTGAGTGTACTTAGGACAGACATTGATTGGTTCTTGATTGGAAAGGTGATCAAACATAATGGAAGAATGGTTGTGAGAAATACATCAGCCATAAGCAAATGGCACAGCAGACTTAATGAGGCGAATGGCCTAATTCTGCTTCAATATCATAAGGCCTTGTGGTCTTTTGAAGAGACTCTGCCAAAACCTGGAACACTGAAAGTACTGGATTGTGAGCCCTGCTGGAGCTGTTTGTCATCAGAACTTTGCCAAGAGATAACCAAAGAGTGGAGATAGCGCAGATCCTATTCCTTGTGGGGACTTCAGAATGCTTCCCAGCTCCTGGAATACCATGAGAGCAGGAATTGTAGTCAGTGACAGCAGTTGGAGCTCCGGGTTTCGGAGCTTGAGCAGCAGCTGGTGTCAGTGCGGAGAGTCCGTGAGGCTGAGAGTTCCGTGGAGAGCACGTTTCTAGATGTGGCCACTCTGCAGCTTCAGAGTATGCAGGGAGAGAGGGAATGGGGGAGCAGCAAACAGTCCAAAAGAACCAGGCAGCTAGTACAGGAATCCCCTCAGAGTGTGCCACTGTCCAGCTGGGATTCAGTTCAGAATCCTGATGGGAGTGATGGTTCAGCTGGGGAATGTAGCCAGAGCCAAGTCCCTGGTACCGTGGGGGGCTCAGCTGTACAGGGGAGCAGAAGGAAGACTGGAAGAGTGATAGTGAGAGGTGATTCGACAGCGTGTGCAATTGATAGGTGTTTCTGCAGCTGCAGATGGGAATCCAGGATGGTCTGTTGTCTCCCTGGTGCCAGGGTCAAGGATGTCACTGAGCAGCTGCAGAGCACTCAGAGGGGACAGGGGGAACAGGCAGCAGTTGTGGTCCACATTGGTCCCAGTGACAGAGGGAGACAAGGGATATGGTCCTGCAGTCAGAATTTTGGCAGGAAATTTGTAGCAGGAGCTCAAAAACAGAAATCTCTGGATTTCTCCAAGTGTCCCACACAAGTGAGAACAGGAACAGGAGGATAACACAGGTGTATGTGATGCTGGAAAAGTGGTACAGGAGGGAGGGCTTTAGATTCTTGTGACTTTGGGAATGACTCTCGGAGAGATATGACCTCTATAGACCAAATGGGCTGCTCCTGAACAGAGCAGGAACTGAGCTCCTTGCTGGTGTTGTTGGAGAGGGTTTAAACTGACATGGAAGGGCTGTGGGAAGCAGGCGCGAATATCCAAGGAACACAGAATCCTGGAAGAGTTAGATCACCAGAGTAAGGAATCGTAACCTATTCGGCAGGGTCAAAGTGAGGAAGAGAGGCATCATTTCTAAGCCCCGCTGACTGTGCATGTATGGGACTGCACGGAGTGTGGGGAATAAGATTGGGGAGTTACAGACACAGATTGCCAAGTGGAAATCTGAAGTTGGTGCTGTAACAGATGAGGCTCAAATAAGGACAGGACTGGGTGTTAAATATTCCTGGATACAAGATGTTCAGGAAAGATAGGAAAGGGTGGAAAGGGTGAGAGGTGTGGGATTGGTTAAGGAGATCGGTGCAGAGCTGGAGAAAGAGGATGTCCCAGAGGGCTCAAGGACAGAAGCGATTTGGTTTGAGATAAGGAGCAAAAAAGGTGCAATCAGCTTCGTCAGTGCAGTCGATAGGTCACCAACTAGTGGGAAGGAAGTAGAGTGACAAATCTGCAAGGAATTCATAGCAAACATTAGGGGGACTTTAATTATAAGAATATCGACTGGGATAGGAGCAGTATGAAGGGCAAAGTGGGTCCAGAGTTGTGAGAGTGTGCTCAGGTGAATTTTCTCCAGCGGTGTGTTCCCATTCTAATGAGAAACAAAGCTCTGCCAGACCTGGATCTTGGGAATGAGGAGGCCCAGGTAGATTAAGTGTCAGTGAGAGGACATTTAGGGAAGAGGGACCATTGTATCACAAGGTTTAGGGTGACAGTCGAAAAGGACAAAGGACAATCCAGAGTAAAGTCATGACCATGGATCGTATCCCATGGAGCACCTCCAAATGTTTTACAATTAGAAATTTTACTTTCTTTTTAACCAGAATATGAATGAGTCACAAAACAAATATTTTGCATCAATATTTACCATTGATAAAGGTAGTGAATGAAGGAAATTCAGAAAATAAATGTTGATGTCTTGAATAGAGTCCACATTACAGAAGAAGAGGTGCAGTGACCTGTTCTTTAAACTGATAGAGAAATCCCCAGGACCTGATCAGGTCCATCCCAGTACTTTGTGTGAAGCTTGGGAAGAGACAGTGACACCCCTTGGTGAGATATTTATATCATCAACAGAAACGGGTGATGTACTGGAAGACTGGAGCATGGCTCATGTTGTGCTGTTAGTTAAGACGGTCTACAAGGAATACCCAGGGAATTATAGACAGGTGAGACTGATATCAGTGGGGAATAAGTTGTTGGAGGGGATTTTGAAAGACAGGATTTACATGCATTTGGAAAGACAAGGATTTATTAAGGATAGTCCACAAGGCTTTGTAAGTGGGAAATCGAATCTCACAAATTTGATTGAGTTTTTTTAACACATGACCAAGAAGATAGCTGAGGGCAGAGTGGTAGACATTGTCTACAATGACTTTAGCAAGGCCTTTGACATGTTCCCGCATGGACAACTGGTTAGTAAGGTTAGATTAAATGGGATCCAGGGAGGGCAAGCTAACTTATACAAAATTGGCTTAATGGTTGGAGTCAGAGAATGGTGTTAGAAGGTTATTGTTCAGACTGGAAGCCGGTGACCAGCGATGTGGCAAAAGGATTGGTTCGGGGTTCATCATTGTTCGTCATTTATAGAAAACATTTGAATGAGCATATAGGAGGTATAGTTTGAGAGTTTGCAGATGACACCAAAATTGGCGGCATAATGGGCAGTGATGAAGGCTATTTGAGAGTACATTTACATTCCAAAGTGAGATAATAGTGAGGTGTTGCATTTTGGTACAAAAACTAGTCCAGGGCTTACACAGTTAATTATAGGGCCATAGGGAGAGTTGTCAAAGAGGGAGACCAAGGGGTGGAGGCATATCGTGCCTTGAAACTGGAGTGATATGTAGACAGGGTGATAAAGAAAGCATTTGGTACACTTGCCTTCTTTGGTCAGGGCATTGAGTAATGGAGTTGGGACATTATGTTACAGCTCTCCAAGATATTGGTCAGGCCACATTTCTGGTCACCCTGCGATTGGCAACATGTCATTAAACTGGAAAGAGTGTAATAAAGATGACAAGGATGTCATCAAGACTGGATGGTTTAAGTTATTAAGAGTGGCTTCTTAGGCCTGAGCTTTTTTCCTTGGAAGGTCAGATCATGATGGGCATAGATAAGGTCAAACTCTTTTCCTCAAGGTAGGAGAGTCCAAAACGAGAGTGCAGAAGTTTAAAGCAAGAGGGGAAAGATTCAAAAGTGACCTGAGGTGCATCTCTTTCACATAAGGATGGTGCGTGCATTGAATGAGCTGCCTGAGGACATCAGAGAGGTGAGTCTGATTACAACATTTAAAAGATAATTGAACAGATACATGGAGAGGAAAGGTTTGGGGGGAAATGATCCAAATGCAGGCAAAAGGGACCAAGGGGAATCGATAAGGTGAATCGTTCATGAAGGCTGTGCTTATTTTGCAGATGAGGTAAAAACATTCCTGTGGAAAATTCAGGGATGAGGACAGTCAGTTAAGAAAATATATTGGAGAAGTTTGGATAGTCTTCCTTGGAGAAGAGAAGGCTGAGAGGACATTTGTTTGAGGAATGTAACATCAGGAGGGTTCTGGACAGAGTAAACAGGGAAAAAAATGTTCCCACACATGAAATGATTGACAGCAAGAGGCCACAGATTGAAAGTAATTCGTAAAAGAATCAAAAGTGAGATGAGGAAGAAACATGTTCAGCTAGTGAGTGGTTAAGGTGTGGAATGCACTGCCTGAGAGTGGGGTGGAGGCAGCTTCAATTGAAACATTCCAAAGGAAATGAGACTGTTATTTGAAAAGGAACAATGTGCAGGGTGACAGGGAGAAGGCAGGAAAATGACACTCAGTGAATTGCTCATTTAGATACCTGGTCCAGACAGGATGGACAGAATGGCCTCCTTGTGCACTATAACAATTCTGTGATTGTGTGGTTGAGCTGAGTTAAAGCTGGGGGAGGTGGGAGCTCGGTGTCTCACTGTGCTGCTGCTGCTGCTGCTGCTGCTGCTGAGGTCAGTGAGATCAGAGACTGGGACAGGGAGCCAGAGCTCACATCAAACTCTGCCCGTGTCGGTCACACTGAGACTGACAGGAGGCTACTCACTGATTTCACTCCATGCTGCAGGAATGGGACAACAGGCTGCAAATGGACAGAGCTCCTCCACACGGTGAGTAAAACTGACTGACTTATAGCTTGCTGCTTAAAGGGAGCAATGGAATTTAGGAAATACAGCTGGACACCCTGTTGGACACAGTGCTCCTCAATCAACCATTTCATTCACTGCAGCTCCCCACTAATACCTTCAACAATTCAGCATTTGTGTTTTAGTCAACATTTCAGTATTGAACGGTTTAATAACGGATGATTGAGGTTTACTTACTCAGTCTGAGCTTGGTTCCTTTACCGAATGTAACCCACAGTGAGAGCTCCCAGAGCAGAGGCTGCACAAAAACGTCTGCTCTCTGCTTCCCTCCATCACTCTCACCCTCTCCCTGTCCCTCTCTGTCTATCGCTCACTCTCATCCTCTCCTTGCCCCTTTCTGTCTTTCACTGACTCTCACCTTCTCTCTGCCTCTCTCTGTCACTCATGTCTTTCTCTCGCTCTGTGTTTCTCATTCTGTCTCTCTCTCTCTCTCTCTCTCTCTCTATCTCTATCCGCTCCCCACCCCAGCCCGCACCCCTCTCTCTCTCTTGCTCTCTCTTATGTGGCCATGGAGTATAAAGGGGAACCTTGAGGCCTTCAGTGAGTAGTGGACACCACAGGGACTGGAGTGTGTAGTGGACGGTGACAGTCCCAGCATGGGGTAATTTGCTCAGTTTTATTTCGATCTGACTGTCGGATATGTCAGTTCAGTGGCGGGACTGTGTGTCCATTATTATAAATTTAATATAACTGTGGGATGTGTCAGTACAGGATTTGGGACTGTGTGTCCAGAGATATCTATATTAGATATAGCAGTCGGAAGTGTCAGTACAGGAAGTGGGACTATGTGTATTGAGGTTTTTGTACAGCTGTGTATCACTGTGTAAGGACTGTACTCGGACTGACAGTAATAGTCAGCGACATCCTCATTCTGAACGTTGCTGATTGTCAGGGTGAAATGTGTGCTGGATACTTGTGTCCCTGTGAATCTGCTGGAGACTCCTGTGAATCGAGTTGTTGCATCGTAGATCAGGAGAGAGGGTTTCTGCCCTTCTCGCTGCTGGTGCCAGGAAACATCACTACTGGCACTCTGACTGGATTTACAGGTGAGTGTTGCGGTCTGGCCCAGTCCCACTGACAGCACCGGGGGAGACTGAGTCATGATGATGTCCCCACTGATACCTGAGGGGTCAGAGAGAAACACAGTGAAGTCAGAACTGTCACAGAAAGAGCCTGTCAAATGAGAGATTGTTGGAGACACTGAGCATTCCTCTGGTTTCAGCATTTTCCCTTCAATCACAAGTCAGTGGAATTGGAGTGAAATGGAGAGCAGCTAAAGATTCAAGGTGGAAGGAGAGAGATTTGTACCTGCGATACAGAATGCCAGGGGCCAGATCAGCTGGATGTGTGAAATCATGGTGTGTGCTCCTGTCCCTGCGCCTGGCTCCTGATAAACTCTCCCTTCACTGGGCTATGCTTTATAAAGCTGCAGCCTGTGAGAGTCTGACTGGGTGTTCCTCAGTATGTAAATGGCATCAGGCAGAGAGAGCCACGTCAGCCCCTCACACTTCCTCTTCTCTCTCTCTCTCATCCTTCCTTTTCATACTTTCTTCCTCCCTTTTCCTATTTTCCTATTTATACCTTTCACTGTCACTATATTCCTGTCATTTATTGACTACCTCCTCTTTTCTATTTCCATTTCCGTCTCTGTCCTCTCCCAATTATATAATCCTGTATATCTTTCCCTTTTTCCATGTATGGTTGACACTCTGTCTATCTCCCTTTCCTTCTGTGTTGGTTGGTCTCTCTCTCTCTCTCTCTCTCTCTCGCTTATTATCCATTCCTCTCCTTCACTTATCTTTCTACCTGTTTCCTCATAATTCTTTCCTTGTCTCCTCAATCTCTCATAACCTCATTCAGTCTTTGTCTGTCTCCCTCCCTCCAGTCACTCTGTAATTGATCTCTCTAGCAGGCATTATTCCAGGATATTGGAACTCTGAGTCCTGGAGCAAGAACTAAATGCCTCGCCCTCTTTCACTCAATTTCACAATGTACACATGCTCTCACTCTCTCTCTCTCTCTCTCTCTCTCTCTCTCTCTCTCTCACTCACTATGTGTGTCTACTGTCCTTCTCTCAATCAGAAGCTCAATGACATGAGCAGCAGTTAACAAGACTGTACTGGTCATCCATGATCTAACAACACTAATCCCAACTTGGCATTGAGGGGGAGATCAGCCATGATCATGTTGAATGGCAGAGCAGTCTCACAGGGCCAATCCCGAACCCTAACCCTAACGCTGACACTGATACTACCCCAACTCCATGTTTCTACCTTTCTATGTCTGTGTTATCTTCAACCTCTGCCCTTGGGTATTGATCCCTCTACACATTGAAAAATTGCCTTCCTGTCCACTCTATCTCTACCCCTCATAATCTTATCACCCTTTATCCGGTTCCCTCTCAACCTTCACTGCTCCAAGAGAAACAATCCCAGCCTTTCCAATCATTCCTCATAGCTCAGACCCTCCAGGCCAGGCAGCATCCTGGGAAATCTGCTCTGCACACTCTCGAGTACAGTCATATCCCTCCCATAATGTGGTGACCAGAACCTGTTAGTCTGCCTGTCTGTCTCTCTCACTAGATTCCCTTTACTCCAGTCTCACATCTACTCTGTCACTTTCTCTGTCTCAGTCACACTATCTCAGACCCTGTCTTTCTCTCTCTTTTCTTCAACCACGCTATCTTTGCCTCCCTTTACCTTTCTCTGTCCCTGCACTCAGCTTAAACTGCCTCAAACTCTCTCTCTCTTTGTCACACCCTGTCCTTCTATCTCTATCTCTCTGACTGTGTTTCTCTCTCTCTTACTCCCTGCCTCACTCTTTCCCAGGTGACAATAGATAAATCTCCCTCTGCTCTGCCCTACTAATGGATTTTAACCCTTGACCCCAGACACATATCTTCTCCTGGACTAAGGCCAAATTTCTCACATTGACCATGGTTTGGTGTCTCTGAAGAACATGGACACATTCTTGCCAAATGAAGGGCAGTTCTGTGCTGTTGGCCTATTCTCACTGGGGACTGGATTGGACATAAACCTCATTTCATGAAGGCCCAGCAGAGAGAGGAGATCCTCAGGCCATCAGTGTGAGCTGGAGGGACGGGGCAGGCTCTGACCCACTTACCCATCCTTTCCATCCACATCATGTTCCAATTCCTTCCTCTCTCCTTTCTGTTCCATGGTCAGGCTCTGGATCAGGGTGTTTTGCTGGGATGAGGCCTGGACCATCACACAGTTACAACAGAAAGGAACTGAACCCCACACCTACCAAGATGTCCATCTCCCACTGTGACCCTCCAATACAGACCAGTAAACATGGAAGTCATTCCCACTGGACAATGAATAGAGACCATTAAACATGGGCCTCTTTGCCACTGCACTCTCTCATGGAGACTTGCAATTATGGGCCTTCTTCCCACTGAATACTGCAGCAGAGACGAGTTAAACACGGACTTTATTCCTGTTGGACCTTCTAGTATAAACCAGGAAAGAAAGGCCAAGATTTCATTGAACTCTCCAGTACAGACCAGTAAATATGGACCAGTTTCAAATAATGACTAGCAAACCACGAGCTATGGAACGTTGGAATGAGGAGCAAGAATAAGTAATTCAGCCCTTCAAGCACGTTTGCCATTTAACATAATCATGGCTGATCTTATCCTCATCTCCATTTTCCAGACTGCTCCCTATTGCCCTCTATCCTGCTTTTCATCAGAAAGGTATCTGTTTCTTTCTTGAATCTGTTGATTGATTCTGCTTTCACTGCACTCTGGGGGTAGTGACTTCCACAGATTCTGAACCCTCTGAGAGAAATAGGAAGAATGGAACAGAATCCCTAAAGTACAGAAACAGGTCATTCAGCCCAACAAGTTGACAACGACCCTTGAAAGAGCATTCCACCCAGACCTGTTCTCCCTCCCCTTTCCCTGTGACCCTACATTTGCCATGACTAATGAACCGAACCTACACATCCCTAGACACTATGGGTAATTTAGCATGGCCAATCCTCCTAGGTTGTACATCTTTAGACTATGGGAGGAAACCGGAGCCCCCAAGTGAAAGCCATGCAGACAGGGGGAGAATGTGCAAACTCTGTACATTTGCCTGACGGGGGGGGGGGGGGGGGGGATCAAACTGGGGTCCCTCGCAATGTGAGGCAGCAGTACTCACCGCTGTGCCACCTGTAGTTTCACCTCATCCCACTCTATATCTATGGCCTATTGTTCAAGACTGGCTCATAAGTGGGAACATCTGTTCCATCTCTGCCTTATCAATCCCCTTGAGCATTTTATGTACCTCTCTCAGAACCCCCCATCATGTGACTGAATTCCAGTCAGTACAAGCCCAAGCTATTCAGCCATTCCTGTACGACAGCCCTTTCATCCCGGGAATCAGTCTAGTGAACATCTTCTGACCTGCATCCAGTGCCACCATACCCTTCATCAAGTAAGGAGACCAAAACTGGACACAATGCTTCAGATGTGGTCTCACCAATACCTCACAGAATTGTAACAATATTTCTTTATTTCTGTAATCCAGTCAATAAATACCAAGATTCCAATTGCTGCAAGCAATGCCAACATTCCAATTCCATGGGACTCAGTTTCCAGTGAAACTCCAACAGAGATCAGGAAACATGGGCCTCCTTCCATCAGGACTCTCCAATAGACACCAATAAACCTGGACATTATTTCTACTGGACGATGAAATAGAGATCAGTAAACATGGGCCTACCTCCCACTGGAACGTCCAATGGACATCAATAGGCCTGGGCCTCTTTCCCACTGGACCCTCCAGTATCGGAGACTCAAACCCCACATCCTCTCCATCACATTGGTCTCTTATTTCAATCTCCACAACATTGTTTGGCACTGTGTTACATCATCCCCTTGACCACAGAAATCCTTATTCCTGCTCATCCCACCTCCAAACTCCATGATTCCGATGTCCTTTCCCAGCTTACTCCATGTGTGTTGCATAAATTCCAAATAGTCTGAAATGGAGTGGCCCCTTCTCTACCTCACACGTAGGAGGAGATGGACAGATTTTATATTAGTAATGAGTTGAAGCATTCTGGAAAGTGAATGTGGTCAGAACTGATCAAACTGATGATGGCTCCTGTAGTTGAATATCCTGCTGGCAAGCTGAACCTTTTACACAGAGAATGTGGATGTATGTATAGTAGGGATATATTGTAGGGCTCCATGGAACTATCCCCCAGTAACAAGTGTCCCGCAGGAGGGGAGAGAGAATGTTCAAGGTCCTGAGCTCCATTTCCCAGCCCAGGCAGTTTATCTCCCAGTGAATGAATGAGATGCCAATTTGCGGCCCAGGTTATTGAACAATCTCTGCGGTGGGCCCATGTCTACAAGAGGCAACTGGAGATTGAGCTGAAAAGGAAAGAAATGCTGGGTTATGGAGAGAGAGGGGCAATAGGATTAATTGGATCACTCACAGACATGAGTGATGAATGGCTTCCTCCTGTGCTAGGTCGAGCAGATTTAGGACTGAATTGAGAAGGAACTTCTTCACCCAGAGGGTTGTGAATCGATGGAAATTGCCTGCCCAGCGAAGTGATTGAGGTTTCCTCAGTAAATGTGTTTGAAGCTAAGACCGATATTTTTTGAACATTAAAGGAATTAAGGGTTATGGTGGGTGGGTGGGTTGGGGGAGCTGAGGCCATGAAAAGATCACCCATGGTCTTATTGAATGGTGGAGCGTGCTCAAGGGGGCACACGGCCTACTCCTGCCCCTCATTCTTATGTTCTTCCAGGTTCCAGGGAGTGGAGATGGCTCACAGTTTTCTCCTGTCTTAGTAACACACATCCAGCTGCTCCGAGCTCCTTCTTTCACTTCCTCTATTGGTGAAGTTTCAACCTTGCGCTCTGACAGTCTTTGCAGTTATTTTTTATACTGGGGCTTTCTGCTGTGGTCAGAATCTCTAATAATAAGTGTCCAATCAGTGACAATCACAGCAGCTAAGAGCAGTCAGGACTGAGGAGCCAGGCTCAATGAGAAACATATTGGGAAGATCAAAGCCATCCTCTTCAGATCTCGGTACAAACTCCATCCCTCTCCCTGAGCACTGTATGCGGCTCAACCAGACTCTTTACAAAAACAGAACAGTTCTGAAAAAGGTTCACTTGACCCAAAATGTTAACTCTGCTTTCTCTCCACAGATGTTGCTAGACCTGCTGAACCTTTCCAGTAATTACTGTTTCTGTTTCTCATTTACAACAACCACAGCTTTTTCAGCTTTTATTTAGTATCAGACTCCTTGCGATCTTGCCCTCATCTTTGAGGCTGATCTGAACCCCAAATCCTCCACGTCACAGAGATCGTTCACTGAAAATCTCTTTGCACTGGGACTCCAAATGTGATCAATTCAATGTTGTCCTGTGCCACATCATAGTCACTGCCCTCTATCCTTAATAAATCCTTGTCTTTCAAAATGCATGTAAATCCTGTCTTTCAAAATCCCCTCCAACAACTTATTCCCCTCTTCAGCTCATTCCAAACTCTGCTGCCCGTATCCAAACTCTCACCAAATCCCATCCCCATCTCCCACTGTCCTCACTGAGCTACATTGGCTCCCAGTCCAACAACATCTTGAGTTACAAATTCTCATCCTTGTTCTCAAACCCTCCCTATCCTCCACCCTCCTTATCTAAGTAACCACTTCCTAGCTGTCTCATTCAGTATAGTTATCAATCTTAGATATATAGGTCTCTAATCCTTTGTGCACATCTTTGAGAGATATTGTGAAATGCTGAGGTCCCAGCACAGATCCCTGGGAAACCACTATTTGCATCTTGCTCATTGGAGAGCACACACATTATCCCTCCTTTCTGTCTCCTAGCTCCAAACTAATTCCTAAAACAAGGAAAATGTGTTTTCTCAATCAATATGTTTCCATGTTGATGAATAGTCTCTCAAACAGTGAAGCTAGGAGCAGGAGTAGCCCTTGGAGCTTGTTCCGCCATTCAATATGATCATGGCTGATCATCCAATACAATCACATGTTTCACTTGCTCTCCATAACCTTTCATTCCTTTCGTCCTGAGAACTATATCATGCCCTTTCTGGAAAATATTCAGTGGTTTGGGCTCAACTGCTTTCAGTGACAGAAACTTCCACAGGCTTCCCACTCACTGGATGAAAACCTTTCTTTCCATCTCAGCCCGAAATGGCCTTTCCCGTATCCTTAAATTGTAGTCCTTGGTTCTGGGGTCCCCAGGCATCAGGAACACCCCGCCTTGACCTGTTAGGATTTTCAAGTTTTCAATGTGATTTCCCCTCAATCTTCTGACCTCCAGTGAATATAATCCTAACTGATCCAGTCTCTCATCAGATCTAAGTGCTGTTATCCCAGGAATCATTCTGGTAAACCATCACTGCCCTCCCTCCACAGCCAGACCATCCTTCCTCAGATAAGGAAACCAAAACTGCACACAATACAATCATAAAATCACACAGTACAGAAGAGGGCTTTCAGCCCATAAACTGGGTACCAGCCAAACTACACGAAACCTACACCGGTCCCACTTTCCAACATGAGGCCCATAGGTTTAACTGTTATGAAATTTTAAGTTAACATCCAAGTACTTTTTAAAGGTTGTGAGATTTGCCACCTCACCTGCCATCCCAGGCAGTGCAAACCAGACCCCCCACTACCCTCTGAGTGAAAACCTGCTCTTCAAATGCCCTCTAAAGATCCTGTCTTTCACAGTGAATGTGTGCCAACTCAAAGTAAGCGGAACAGCTACTCTCTATCCACACTGTCAATTCTCCTCATGACCGTATACACCTCTATCAGGTCCCCTTCCACCTTCTCTGCTTCAAAGAAAACAACCTGAGCTTATCCAGCCTCTCTTCATTGTTGAAATGCTCCATCCCAAACAACATCCTGGCGACTATCCTCTGCACCCCCTCCAGTACAATCCTATCCTTCCGAACGTGTGGTGACCAGAACTGCACACAGTACTCCAGCTGTGGCCTAAACAAAGTTCCGTACAGATCTAACATATCTTCCCTGCTCTTCCCATCTATACTGGAAATGATAAAGGCAAGTATTCCATATACCTTCATAAATACCTTATTCACCTGTTACATCTTCCAAAGTTCATTACCTCACATTTATCAGGGGTATGTTCCATCTGACTCTGATCTGCCCATCTGACCAATCCAGTTAGATCCTCCTGTAACCTAAGACCTTCTTCATCACTGTCAACCATCTGCCAAACCTCGTGTCATCTACAAACTCAGTCATCATCCACTCACCCCCACCCCTCACCTCTCACATTCTCATCTTCATTATTTCAATACATCCTGAACAATAAGGGACCCAGCCCTGATCCCTGTGGATCCCACTGCACACTGGACCCAGTCACACAAATGACGTTTTGCTTCCACCCACTGTCTCCTGTCATTGAACCAGTTTTGGTTTGAATATTTCAGGTGTAGTCTCACTAAGCCCCCATACAATTATAGCAAGACATCTCTGATCCTGTACTCAAATCCTCTCACGATATAGGTCACATATCGTTTACCTTCTTCACTGCCTGCTGCACCTGCATGCTACCCACCCTATCAATGCAATCCCCTGACCTGGGAATAGGGTACAAATACATCTTTGTGACTCCATTCATTTTCCTATAATGTGCACAGGATCGAATTGAAACATTTGGTTTCAGAACCAACACTACAAGAGAACCCCAATTACTCTTACAGTTCAATCAGTGTACCCTGTCTAGTTTGTGATCAGTAATTCGCTGATTTTTAGATGGTTAGAATCATCCCTAGATCCCTGGTTCTGCCACTGGATTTATTTTAAAATGTCAAATGAAGAAGGCATTCGATGGGTGTTTCAGGGCAAAGGAATCTCTACGTTTACTCAATACAAAAGATAGATATAATACAAGAACAAATGCAAATGTAATAAACAGTGAAATTAACCCTGTCATTTGTACAGAGAACAATAATTAAATACACTATCAAATTAAACACAGGTTAAAACCTATTAGAAACGAGAATCGAAAAGTGTGGCGCTGGAAAAGCACAGCAGGTCAGACAGCATCTGATGGACAGGACAATCGACGTCTCAGGCAAATGCTCTTCATCAGGAAGGTTGGGGGAGGTGCAAGGGGGCTGAGAGATAAATAGGAGGGTGGGAAAGAGATGGGGGCAAGTAGCTGGGAAGGTCGTAGATAGATGCAGGTGGGGGGGAGGTGATGTTGGTATTTCAGAAAGGATGGTGGAGCAGATAGGTGGGATGGATGATGGGCAGATAGGAAAGTTCAAGATGGTAGTGTCCAGTTGGAGGATTGGATATTCGTTTTGGGGGGTGGGGAGGAGGGGAGATAACGAAACTGGTGAAATCAACATTGACGCCATGTGGTTGGGGGGTCCCAAGCTGGAAAATGAGGCATTCTTCTTCCCGACATGGTGGCTCAGTGGTTCGTACTGCTGCCTCATAGCACCAGGGTCCCAGGTTCGATTCCAGCCTTAGGTGACTGTCTGTGTGGAGTTTGCACATTCTCCCTGTGTCTGCTTCGGTTTCCTCCGGGTGCTCCAGTTTCCTCCCACAATCCACAGATTTGCAGGTCAGGTGAATAGGCCATTCTAAATTGCCTGCAGTGTTAGGTAAATGAGTCAGTGGGAAATGCTCCTGGGTGGGTTACTCTTCAGAGGGTTGGTGTGGACTTGTTGGGTCGAAGGAATGTTTCCACCTTATAGAGAATCTAATCTAATCCAATCCAAAAGCTCAGGTGAATTGGCTATGCTAAATTGCTCATAGTGTGATGTGCATTCGTCAGGAGTAAATTTGTGGTAGGGGAATGAGTCTGGCTGGGGTACCCTTTGGAGGGTTGGTGTGGACATGTTGGGCCAAAGGGCCGGTTTCCATACTGTAGGGAGTCTGATCTAATCCAATCAGACTTCGCGTGCTTGGAGTTGGCAGTGGAGAAGGCCCAGGACTTGTACGTCCATGGCAGAGTTGGAGGGGAATTTGACGTGGCTGGCCACAGGATGGTGGGGTTGTTTGGTGCAGGTGTCCCAGAAATGTTCCAGAAGTTCGTTCTTCCCAATATTCCTGATGAAGGGTGTCTGTCCAAAATGTCGACTCTCCTGCTCCTCAGATGCTGTCTGACCTGCTGTGCTTTTCCAGCGCCTCACTTTCCGACTCTGATCTCCAGCATCTGCAGTCCTCACTTTTAACTATTCGAAGCAAAACAGTTTGAATCACACAAACTTTAATCAGGCTTCCTACCCTTGGGTTCCCAATGCCCTGTCACCAGCCACCCTGCGAGCTCAGAGGGAAACTTTGGGGTCTCAGGATTTTCAGCTCAGCACCAAGAAAAATAAAGGTTTAAAATGTGTCCTGTTGATGAGGTTCTCACTGTCGATTCTCTTGGCTCAGGACAGATCTGTGAGAAAGTGAGGACTGCGGATGCTGGAGATCAGGGTTGAAAGTGTTGTGCTGGAAAAGCAAAGCAAGTCAGGCAGCATCCAAGGAGCAGGAGAATCAACGTTTCGGGCATAAGCCCTTCATCAAGAATAAGACCTGGGCTGGGGGCAGAGAGATAAATGGAATGGGGGTAAGACTGGGGCGAAGGAATCTGGGAATGTGTTCGAAACAGGCCTGTCTCTGGAAGCTCTTGTTCAGATCGCGTTTGGTTGGTGTTTCTGCTCTCGGGTGTCCTTTGTTGCGATGATGCTCTTGGTTTGGTTCCTGGATGCAGCTTCTCTGTTCGGCCTCTGTGATTCTTGGTTCTGAAGCTGCTTGTTGGGCTTGCTGAAGCTGTTCCTGCAGAAACTTGTTGTTGAAAAGGCTCACCCTCAGATTAGGGCTGTCTGTAACACAGACTGTGTGCCCCGTTATCTCCCCTCAGATTGGTGTTGTCCAATGTGTATCTGTTGTTCCCTTTGGGGTCAGTTGGCTTCCTGACAGTTAAGAGTGTTTGTGAATGTATCTTGATTGATGTTGACGGCCCAATATCCCTGTGAATGAATATTGATTGTGCTGAATGTCCAGTATCTGTACAGGTTCCAAAGTGTCTGTGTTAGTAGGCTGAGGTGTAAAAGTGAGGTTCAGTCTGGAGAATGAGTTCTGGTTGGTTTATCTTTAAGGGTTGAGATGTGAACTGGAATTCCAGGCAGAACAATGGTTCCAGGCAGCCATCTCCGTGTCTCTGTGTTTTCCCAGAGCTCAGCCCAGCTGCATCTTTATTTTTAAAAGGTTTTTAAAAATGCAGGGTTTTAGATGATTGGGATATTTGCTCAATTCCAACATGGGAGAACTCCAATTACTCTGACAAATAAATTAATTGATTCTCAAATAAGCATTGAGCTTCCTTTGTTACTTTGGCCAGTTTCTCTGGGTGTAACCAAAATGGGTTTTGTTTTATTGGGTCTGAATTATCTACCTCCACATCATGTTCAATTAATGTTACCCATCCAAGTGTATCTTTTCAAGACCATGTATCAGTGCAGAATGTGGCCTTTCAGCCCATCAAGTCCACTCTGCCATTCTATCTGATTTGATTTGTTTGTCAACCCCATTCTCCTGCCTTCTCTGTTACCCTTGATTGGTTTACCAATCAAGAACCTATCTATCTGTCTTAATTACACTCCACAGCACTCTGCAGCAATGATCAATCCACAGATTAACCAATCTCTGGATGAAGAATCTCCTCCTCATCTCACTTCCAAAGGATGGCCCCTTCTGAGGCTGTGCCCTCAGATCCCAGTCTCTCTGCCAAGTAGAAACATCTTCTCCATGTCTACTCTATCCAGGCCTCTCAGTATACTGTATGTTTCACTGAGATTCCCCCTTATCCTTCGAAACTCCATCGAGTACAGACCGAATACAGGCCTCAACCACTCCTCACACAAACTTCTTTGTATTCTCTGAGCAATCTCATTCTGTCCCCCTGTTGATCTTTCTCCAGATACAAAAATAGTGTCTGAATTCTGTAATATCTCTGAGTTTGTTCACCTCACAGAAGGAAGTTCACTTTGGGAATTGACCAATTCTCTTTGGCTCTCACACTTTTTCTCATCCCCTTTCTGCTTACACTCAGTGCTGGACACACCTCTACACAACTGAATGGTTCCTCAAAAACTGGGAGAGGAATTAAGGATGCTGCTTTCATCATGTGTGGAGGTTTACCTACAACTTGACAATTTTTAAAAATGTATTCATTTTTTGCAATGTGAGCATCGCTGGCTGGCCAGCATTTATTGCTCATCCCTAGTTGTCCTTGAGAAGGCTTTTGGTGAGCTGCCTTCTTGAACTGCTGCAGTACACCTGCTGTGGGTTGACCGACAATACCATTAGGGAGGGAATTCCAGGATCTGGAGCCAGCAACAGTGAAGGGGCACAATACATTTCAAGTCAAGATGGCTTGGAAGGGAACTTGAAGGTAATGATGTTCTCATATATCTGGTGCCCTTGTCCTACTAGATGGAACTGGTTGAGTTTGGAAGGTGCTGTCTGAGGATCTTTGGTGAATTTCTGCAGTGCATCTTGTAGATAGTGCACACTGCTGCTGCTGAATGTCGTTGGTAAAGGGAATGGTTACATGTGGATGCAGTGCCTATCAAGAAGCTGCTTTGCCCTGGATGGTGTTCATCTTCTTGAGTGTTGCTGGGGGCTTCACCCATCCAGGCAAGTGAGGAGTATTCCATCACATTCCTGACTTGTGCCTTGTAGATTGTGGCCAGGCTTTCAGGAGACAAGAGGTGAGGTACTTGCTGCAGTATTCTTAGCCTCTGACCTGCTTTTGTAGCCACTGTGTTTATTTGGTGAGTTTCAGCTGGCTATCAACTCCCAGGATGTTGATAGTGGGGGACACGTTGATGGTAACACCACTGAATATCAAGGGACACTGGTTAGATTGTCTCTTATTGGTGACAGTCAGAGTTTAGCATTTGTATGACATGAAAGTTACTTATCACTTGTCAGCCCATGCCTGGATATTATCCCGATTTTATTGCATTTGAACATGGACTGCTCCAATCTCTGAGGAGTTGGAAATGGTGCTGAATATCGTGCAATCATCAGTGAACATCACCCCTTCTGACCTTGTGGAGGGAAGGTCATTGATGAAGCAGCTGAAGGTAGTTGGGCGAAGGAGACTACCCTGAGGAGCTCCTCCAGAGATGTCCTGGGGCTGAGATGACTGACCTCTAACAACCATGACCATCTTCCTATGTGTCAGGTATGGCTCTACATACCAAAGAGTTTGCCAATGATATCCAGTTTTTTTAGGACCCCGAACCGTTTGTTGACATCATGTGGAGTGAATCAAACTGGCTGAAGACTTTTATCTGTAATGCTGGAGACCACTGGAGGAGGCCAAGATGGATCATCCACTTGGCACCTCTGGTTGAAGATTGCTGCGAAAGCTTCAGCTTTATCTTTTGCACTGCTGTGCTGGGCTCTTCCATCATTGAGGATGGGGATATTTGTGGAGACTCATCCTCCAGTGAGATGTTTAACCATCCAACACCACTCATGACAAGAAATTTCAGGACTGCAGAACTTAGACCTGATCCCTTGGTTGTGGAATTATTTAATTCTGTCTATCATTTGCTGCTTATGCTGTTTGGTATGCAAGGAGTCTTCTTTAGTGACTTCGCCAGGTTAAAACCTCATCTTAATGCATGCCTCGTGCTGTTCCTGGCATGCCCTCCTGAATTCTCTCTTGTTGATCCCCTTGTTTGATGGTAATGGTTGAGTGGGGGATACGCCGGGCCATTATGTTTGAGATTGTGCTGAAGCAGAATTCTGCTGCTGTTGATGGCCCACAGTGCCTCATGGATGCCCAGTCATGAGTTGTGAGATCGGTTGTAAGTCTGTCCCAGTTAGCGTGGTGATAGTGTCACACAACATGATGGATGCTATTCTCAGTGGAAGGCAAGAGTTGGCCTTCAAAAAGACTGTGCGACGCTCACTCTGACTGACACTGTATAGGACAGATGCATCAGCAGCTGGCGGATTGGGAAGGATGAGGTCAAGTATGACACATTTTCTAAAACTGCACCACATATTTCAAAAATTTTTGCTCAGTAAAACACTTGATTCTGGATGCCTGTGTTTTCCAAATCCCCATGGTCCTGTCATGGAAATCTGATGTACTCTCCACAATATCTTCCTATGATAGCTGAGTGGGACCACTAGCCAATGTCTAACTGACCATTCTTTATCTGGGTGTCTATGAGGGTGGGTCTCCACCTCCTCATCAGCGCTCCATTCTGAAGGTAATAACACTCTGAAACCCCTCCAGCCTCGACCTCAGTATGAGCTGACTGTGCTCATTTATTTCCCTCAGGATCTGCTTTTTGGATCTGCTGTAATTAGGGACATCATACCAAACACTCCATCTGGATTATCTTCACCCTTTCGTAAAGTTTCAGCGATCCTTTCGCTTGCTGTGGTGTCACATCAACCCTTATTGATGGATTTGGTTTAACCCTGGCCCTGGTTACCTCACACAAAGGAGAGAGACCAGGAACCTGTTCCTGTCATTGTTCAGTTTCTTGGACCTCCTTTGGGCATTCTGTAATTATCGGGGAAGCTACTGCCTTTAGTCCTGACAAATCATTCCCCAGAAGGAAATCAACTCCCTCAACAGGGAATGTTTTCCCTTCTCCGACAATCCCAGGCAACATCCTGCTGAATCTCCTCTCCACCCTCTCCAGTCCAATCACAACCTTCTGACAGTGTCATGACCAGCACGATACACAGTATTTCAGATATGACCTAATCAATGCTCTATAAAGTAACAACGAGACTTCCTTGCTGCTATATTCTACACCCTAGCTAACGATGGGAAGCATCCCATATGCCTCCTTCACCATCCTGCCTAGCCGTGCTGATACCTTCCGGGATTGATGGACTTGTACACCAAGGTCCCTTTGTTCCTCACTACTCCTAAGGCATTAAAACAGAAGAACTAGGAGCAGGAGTAGGTATTCCTTTCCTGTTCAAAAGAAATCTTAGCTTTGAAAACGTTTACTGAAGTAGCATTGACTACTTCATCGGACAAAGAATTCCAGAGACTTATGACCCTCTGGGTGAAGAAGTTCCTTCTCAATTTGGTCCTAAAACAGCTCTCCCTAATTTTGAGGCTCTGCCCTCTTGTTTTAGTTTCACCTACCTGTGGAAACGTCCTATGTCTTATCTATTCTCTTCATAATTTTATATGTTTCTATAAGATCCACCACCCCCTCGTTCTTCTCAGCTCCAATGAATGTACCCCAATCTATTCAGTTTCTCCTCTCACAGGTCAACCCTCTCGACCACTGAATCAACCTAGTGAACCTTCTCTGCACCCCATTGTGTGCCAGTACATCCTTTCTCAAGTAAGGAGACCAAAACTGCACGCAGTACTCCAGGTGTAGCCTCACCAGCACCCTGTACAGCTGCAACATAACCTCCATGCTTTTTAACTCAATCCCTTTTGCAATGAAGGACAAAATTCCATTTGCCTTCCTGATTCCTTGTTGTACCTGCAGATCAGCCCTCTGTGATCCATGCACAAGGACACCCAAGGCATATACCTTTCATTGTGTATATCCCTCCCTTATTAGACCTCCCAAATTGGATCACATCACACTTATCAGTATTAAATTCCATCTGCCATTGATCTGCACAATTTAACAGCTGATCAATATCAGACTGTAGCCTGAGACCCGGTAATCCAAGATGGCAGCAGAGTAGGACTCTTCAGACCAAGTTCACCTGCTCCATCTGTTTCCTTTTCTTGTTTTTCTTCCATCTTTTTTCTTTTCTTTTGTGTTTTTCTTTTGTCCTTCTTTCATCTTTTCTCTCCCAGCCACAGACTCGCAGCCTCAGACACCTGGTCTCCGACCAATGCAGACCCAGTGATACGGCCTCTCAGCTTTGTGTGGCAGTGACCTGGCCTGGCAGGGAGACCTCCCAGCGCAGAAAGGCACACTCTCGGTCTGACATGGTGGCCTCTCAGTTTAATGTGGTGGCCTCTCAGCCCAGCATGCTGGACTGTCAGCCCAGTGTGATGGACTCTCAGCCTATCATGGCGATCTCTCAGTGGCCCAGTGTGGTTGTCTCTCAGCCCACAGGGTGATCTTTTGCTGTATTTGGTGGTCTCTCAGCCCAGCACGGTCTCAGCATGGACTTCCGGTCTCAGGGTAACAACTCGGAGTATGATCCCATGGTAGCAAAGTGTTTAGGAAAGACTAATGATTGAACTTTTAGATTTGTTACTTTATTGTCTTCTTCAAACTAATCTGTAATGGGTATCTTTTAACTTTATTCTTTCTTTGTATCTTGTTCTTAAGATTCTGTACCTAGGTCCTTGTACGTAAGATGGCACCTTGTGAGGCAACATTACATACTTTTCACTGCAATCCTATACTTTTGTACTTGAGTACTTGTGACAATAAAATAAAAATCAAATCAATATCAACAACACCACCAATTTATGTGGCATCTGAAAGCTTTCTAATTATACAATCGCACTCAATTTGTTAATGTACATTTCAAACAGAAAGGGTCCCAGCTCCAATCCCTGTCCCACACCACTGGTCACAAGCTTCCAATCACAAAGACAACCCTCCACCATCACTCTTTGACTCATATTTGGAAGCCAATTTTTGATCAAATTTGCAAACTTGCCTTGGATCCCATGGAACAGCCTTCCATGTGGGGCCTTTGTTGACACAATCAATAGTGGCATCCCTACCTCTCCAAGTATTGCTTAATCCTGTACTTCAGGATTTTTTCTAATAATTGCCCTCACACTGACATCAGACTAACTGGTCTGTAAATGCCTGGACTATCCCTGCTGCCCCTCTTGAACAAAGGAACCACATTGACAATCCTCCAGTCTGGCACTTCACCTGTGGCCAGCGAAGTATTAATCAAGGAAAAGGCAATCAAACTTTAAAGGCAATGAAATGAGAAATACAGTTAAGTTAAACCGAAAGATGTGATAGAGAAATGGACCCCTTCTCCCTGTTATTTGAGGACTGGAAAGAAATAATGTTAGATTAGAAAGGATTTTAATTTGCCATGAGTTTTGAAATCTTTTGAATGTGTGTTTCCTGTCGGTCTGTTTCATCTTCATTTCTTCTGTCGAAGGCGGTATTATTATTCCATCGAAATCATTGTGTGCTTCTGCTCCACAGATGCTGCAGACCAACTGCATTTCTTCAGCAGTTTATGGGTTTGTTTCAGTCTGAGATCTGTGTTGTCCAAAATTACCAGCAGTTGGGATAGGAATAGTTGGCTAGCATTATGATTGTCACTCTAATTAGAAATTGGCACTTCGTATTTGATGAATCCAACAAACCCTTCCACTGTTTTCACATCTGTCAGTCACCACATCACTGCCACCGCTCCTACCTTTGCAGAATCCAGACAAATCCTTTTGGTCTCATTATGTGACTCATGTCCTTAACTTGGGCATCTTTAATTGCAAACTTTCTTGTTCAGCTTAATGACTCTTTCCTTCTTGTTCAGCTCCAGACAAGCTACGCCCAGCAGGCCACTAGATGATGTTTGTGGTCAGCAATGCTTTGTATCTAGAATAGCCCACTTTCTCCCCATATCCTCCTCACTCACACTCTCAACTGATTCCCCGGTCATTGCGGCAGGTTGCCGTGTTTGAGGAGAAATTGACTCGAAATTGAATCGACTGTTGATATTTCATGTGGATATTCAATTAAACAATAAGTATGTTTACATTGAAATTAATACATTAGAAATGTATGATAATTGGACAGACTAATGTCTTAAACTTTCTGGCAATTGAGGGATATAACTTTTGCCGGTTTGTCAAGAGTGCTAGTTCATAAGATGCAGGTTACAACTAAATTTGCTGCACATCTTTTATAATGGACTCCAGTATTTCTTGTACTACTGATGTCAAGCTAACCGGTCTCTGTCTCCCTTCTTAAATAGTGGGGTTATGTTAGCCACACTCCAATCCATAGGAACTCATCCAGCGTCTAGAATGCTGATTTTTTTAAAGCATTCTTGGGTGAGGAGCTCAGGCTGCCAAAGATATTTCATGGCTCCACTTTGCCCTCCTATTTGTTTAAGCACCTCCCCACACTTTCTCTCCTCCTGAAGGGCCTCCCTTGTTTTTGATGCTCTGTCACTGACAAAGGTTTCCTTCTTTTCCTTTCCCAAACTATCCATATTCCTTGACATCCAGGATCCCAGGAGTTGCTGCCCTTGCCTTTCTTTCTGAGCTGCCCTAAATTCTCACTGTCTCACATTAAAAAGCTTCCCACTTTCCAAATGTAGACTGACCTGCAAGTAGCTGCTCCCAGTCTATATTTGCCAGATCCTGTCTCATGACATTGAAATTGGCCTTGCCTCACTTTAGACACTTACCTTTCTGCACTACCCTTATTCCTTTCCATAATAACTATGAAACTTATGGACGTATGTTCAATATCTGCAAAATGCTCACCCACTGGCTCTTCAACTATATGACTGGTTTCATTACCCAGGATTGAGTCCAGCACTGCCCATGTTTAGAAGGACTATCTACACACTGGCAAAAAAAGCTCTCCTGGATGGACTTTAAACATTCCACCATTCACACAAAGGCAATGCCAGTTCTTATTAGAGAAGTTGAAACTCCCTACTATCATAACCCTATTCCTCTCACACCTCTCTGTATTTGCTAACATATCTACTCCTCTGTCTCCATCTGATTATTGGGTGGTCTTTAGTGCAATCCCAGCAAAGTGATTGTTCTTTTTGTATTTTTAGCTTCACCCAGATGGCCTCGTTTGAAATGCCTTCCAAGGAATGCTCCTTAAATCCAGCAGTGATGGTCTCCTTTATCAATAATGCAATACACCCACCTCTCCTGCATTCCCTCTATCCCACCTGAGACTTCTCTAACCTGGAATGTTGAGCTGCCAGTCCTATCTTTGTTCAATAATGTCTCGGCATTTGCAGCAATATGATATTCCCACGTGCTGGTCAATGCTCTTAGTTCAACCACCTTACTCATCAAACTCCTTACACTAAAATAGATACAGTTCAGGTTTCTGGTCCTCCTGTATTCCTGATCCTGTCCTAGTGGTTACCCAGTGGTTTTCTGTGTTGCCCTTATTCTCCCATGAGGAGAAACATCCAGCATTTCCCCTGTCCAGCCCCTTAAGAATTCTATACATTTCAATAAGATTCCCTCTCATTCTTCTAAACTCCAGGGATCAGTTTCCAAACCTGTTTGACCTTTGCCCATAAGACAATCGCTCTATACCAGGAATCAATCAAGGGAACGATCTCAGAACTACATCCAATGCAGTTCCTGTCCTTTCTTCAATAAGGAGCCTGGTACTGGACACCATACTCCAGATGTGCTCTCACTAAGCCCCTAACCCTAACCCCTATACAGCTGCAGTAAAATGTCACTGCTTTTAGATTGCATTCCCTTTACAATGAGCACCAACACTCCATCTGCCACCGGATTCACTTGCTGTAGCTGCGTACTAACTTTGTGATTCTTGTCCCCCACATTACACTCCATCTGCCCAATATTTCTCAAAAGCCCAGCTGTATCTAATATTCAACAGGATGGACCCCTTCACTGGGAAATAGTTGTTTGTGACTAGAATAATGACACATCACTGAGAATCACATTAATAACTGTTTTATTGATGCTTTTATTTCCTACCCACCATATCACAGCCCTGAATAATCTTATACCCCTCAATGAGGTTCTTTCTCAACCTTCACTGCTCCATGCAAAACAACCTCAACCTTTCCAATCTTTCCTCATAACTGACTCTCTATTGCAGGCAGCATCCTGGTAAATCTCTGCACCCTCTCAAGTGCAATCACATCCTTCCCAGAATGTGGTGACCAGGACCTATCCACCTCTCTCTCTCTCGATCGCACTTTTTGACTCACATCTGCCACTTCTATCTCTCTACCTCGATCTCTCTCTCCCACTTTTAATCTCTTTCGTATTCTCTCTCTCTCTCTCTCTTCTCTCTCTCTCTCTCTCTCTCTCTCTCTCTCTCTCTCTCTCTCATAGCCACTCTCACCAACCCACTCACGGTTCCACACTCCATCAGTTAATCTCTATTTCTCCATCTCTCTCTTTCTCCGTCACTAGCTCCATCACTCGCTTCAATTGAAAGACTGCAAATGTTATCTGTCCCTCTCTATTCCTCCCTCTGTCTGTCTGCATCCCTCTTTGCATCCCAATCTCCAGTCTCACTCCCTCCCTCTCTGTTATTCTGTCACTAAACATACTCATGTCTCTCTCTCCCTCTCACACTCAACCTGACCCTCTCTCTCCCGATTCTCTTCACTCTTGGTATCACACCCATCCTGCCTCTTTCTCTCTCTCCATCCCTTTCAATCACATCTTGTTTATCTCTCTCTGTCTCTCTGTCTCTCTGTCTCTCTCTCTCTCTCTCCATCAACCACACCATTTCTACCTCCCTCTACCTCTCTCGGTCCCCTCACATATCTCACACTCTCTCAGATGCTCCTCCCTCTACCCCTCAATTGCACACACACTCTCCCTCTAAATCTCTCTCTGTCTCGCTTCTCTCCCTTTCTCAGTGTCCCAGGTGATGACAGTTGAATGCAGAAAAAATCTCCCTCTGCTCTGCCCCAATAATAGATGTTAACCATTGACCCCAGAAGCATGTTTTTTTTTTCCTGGAGTAAGGCCCCATTTCCCACAGTGACCAAGATTTAGCCTCTCTCAGGAAGATGGACAGATTCTTGTCAAATGAAGGGCAGTTCTGTGCTGTTGGCCTATTCTTACTGGGGACTGGTTTGGACACAAAGCTCATTCCATGAAGGCCAAGCAGAGAGAGAGATCCTCACACCATCAGTGTGAGCTGGAGGGACGGGGCAGGACCGGTTCTGACCCAGTGACCCTTCCTGTCCATTCACGACATGTTCCAATCCCTTCCCCTCTCCTTCCCATTCCATGATCAGTCACTGAGTCAAGGTGTTTCACTGGGATGATGTTCAGAGCATCACAGTTCCAACAGAAGGGAACAGACCACAAACCAACCATGGCATCCAGGATGTAAGGGACACTCCAAAAAAGTCCAACAAACATGGAATTCAGTTCACGGGGCTGCCCAATGGAGAGACATGGACCCCCTTCCCACTGAAACTCCCAATTGAGACCAGTAAACATGGGCCTCCTAATCACTGGACTTTCCAATGGAGATGAGTGGATGGCTGAGTTTTTGAAGAAGTAAGCAAGAAGGTAGATAAAGGTAGAGCAGTACAATCTGTCTACACGGACTTTAGCAAGGCCTGAGACAAGGTTCCCCCCGCCATGGCAGACTGCTCAGTAAGATTATATCACATAGGATCCAGGGAGAGCGAGCCAATTGGATATAAAATTGGCCTGATGATAGGAGGCAGAGGCTGGTGAGAGAGGGTTGTTCTTCAGACTAGAGGCTTGTGACCAGCTGTCTGCCACAAAAATTGATCCTGGATCCACTGTTGTTCATCATTTATATGAACAGTGTGGATGAGGAAATAGCAGGAATGGTCAGTAAGTTTGTGGCTGACATTAAAATTGTTGGCACCTTCAACAGGAACGAAGGTTATCCAAGAGGCAATGTCATCTTGATCAACTGGGCCAGTGGGTCAACAAATCCAGATGGAGTTTAATTTCGACAAATGGAAGGAGATACCTTTAAGTAAGACAAACTTGGGCAGGAATTACACAATTAATGGTAGAGCCATGGGGAGTGTTGTTGAACAGACAGACTGACGGGTACAGGTACATAGTTCCTTGGAAGTGATATCACAGGTAGACAGGTTGGTGAAGAAGGTATTTGGCACGTTCACCTTCACTGGTCAAAGCAGAGAGTACAGGAGCTGGGACATCATGTTACAGCTGTACAAGGCATTGGGAAGGCCACATTTGGACACTGTGCACATTTCTGCTCACCCTGCTATAGGTAGGAAGTTATTACACTGGTTTGGATAAAATAAAGATTAACAGGGATATAACCAAGATTGGAGGGTTTGCATTTTCAGGCGAGAATGGATAGGCCGAGATGTTCTTCCAGGGAATGCAGAATATTGAGGGGTGACCAGAGAGAGGTTTATGGAATTGTGAGGGTCATTGATAAGATGAATAGTCAAAGACTTTTCACCAGGGTAGGAGAGTCCAGTACGAGAAGGAAGAGATTTCAGTTGAGAGGGGAAAGAATTAGAAGGGACCTGAGAGGCAACCTTTTCACACAGAGGATGGTGTGTATGTGCAATGAGCTGCCAGAGGAAGTGGTAGAGGTGAGTACAATTACTACATTTCCAGGATATTTTTACAGGAACATGGATTGGAAGGATTTGGAGAGATTTGGGCCAAACACAGGCAAATGGGACTAGTTCAGGTTTGGAAACTTGGTCGACATGGATGAGTAGACCTGAAGGGCCTGATGCCATGCTCTAAACCTCCATAACTCTATGATGATGTCTACATGGTCCATCTTCCCATAGGACCAGTAAACGTGGACCTCCTTCCCACTGGAACCTCCAATAGGCACCAATAAACATGGACCTCCTTCCCACTGGATGCTTCAAAAGAGACCAGTAAACATGGGCCTCCTTCCCTCGGGACTGTCCAGTACCTGAGCTGCAAACCCCACATACTCTCCATCACGTCGGTCTCTTATTTCAGTCTTAATGACATTGTCCGTCTCTGCACTACCTCAGCCCCTTGACCACAGAAACCCTAATTCCTGTTTGTCCCGCCTTCTAACTATGATTCCAATGCCCTCTCCCAGCTTCCTGAAGCCAAATTCCATAAACGCCAGCTTGTCTGATATGGCGTGGTCTCTTCCCTGTCTTTCCATGTGTTGTTCCAGAATGACCCCTGACCTCACTGCCAGCCAATTGCCTCCATGGGTTTTCTCCTCCCTCACTCTGTGCCCTGCTGCAGACTCACATTCACTCCCTCCCCCTTCCATCTTCTCTCGCTGGTCTTCTGCCCATTGCTGCTTCCTCCATCGCACCATTGACAGCAGAACCTTCAGACCCCTAGAGCATGCTCTCTGACCTCGTGCCCTTCATCCCTCCCCCTCTCAATTGTTTTGCTATTGAATATACTGGTGAGTGCCATGACGTTTGGTTCACTGTTCCCTTGCCATTGATTTGCTGATGTAGTCCAGTAAATCTAGTCTGGCCTGTTCCCTGAGTTGGTTCAAGAACGTTTTCCTTGAGAAAACAATCTTCAGTAAACTGGGTTGTCTGTTTCTCCCAGTCTTTGTGTAAAGATGAGACTAAGTGTGTGTAAGCTCTTATACAGCACAGAAAGAGGTCACTGGGCCTATTGTGACTGTCAGTCAAATGAGTCCAATGAGTCCCATTTACCCAGCCCTTCCTGTATAACCCTGCAATTGTTTCCTTTTCAGCTATTTCTCCAAAGGCCCATTTGAAAGTTGCTGTTGAATCGACTTCCACTCACCTTGCAGACAGTCACCATGAACTCGCTGGATACAAATGTTCCTATCTTCTCTCTTGTCCTTCAGACCCTTTTTGAAATGTGTGCCCTCTGGTGACTGACCCTCCTGCCTGGACAAACAATTTGTCCTGTATTTACTGAATCCAAACTCTCGAATTGCGAACCCCTCACTGAGTGAGAACTATTTCCAGCACAGGGGGAGAACATTCAGCCTGTCAGGGAAATGCTATCATTTCATGAAGCAATCCAGTCAGTCCCACCCCCTCCCCTACTCGACCCCCAGGGCCTTTCAGGTTTATTTCCATCAAGAGCCCATCCAATCTGTCATTGTACTCACTGAGTGTCTTCACCTGCCTCACCTGAATGGGCACTAATTTCCACGTCATTACCAATTGTTCCTAAAAACAAAGTTCTTCCTGAGATTTCGTATCTCTTGCCGAACAAAATGTACGGTAATCTCAATGTGAAGATGGGATTTTGTCTCCACACGGACTGTGCGGTGGTCACTCTTACTGATACTGTCATGGACAGATACACCAGCAGCAGGCAGATTGGTGAGGGTGATAGTGAGTATGTTTTTCCCTCTAGTTAGTTCCCTCACCACCCGCCCCAGGTCCAGTCTAGCAGCTGAATCAGGTGGAACGTGACCACCTTGCTCAGTCGTGATGCTTCTGAGCAGCTTTTGATGATGGACTTTGAAGTCCCTTACTCAGGGTATATCCCGCATCCTTCCCACCCTCAGTGCTCCCTCCAAGTGTTATTCAACATGGAGGAGGACTGACTGCTCAGTTGAGGTTGGAGGGGAGGGCGGTGCTATGTGGTAATCAGCAGGAGGTTTCCTTCCCCATGTTTGACCTGCTGTCATGAGGCTTCATGGATTCCATCGTTAATGGTGAGGACTCCCAGGGCAACTCCCTTCCAACTGTACACACCACTGTGTTGCCTCCCCTGCTTGGTCTATCCTGCCAGTTATAAACAGAATGAGGGAACAATTCCGTGCAGGTTTCACAGCTTGGAGACAGAGCTGCATTTGGATTCTGTTTCTGATCTCCGAGTGCAGGTGTGTGTGTTTGTGAGAGAGTGACTGACACTTTTTCCATCACTGTGCTGTTTCTGCAAAACAAATCCCAGAACCAGCCTCCTGTGCTGTCAGATTCCAGGGAGTGCAGACAGTTCACAGTTTTCTCCCGTCTCAGTAACAAACGTCCAGCTGCTCCGAACTCCTTCTTTCACTTCCTCTTTGGGTGAAGTTTCAACCTTGCGATCTGACAGTCTTTGCAGGTATTTTTTACACTGGGACTTTCTGCTGTGGTCAGAATCTCTAATAATAAGTGTCCAATCAGTGACAATCACAGCAGCTCAGAGCAGTCAGGACTGAGGAGCCAGGCTCACTGGGAAACACGTTAGGAAGATCAAAACCATTCTCTTCAAATTGTGGTATAAACTCCATCCCTCTCCCTGAGCACTGTCTGCTGTTCAATAAGACTCGTTACATACTTGGCCACCTCTATGTAAATGATCTGAGCTTCATAACACAAAGATCAGCGAATGAAAACCTCAGCCATGTCTGGGACTCCAAACATGACCATTCCAATGCTGTACTTGCACTCATCACAGTCATAGCTCTCCATAATCTTTAGCTCATCCCAAATTCTGTTGTCCATATCCCAACTTCCACCATGTCCCATTCCCCCAACCCCCTGCACCCCAAGTTTACATTGGCTCCTAGTCCAGAAACACTTCAATTTTCAAATTCTCATCCTTGTTCTCAAATCCCTCCCTGTCCTCCACCTTCCCGATCTCTGTGACCTCCTCCACGCCGCCTCACTCAGTGTGGTTAGCAATCTTGGATATATGGCTCTCTAATCCTTTATGCACATCATTGAGAAACATTGTGCACAGCTGAGCACAGATCCCTGGGGACACCACTATTCACATCTTGCTCATTCGAGGACAAACACATTATCCGTCCTCTCTGACTCCTACCTCCAAACTAATTTCTGACATAAGACAAATACTTTTCACTAATTGGTTTGATGGGAGAAAGCAGAGGTTAATAGTGGAAAGATGCTTGTCAGACTGGGCGCCTGTGTCTCGTGGAGTGCCTGAGGGCTCGGTGCTGGGCCCATTACTGTTTATAATGTGTATCAATGATTTGGATGAGAATCTGTAAGGCATGATTAGTAAGTTTGCAGAAGACATTACAAAAGGTGGTATCATGGAGATTATCAGATATTGCGGCAGGACCTTGATCCGCTGGGGAAGTGGGATGAGAAATGAAAGTTAAATTTATGTCGATTAGTGTGAGGTCTTGAATTTTAGAAAATTCAATCAAGGTCGGCGTTTCATTGTGTAGGGCTTAAGGAATGTAGTGGAACAGTGGGATCTTGCAGTTCAGGTACACGGTTCTCTGAAAGTTGAGTCACAGTTAGACAGGGCAGTGAAGAAGGCTTTTGGTGCTCTGGCCATTATCAGTCGGGGCACTGGGTACGGGAGTTGAGAAGTTATGTTGCAGTTGTACAGGACATTGGTGAGGTCAAACTTGGATTATTATGTTCAGTTTTGGTCACCTTGTTATAAGAAGGATAATATTCAACTGGAAAAAGTGCAGAAGAAATTTACAAGGATGTTGCCAAGTTTCAATGTCTGAGTTTTTGGGAGAGGTTGGACAAGCTAGGACATTTTTCTTAGAGTGTAGGAGACTGAAGTGGAATCCTTTAGAAGTGTATAAGACCATGAGAGACATGGATAGGGTGAATGCACCCAGTCTATTTCCCCGGGTTGGGGAATTGAGAGCGATAGGGCAACAGTTTAAGGTCAGAGGGGAAAGAGAAAAAGGGAAACTGAGTGGCTACATTTTTACACAGAGGGTGGTACACATATGGAGTGAGTCGAAGCGATTGAGGCGGGTGCATTAACAACATTTAAAAGGCATTTGGACAAATACATCGATAGGTAAACGTTGGAAGGATGTGGGCCAAGTGAAGGGAAATAGGGTGAGTGTGGGTGGACATTTTGGTCAGCACGGTCCAGTTTGGGCCAAAGGGCCTGTCTCTGTGCTGTAGGACTCGATGACTCTATGACTCTATAATTCCATAGGTTTCCATGTTTATGAACAGTCTCTCAAACATAGAAACAAAGGAACTAGGAGCAGGAGGAAGCCATTCATCCTTTCGAGTTGGCTCTGCTATTCAATATGACCATGGCTGATCATCCAACTTAGTCCCTTTTCCCACTTTCTCCCCGTAACCTTTCGTCCCTTTAGTCCTAAGAACAATACCTATTTCCTTCTTGAAACTATTTAATGTTTTGGTCTCAACTGCTTTCTGTGACAGAATATTCCACTAGCTTCCCACTCTCTAGCTGAAGAAAAGTCTCCTCATCTCAGTCTGAAATGGCCTTTCCCTTTTCTTTAAACTGTAATTCCTGGTACTGGATTCCCCAGTCATCAGGAACATCCTTCCTGTGTTTTTACGGTCTTGTCCTGTTTGGACATTACAGGTTTCAAAGTGATTCCTCTCAATCTTCGAACCTCCAGTGATTATAGTCCTAACCAATCCAGTTTCTCATCAGATCTAAGTGCTGTCATCCCAGGAATCAGTCTGGTAAACCTTCACTGTCCTCCCCCCACAGCCAGAACATCCTTCCTCAGATAAGGAGACCAAAACTGCACACAATACAATCATAAAATCACACAGTATCGAAGAGGCCCTTCAGATCATTAACTGTGTACCAGCCAAACTACATTAAACATACACCAGTCCAACTTTCCAACATGAGGCCCATAGTTTGAATGTCATGACATTTCAACTGCTCATCCAAGTACTTTTTAAATTTTGTGAGGCTTCCCAATTCAACTACCCTCCAAGGCTGTGCATTCCAGACCCACACCACCCTCTGGATGAAAAACATGTTGAAACCTCTTATCTTTCACATTGAATGTGAGCCAACTTGTTATTGACCCTCCCACGAAGGAGAACAGCTGCTTTCTCTCCTCCCTGTCCATTCCCCTCATAACCTTATACACCTCGATCAGGTCCGCCCTCCACCTTCTCTGCCCTGAAGAAAACAACTCAAGCTGATCCAATTTCTCTTCAACACTGAGAGATCCCTCCCACACAACATCCTGCTGATTCCCCTCTGCACCCACTCCAGTGCAATCATCTCCTTCCTACAGAGTGGTGACCTGAACTGCACACAGTATTTCAGCTGTGGCCTAACCAATGTTCTGCTTAACTGCAGCATTTCCTCCTGCTTTCATAACCAATACCTGAAATGGCAAAGGCAAGTGTCCCATATACCTTCATAACTGCTCTGTTAACCTGTCTTGCCACATTCAGGAATCATGTGACAAGTACACAAAGATCATTCTGTTCATCTGAGCTTCCTCAGTTCAAAGAACAAAGAATAAAGAAAATTACAGCATAGCAACAGGCCCCTCGGCCCTCTAAGCCTGCGCCAATCCAGATCCTCGATCTAAACCTGAGACCTATTTCCCAAGGATCTCTATCCCTTTATTCCCTGCGCATTCATGTATCTGTCCAGGTACATCTTAAATGAGGTTGTCATGTCTATCTATATCATCTCCACTGGCAACATATTCCAGGCACCCAACCACCCTCTGCATAATCAACTTTCCATGCATATCTCCCTTAAACTTTCCCCCTCTCACCTTGAACTCATAACCCTTGTTAATTTAGTCCCGCATCCCGGGGAAAAGCTTCTTGCTATCCACCCTTTCTCCACCTCTCACGGTTTTGTCGTCCTCAATCTGGCCCCCCGTCAACCTTCATCTTTCCAATGAAAATAATCCTAATCTACTCAACCTCTCTTTATAACTAATGCACTCCATACCTCAATTCTGATTAACCTCCTTTGCATACTCTCCCAAGTATCCACACTCTTCTGATAATGTGGTGACCAGGATTCGATGCAGTTTTCCAAATGTTGCTGAACCAAAGTCTGATACAATTTTAACATGACCTGCCAACTCTTGTACTCAGTACCTTGTCGATGAAGGAAAGCATGCCATCTACCATTTTAACCATTCTATTGACTTGCATTGCCACCTTCAGGGAACAATGGACCTGAACACCCAGACCTGTCTGTACATCAATTTTCACCAGGGCTTTCCATTTACTATATAGTTCACTCTGGAATTGCATTTTCCAAAATTCATCACCTAATATTTGACCAGATTGAATTCCATCTGTTTGTTTCTCTGCCCAATTCTCCAATCTATCCATGTTCTGCTGTATTCTCTGACAAACCCCTCCACTAACTGCTATTTCAACAATCTTAGTATCATCTGCAAACTTAATAATCAGTAAACCTATGCTTTCCTCCAGATCATTTGTACATGTCACAAACAAGAGTGGTCCAAGCACGAATCCCTGTGGAACACCACTGGTCACAATTCTAAATTTTGAGAAACTCCCTTCCACTATAACTCTCTGTCTCCTGTTGCCTAACCTGTTCTCTATCCATACAGCGAGAACACCCTGGATCCGATGTGACTTCAATTTTTTCATCAGTCTACCATGAGGAACCTGATCAAACACCTTACTGAAGTCCATGTATATGACATCTACAGCCCTTCCCTCATCAATCAGTTTTGTCATTTCTTCAAAGAATTTTATTGAGTTGCTGAGACATGACATTACCTGCACAAAATCATACTGCCGATCACCGATAAGTCTATTTTCTTCCAAATGTACATTTATCCTATCCCTCAGTATCTTCTCCAGCAGCTTCCCTACCACTGGTGTCAGGCTCACTGGTCGATAATTACCTGGATTATCCTGGCGACCCTTCTTAAACTAGGGGACAACATAAGAAATTCTCCAGTTCTCTGGCTCACCCGTGTTCAAGGTTGCGACAACGCCCCAGCTATTTCCTGTCTCATTTCCCTCAGTAAACTGGGATAGCTCCCATCTGGGCCTGTGGACTTGTCCACATTAATGCCTTTTTGAATACCTAAAATTTCCTCACTCCCTGTGCTGATTTGACCGAGAGTAATCAAGTATCAATCCCTAACCTCAACATTCATCATTTCCCTCTCCTTGGTGAATACCGATGTAAAGCACGCATTAAGAATCTCACCCATTTTCTCTGACTCCATGCCTAACTTTCCTCCTTTGTCCTTGAGTGGACCAACCCTTTCTCCCGTCACCACCTTGCTCCTTATATACGAATAAAAGCCTTTGGAATTTTCTTTAACCCTCTTTGGTAATGATATTTCATGACCCCTTTTAGCCCTTTTGATTTTCCATTTCAGATTGATCCTATTTTCCTGATAGTTTTCCAAAGGTTCATCTGTTTTCAGCCACCTAGACCTTATGTATGCATCCTTTTTCCACTTAGCCAGCCTCACAATTTCACATGTTATCCAGGGTTCCCTAATCTTGCCATTTCAATCCCTCATTTTCACAGGAACTTGTCTGTCCTGCACTCTAATCAACCTCTTTTTAAAAGCCTCCCACATATCAAATGTGAATTTACCTTCAGACTGCGGCTGTCAACCTACATTGCCCATCTCCTGCTCAATTTTGTGAAAGTTGGCCTTCCCCCAGTTTAGCCCTCTTCCTTTAGGACCGCTCTCGTCTTTGGCCATGAGCATTCTAAAACTTACGGAATTGTGATCACTGTTCCCAATGTAATCGCCTACTGAAATTTTAACCACCTGGCCGGGCTCATTTCCCAACACCTCGTCCAGTATGGCCCCTTCCTGAGTTGGAATATTTACATACGGCTCTATAAAACCGTCCTGGATGCTCCTTACAAAGTTTGCTCAATATAAACGTCTAACTCCCAGTGAATCCCAGTCAATATTGAGAAAGGTAAAATCTCCCATCACCACCACCCTGTTGCTCCTACATCTTTCCTTAAACTGTTTACATATTTGTACCTCTATCCCGCGCTCGCTGTTGGGAGGCCTGTAGTACAGCCTCAACATTGTTATCACATCCTTCCTATTTCTGAGCTCTGCCCAGATTGTCTCACTGCTCGAGTCCTCCATAGTGCCCTCCTTCAGTACAGCTGTGACCAGTAATGTAACTCTCTGACCAGTAATGTAACTCCTCCACCCCTTTTACCTCCCTCTCTATCCCACCTGAAGCATATATATCCTGGGATATTTAATTGCCAATCTTGCCCTTCCCTCGACCAAGTCTCAGTCATAGCAATAACATCATACTTCCAGGTACTAATCTAACCTCTAAATTCCTCTGCCTTACCTACTACACTTCTTGCATTCAAACAAATGCACCTCAGACCTTTGCGTTCCTCATCTGCTCCCTGTCTATTCTTCCTCTTAATCACACTGACTTCATCATCTAGTTCCTTACAGGCTTTAATTACTACCTCCTTACTGCACACTGACCTCCTCATTTTGTTCACATTCCCTGACAGATGTGAAAGACAGCATGAGAATTTGTTGGATTCATCAAAGGAAAAGTACCAATTTCTAATTAGACGGACAATCATGATGCTAGCCAACTATTCCCGTCCCAATTGCTGGTATTATTGGACAACACAGATCTCAGACTGCAACACAAACAGAAACTGCTGAAGAAATGCCGTTGGCCTGCATCATCTATGGAGCATAAGCATGCAAGGCTGATGATTTAGATTTAGTAATAAGACCTCCTTACACAATCAAAATGAAGATAAAATAAAACATACTGACAGAAAACACAAATTCAAATGATTTCAAAACACACAGCAAAATAAAATCCCTTCTGTTTGAATGTTATTGATTCATAGTTCTCAAATAACGGGGAAAAGGGGTTCATTTCTCTATCGCACCTTTAGGTTTAACTTAACTGTATTTTTCATTTCATTGTCTTGAAAGTTTGATTGCCTTTACCTTGAGTAATACTTCGCTGGCCACAGGTGAAGTGCCAGACTGGAGGATTGTCAATGTGGTTCCTTTGTTCAAGAAGGGCAGCAGGGATAGGCCAGGCAATTCCAGACCAGTTAGTCTGATGTCAGTGTGAGGGAAATTATTTGAAAAAAATCCTGCAGTACAGGATTAACCAATACTTGGAGAGGTAGGGATGCCAGTATTGATTTGATTGACCAAGGCCCCACATGTAAGGCTGGTCCAGATGGTAAGAGCCCATGGAATCAAAGGCAAGTTAGCAAATTGGATCCAAACATGGCTTCCAAATATGAGGCAAGGAGTGATGCTGGAGGGTTGTATTGTGATTGGAAGTCTGTGACCAGCGGTGTATTACAGGGATTGGGGCTTGGACCCTTTCTGTTTGTAACAAATTGGATGTGATTGCATAATTAGAAAGTTTTCAGATGCCACATAAATTGGTGGTGTTTTTGATATTGATTTGATTTTTATTTTAGTTTATTGTCACGTGTACTCACATACAAACGTATAGGATTAAAGTGAATGGTATGTTATGTCGCCTCACAAGGTGCCATCTTAGGTCCAAAGACCTAGGTACAGAATCTCAAGAGTAAGTTAGAAAGAAAGATTAAAGTTAAACGTTACATGTTACAGACTTTTTTAGTTCCAAGAAAATAAAAAAATAAATCTGAAAGTGCAAATATTACAGTATTTCTGAAGCGCTTAGCTACCATGAGATCATTTACTTTGAGTCATCACTTCAAGTGCGGAAGTCCACGCTGAGGCCGTTCTGGGCCAAGAGACCACCATATACAGCAAAAGACCACCTTGTGGGCCAAGAGGCAACCAAACTGGGCCACTGAGAGATCACCACACTAGGCCGAGAGTCAATCACGCTGGTCTAAGAGACCAGCATGCTGGGCCAAGAGGTCACCACATTGAACTGAGAGAACATCATATCTGACCAAGAGTATGACTCACCGGGCTGGGAGCTCACCCTGCCAGGCCAGGACAGTGCCACACCAAGCCAATAGGCCACATCACTGGGTCTGCACTGGGTCGGATGCCAGGCGTCTGAGCTGGGAGTCTGTGGCTGGGAGAGAAAAGAGATAACGACAAAAGAAAAACACAAAAGAAAAGAAAAAAAGGTGAAATAGAAAGAAGAAAAGGAAACAGACGGAGCAGATAAACTCGGTCTGAAGTGTCCTACACTGCTGCCATCTTAGATCACCCGGTTTCAGGCTACAGTCTGATATTGATCAGCTGCTAAAATGGGCAGAGCAATGTCAGATGGAATTTAATCCTGATACGTGTGAGGTGATCCAATTTGGGAGGTCTAATAAGGGAAGGATATACGCAATGAAAGGTATGTGCCTTGGGTGTCCTCGTGCATGGATCACAGAGGGTTGGTCTGCAGGTACAACAAGGAATTAGGAAGGCAAATGGAATTTAGTCCTTCATTGCTGAAGGGGTTGAGTTTAAAAAGCAGGGAGGTTATGTTGCAGCTGTACAGGGTGCTGGTGAGGCTACACCTGGAGTACTGCATGCAGTTTTGGCCTCCTTACTTGAGAAAGGATGTACTGGCACACAAAGGGGTGCAGATGAGATTCGCTAGGTTGATTCCGGAGTCGAGAGGGTTGCCTTATGGGGGGAGACTGAGTAGACTGGGATATATTCATTGGAACGTAGAAGAATGGGGGGGGGGCGGGGGTGGGGAATCTTGTAGAAACATAAAAAATTATTAAGAGATAGATAAGACATAGGACGTTTCCACTGGAGGGCAGAGCCTCAAAATTAGGGGGAGCAGTTTTAGGACCAAATTGAGAAGGAACTTCTTTACCCAAAAGATGATAAATCTCTGGAATTCCTTGTCCAATGAAGTAGTCGATGCTACTTCAGGAAACGTTTTCAAAGCTAAGATTTTTTTTTGAACAGTAAAGGAATTAAGAGATTCAGTGAGAGCGTGGGTAAGGGGAGCTGAGTCTATGAAAAGATCAGCCATGATCTAATTGAATGGTGGAGTCGGCTTGAAGGGCCAGAAGGCCTACTCCTGCTCCTAGTTCTTCTGTTCTTATGTGCCTTGGGAGTAGTGAGGAACAAAGAGACCTTGGTGTACAGATCCATTGATCCTGGAAGGTATCAGCACAGCGAAACAGGTTGGTGAAGGAGGCATATGGGATGCTTGCTGTCATTAGCCAGGGTGTAGAAGATAGGAGCAAGGAAGTCTTGTTGTTAGTTTACAGAGCATTGGTTTGGCCATATCTGAAATACTGTGTGCAGTTCTGGTCATGACACTGTCAGAAGGATGTGATTGGACTGGAGCGGGTGTAGAGGAGATATATACCAGTATGTTCCTGGGATTGAAAGTCTTTCCTATGAGGAAAGACTGGTTTGACTGCGTTTGTTTTCTCTGGAGCAGAGGAAGCATGGGGGAGTCTGAAGAAGGAATACAAAATGTTGAGACATCTAGACAAAATCAATTTTTAGAATCTTTTCCCTATGGCACACAAGTCTAAGATCAGAGGGAATAAGCTTAAGGTGAAGAAAATGTGTTTTAGAGGGGATTTGATGAAGTTTTTTTCCTCCCAGAGGGTGGTAGAAATATGGAATGTGCTGTCTGAGATTGTGGTGGAGGCAGGTCCTCTCACAACATTTAAGAAACATCCAGGCGAGCACATAAAATGCCAGGGCATGGAAGGCTATGGACCAAGTGCAGGTAAATGGGATTAGTGCAGTTTGGTGTTTACTGAGCAGCATCGACATGGTGGGCAGAAGGGTCTGTTTGTTTGCTGTATGACTCTATAACTATGAACAGAAGGATGTGGAAACATTTTTCATGTTGTTTGAGAAGGTAGTTAAACAAGTGAGGTAGAGAAAAACAATGGAACTTGCCCATGCGAAAATGAACTTGGGAAGCACACGAGGTGACTACACCCCTGTCAGAGGAACGTTCTCAGGATCACAACGATGTGAAAAGGTGAAAAGTGCAGATGAGTTGGTCTCAGAAACATACCGACAGAGGTTTAGGAACTTGCAGAAACAGCCTGGACAAACTGCTACTGCGTTTGAGAGAGTTCAACAAAATAATGTTGACAAGTGGATAAGAACATTTCCAGCTGAGAATACTTACAATGCTCTCACAGAAATTATTCTCTGAGAAGAATTTAAAATTTCCTTCCCTTCATGAATCGGAATTCATGTAGAAGACCAAAGGGGAACGACAGTAAGACGAGCAGCTATAATGGCTAATGATTATAGACTTCATTAAAGCCAAAACCCTGCAGATGCTGGAATCCAAAGTAGACAAACAGGAGGCTGGAAGAGCACAACAAGCCAAGCAGCATCAGGAGGTGGAGAAGTCACCTGTTGAGAGACTGATCCAGAAACCTTATTCCCATCAAGCCCAGAAATGGGAGAAAAATAAAAAGTGGGAGAGTGTGTGTGGAAGGCAGGGAGCCTGGGGAGAGAATGGACAGTAGGGAACAGCCTGAGAACTCTTCCTCAGATTAAGAAAGAAATTGCTGAGGGTGGAAGTGATGATCAGAAGCTGGAATATTTCTCTTGGAATAAGGTGGGTCATGTATTTTTGGAATGTTGGAAGCTGTGAGGTAGACCCATGGGACTTACAGAAGTTAGTAAAAGTGAGTCAGAGAAGGGGACACAAACAGATAATAATCCCACAGAGCAGGTTGTAGCTGTAACTATAACAAAAAGGCCGGGGGTAAATTCTGTCATTGGTTCAGGAAGTTGGAAGGTAGATGAGAGGTGGACAGGATTTTTATCAAAAGGAATGCTAACCACTTTTTCTTCAGCTAAACCCAGAACCAAACTGAGAGATACAGGGGCAAAACAATCACTTTTACTGGAGAAAGAATTGGTTTTCCCTCCACAGAGCTTGATGGGAGCTAAGGTATTAATCAATGGGATTGGTGGAGAATATATTCCACTTTTATTGTATAAAGTACAACTTGGAATGTGATTAGTTATCAGGAGAAGTAATTGTCGGGGTGGGGAAAACATTCCCTGTTGAGGGATTCGATTTCCTTCTGGGGAATGATTTGTCAGGACTAAAGACAGTAGCTTCCCCGATAATTACAGAATGTCCAAAGGAGGGCCAATAAACAGAATAATGACAGGAACAGGTTTCTGGTCTCTCTCCTTCGTGTGAGGTAACCAGGGCAATGGTTAAACAAAATCTATCAATAAGGGTTGATATGACATCACAGCCAGTGAAAGGATCGCTGAAACTTTCCGAAAGGGTGAAGATAATCCAGGTGGTGTGTTTGGTATGATGTCACTAATTACAGCAGAACCAAAAAGCAGATCCTGAGTGAAATATATGAGCACAGTCAGCTCATACTGAGGTCAAGGCTGGAGGGGTTTCAGAGTGTTATTACCTTCAGAATGGAGCGCTGATGAGGAAGTGGAGAACGCCCCCCACGCCCCCCCCCCACCCCAATGGATCCCCAGATGACGAATGGTTGGTTAGACATTGGCTAGTGGTCCCACCCAGCTATCGGAGGGAGACATTGTGGGGAGCATATCAGATTCCCATGACAAGGCCATGGGGATTTGGAAAACAGAGGCGTCCAGAATCACGTGTACTGAGCCAAATGTATCGAAAGATGTGGTTCAGTTTTATAAAACGTGTCAGACTTTACCTCACCCTTAGAAATCTGTCAGTTACAGATGCAATTGCACATGAAAGTATCAATAAGAGTGACCACCACATAATCCTTGCGAAGATGAACTCTTGCCTTCACATTGAGCATAATCTCTCTTGTTTTGTGCGATACTATCACTTTTCTAACTGGGATAGACTTACAACCGATCCTCAACTCACGACTGGGCATCCATGAGGCACTGTGGGCCATCAGCAGCAGCAGAATTCTGCTCCAGCGCTATCTACAACCTCATGGCCCAGTGTATCCCCCACTCAGCCATTATCATCAAAGCAGAGGAACAACCCTGGTTCAATGGAGAATTGAGGAGGGCATGCCTGGAGCAGCACCAGCCATACATCAAGATGAGTTGTCAACCTGGTGAAGCCACCAAGCAGGACTCCTTGCATGCCAAAACAGTATAAGCAGAAAGTGATAGACAGAATGAAACAATCCTACAACCAATGGATCAGGTGTAAGCTTTGCAGTCCGGTCACATCCAGTTGTGAGTGAATATCACTGGAGGAGGCGTCTCCACAAATATCCCCATTCTCAATGATGGAAGAGCCCAGCACAGCAGCGCAAAAGCTGAAGCTGAAGCTTTCACAACAATCTTCAGCCAGAGTTGCCGAGTGGATGATCCATCTTGGCCTCCTCCAGTCGTGCCCAGTGTTACAGATACCAGTCTTCAGCCAATTAGACTCACTCCACATGATGTCAAGAAATGGTTGGAGGCCCGAACAAAACTGGAATCAAATGATATTGGGGGCAAACACTGCAGCGGTTAGCATCAGACCTGACACATAGGAAGATCATCATGGTTGTTAGAGGTCAGTCATCTCAGCTCCAGGACATCTCTGGAGGAGCTCCTCAGGGTAGTATCCTCAGCTCAAAATATTTTCAGTTGCTTCATCAATGCCCTTCCCTCCATAAGGTCAGAAATGGAGTTGTTCACTGATGATTGCACAATGTTCAGCACCATTTTCGACTCCTCAGATATTGAAACAGTCCGTGTCCAAATGCAATAGGATCTGGACAATTTCCAGGCTTGGGCTGACAAGTGGCAAGTAACACTCATGTCATACAAGTACCAATCTATGACCATCATCAATTGGAAACAATCTACTGCCCCTTGACATTCAGTGGTGTGACCTTCACTGAATCCCCCATGATCAACATCCTTGGGATTTACCATTGATCAGAAACTCAACTGGACTCAACAAATAAACACTGTGGTTACAAAAGCAAGTCAGAGGTTAGGAATACTGCAACAAGTACCTCACCTCCTGACTCCTGAAAGTCTGTCCACAAGGCACAAGTTGGGACTGTGATGGAATACTCCCCACTTGCCTGGATGGGTGCAGACCCCAATATGACCCAAGAAGCTCAACACCATCCAGGACAAAGCAGCCCGCTTGATTGGCACTGCATCCACATGCAACCATGCCCTCTGCCACCAACGCTCAGGAGCAGCAGTGTGTACACCATCTACAAGATGCACTACAGAAATTTACCAAAGATCCTCAGACAGCGCCTTCAAGGCACACGACAAGTTCCATCTTGAAGGAAAAGGGCAGCGGATATATTTTCAAGTTCCAGCACCACTTTCAAGCTCCCCTCCAAGCCACTCACCATCTTGACTTGGGAATACATTGCTTTCCTTCACTGTTCCTGGCTTCAAATCCTGGAATTCCCTCCGTAATGACATTGACAGTCAACCCACAGCAGGTGGACTGCAGCAGTTCAAGAAGGCAGCTCCCCACCACCTTCTCGAGGAGCAACTAGGAATGACCAATAAACGCTGGCCATCCAGTGCTGCCCACATTCCACAAAATGAATTAATAAAAATAACTTGAAGAGTTGTAGGTAAACACGTGATGAAAGCAGCATCCTTAATTCCTCTCCCAGTTTTTGAGAAACCATTCAGTTGTGTACAGGTGCGTTAAGCAGTGAGTGTGGTAGTGGAGGCGATGAGGAAAAATGCGAGAGCCAAAGAGAATTGGACAATTCCCAAAATGAACTTTCTCCTGTCACGTGAACAAACTCAGAGGCATTAGAGAATTCAGACACTGTATGTTTGTATCTGGAGAAAGATTAACAGAGGGACAGGGGGAGATTGCTCAGAGAATACAAAGAAGTTTGTATGAGGAGTGGTTGAGGCCTGTACTCAGTCAGTATTCACTGGAGTTTAGAAGGATGAGGGAGAATCTCAGTGAAACATACAGTATACTGAGAGACCTGGATAGGGTGGACATGGAGAAGATGTTTCCACTTGGCAGAGAGACTGGGACCTGAGGGCACAGCCTCAGAAGGGGCCATCCTTTGGAAGTGAGATGAGGAGGAGATTCTTCATCCAGAGAGTGGTTAATCTGTGGATTGATCATTGCTGTAGAGTGCAGTGGAGGCCAAGTCCTTGAGTGTATTTAAGACAGAGATAGATAGGTTCTTGATTGGTAACGGGATCAAGGGTAATGGAGAGAAGGCAGGAGAATGGGGTTGACAAACAAATTAACTGTGATGGAATTGCAGGGCAGACCTGATGGGCTGAACGGCCACATTCTGCACTGATACATGGTCTTTCAAAGATACACTTGTGTGTCCCACATTAATCAAACATGACGTGGATGTAGGTAATTCAGACCCAATAAAACAAAACCCATTTGGGTTAAACCCAGAGAAACTGGCCAACGTAACAAAGGAAGCTCAATGTTTGTTGGAGAATCAATTGATTGAACTGTCAGAGTAATTGGAATTCTCCCGTGAAGGATTGAGCAAAATTCCCTATTATCTAAAACTCAGGATTTTTAAAAACCTTTTAAAAATAAAGAGGCAGCTGGGCTGAGCTCTGGGAAAACACAGAGACACGGAGATGGCTGCCTGGAACCATTGTTCTGCCTGGAATTCCAGTTCACACATCAACCCTTAAAGAGACACCAACCAGACCTCATTCTCCAGACTGAACCTCACTTTTACACCTCGGCCTACTAACACAGACACTTTGGAACCTGTACAGATACTGGACATTCAACACTATCAATATTTATTCACAGGGATATTAGGCATTCAACATCAATCAAGATACATTCTTAACTGTCAGGAAGCCAACTGACCCCAAAGGGAACACCAGAAACACATTGGCCAACACAGATCTGAGGGGAGCTAATGAGGCACACAGTCTGTGTAACAGACAGCCCTAATCTGAGGGTGAGCCTTTTCAACAACAAGTTTCTGCAGAAGCAGCTTCAGCAAGCTCCAACAAGCAGCTTCAGAACCAAGAACCACAGAGGCTGAACTGAAAAGCTGCATCCAGGAACCAAATCCGAGAGTGGGAAAGCCAACCAATCGCAATCCGAACAAGACCTTCCACACACAGGCCTGTTCTGAGCCAAGAGAACCGACGGCAAGAACTTCAGCAACTGGATACATTTTAAACCTGTATTTTCCTCAGTGGTGAGCTGAAAACCCTGAGACCTCACATTTCCCTCTGAACGAGCAGGGAGGGGATGGTGCGTGGTGACAGTGCATTGGGACCCCAATTAAAGTTTCTGAAATTAAAACTGTTTAATGTTTAATAGTAGAAAGTAAGGACTGCAGATGTAGGGGTATGGGTGGGTTGCGCTTTGGCGGGGTGGTGTGGACTTGTTGGGCCAAAGGGCCTGTTTCTACACTGTAAGTAATCTAATCTATTCAACATCTCAGATTACTTCAGGAAGCGCCCAAATATTTTGGAAACATTGGCGTTCTAGATTCTATCGATTCTGGAACAGTTCCCAGTGACTGGAGAGTTGCTAATGTGACATCACTATTTAAAATGGGAGGGAGAGAGAAAACTGGGCATCTTAGACCAGTCAGCCTGACGTTGGTATTGGGGAAAATACTCAAGTCCGTTATGAAAGATTTAATCACTGAGCACGTGGAAAACAGTGACAGGATTAGACAGAGTCAGCATGGTTTGTGGAAAGAAAAATCATGCTTAACAAATGGACTGGAATTGTTTGAGGATGTAACCAATGAATTTGACAAGGGAAGCCAATGGATATGGTTTATCTGGAACTTTCAGAAGGCTTTTAATAAGTCCCACAGAAGGAATTGGTGATTAAGATTAAAAATCATGGGACTGGGGGCAGTGAACTGACATGAATAGAGAACTGGTTCGCAAGCAGGAAACAAAGACTAAAAATAAACTGCCGTTTTTCTGAAAGGGTACCACTGGCCTGGATCCAGCTATTCACAATAATTGTTCATGGTTTAGATGAAGGAACTTAAGAGTAATATCTCCAAGTGAGGTTACCCAGTTTAGTAGCAAAAACAGGAAGGCAGATTATTATTTGAATGGTGATAGTTTGGGAATGGGAGGTGCAATAAGGCCTGGGTGTCCATGTATACCAGTCACTGAAAGTCAGCGTGCAGGTGCAGCAGGCAGTGAAGAAGGTAAATGGTATGTTGGTTTTATAGTGAGAGGATTTGAGTGCGGGAGCAAGGATGTGTTGCTGTAATTTTATTGGTCCTTAGTGAGACCACACCTGAAATAGTCAAACCAAAATTGGTTCAGAGACAGGAGACAGAAGGTGGAGGCAGAAAGCTGTTTGTGTGACTGCCCAGTGTGCAGTACAATACCAAAGGGATCAGTGCTGGGCCCCTTATTGTTCAGGTTATAATGAAACAATAAGTATGAGAAGGTGAGAGGTACGGGGGTGGGGGGAGGTGGTGGTTGAGTGGATAATAACTAAGTTTGTAGATGACACAAGGCTTGGCAGATAAGGATGAAGGTCTTAGGCTACAGGAGGATAGGTGAGATGGGCAGATCAGAGTCAGATGGAACTTGGAAGGTGTAACAGGTGAAGAAGATATTTGTGAAGGTATATGGGACACTTGCCTTTATCATTTCAGGTATAGATGAGAAGACCAGGGAAGGTATGTTAGAGCTGCACAGAACTTTGGTTAGGCCACAGCTGGAGTACTGTGTGCAGTTCTGGTCACCACGCGATCGGAAGGCTGGGATTGTACTCGAGGGCGTGCAGAGGATAGATACCAGGATGTTGCTTGGGAGGAAGTATCCCGTGATGAAGAGAGGCTGGATAAGCTCGGGTTGTTTCCTTTGAAGCAGAGAAGGTGGAAGGGGGACCTGATAGAGGTGTAAATGGGTATGAGGGGAATGGGCAGACTGAAGGGAAAGCAGCTGTTCCCTTTACTCAGACTTTGGTGCACATTCACCGTGAAAGACAGAAGCTTTAGAGGGGATTTGAAGAGCAGGTTTTCACTCAGGGAGTGGTGGTGGGTCTGGTTTGCATTGCCTGGGATGGCAGGTGAGATGGCAAATCTCAAAACCTTTAAAAAGTACTTGGATGAACACTTGAATAATCATAACATTTGAATCCATGGCCCTTGTGTTGGAAAGTGGGATGAGTATAGGTTTAGCGTGGTTTGGCTGGTACAGGTTAAATGGGCTGAAGGACCTCTTCTCTAATGTGTGATTTTATGATTCTGTTGTGTGCAGTTTTGGTCTCCTTATCTGGGGAAGGATGTTCTGGCTGTGGGAGGAGGGCAGTGAAGGTTTACCAGACTGATTCCTGGGATGACAGCACTTAGATCTGATGAGAAACTGGATCAGTGAGGATTATATTCACTGGAGGTTAGAAGATTGAGGGGACTAACATTGAAACCTGTAAAAACCTAACAGGACAAGGCAGGATGTTCCTGATAACTGGGGAGTCCAGAACCGAAGATTACAATTTCAGGATATGGGAAGGGCCATTTAGAGCTGACATGGTGAGTCACTTTTTCATCCAGTGGGTGGGAAGCCTGTGGAAGCTTCTATCACTGAAAGCAGTTTATCCCAACCAATTGAATGTTTGCCAGAAATGGCACGATATAGTTCTCAGGATGAAAAGGATCAGAGGTTATGGGGAGCAAGTGGGAACAGGTGACTGAGTTGGATGATCAGCCATGATCATATTGAATGGCGGAACAGGTTTGAAGGGCTGAATGGCCTACTCCTGTTCCAAGTTTCACTGTTTTAGAGACTGTTCATCAACATAGAAACATACTGAATTCAAGAAAAGCATTTGCCTTGGGTTAGGAATTAGTTTGGAGGTAGGAGATAGAGCGGAGTGATAATGTGTGTCTCCTCCAATGAGCAAGAAGTGAATACTGGTTTCACTAGGGATGTGTGCTGGGACCTTAGCATTTCACGATATTTCTCAATAACTTGGATGAAGGAATAGAGACCCATATATCCAAGATTGCTGACCACACTGAGTGAGGCAGCTAGGAGGAGGTTACAGAGATAGAAGGACAGGGAGGGATTTCAGAACAAAGATGAGAATTAGAAAATCGAGGTTTTGTTGGGCCAGGAGCCATTGTAGGTCAGTGAGGACAGTGGGGGATTGGGATGGGACTTGGTGCGAATTTGGATATGAGCAGCAGAGTTTGGGATGAGCTGAAGGTTACAGTGGACAGTGGCTGTGTTGTGGCCAAGGACAACATTTGAATGATCACCTGGGATTTTCAGTGAGTGATCTCTGTGATGTGGAGGATTTGTGGGGCTCAGATTGAAGATAAAGACCCCTCAAGAGGGGCCTCTTGGTTCGAGATCAATCAAAAGAATCAATGGATTGCGGTCTGTACAAAAGCAAGGGTCATTAGTTTATTGAATTAAAACACGTTGATGCAATTTTGTCCAGCAGCACCAAGGTTAAAACATCTGTGTTCCGTGGTGAAGTTGCACAATTACTTTCAAAAATTACACATTATTTATATATTTTTTAGAACTAGTACAGCCTTAATTTACAAGAAAGACCAATCACATATGATAAGGTGACCTGATTTATAGCAAGTTAATCCAATTATAGTTTCTGGGAAAGAGTTCTTAATTACAAGAAAATCAATCAACTGTCATTCGGTGACATGATTGACAACAGGCTAATCCAATGACATTCTCTGGGAAAGAAATTTTATTTACGTAAGTCATCATGCCATGGTAGCTGTTCAAAGTTAGTTAAATGGTCAATTCATGTGTCAGTATTCATTTTATGAAAACTCCATTGTCCTCTTATCTTTGGATTTCAGCTTAATGTTGCAGTACAAGTTCACAGGGTTCAATCACTATTCTCAGCCATTTTGTTGTATTATTTCAAATTGAAAAGCCATTTTGTGGTTAGTAAAAATCTACATATACTTGTTGCTTCAAATTTTAGATCCTCAAGGCAGCCTCATAGATAAGGCCAAGATTGTAAGGAGTCTGATACTAAATAAAAGCTAAAAAGAAGCTGTGGTTATTGTAAATGAGGAACAAAAACAGAAATCGCTGAAAAAGCTCAGCAGGTCTGGCACCATGACAAAAAGCAGAGTTAACATTTTGGGTCAAGTGAACCTTCTTCAAAACTGTTCTGAGGAAGGGTCACTTGACCTGAAAAGTTAACTTTGACCTTTTCCACAGATGCAGCCAGACCTGCTGAGGTAATCTGTTTTTGTAAAGAGTCTGGTTGAGCAGCAGACAATGCTCAGGGAGAGGGATGGAGTTTGTACTGGCAGATGAAGAGGATGGCTTTGATCTTCCCAATGTGTTTCCCAGTGAGCCTGGCTCCTCAGGCCTGACTGTTCTTAGCTGCTGTGATTGTCACTGATGGGACACTTACTATTAGAGATTCTGACCACAGCAGAAAGCCCCAGTGTTAAAATAACGGCAGATCACAAAGTTGAAACTTCACCAATTGAGGAAGTGAAAGAAGGAGCTCGGAGCAGCTGTACGTTTGTTACTGAGACGGGAGAAAACTGTGAACCATCTGCACTCCCTGGAATCTGACAGCACATAAGAACATTAAAACCAGGAGCGGGAGCAGGCTCTCTGGCCTCTTGGGCTGCTCTGCCATTCAGTAAGATCATGGCTGATCTCTTCATGGCCTCCGCTCCCCCTTACCCACCTTTTCACCAAAACCCTTGAATCGTTTACTGTTCAATAAATTACCTGCCTTAGCTTGAAAATCATTTACTGAGGAAACCTCAACCGCTTCACTGGGCAGAGAATTCCATCGATTCACAAACCTCTGGGTGAAGAAGTTCCTTCTCAATTCAATCCTAATTCTGCTCCCCCAGCACAGGAGGAGACCATTCAGCCCATCGTGTCTGTGAATGATCCAATTAGTCCCACTGCCCCTCTCTCTGTCTTCATATTGCAGCAAATTTTGCCTTTTCAGCTCGATCTTCTGTTGCCTGTTGTAGACCTGGTCTACAGCAGAGACTGCCCCTAACCTGGGCTCCAAATTTGTATCTCATTCATCCATTGGGAGACAAACTTCCTGGGCTGGGAAATGGAGCTCAGGACCCTGAATATTCTCTCTCCCCTCCTGAGGGACACTTGATGCTGAGGGGTTAGTTAAATGGAGCCCTACAATATATCCCTACCATGCACACTTCTCCATTCTGTCTGTAAAACGCTGGAGCCTGCCAGCAGGATATTCAACTGCAGTAGCCACCCTCAGTTTGGCCAATTCTGACCACCCCAATTCTTCGTAACATTCCAACTCATTACTAATATCAAATCTGGACATCTCCTTCTTGGTGTTATGTAGGGAATGGGCCACTCCATTTCAGACAATTTGGAATTTACGGAACATTGATGGAAGAAGTTGGGGGAGGTCATCAGAATCATGGAGTTTGGAGGTGAGATGAGCAGGAATAAGAGTTTCTGTGGTCAAGGGGCTGATGTAATGCAGAGACAAACAATGTAGTGGAGATTAAAATAAGAGACCTATGTGATGGAGAGGATGTGGGGTTTGAAGCTCCAATACTGGAGGGTCCAGTGGGAAAGAGGCCCAGGCTTATTGCTGTCCATTGGACATTCCAGTGGGATGGAGGCCCATGTTTCCTGATCTCTGTTGGAGGTTCCAATTGATTTCAATGAAATTGGAATGTTGGCATTTCTTGCAGCAATTGGAATCTTGGAATTTATAATAAAAGGACTGGATTACAGAAATAAAGATATATTGTTACAATTCTACGAGGCATTGGTGAGACCACAACTGAAGTATTGTGACCAGTTTTGGTCTCCTTACTTGGTGAAGGATATGGTGGTGCAGGATGCAGTTCAGAGGATGTTCACCAGACTGATTCCCGGGATGAAAGGGCTGTGATACGAGGAATGGTTGAATAGCTTGGGCTTATACTCACTAGAATTCAGTCGCATGAGGGGAGATCTGAGTGAGGTATATAAAATACTTAAGGGGAATGATAAGGCAGACATGAAACAGGTGTTCCCTCTTGTGGGCCAGTCTCAAACAATAGGTCGTAGATATAGACTGAGAGAGGTAGGATCAAACTGAGATGAGGAGAAATTGTAGGTGGCCTGGTGGCGCAGTGGTTAGCACTGCTGCATCACAGTCCAGGGACCCGGTTCCATCCAAGCCACTGGCAACTGTGTGGAGTTGACACATTATCCCCTTGTCTGCATGGGCTTCATCTGGGTGTTCTTTCCACAGTCTAAGATGTACATATTAAGGGGATTAGCTGTGCTAAATTATCCGTAGTGTCCAAGGATGTGTAGGGAAATGTAGGGTTACTGTGTCTGGGTGGAATACTCTATCAAGGGCCGGTGTGGACTTGTTGCCTGTTTCCATATAGGGAAACTGTTCTATTCTAACTACTTCTCTCAGAGGGTAGAGAATCCGTGCAAATTACTGCCCCCAGAGCTCAGTAGAGATGGAATCAATGAACAGATTCTAGAAAGAAACAGATATCTTTTTGATGAAAAGCAGGGTAGAAGGCAATAGGGAGCAGTCTGGAAAGTGGAGATGAGGAAAAGATCAGCCATAATCATGTTAAATGGCAAATGGACTTAAAGGGCTGAATTACTATTCCTGCTCCTCATTCCGTCAATGAGATCCTTGTTTACTGCTCTCGATTGGAGGATCCAGTTGCAAGAAGTCGCTTGTTTACTGGTCTGTACGGGAGGTTCCAGTTTGAAGCTGGTCCATGTTTACTGGTCTGTACTGGAGAGTTCAATGAAATTGAGGTCTTTCTGATCTGGTTTCTACTGGAGGGCCCAACAGGAATACGATTCATGTTTTCTAGTCTCTGCTGGAGTATTGAGTGGGAAGAAGACCCATATTTACTGTTCTGGATTCGACGTTTCAGTGGCAAAGAGGCCCAAGTTTAACGGACTTTACTGGAGAGTGGGAATGAATTCCATGCTTACTGGTCTCCAATTGACTGTCCAATGGGACATGGACATTAGCATGAGTGTGCAGCTCCTTTCCTTTCTATTGTAACTGTGTGATAGTCCAATCCTCATCCCAGTAAAACTGGAGCCTGACCATGGAAAGGGAAGGAGAGGGGAAAGGATTGGAACATGTTGTGAATGGATAGAATGGGTCAGAGCCTGTCCTGTCCCTCCAGCTCACACTGATGGCCTGAGGATCTCCTCTCTCTGCTGGGCCTTCATGGAATGAGGTTTCTGTCCAAACCAGTCCCCAGTGAGAATAGGCCAACAGCATAGAACTGCCCTTCATTTGACAAGAATCTGGTCGTCTTCCTGAGAGAAAGGCCAAATCCTTGTCAGTGTGGGAAATAGGGCTTTATTCCAGGAGTAGACATGTTCTGGGGTCAAGGGTTAACATCCATTAGTGGGGCAGAGCAGAGGGAGATTTACCCTGTATTTAACTGTTTCCACCTGAGAAATTGTGGGAAAGAGAGAGAGGGAGAGACTGTGTGTGTGTGTGTGTGCAAGAGAGAGAGTGAGAGTCTGAGGCTGTGTAAGATGAGTAAATGGGGAGATAGAGAGAGAGGTAGAGGGAGGTAGAGATGGTGAAGTTGAAGACTAGATATATAGAGAGAGTGAGGTTGGTTATGAGACTGTGTGACTGAGAGGGAGGAAAGAGAGAGAAAGACAGAGTGGGTGTGAGGCCAGGAGTAAAGAGTATCTAGTGAAAGAGATACAGACAGACAGACAGACAGATTCTGGTCGCCACATTATGAGAAGGATATGACTGTACTCGAGAGGGTGCAGATATTTCCCAGGATGCTGCCTGGCCTGGAGGGTCTGAGGTCTGAGGTAGGATTGGAAAGGCTGGGATTGTTTCTCTTGGAGCAGTGAAGGTTGAGAGGGAACCTGATAAAGGGCTATAAGATTATGAGGGGCAGAGATAGAGTGGACAGGAAGGCAATTTTTCCATGAGTAGAGGAATCAATATCCAGGGGCAGAGATTGACGATAACACAGACATACAAAGCTAGAAACAGGGAGCAGCAGTAAGGATAGGGTTAGGGTTAGGGTTAAGTTCAGGGTAAGGCTTGGGGTTAGGGTTAGGGATTGGCCCTGTGAGTCTGCTCTGTCATTAAATACGATCATGGCTGATCCTCTCCCTCAATGCCAAGCTGGGATTAGTATTGTTAGATCATTGATGATCTGTGCAGACTTGTTAAATGCTGTTCATGGCATTGAGCTTCCGATTGAGAAAGAGAGAGAGACAGACAACAGAGAACAGGAGAGAGAAAGAGCGTGTGTACATTGTGAGATTGAGTGAGAGAGGGTGAGGCATTTAGCTGCTTCCCCCGGACTCACTGTTCCAACGTCCTGGAATAACGCCTGCTGGAGAGCTCAGTCAGAGAGTGACCGGAGGGAGAGAGAGAGAGAGAGAGGGAGACAAAGAGAGCGGGGGCAATGAGAGATTGAGGGGATAAAGAGAGAATGATTGAGGAAATAGGTAGAAATATAAGTGAAGGAGAGGAATGGATGATAAGAGAGAGACATACGGAGAGAGACCAACCAACACAGAAGGTAAGGGAGCGAAACAGAGTATCAATCATACTTGGATAAAGCAAAGGATATAAGTGGCTATATAATTGGGAGAAGACAGAGTCAGAAATGGAAATATAAAAAGAGGGAGTAAGTCAATGAATGACAGGAATATATTCAAGCGAAAGCGGAGAAATGGAATATGGGAAAAGGGAGAGAGAGAAAGAGAGAGAGAGAGAAGAGGAAGTGTGAGGGGCTGACGTGGCTCTCTCTGCCTGATGACATTTACATGCTGAGGAACACCCAGTCAGACTCTCAGAGGCTGCAGCTTTATAAAGCAGAGCCCAGTGAAGGGAGAGTTTATCAGGAACCAGGGACAGGGACAGGAGCACACACCATGATTTCACACATCCAGCTGATCTGGCCCCTGGCATTCTGTGTCGCAGGTACAAATCTCTCTCCTTCCACCTTGAATCTTTAGCTGCTCTCCATTTCACTCCAATTCCACTGAACTATGACTGAAGGGAAAATGCTGAAACCAGAGGAATGCTCAGTGTCCCCGACAATCTCTCATTTGACAGGCTCTTTCTGTGACAGTTCTGATTTCACTGTGTTTCTCTCTGAGCCCTCAGGTATCAGTGGGGACATCATCATGACTCAGTCTCCCCCGGTGCTGTCAGTGGGACTGGGCCAGACTGCAACCATCACCTGTAAATCCAGTCAGAGTGCCAGTGGTGATGTTGAGTGGTTCCAGCAGCGGGAAGGACAGAAACCCTCTCTCCTGATCTACAATGCAGCAACACGATTCACAGGGGTCTCCAACAGATTCACCGGGACAGAAGTGTCCAGCACACACTTCACCCTGACAATCAGCAATGTTCAGAATGAGGATGTCGCTGATTATTACTGTCAGCAGAGTGAGAGCTGGCCTTGGCACAGTGATGCAGAGTCATACAAAAATCTCAATACACATAGTCCCACCTCCTGTACTGACACATCCCACAGTTATGTTAAAATTAAACTGAATAAATTAAACCATATTGGGATTGTCACTATACCCTACACACTCCAGTCCCTGTGGTGTCCACTGTTCACTGAAGGCCTCAAGTTTCCTTCTTACACTCCATGGTCACATGGGAAGAACAGCTGCAAGATTTAACAAATAAAAAAAGTTCACAAACTGCTTGAGCCCTGCAAGACACAACGCAGAGCCAGAGAGATAGAGAGCATGATAGAGAGAGAGAGGGAAAAATAGAATGAGAAAAACAGAGAAAGAAGGCATGGGAGACAGAGACAGACAGAGAGAAGGTGAGAGTGAGTGAGAGACGGAGAGAGACAGGGAGAAGGTGAAAGTGAGTGAGTGAACAACACAGAGAGACAGGGAGAGGGTGAGAGTGACGGAGGGAAGCAGAGAGCAGAGGTTTTTGAACAGCCTCTGCACTGGGAGCTCTCACTGTGGGTTACGTTCGGTAAAGGACCCAAGCTCAGACGAAGTAAGTAAATCTCTATCCTCCATTATTTACCCTGTCAATACTGAAACATAATTTCTAAAACACAAATGCTGAATTGTTGAAGGTGTTAGTGAGAAGCTGCAGTGAATGAAATAGTTGATTCAGGAGCACTCTGTCTAACAGGGTGTCCAGCTGTATTTCTTTAGTCCCATTGCCCCTTTAAACAGCAAGATATAAGTCAGTCAGTTTTACTCACCGTGTGGAGGAGCTCTGTCCATTTGCAGCCTGTGGTCCCATTCCTGCAGCATGGAGTGAAATCAGTGAGTAGCCTCCTGTCAGTCTCAGTGTGACAGACATGGGCAGAGTTTGATGTGAGCTCTGGCTCCCTGTCCCAGTCTCTGATCTCACTGACCTCAGAAGCAGCAGCAGCAGCAGAAGCAGCAGCACAGTGAGACACCGAACTCCCACCTCCCCCAGCTTTAACTCTGCTCAATCACACAATCACAGAATTGTTACGTGCACAAGGAGACCATTCTACCCATCCTGTCTGGACAGGGTCTCTGAATGAACAATTCACTGAGTGTCATTCTCCTGTCTTCTCCCTGTCACCCTGCACATTTTTCCTTTTCAAATTACAGTCTCATTCCCTTTGGAATGTTTCAATTGAAGCTGCCTCCACCACACTCTCAGGCAATGCATTCCACATCTTAACAACTCACTGGCTGAAACTGTTTTTCTTCATCTCACTTTTGCTTCTTTTACTATTACTTTCAATCTGTGGCCTCTTGCTCTCAATCCTTTCTGAATTGGGAGCATTTTCTCCCTATTTACTCTGTCTTGACGCCACCTGATGTTGAATTCTTCAAAAAACTTTCCTCTCAGCCTTCATTTCTCCAAGGAAGACAATCCAAACTTCTCCAATATATTTTCATAACTCATTTTCCACATCCCCGAACATTCCATGGGAATTTTTTTGACCCATCTTCAAAGTATTCATATCCTGCATGCATTATTCACCTTACCTATTCCCCGTAGTCCCAGTTGCCTGCATTTTGGTCATTTCTTCCTCTATCTTTCCTATCCATGCACCTGTTCAAATGTCATCACTTCCTCTGGCAGCTCATTCAATACATGCACCACCCTTTATGTGAAAGAGATGCACCTCAGCTCACTTTTGAATCTCTCCCTTTCATTTTAAACCTCTGCCTTCTAGTTTTGGACTCCCCAACCCCGTGGAAAAGACCTCGGCTACTCACCTTATCTCTGCACAGCATGATTTTATAAACCTCTAAAATGTCACCCTGTAGCCTCTGATCTTCCAAGGAAAACAGCTCAGGCCTAACCGGCCATTCTTTACAACTTAAACCATCCATCTTGTTTTCACTCTTTCCAGTTTAATGACATTTAGCCAATAGCAGGGTGACCAGAAATGTGGCCTGATCAATATCTTCGAGAGCTGTAACATAATGTCCCAACTCCTGTACTCAATGCTCTGACCAACGAAGGCAAGTGTACCAAATGCTTTCTTTCCCACTCTGTCTCCATGTGATACCAGTTTCAAGGCACTATGTGCCTCCCTGCCTGACAAAGCTCCCCATGTCCCCATAATTAACTGTTTTAGACCTGGCCTGGTTTTTATACAAAAATGCAACACCTCATTATTATCTCAATACCTCATGTAAATGTGCTCTCAAATAGCCTTCGTCACAGCCCACTATGCCACCAATTTTGATGTCATCTGCAAACTCACAAACCATACCTCCTATATTTTCATTCAAACATTCAAATGATGAGCAATGATGAACCCAGAACCAATCCTTTTGTCACACCGTTGTTCACAGACTTCCAGTCTGAACAATAACCTTCTACCACCACTCTCTGTCTCCAACCATTAAGCCAGTTTTGTATCAATTGGCTTGCTATCCCTGGATCCCATTTGATTTAACCTTACTAACCAGTTGTCTATGCAGTACCTGTCAAAGGCCTTGCTAAAGTCCATGTAGGCAATATCTACCACTCTGCCCTCAGCTATCTTCTTGGTCATGTCTTCAAAAGGCTCAATCAAATACGTGACACTCAATTTCCCATTTACAAAGCCTTGTGGACTCTCCTTAAACAATCCTTGTCTTTACTAATGCATGTAAATCCTGGCTTTCAAAATCCCCTCCAACAACTTACTCACCACTGACATCAGACTCACCAGTCTATAATTCCTTGCAGACCTTCTTAAATAATGGCACAACATTAACCACGACCTAGTCTTCCAGCACATCACCTGTGGCTGTTGATGATACAAAAATCTCCGCAAAGGGTGTCACTGTCTCTTCCCAAGCTTCACATAAAGTACAGGGATTGACCTGATCAGGTCCTGGGGATTTCTCTACCTTTATGAGTGTAAAGAACTGGTAACTGCACCTCTTCTTCTGTAACGAGGACTCTTTTCAAGACAGCAATATTCATTTCCTTCCTTCACTTCACTGCCTTTATTAGTGGTAAATATTGAGGCAAAATATTAGTTTTGTGACTCATTCATATTCTGTTTGAAAAAAAATTGCAAAATTTGAAGTGTGAGATATTTAGAGGTTATCCATGGAATATGATCCATGATCATGACTTTACTCTGGATTGTCCTTTGTCCTTTTCCACTGTCACCCTAAACCTTGTGATACAATGATCAGTCTTCCCTACCCTAAATGTCCTCTCACTGACACTTGATCTACTTGGGCCTCCTCATTCCCAAGATCCTGGTTTGGAGAGCTTTGTTTCTAATTGGAATGGGAACACACCGCTGGAGAAAATTCACCTGAACACACTCTCATAACTCTGGCCCCTCTTTGCCCTTCACACTGCTACTATCCCAGTGTGAATTCCTTGCAGATTCCCCTCTACATCCTTCCCACTAGTCGGTGAACTACAGACTGCACTGAACAATCTGATTGCACCTTTTTTTATTCCTTATCTTGAACCAAATCTCTTCTGTCCTTGAGCCCTCTGGGACAGCCTCTTTCTCCAACTCTGCACCGATCTCCTTAACCAATCCCACATCTCTCACTCTTTCCGCCCTTTCCTATCTTTCATGAACACCTTGTAGCCAGGAATATTTAACACTCAGTCCGGTCCTTATTTGAGCCTCATCTGTTAGAGCAACAACATCAGATTTCTGCTTGACAATCAGTGTCTATAACTCCCCAATCTTATTCGCCACACTCCGTGCAGTCCCATACATGCACAGTCAGCAGGGTTTAGAAATTATTATTCTCTCCCTCACTCTGAAACTGCCTATTAAGTTATTATTCCTTACTCTGATGTATCTATCTCTTCCAGGATTCTGTGTCCCTTTGATATTCTCTCCTGGCTCCCACAGCCCTTCCATGACAGCTTAAACCCTCTCCAACAGCACTAGCAATCATCCCAAAAGAAACTCAGTTCCAGCTCTGTTCGGGAGCAACCTACTTGGTCGATAGAGGTCACATCTCTCCGAGAGTCATTCCCAAAATGCCAAGAATCTAAAGTCTTCCCTCATGGACCATACTTCCAGCCTCACATACACCTGTCTTATCCTCCTGTTCCAATTCTCACTTACGTGGGGCACTTGGAGTAATCCAGAGATTTCTGTTTTTGAGCTCCTGCTACAAATTTCCTACCAAAGCTCTGATTGCAGGACCACATCCCTTTTCTCCCTCTGTCACTGGGATCGATGTGGACCACGACTGCTGCCTGTTCCCCCTCTCCCCTCAGTGTGCTCTGCAGCTGCTCAATGACAACGTTGACCCTGTCACCAGGGAGACAACAGACCATCCTGGATTCCCATCTGCAGCTGCACAAATACCTATCGATTGCCCTCGTTGTCGAATCTCCTCTCACTATCGTTCTTCCAGTCTTCCTTGTGCAGTTACTGTACAGCTGTGGCCGCCCGTGGTGCCAGGGACTTGGTTCTGGCTGCACTCCCCAGATGAACCATCATTCTCATCAGGATGCCAAACTCCTGGTTGGAGAGTGGGATGCAGTCAGGGGATTCCTGTACTAGCTGCTTTGTCCTTTTGGATGGTCTGCTGCTCCCCCATTCCCTCTCTCCCTGCATACTCTGAAGCTGCACAGTGACCACATCTAGAAACGTGCTCTCCACGGAGCTCTCAGCCTCACAGACTCTCCGCACTGACACCAGCTGCTGCTCAAGCTCCGAAACCCGGAGCTCCAACTGCTGTCACTGGCCACACTTCCTACACTCATGGTATTCCATAGTCTGGGAAACACCCTGAGGTTCCCAAATGGAACTGGATGCACACTCTTTCCACTCTTTGGTTATCACTTGGCAAAGTTCTGATTACAAACAGCTACAGCAGGGCTCACAGTCCAGTGCTTTTAGGGTTCTGGGGTTTTGCAGAGTCTCTTCAAAAGACCAAAGGACCTTATGGTATTGCAGCAGAATTAGACCATTCACCTCATTAAGTCTGCTGTGCCATTTGGTTATGGCTGAGGTTTTTCTCACAACCATTCTTCCATTATGTTTGATTGCCTTTCCAATCAAGAGCCTATCAATATCTGTCTGAAATACACTCAATGATTTCGCCTCCACAGCAATGATTTCCACAGATTAACCACCCTCTGGCAGAAGAAATTCCTCATCACAGTCGTAGTGGGTTATCCCTTAACTCTGCGACTGTTCCTTCTGATCTTATTTTCTCTTCCTTGTGGAAAATCCTTCTCCACGTCCACTCTATCCAGGCCTCTCAGTATACTGTAAGTTTCAATGTGATCCTCCCATGTCCTTCTGAACTCCATGAAGTACACATCCAGATTCCTCAACCGCTCCTCATCAGACCAGGCTGTCACCCCCAGGGTCATTCTTATAAACCTCCTCTGGATTTCCCCCAATACAAGCACATCCCTCCTTAGATACAGGTCCCAAAACTGTTCACAATGTTCCAAATGTATTCTGACCGGAGTCTCACACAGCCTCAGCAGGACATGCCTGATCTTACATTCTAACTCAGGTGAAATGAATGCTAACATTGCATTTGTCTTCCGAGTTGCCAACTGAAGCTACATGTTAACCTTCAGAGAATCCTTGAAGAGGACTCCTAAGTCCTTTTGTGTTTCAGAATCCCAAATTTCCCCATTTAGAAAGCAGTTTAAGCCTCTATTCTTCCCATCAAAGTGGATAACCTCATACTTTCCCACTTTGTATTCCATCAGCCACTTTTTAGCCCACTCTCTGAGCCTTTCCAAGTCCTTCTGCAGACTCCCTGCTTCCTCAACTCTCCCTGTCCCTCCCCTCATTTTTGTGTCATCAGCAAATTTACCAACAATGCCCTCAGTTCCTTTTCCCAGATCGTTAATATATAATTAATTGTTACATGAATAGCTGAGGTTCAAACACTGCCCCCTGCTGAACTGCACGAGATCATGTGCAAAACATCAATTTATTCCCACTCTCTATCCATGTCAGTCACGGGTTCCAAACCCCATGGGCTCTTATGTTATTTAGCAACCTCCTGTGCTGAAACTGGTGAAAGGCCTTCTGGAAATCCAAATAGATCATGCGCATTGGCTCTTCTTTGTCTAACTTGTCATTAGCTCCTCTTACTACATCTAATTCCAGCTCCTCCCTCTTGAACTGCAGGGTGAATTCGAACACATTATGGTCACTGCCCCCTCAGTGTTCATTCACCTTCAGCTCCCCAATCAGGGCTGTCTCATTATACATCACCGAATCCGGAATTACCTGTTTCCTAGGTTCTCAACCACAAACTGTTCCAAAAACAGCCTCTTGCAGACATTCCATGAATTCCTTTCCTTGAGATCCATTCCCAACCTGACTTTCCCAGTCCATCTGCATATTGCAGTCCCCTTGATTATTGTAATAATCCCTTTCTCACTTGCCTTTTCTGTCTCCTGATTTATTTTCTGATTCACATCCCGACTACTGCGAGGAAGTTTGTACATAACTCCCATCAGGCTCTTTGTTCCTTTGTGGTTTCTTAAGTTGACTCACACAAATTCGATGCATTCCAACTTTCTCTTTCCTCTTTCTGTCGATGTAATTTCAATTCTAATTGATAGAGTAAACCCGATCCCCAACACCCCTACCTGCCAATCTACAGATCATTATAAACACAGCTACATAGAAAATAGGTGCAGGAATAGGCCATTTAGCCCTTAGAGCGTGTATCACCGTTCAATATGACCATGACTAAATATGCAATCTCAGTATCCCATTCCCACTCTCCCCCATATCCCTTGATCTTTTTAGCTGCAAGTGCCACATTCCATTTGAATATATCGAACAAACTGGCTCCACCAGTTTTCTGTGGCAGAGAATTCCACAGGTTCAGAACGTCTGAATAACTTAACCCTTATTCGTGATCTTTGACCCTGAGTTTTGGATTTCCCTAATATTGGGAACATTCTTCCAGCATCAAGCCTGTCAAATCCCATCAGGATTTTACATGTTTCTATGAGATCCCCCTCATTCTTCTAAATTCCAGTGAGGACAAGCCAAGTTGATCCAGTCTTTCCTCATATGTTAGTCCTGCCATCCCGGGAATCAGTCTGGTGAACCTTGGCTGCACTTCCTCAATAGCAAGAATGTCCTTCCTTAGACTAGGAGACCAAAACTGCACACAATACTTGGGTGAGGCCTCACCAAAGCCCTGTATAAATCTGCAAGACATCCTTACTCCAATACACATATCCTCTCACTGTGAAGGCCAACATGCCATTAGCTTTCCTCACTGCCTGCTGCACCTGCAAGCCCCCTTTCAGTGACTGTTCCACCATGACACCCAGCTCTCATTGCACCTCACCTTTTCCTAAACTTCCACCATTCACTAATAATCTGACTTCCTGTTTTACCACCAAAGTGGATAATCTCACATTTACCCAAATTATATTGCATTTTAGAAGTATTTATCCACTCAGCAAGCCTGTCCAAGTCACCCTGCAGCCTCTTAGCAGCCTCCTCACAGCACACATTGCCACCCAGCTGAGTGTCATCTGCAAGTTTGTAGGGATTGCATTCAATTCCTTTGTCCAAATCATTTATGTATATTGTGAACAGCTGGGGTCGCCGCACTGAACCCTGCGGTAACCCACTCATCACTGCCTGCCACTCTGAGAAGGACCCATTTATTCCAACTCTCTGCTTTCTATCTGCCAACGAGTTCTCTCTCCATGTCAATACATTACCTCCAATACCATGAGGTTTTATGTAACTCACTAATCTCTTGTATGGAACATGGTCAAAAGCTTTTTGAAAGTCCAGAACACAACATCCACTGGGTCCTAAGGGAGGACTATTCAATCCGAAAAGCTAACTTCAGTTTCTCTCCACAGATGCTGCCAGACCTGCTGAACTTTTTCATCATTTTTTGTGTTTGTTGTCCACTGATTCAGTCTTGACCACTCTCAACTGATCACATCCTCAAAACCTTCCAGAAGATGTGTCAGGCCTGATTTCCCTTGAGTAAATCCATGCTGACTTGGACCGATCCTGTCACTGTTTTCCAAATGCTCGGTTATTGTATCTTTAATAACTGGCTCCAGTGTTTTCCTCATGTATAATTCCTCATTTTCACTCTCCCTCCTTTTATTAAAAAGTGGAGTTATATTGGATACTGGCCAGTCCATTGGAACTCTGTCAGAGTCTTCAGAATGCTGGAAAATGTTCACTAATATGTCTACAATTTATACACCCACTTTCTTAAGGACTCTGAGTTGCAGAGCATCAGACCCTGGGGAATTACAAATTTTGATACTGTCAGTCTCCACAATACCACATCCCAATTTATAGGGATTATCTTCAGTTCCTCCTTCACACTTGACCCTCTATCCCCTGGCATTTCCTTTCAATAAGATGTGCATCCTTGGATATTCAGTTCCCAGCCCTGATCCCCTTGCAGCCATGTCCCTGCACTACAGAGTCATTTGCCTTGTTTCATATACTCGATGCATCGAAGTACAACACCCTCAGTCATGCACTGACTGCCTCCTTCTCAAAGGTATCTCTGTCAGAAATCACAGAAACTCTACAGTGTTGATGCAGACCATTCAGCCCAGTCTGACCCTCCAAAAAGTATCCCATCAACCCTACAATTCCCATAGATAATCCTGCTAACCGACACATCTTTGTGACAATGGGAGGAAACCCAAGTAGACACGGGGAGAATGTGTAAACTCCACACAGACAGTCAGTTGGAATTGAGTCTGTGTCTCCGGAGCTGTGAGACAGCAGTGCTAACCACTGATCCACCATTCCACCCTGCTCGGCATCAAGTTCAATTCCTGATCCTTTCCATACTCTCCATCCTATTACATGGTCTGGATGCTTTCATAAATTCTCATGAGCCCCTATCTTCCTTATTTACCTTGGATTGTGTGGTACCACTTTGTCTACTTTATTCCTAATGGTTCGTGTGTTAAAAGACAAAGCTTTTACGTTTGTTCTTTTGTTGAGCTTCCCTGCACTGTTATGTTTCCTTCGTATAATATGACATTCACAATATTCGATCCTTTCCTTTTATTTTCTGGTAACAATCAATCCCATCACTAGCCAGTAATCTGACATTCTCCTTTGCCATCCATTTACTCATTTTCCATCCAACTAAGCCAGTTATTTTCGCTTTGAATCATATTCAGACTGATATTTATCCCTGAACAAACATCACTCAAAATGTTCCTTGGTTCATTGTTGCTTGTGAGATCTTGCTGTGCATAATCTGGCTTCCGCATTTCCTAAATGACAACAGTAACCACATTTCAAACAAGTCTCACACTGTCTGCAAATGTCTTGGGAACAGCATGAATCTTTCTTTTCTTTGGATGAACGGGGAGTCTTTCAGATGTGAAAGATGCCGTTCCAATATTGCACAGGCTTCCTCCTGAACTACAGTTTCTGCTTTGTCCCTCTCTTTTGTTAAAATAGATGGAAAGTTTTCTTGAGGAACCATTGCTCCATCTTCCACTTCCGCACAAGTTCCCTTCCTGCTCTCGAATGGGCCTCATACATTCCTTCATTCTCTTCTTGTTCTTTCTGTGATTATAAACATCACTGGGATTTCCCTGACTTCATTTGCACACATTTCATCCTGTCAGCTCTTTGCTTTCCTCAGGTCCTGGTTAATTTCACCCCTGCATTTTGTCTTTCAGCAAAGTTTTACCAAGTCACTGCCCAGTTTAGTAAAATGGTTTGTTCCCAAATGAAAACTTTTACACTTGCCCCATGGTTCTCCATTTCCATCCCTCCTCTCAATCCCACTGAGTTCTGATCACTGTCACTGAAATGCTCCCCCATTGAGAGCCCTTCCAGCTGCTCACATTCATTCCTTAAACGATGGTCTAACACTGTCCATTCTCTTTTCACCATCACCTTCTCAGGGGCAATTAGGGATGGACAATAATGGCCAGTGACACCCACATCCCAAGAAGCAATTTGATGGGGTTTGATAGGGGTTGGATACAAATGTTCAAAATGGATTGTTTTGCCAGTTCATGTCCAGAGAGTTGAAATCCCTTTGAATGGCAGCGATTAAAATTCTGTCTCTTGTCTTTCAGGCCGTGACAACTCTCAGCCAAAGCTGACACTGCTGCCCCCTTCCCCGGAGCAGATAGATGCCAAGGGCACTGCCACCCTGGTGTGCCTTGCCAATCACTTCTGTCCCGATGAGCTGGAGGCGCAGTGGAAGAAGGATGGTGCAGTCATTTCGGACGGGGTTCAGACCAGCAACTACCTGCGAGCTTCGGACAGCACCTACAGTGTCAGCAGCCTGCTGACCCTCTCTGGGTCTGACTGGGAGTCCAACGCTCGCTTCTCCTGTGCCCTCACCCACGTTACCCTCCCCTCTCCCCTCAGCAAGAGCATCAGGAGATCAGAACGTGTGTAGAGTATTGGAGACAGTCCACAGAGGAGACACAACTTTAAACAGAACAGGGCTGAGCTGGCAGGGCAAAGATCATTGTCAGCACTGAATTTCAATTCTCTTCCTTCTTGGAACTGGCTCAGAGACACTTCTAAGTTTCCGCGGTTAAGGCAGGTCATTGGGACAGTGTAAAGGAGATTTAATTTGTATCTAATCCCGTACTACTCCTGTTCTGGGAGTGTTTGTTGGGGACAGCATTGACTTGTGATGTCAAGTAAAACTCCTCGATACTGAAGACTGTCAGCTCCAGAAAATCAATGTGAACCTCAGAAGTCTCTGCTGCAGTAAACCAGATCTCCTTCCTGCTCAGCCGCCAGTTCCAATTTAAGGTTCTTTCACTGCTTAAAATGACAGGATTCTCTTTTTTTGGAGAAAATCTCCAGAAGTGTTTTCCACAAGCTCCATTGTGGCTGTGAATTTGTGCAGCTTCCTCTGTCTGGGCTGTTAATTGCAGTCTGTTTTCTGTCAATGTCAATCTGGAAAAGGGAATAAAGATGAAGAAGATACAGTCTCTGTCTCTGAGTGCTTTGTATATAAACTGCTCCAGCCTCAGTTGATTGGCTACGCTTTAGCAAATGGTTGTCATGGTTGGCTGCTTGGATGGTCAATCAATTACACATCAGCTAAAGACTGGATTTGAGCCAATCTTCAATCATTTTCAAGAGATCCCTTCGATCTGGAATCTGTCAAGTTCACAAGATTCTAAATAGAACAGAAACTGAAATCTGCTGGGACCCAATCATTCCAATCTGACGCATTCCCTCTTCACTCTGTTGTCCAGACCCAGCTGGTTGGATCGCACTTTGCCCACTTTGCTGCTGCTGAGTCACATTTCAAATGAGCTGAGGCCAATCACAGACACTGGAGGGTTCAGTCATTACATTCATTTCTCCCACCCTAGCCTGTTCCTCACAGTGACAGCTCAAAGCTGAACTGAGTGACAACTTAGCTCAGAAAGAGGATCAGTCAGAATCTTCCAGCTTACATGATTGTCTGTCGGTGTGTGTCCCTGAGTGTGGGTGTGACTGCTACCCAGTACTGTTTGTAGGTGTGTGTCTCTGAGTGTGGGTGTGACTGCTACCCAGTACTGTCTGCAGGTGTGTGTCCCTGAGTGTGGGTGTGCCTGCTACCCAGTAGTGTCTGTAGGCGTGTGTCCCTGAGTGTGGGTGTGACTGCTACCCAGTACTGTCTGTCGGTGTGTGTCTCTGAGTGTGGGTGTGACTGCTACCCAGTACTGTCTGCAGATGTGTGTCCCTGAGTGTGGGTGTGACTGCTACCCAGTACTGTCTGTAGGTGTGCGTCTATGAGTGTGGGTGTGACTGCTACCCAGTACTGTCTGTAGTTGTGTGTCTCTGAGTGTGGGTATGACTGCTACCCAGTACTGTTTGTAGGTGTGTGTCTCTGAGTGTGGGTGTGACTGCTACCCAGTACTGTCTGCAGGTGTGTGTCTCTGAGTGTGGGTGTGACTGCTACCCAGTACTGTCTGCAGATGTGTGTCCCTGAGTGTGGGTGTGACTGCTACCCAGTACTGTCTGCAGGTGTGTGTCTCTGAGTGTGGGTGTGACTGCTACCCAGTACTGTCTGTAGGTGTGCGTCTCTGAGTGTGGGTGTGACTGCTACCCAGTACTGTCTGTAGGTGTGTGTCTCTGAGTGTGGGTGTGACTGCTGCCCAGTAATGTTTGTAGATGTGTGTCTCTGAGTGTGGGTGTGACTGCTACCCAGTACTGTCTGTAGGTGTGTGTCTCTGAGTGTGGGTGTGACTGCTACCCAGTCCTGTCTGTAGGCGTGTATCCCTGAGTGTGGGTGTGACTGCTACCCAGTAATGTTTGTACGTGTGTGTGTCTCTGAGTGTGGGTGTGACTGCTACCCAGTACTGTCTGTAGGTGTGTGTCTCTGAGTGTGGGTGTGACTGCTACCCAGTACTGTCTGTAGGTGTGTGTCCCTGAGTGTGGGTGTGACTGCTACCCAGTACTGTCTGCAGATGTGTGTCCCTGAGTGTGGGTTTTACTGCTACCCAGTACTGTCTGTCGCTGTGTGTCTCTGAGTGTGGGTGTGACTGTTACCCAGTTAATGTCTGTGGATTTGTGTCTCAGCTTTCCTGCATTTCATAGAGTCTCTGAATCATAGAGATGGACAGCACGGGAACAGACCCTTCGGTCCAACTCGCCCATATCGACCAGATGTATGAAACTATTCTAGACCCATTTGCCAGCACTCGGCCCATATCCCTCCAAACCCTTCCTATTCATACACCTATCCAAATGTCCTTTAAATGTTGTAACTGTACCAACCTGCACCACTTCCTCTGGCAGCTCATTCCATACATGCACCACCCTCTGTTTGAAAAATTTGCCCCATAAGTCCCTTTCAAATCTTTCCCCTCTCACCCTAAACCTATGCCTCTAGTTCTGGACTCCCCCACACAGGGAAAACACCTTGTCTTTTTACCCTATCCGTGGCGCTCATGGTTTTATAAACCTCTATAAGGTCACCCCTCAGCCTCTGACATTCCAGGGAAAACATCCCCAGCCTGTTCAGCCTCACCCCATCACTTAAAAAAAAGCAACACTGGTCACATTCTTGTCAATCTTTTCTGACCCCTTTCAAGATTCACAACTTCTTTCCGATAGAAGGAAGAGCAGACTTACACACAACATTCCAAATATGGCCAAACCAATGTCCTGTGCACCCACAACCTGACCTCTTAACACTTGTATTCAATTCTGACTGATAATGGAAAGCATACTAAATGCCTTATTCACTATCTTTTCAACCTGTGACTCTAATTTCAAGGAACTATGAACCTGCACTCCAAAGTCTTTTTGTTCAGCAACACTCCCCAGTACCTTACCATTAAGGCACGTTGGCTCAGTGCCTCAGTGATTAACACTGCTGTCTCACAGTGCCAGAGCCCTGGTTCATTTCCAGCCTCGGGTGACTGTCCGTGCGGAATTTGTACATTCTCCATGCGTCTGTGTGGGTTACCTCCCATAGTCCAAAGATGTGCAGTTTGGGAAATTAGACATGCTGAATTGTCAAATGTTCAGGCATAAATACGTTCGGTTCATTAGTCAGGATTAAATGTAGAGGACCAGGATAGGGGAATGGATATGGATGGGTGACTCTTCAGAGGGTCGGTGTGGACTTGTTGGGCCAAATAGCCTGTTTCCATACTATAGTAATTCCAGGATTAAGCATCTCAATCCTGGCCTGATTTGACTTTCCAAAATACAGCACCTCGCATTTATCTAAATTAAACTCCATCTGCCACTCATCGGTCCATTGTGCTCTGCGGTAACCTTCCTCACTGCCCACTACATCTCCAATTTGGTGTCATCTGCAAACTTACTAACTGTACCTCCTATGTTCACATCTAAATCATTATGTCAATGACAGAAAGCAGTGGACCTAACACTGATCCTTGTGGCACACCACTGATCACAGGCCTCCAGTCTGAAAAGCAACCCTCCTCCATCACTCTCTGTCTTCTACCTTAAAGCTATTTCTATACGCAAATAGCTAGTTCTCTCTGTTTTTCCATGTGATCTAACCTTGCAAACCAATCCACCACAAGGAAACTTGTTGAATGCCTCACTGAAGTCCATACAGATCACGTCCACTGCTCTGACATCATCAATCGTCTTTATGACTTCTTCAAAAAACTCAATCAGGTTAGTGAGTCATGATTTCCCAGGTACAAACCCAGGTTGACTATCCTGAATCAGTCCTTGTCATTCCAAAGACATGTAAATCCTGTCCCTCGGGACTCCCTCCAACCATTTGCCCACCAATTATGTCAAGCTCACCGGTTCCTGATTTTTCCTTACCACATTAGCTAAACTCCAGACTTCCAGCACCTCACCTGTGACTATCGATGATATAAATATTTCAGCAAGTGGCCCAAGTAATCACTTCCCTAGCTTCCCACAGAGTTCTGTGGTGCACCTGATCAGGTCCCAGTGATTTATTTATTTTTATGCATTTTAAGACATACTGCACTTCCTCATCTGTAATTTGGACACTTTTCAAGATGTCACCATCTATTTCCCCAAATTCTATATCTGCTGTGTCTTTCTCCACAGTAAACACTGATACAAAGTACTTGTTTAGTATCTGCCCCATCTCCAGCAGTTCCACACATAGGCTGCCATGCTGATCTTTGAGAGGCCCTATTCTGTTAATTATTACTCTTTTATCCTTAATGCATTTATAAAAACGCTTTGGATTCGCCTTAGCCCAATTAAGCAAAGCTATCCCATGTTCCCTTTTTGCCATCCTGATTTCCCTCTTATGGAGGAGGAGTTAGCAATTCTGGAAAGCGTGAAAATATTCAAGTCCTCTGAGCCGGATAGCATTTATCCAAGGATTCTCTGGAAAGCGAGGGAGGAGATTGCCGAGGCTTTGGCATTGATCTTTATGTCATCATTGTCGACAGGAACAGTGCCAGAATACTGGAAGATCGCAAATGTAGTCCCCTTGTTCATGAAGGGGAGTAGAGACAACCCTAGTAATTAGAGACCAGTGAGCCTTACTTCGGTTGTGGGTAAAGTGTTGGAAAATATTAGAAGAGATAGGATTTATAATCATCTAGAAATGAATAAGTTGACTACAGATAGTGAACACGGTAGATTGGGCCTCACAAACCTTACTGAGTTCTTTGAGTAGGTGACCAAACAGGTGCATGAGGATAAAGTGGTTGATGTGGTGCATAGGCACTTCAGTAAGGCATTTGATAAGGTTCTCCACAAAATACCGAGGCATGGGATTTAGGGTAATTTAGCAGTTTGGATCAGAAGTTGGCTAGCTGAAAGAAGACAGAGAGTGGTTTTTGATAGATAATGTTCATCCTGGAGTTCAGTTACTAGCGGTGTACTGCAAGCATCTCTTTTGGGGCCACTGCTGTTTGCCATTTGTATAAATGACCTGAATGAGGGCATCGAAAGATGGGTTAGTAAATTTGCAGATGACACTGAGGTTTGTGGAGTTGTGGATAGTGCTGAAGGATATTACAGCCTACACAGGGCCATGGATAAGCTGCAGAGCTGGGCTGAGAGGTGAAAAATGCAGGGATAATGCTGAAAAGTGTGAAATAATTCATTTTAGAAGGAGCAACAGGAATAAAGAGCACTGTGGTAATGGTAAGATACTTAGTCGTGGAAATGAGCAGAGAGATCTCGGTATTCATGTACACAGATCCTTGAAAGTTACCACCCAGTTTGATAGGGTGGTTCAGAAGGCTTATGGTGGGTTAGCTTTTATTGATAGAGAGATTGGGTTTAGGAGTCATGAGGTCATGCTGCAGCTGTACAAAACTCTGGTGTGGCCACAATTGGAGTATTGCATACAGTTGTGGTCACCGCATTAATAAAAGGTGTGGGAACTTAGGGGTTCAGAGGAAATATACGAGGATGTTGCCTGGCATGGAGGGAAGGCCTTATGAGGAAAGGATGAGGGACTTCTGGCTGGTTTTGTTAGAGAGAAGAAGGTTGAGAGTTGTCTTAATTGAGACGTACTAAGATAATCACAAGGTTAGATAGGGTGGACAGTGAGAGCCTTTTTCCTCAGATGCTGAGGGTACATAGGTTTAAATTGAGGGGTGGTAGATAGAGGAGAGATGTCAGAAGTAGTTTCTTTACTCAGAGACTAATAGGGGCATGGAAGGCACAGCCTGCAACAGTAGCAGACTCGCCAACATTAAGGGCATTGAATTGGTCTCAGGATAAACATATGGATGAAAGTGGAATAGTGTAGGATAGATGGGCTTCAGGTTGGTTCCATAGGACAGTGCAACATCGAGGGTTAAAGGGCCTGTACTGCGCTGTCATGGTCTATATTCTGTGTTTTAGATCTGACAATGCTCACCACCGCCCTCCCCAGGACAATTAGGGAAGGACAATAAACAGCAGAAAAATCAAAGCTTGCCCCATCCCAGAGCCATTCCTGAAGAAGGGCTCATGCCCGAAACGTCGATTCTCCTGTTCCTTGGACGCTGCCTGACCTGCTGCGCTTTTCCAGCAACGCATTTTCAGCTCTGATCTAAAGCATCTGCAGTCCTCACTTTCTCCATCCCAGGATAAATCAAAATAAATGGCGTACAATTCAAATGATTAAACTGGTGAAGCTTAAATCCATCTCTTTGAAAGACTGGAGCCTCAGCCATGACTTGGGTGAACCTGTATTTTCCAAATTGCAAGGTGGAGTGCCCTACGGATCAGACACAAAATGAATGACACAAAGAACGAACAAACGGCGACCAAAGTGTGTCACCAAACTGCAATAAAAAGCAATTTGTCAGGAAGAACTCAAGAGAAAGCCATTAGTGGGTGTAAAAGGGTAAGACAGACAAGTGTCAGATGTCATTGAATGCACCATAAATGCACTAAAGCTGTTGGGATAGAGCAGGGCAATGAGATTAATTTCATTTTTGCATTAAGAGCTTTCCTGGTCATAAGGACTCAGAACGTTAAAGGATGAAGTGTAGTTCATATTGTAAACAATGTACTGCAGTGGGCAAAAAAGAATGTTGAGCAACATAAATGCTTGAAATTGGGAAAGAAAATCGGAAACAATGAAATGGGAAAGGCCAATGGGATTTTGGAATGAATATTGAGAGTGAGGAGATGGAGGGAGAGTGGCCAGGACAGCTGTACTGAAGAATGGTTAGGTCACATCTGGGATATGGTGTACAATTATGGGCTTCTATGAGGTGCAATGCAGAATGGGACAGGGTTAGGGGATGTAGGTTACAAGGAAACACCAGAACAGGATCTCGAGGGGGGAGGGAGAGTATTCTGATATTCAAAACATCTTAATGAAATTGACAGAGTAAATGTAGATTTACCGTCATTGCCGGCAAACAAAAAGGCAGGTACAGGAAAGATATCAGGAAAAATATTTTGATGCAGAGATTGGAATTTAGTGAGTGCTGGTAAATTGGGTACTCCATTCAAAATGGGACAGAATTACTTCTTGGAATTTGATCAGGTCTGAAGCAAAAAAGCAAATTAGGATCAAATACTCATTTGAGAATATTGAACTGGCCTGAAAAATGCCCGGTTTTTGGAAGCTTTTCATTTTGCCCTCATCAGGACAATTGTAAAAGAACCAATCAAAGGGGAAAAACATGACATTGATATTGCATATGAGGAAAGTGCTGACAGGCTGAGGTGTTATCACTATGAACACATCAGTTTAAATATTGTTTCCCTTTGCTGTGGCATTTCTTTTAAATTGTCCTGATGCGTGCAAGGCAAAAGCTTCAACAAAATGTTTTGTTTTTTGCAACATTCATATTAGGATCAGTTTGGAGGGAAAGAATGAAGATGGAAATATATTAAGTTAACAATGAAAATTGGTCTAAATTCAGCAGAGACCAGGATAGCTTCAGCTTGAACTTAATACAGGAATTATCAGGTGAAATTTGACCACTGGAATGATTTAACCACCTTCCACCAGTTTGATTGTTTGAATTGCTCATCAGTTATGTTGATTACTCCTGGGATGGGGAGGACATTGATATGTCTGCTGTTTATTGCACTTCCCTAACTATCCAGGAGAGGGCGATGGTGAGCCATGAGTTTCTCGAAGAGGATCTGACAGTGGGACAAGATCATGTGCTGGGCCTGAGTACAGCTGTCCCTCAGGAGAATGAGGTGTCTCACAAGGAAAAACCTGGGTGTGGTGGAAAGGCACAGGCAGCCCGGCTAGGCTGCAGAGGGACAGAACCAGGTTTGACGAATGAGCTGAGGTCCTTCCGAGCTGAGTTGCAGACTCAGGCTTTCAGGGCCGCACAGCTTACACTGTTACTGACCAAAGCTCCGTGATTGATGAGGCCTGCCCCAGGAGAACATCCACAGAAAGCTCCCTCCTGTGTGTCTGATGTGTCTGTGTGTCTCTTAGACGTGACTGAGCAGACAGCAAGGGTTTCAGCAGCAACAAAGGTGTTACTCTAGTGCCCCTCCCACTTTCACCCATCGACTTACAAACTCTTCTGGGGAAAGGGCTCAGCACCTCCCAATGCCTGCTTCAATGTGTCCTACACCCCACCTCAAGATAACAGACCCCACTGCAACCGTCCCCACTACCTGTTCATCATCTCTCTCCTTAAGGCACTATCTCTGCCTGGTCTCAGTGGGAAGCACTCTTCCCTCAGACTCACAATGTAGCAGACTGGATGGATGAGCCATTGCAAAATGCAGGGTTACAGGGATAATGTCGTGGTTTGGATCTGGGTGGGATGCTCTTCGGAGGATTGGTGTGAACTCACTGGGGTGAATGGCCTGCTTCGACATTGTACAGAGTCCATCATTACATGATTCTATCACTGAAGCAAAATAATCATGCAGAGGGAGTGCCATACTGTCAGAGGGTCAGTACTGAGGGACTGCCACACTGTCAGAGGGACAGTGCTGAGGGAGTGCCACACTATTGGAGGGTCAGTACTGAGGGAATGTTGCACGAATCGTGTATCATTACTGAGGGATTGCTGCACTGTCAGAGGGTTCGTACTGACGGAATGCCGCACTATCAGAAAGTCAATATTGTGGGAGTGCTGAACTGTCAGATAGTTCATGCTGAGGGAGTGCTGCACTGCTGGCGTATCAATACTGAGGGAGTGCAACACTGTCAGAGGTTCAGTGCTCAGGGACCATCTTTCAGATGGGATGATCTGATGTCTGCCCTCTCAGGGGGCAGTAGAAGATGCCATGAAACTATTAGAAGAGCAGAGCAGATCCCCATGGTCCTGGTCAATATTTTTAAAACATACCTTTTAAAAAATATCTGGATGAGCACCTGAAATATTTGAACATTCAATGCTTTGGGCCCAGTTATGGAAAGTGGATAGAGAGTAGATTTAGTTTTGCCTTGGTGGGACAGACATGATCGAATGAGGGACCTCTTCTACACTGTATGATTCTCTGATTCTGTGAAACCTCTGGCTGATGACCACATAATGTCCTCCCTTAGCTGCTGAGTCAGTCTCTCCTCCATGTTGAACAGCACATGGAGGAAGCTCTTAGGGTGGTCAGGGTACAGAATGTACTCTGGGTGGGGGATTTCAATGTCCACAATCAAAAAGGAATTGTAAAAACATTTGGTTTGTGGGTATTTGATAAAAATATTCAAAATGATACTTTTGCCAGTCCAACGCTCACTTCTCCTGTGCCCTCACCCACGTGACCCTCCCCTCCCCCCTCAGCAAGAACATCAGTAGATCAGAATGTGTGCAGAGTGTTTGAGACAATCCACAGAGGAGACACAACTTTAAATAGAACAGGGCTGAGCTGGCAGGACAAAGATCATTGTCAGCACTGAATTTCAACTCTCTTCCTTCTTGAGGCTGGCCTCTGGGAGACTCTGAGGTTCAGGGGTTAAGGCAGGTTACTGTGACAGAGTAGAGAGAGCTTCACTCTCTTCCCAACCAGTGCTGTCCCTGTCCTGGGAGTGTTTGACAAGGACAGTGTGGAGACAGCTTTTTTCTGTTTCTTATCCTGTCCCTGTCCTGGGTGTCTTTGGTGGGAACAGTATGGAAAGAGCTTTACTCTAGATCTAACCCTATTCTGTCCCTGTCAATGAGACTCTTTGTTGGGGACAGTGCTGACTTGTAGTAACAAGCATAACCTTTCAAAGATATTGAAAACTGTCAGTTGTACAAAAACAATGTGAACCTCAGAAATCTCTGCCTCAGTAAACCAGATCTCCTTCCTGCTCAGCCGCTAGTTCCACCTTAAGGTTTTGTCATTGTTTAAAGGGACAGGATTCTCAGTTTATTGAGAAAATCCACACAAGTGTTTTCCTCAAGCTCCAATGTGGCTATGAATTTGTGCAGCTTCCTCTGTCTGGGCTGTTAATTGTAGTCTGCTTTCTGTCAATGGTCAATCTGGAAAAGGGAATAAAGATGAAGAAGATTCAGTCTCTGTCTCGTGTGTGCTTTGGAAATGGCCCGAGCTGAAGCCTCAGGGAAAGGGTGTATGAAGCGTAACCCTCCACCCTCAAGGCCCGGAAGACGAGGGGAAGAATAAAGAGGGCAATGGGGTCCTGGGAGCAGGAGGGCAATACGACCAGAGGGGAACTTTCAGCAGGAATGCAGGGCCCTGAGAAAATCATCCCCAATAAATGGGGAAAAGAAGAAAGGTATGTTGGAGTTCAGAAAGATTGAAGAATGATGCTGAGAGTGAGCTTAACTCAGAGTGTAGATGGGATATGTCCAAACCCAGAGTGGGGAGGGTGCCTTACACTCCATAACCCCCCATCCACCATGGTGGTGCTCTGAAGGGATAGTACCCATCCTGAATAGCTGTGCCCGATGAATGGAGAAGAGCCTGTGTCCATATGTGTGTGGGTGGGGGGGTCGCTGAGCTGGGACTTTGTGTTGCAGACGTTTCGTCCCCTGTCTAGGTGACATCCTCAGTGCTTGGGAGCCTCCTGTGAAGCGCTTCTGTGATTTTTATCTGCCACTAACTGTGCACCATTCTAGCCCTGACCTAACCATTCTTCAGGACAGCTGCCATGGTCACTCTACCCACCATCGCCTCACTCTCAATATTCATCCAAAATCACAATGACCTTTATTTCTGATATTGTTTCCAATTTAAAGGAGATATGTCACTCGGCATCCTTTCTTGAGCGCTGCAGTGTTATTTATAATATAAACGGGCCTTCAACCTTTATCATTCTCAGAGGAGTTTTTTTTATTTTAAAATATACTTTATTCATGTAAATAAACCTCTGGTACTTGTACAATTTTTCCATGTTGTTCATAGTTATATACATTGCATGTCTTAACATTACAAAGAACAAATTGAATTAATCGAATTCACAGTTATCCTATTAACAGTTTTCTTTATAAACTATCCAGTCTCCTGGTATTTGGCTGTGGCTTCAGCGGAACCCACCTAAAGAGTGGGTCCCCTGTTATATGAAAGCAAATAAATTTTCTTTAACCCCCAGTTTATGGGGTTACCATTGTCCATTTGATTGTCCTGTCTCTGGGGTAGCTTGTCTACATCCCCATGGTAAGCACGAACTGCTGGACCTTCGCTGGGCTGAGGTAGCTATCCAGCTCCTCACTGGGGTCATTTACCCGCTCTGATGTCATTGAGCCAAGGCAAGGGTCCTCACTGTCCAGTTCTGTGTCTGACACTGGGACTGTCAGAGGATCACAGCTCTCGGTTGCCTGTAGTTGTGGGGCAGTGGGTACCCCCTGGTTCTCACTGGGTGGAGGGTGGACTTCGGGGGGTCCGTTGTTTCCTGGTTGGGAGGAATTGCCCTCCTCTTTACCGACGGCGCTCTGTCTCTTCTTCTGGTGGTGATGGCCTTCTTTGCGTCTGTCTTCCCCCTCCGAAGAGCTGGCCGTCCCTCCCTCGTGCAGCTGTCTTTTCCCCTTTTGCTGGGAGGCTTTGGGGGCTTGGCAAGATTTCCTCTTTCTGTTTTTAACAAGTATCCACTCCTCTGCCTGCTTGATTACCTCCTCCTCCTCCATTTCTTCCATCTGCCCGGCTAGAGCTAGGATCAGCTGCTGTGTCTCTCCGCTGGCTGCCGCCTCCTCCACTCCACCCTATTCTTCTTTCTGGGTGTCACCAAACTCTGTTTCCCTGCTGTCTGGGTGGACATTAATGGTCTTTGGGGGTCCACGGCTCACATTGCCACCTCTAGCCATCATTCTCAGAGGAGTTACAACTGAGAAAACCCCTTCCAGCTCTCAGTGGAGAAATTCAGTCATTCCCGTTTCCCTGGTCTATTCCAATAGCTTCCCTTTCTGTGTGACTGTGTTTCTGGTGTGTTCAACAATATCTGACACTTGCCTGCCTAATGCTCTTACACCCACTGTTACCTGTTGAGTTCTCCCAGATACATTGCTGCTCTTTGCAGTTTGGTGACCCGCTTTGATAGCCGTTTGTTCGCTCTTTGAGTGTAATTCATTTTGTGCCTGATCCCAGTGTCAATCCGAAGGACACTCCACCTTTCAGTCTGACAAACCAGGTTCACCCATGTCATGGCTCTATTTCTAGGCTAGGCTCCAGTCTTTCAAAAAGATGAATTCAAACCTCACCAGTTTGATCATTTGAAATGTATCATTTGTTTTGATTTCTCCTGGGATGGGCGTGCACAAAATTGGCTCTACCCTAATTGTCCTGGAGAGGACGGTGGTGAGCCATGTAATATCTGGGAAGGAAGGCGCTTGGATCTGAACAAAAAAAACCCATGAAGCTCAATGTCATGTTCATGAATGTAGTTTGGACAATGGAACCCAGTCATCACCCGGTCTGTGACTCCAGTCCCACAGTGACACGATTCAAACTTAACAGCCCCATAATCTGGCTCAGAACTCAGTCCGAGGAACTAGACATGGGCAATAAATTTGCGGCTTGATTTAGAATAGTTTATAAAATTGTTTATTTTAAAAACTATTTAAAATATTTAAATCTATGTCAACCTGCGTGTACAAGGCATAGTTTTAAAATTTGCTGATGGTATGAAACTTGGATGTATTATGGCTCATGAAGAAGATCGTGTCGAACTTCAAAAAAAGATATAGGTAAGTTGATGGAATCAGCAGATGGTCGCAGATAGAATTTAATGGAAAGAGCTGTCACTGATTCATTTTGGAAGGAAAACGTGGAAAGACAACACAAACTAAAGGGTACAAGTATGGGTGGGTGTAGGGGCAGTAGGACCTGGATATTTATGTGCATCAGTCATTGAAGGTGGCAGGATAGGCAGCTGTTCTCATGGGAGAGCAGCTGATTAAAGCAGATGCCATATCAACATGAACATAGAATACAGCGTGGATGTTAAAAAATGCTTCCTTTTCAGGGAGAATATAAAACTAAAACAAGTTCCCTTATTTAAGACCAAGAAAAGCAGAGTTTTTTTTCTTGCATATGTTCATAGGTCTTTGGAACTCTTCTTCAAACAGAGAAATCAAACCTCTGAATGTTTGTAGTGAAGAAGTAGATAGCCATTGCTTATCAAAAATCTATCAGCGAGGCAAGAATGTGGAATAATCAGGTCAGCCATGGGGAGCAGGCTCAAGAGGATGAATCTCCTTCATTTTTGTCGCTAATTCGTATGATCGTGTGGCCTTTTCCACCGTTGAAGGATCAGCGCCTTAAAGCTTGTGGTTTTCAATAAAGCAGCTGAAGTGGCTGCTGGTTTGTGTGGACGCGAATGGAAGGGGACTTTACCCATAATCCTCAGCAGCCGTGCAAGCGCTCTCTCGCCACTAGAGGGCAGCTGCTTCACTGTCCCTGATCAGTAAAAAAATAAACTGGGGCCCTGCTTGGAGCTAACAGGTCAATCTGTTCAGACACATCGAGAGAGAGCACAGATTTAGAAGACGGTTACATATAACACCACAATGAAAATGCCCCATGATAAGAAAAGTACTTCAGTGTGACTTTTGCTTGTCTTCACAGTGTGCTGTTATGTTCATTCTGTGATACACGTAGATGATGTCGGTACTGAGTGACACAAAGTATATTTCCTCCTCTAACCCCTTTTCAAAACACCCTCTCCATCTTGCTTTCCTCCATATTGACACTTCTACAATTGTCCCTGTTCCCTCACTCCATCCCAGTCCCAGAGGGATTGATGGCCGGAGTTCATGACCCCGCACTGTGTGAAGGTTGGTGTAAAGTGAGGCCAGCGTGTTGGAGCTTGGGCTCCTGCCTCAGGCCCAGGTGTAGGGGCCTGTTCAACAATCTGCACATTGTCCTTTTTTCTCTTTCTGATCGTACTGGAATTTTTAAGCTGCAGTAACATGCTGGCAACAAGGTGTCTTGTCTAAAATTCTCCCAGCACTGGACAGACCTCGGCTGTTGATTTTTTCTCTCTCTCTCAGGAGCCTGCTCTGTATTCAGTGCCTGTTATCATTAGTTTGTTAGAGTTCACATGTCAGCTGCTGCTTCCTTGCTATGATACTGGAAATTAGTCTTCAACGTGTCTTGAGATTTAAATACTTCGTCTTCATGAAAGTGGTTTGCAGACTTTTTAACATCATTTAACAAACTAATGATGTGAATGCATCTGTGTTATTTCTGGCTGGGAGCATATAACATCATGGTCCTAGTTTTTAATGGGTCCTCACTCGTGGTAATATAATTTATAATGTTGCTCTGTCCTTCCGTGTTTTTAAGAGGCTTGCAAACGTGTTATGAAGAGAACACCATGGGATAGAGTGGGTGGTTGTTTCAATTCTCATCTCATTATCGTCCAGCTTTCAAAGGAAATGCTGTAGTCTTTGTAATGAGATTGTACTCAGTTTTTATCCATTTTGTGTTTGGATTTTATTTTTGGAATGCCAATTTTCATAAAAACTCCTGTACAATTTTATAGCTCAGTAGTTGTGTTTGTTCCCTGTGATACTGAGAGTTTGCACAACACGCCATTTGCCTGTGACCCAGTTGTTGGCTGAAGCCTCTGGTTGTTCAGTGAGTCCAAGCCATTGTCTTGCTCTCTGCAGTTATACCATGAACATGGTTTCTCAGTGTGAGCCAGGAGACCACTGCGTGGTGACTTCCTGCCCCACTGTCGGTGTAAAGGCAAGTGGGAACTGTCAAGGTTAATCCCATCATGAACATCAGAACATTATATTCAACTGGAATTACATCCACTGACTAATTTCTTTGGCCGCAATTACAGTGTAAACAAATCTCTCCCTTTGCTAGCACAAAGAGAAAGTTTCTGTCAGATTCCCTCATTTGTGATGCATTAGCCCAATAGGAGCAGCACTGGTCGACCATGCTGTATCAGCCTGGACAGAATCCTGGGCAAACTCCAAATGAAAGCATGACCTTCAGTGAATCTGCTGTCACACAAAATATGGAATTGGAATCCTTGTTCCCGAATCACATCATCAAACTTAAATACAATTGAGAAAATATAAACAAAACCCATTTCCCAAGGATATATGTCACAACAAGAAAGTGGGGAGCAGACAGTTATTGTTCGCCTGTCTCTGGGGAGTGTCATGCTTCCTGTCCTCTCTCTCTCTCTCTCTCTGTGGGGTACCATTTCTGCCATCCTTTCTGTCTGAGAATATTATTGTTCCTATCCCCACTCACTTGGGGATAGTGTGCGGGTGTCACGCCCACCCAGTTTGTTAGTTCCATTTACTCTCGCAAAATGGGGAACCCCTGCTTCACTATGTTTATGAGCCATGTGTGAAAGCCCTGCACAGCTAACCCTTCATCTCAATCAGATCACAGGGTCTGAGGTTGGTCAGTACCGTCTCTACCCAGAACAATAACACTGACTGACTCAGACCAACTCAGATCAAGTAACAAGGAGACTGCTATTGACCTTCACCTTCAAAGCCCACTGAGGAGGTGGTCATTAATCCAAGTATTGTCATCGATTAAGTTCTCCCAGCGATTCATGATTCATTCCAGACTTGACACAAGTGTGGAATGTTGTTCGGTAATAGGTGGCAAGTCATGGAGATAAAATATAAAAAGAGAGAGAATTATATTTCTGTTATACCATCCTTGAACTTAGGATGCTTGGAAATGTTTTACAGCCAATGGAATACTTCTGAAGTCCAGACATTGTTGTAACGTGGGAACTGTGACAGTAAGGCAGATCTTTTGGCAGCACCACCCAGAGACTGGAGGCTGTTACTGCTGGCAGGCGACAAACGAGCTCCACTGTTGGGAAGGACACTGGAGCACACAAGGACATGGGAAATAGGAGCAGGAGAGAGAATCCAATGGCTGTCCATTCTTTCTTAAAAACAGTGACCAAAATTACACACAATAATCCAAATGCAGGCTCAGTAACACACTGTACAGTTTGAACAGGCTTTCGCTACTTTTGAATTCCAACCCCCAGCAATAAAGTTGAAAATTCAATTCAACTTCTTAATTACTTGCTGCACCTGCACTTACTTTCAGTGTCCCATGCACAAGAACACCCAGATCACTTTGTACGGCACTTTGTTGGAATCTCTCACAATTTAAATACTAGTCGGCCTTTAGATTATTCTGACCAAAATGCATGGTCTCACACTTTCTGATGTTAAATACAGTCCATTGTGTCTGAATGTTTCATTTCCAGTATGGTTTTCTCTTTGTAAATGACCACCTCAATGCATCTATCTGTTGCATGTCCTATTTGTTTATGGCTCTGATACTTGATTGTCCAACCCTTTCCTGCTGTTTCCATTCAATGGAGACAGACAATGGAGGCTGGAAGAACACAGCAAGCCAGGCAGCGGAGTAGATGAGATTAGACTCCCAACAGTATGGAAGCAGGCCATTCAGCCCAACCAGTCCACACTGACCCCAAAGAGTAATCCACCCAGACCCATTTCCACTCTGACTAATGCACCTAACACGACGGGAAATTTAGTATGGCCAATTCACCTGAATGGCACATCTTTGGACTGTGGGCAGAAACCGGAGCACGCGGGGGAAACCCATGCAGACATGAGGAGAATGTGCAAACTCCACACAGACAATCAAACCCGGGTCCCTGGCACTCTGAGGCAGCAGTGCTAACCACTGAGCCACCATGCTGCCCCCTTCTCTACAGTGTGGAAACAGGCCCTTCAGCCCAACAAGTCCACACAACCCCTCTGAAGCATAACCCACACAAGCTTAATTCTCTACCCAATATTTACCCCTGACTAACACACCTAAAACTATGGGAATTTAGCACAGCCAATTCACATGACCTGCACATTTTTGGATTATGGGAGGAAACCAGAGCACCTGGAGGAAACTCACGCAGACAGGGGACAATGTGCAAACTTCACACAGGCGGCGGGAATTGAACCCAGATCCCTGGTGCTGTGAGGCAGCAGTGATAACCACTGAGCCACCGTGCCACCCTAGTTGACGTTTCAGGTGTAACCCTTTTTCAGTAATGGAGGTGGGTGTAGGGGGAGCTGAAGATAAACGAGGTGGCAGGGATCGGATGATGATTTGGTAATTGGTGGAGACAGGTAGAGGTTATGACCTGGTTGGTCAACGGGAGGAATGAATCTAGTAGGTGGCAGGAAGGAGTGGAATGGAGGGAGAGGGGTTGGGAAGGGAGACATGGGATGGGAAGGGTGGTTATATGAAATTGGAGAAGTCAATGTTGAGCCCTCCGGGCTGTCGGGCGCTCAGGTGGAAGATGGGGTGTTCTTTCTCCAATTTGCGGTTTGGTTCGTTGTGGCAATGGAGGAGGCCAAGAATGGTCATGTCAGAAAGGGAATGGGAAGGGGAATTAAAATGGGTGGTGACTGGGAGGTCTGGTCAGCCCCTGCAGGCCCAGCTAAGATGCTTGATGAACCATTCCTTAAGTTTACGTTTGGTCTTCCAGATGGAGAGAAGACCCCATCAGGAGCTCCTAATGCAGTAAACTAGGTTGGAGGAGAGGCAGGTGAACCTCTGTCTCACCTGGAAGGACTGTTTGGGGTACTGGATGGAGGTGAGGTGTTGATGTACCAGCAGGCTTTACTTCTTTTTGGGTTGCAGGGAAAGGTATCTCGGGATTCGGGAGGGTTGGTGGGAGAGTGACACAAACCAAAAATTGTCAAACGGAATGGTCCTTGTAGAAGGCAGCCAGGGGTGGGGAAAGAAAGATGTACTTGGTGGTGTGGTCTAGTTGGAGTTCGCAGAAGTGTTTAAGGATGATGCGTTGGATACGGAGATTGGTGGGGTGATAGGTTAGGACACTGGGGACTCTGTCTTTATTGTGTTTGGAGGTAGTGGTTTGAGAGCAATGGAATGGGAAATGCCAATTGTGCAGTGGATGACAGAAGGAAAAGCACGGTGTTCAAAATAGGTGGACGTCTGTGATCACTGGAATGTCTCCATATCCGAGCAGATTGGGCAGAAGCAGAGGAATTGGGAGAATGGGATGAAGTTCTTGCAGGATACTCGGTGGGCGGAGGTGGAGTCCAGGTAGTAATGGGAGTCTGTTGCTTTGTAGTAAATGTCTGTCTGAACACTGTCACCAGAGATGGGAATGGAGAGGTCAAGAAAGGGAAGGAAGGTGTCCGAGATGGACCAAGTCAATTTGAGGGTGGGGTGAAAGTTGTGAGCGAAGTCGATGAACTGCTCCAGTTCAGCCTGTGTGCAGGTCCCTCCATCATGCAGTCAATGTAATGGCAGAAGAGTTGGGGCACTGTGCCTGTGTCGGCACTAAAGAGGGACTGTTCGACATAGCTGATAAAGAGGCGGGCGGGTGCCCATGGCAACTCCCTGGATTTTGAACGTTATTGATAGTGAGTACCAGTTCAGCGAGGCAGAGGAGGGTATTTGTGGAGGTGGACTGGATGGGTCTGTTGGAGAGGAAGAGGTGGAAGGCCTGGAGGCCATCCTTATTGGTTTTGGACATATATAAGGTCTGCACATCCATCGTGAAGATAAAGCACTCGGGGCCAGAAAACTGAAGGTTACTGAAGAGATGGAGGGTGTGGTTGGTGGAGCGGATGTAGGTGGGAAGTGCCTGAACCAAGGAGGAGAAGGTGGAGTCCAGGTAAGATGAGAGGAGGTCGGTGGGGCAGGAGCATGCTGGGATGATCGGTCAGCCGGGGTAGTTGGGTTTGTGGATCTTGGGGAGCAGGTAGAACTGGGCATTGCGGGGCTGGGGGACTATGAGATTAGAGGCAGTGGAGGGGAGATCACTGGAGTTAATCGGGGCACTGACAGTGCGGGTGATTTTGGCCTGATGGGACGCGATGGAGTCATGGGCAAGGAGGAGGTAGGACATGGTGTTGGAGAGTTGGTGATTGGCCACAGGCACATCGAGGTCCATTCTCCAGACTACCACCGCTGCTGCCTTTGTCAGCGGGTTTGATGGTGAACCAGGGGTTGGTGCAGAGAGAGAGGTGCACTGCACCTTCAGCGGGGTTGTGGTTGGAGAGGGTGGGGGGTGGGGGGGGGAGGGTGGAGAAATTGAGGTGGCTGGTCAGCAATGAAGAGGTCTAGGTATGTGTACACATCTGGAGGGGTGACCAAGGGGAGGAGGAAGGTTGGAGGTGGGAGGAGGGGGTCCTCAGAGGGAGGTTGGGAGTTTTTGTGAAAGAAGAAGACACAGAAGTAGAGGTGGCGGAAGATGAGCTCCGCTTCGTGGCGGTTGCGGGTTTCATTGAGGTGGGGTCGGGCGGGAATGACTGTGAGCCCTTTCCTGAGGATGGACATTTTGGACTCAGAGAGTTCCAGTTCGGAGGGGGGGATAGTAAATATGGGCAAGGCTCAGGGGTGAGGTTTTCGGGTGGGCCCAAGTTGGTTGAAGGAGGGATGGGGGGAAGGTTGATGCCATGCGGTGTGGTATAGCACGGGGAATGGGTGTGGAAGAGAAAGGAGATTGGGGCGGAGATGGGTTGTGGAGTGAGGTGGAGGAGTGGGAAGAGGGAAAAGTGGAGGGATAGGGTGCACTGTGACGGTGGATGAATGAGGAAGGAGAGCGAGTGTGCTGGCTGGCTGTAGGCAGGCAGTTGGACTCAGAGTGACTCTGGGAAATGTTGTCTGAGTCTTGGTTGCAAAGTGGGTGGGGCCAGAAGTGGAGGCAGAGGCTGGAGTGTAGTCAAGGCCAATCCAAGTGTTTTGACCCAGGTTCGATTCCAGCTTCAGGCAACTGTCTGTGTGGAGTGAGCATGTCCTACCCATGTCTGCGTGGATTTCCTCTGGGTATTCTGTTTTCTTCCCACAATCTAAAGACATGCAGGTTAGATGAATAGGCCATGCTAAATTGCCTACAGCGATCAGGGATTTGTAGATTACATTACTTACAGTGTGAAAACAGGCCCTTCGGCCCAACAAGTCCACGGAGACCCGCCACCCACCCAGACCCATTCCCCTAACACTACGGGCAATTTCGCCAGGATTTGGATTGTGCTTTGGATTGTGGAGGAAACCAGAGCACCCGGAGGAAACCCACGCAGATTCGGGGAAAATTTGCAAACTCACACAAAGAGTCGCCTGAGGCGGGAATTGAACCCCAGGTCTCTGGCGCTGTGAGGCAGCAGTGCTAACCACTGTGCCACCGTGCTGCCCACAATTGATTTTGGCCTGATGGGTTAGGTTAGGTTCATTAATCAGGGGAAAAGTAGAGTAATACGATAAAACGTCTTGGGTGAGTAACTCTTCCAAGGATCAGTGTGGACTTGTTGGGCCAAATGGCCTGTTTCCTCTCTGTGGGGATTCTATGACATCCATTCCAGATTCCCACCACCCACTGAGTGAATAGACCCTTTTTCAAATCTCGTTTGCGATGTCCAAATGAAATCTTTCAAACCATTCATTTTGTCTAGTGTCGTTGAGCTCTTGTGTTCCTTGTTTAATAAATGTTTTATTCTTTTTGATAAAATATGAGTTCCCTGACAGGGACAGTTAACATTTGTCCAATCAGGGAGCCCGAACTGACAGATAAACAGGGGAGTGTCAGAAGAACTGATAATCTGGTACCTGACTCTGACTAACAACCTGCCAACCAACCACCTCCTTTTGTCACCCTCAATCTCCCCATGCTTACTCTTGATGCCGCTTTGATCCAGCTTATGCTGCCTTTGGGAGGAGTTGACCTTCCCTCCATCAGCCAGGAACGTGGTCATCATCCCAGAGGAGCATAGTCCCACATGGTCATCACAGCTGGTGTAGGGGAAGAGAATTCTCGGGGTTTCAAGAATTCAACCTCCCACCCTCAGACAGCTCCCTTCCCTGGAAGGTAATATTGCTGCACCCAAGTCTGGGTTAATTAACCACTGAAATATGACTATGGGAAGCCAGCATTGGCTGGGCAGGCAGTCATGACTGCTCTGAATCTGAATTTAGAAAATCCACTTGTAACTGAGCAACACATTGGGGAGCACAGTGCCCACTGCCTCTGAAATCCCTCCCTTACTGAGAATACACTCTCAATATTCACCTTTTTCAATTGCCATCTCAATTTCCCTGCAAATTCTGTGTCCAATAATCCTGCTCTCCAGGTACCTAATAAAGGAGCGGCGCTCTGAAAGCTTCCACTTCCAAATAAACCCTGTTTGACTATAACCTGGTGTTGTGTGATTTTTAACTTTGGCCATCTGAATGAGCTGCCATCTCAGACTGAATCAGCTGAACTGATTTTCATTCATGATTTGAGAAGACTAAAGCCTAATCTTCAATCCCCAGCACAAAGCCCATTCTCCATGTCTCGCTCGGAGACACATACCTCAGGGAGACACCTACAGGCAGCACAGAGTAACACACTCACACTGAGAGAGGTACCTGCAGGCTGCACTAAGTAACACATGCACTCTGAAGACAGGATTTGGAGAAGCCGGTGTTGGACTGGGGTGCACAAAGTTAAAAATTACACAACACCAGGCTATAGTCCAACAGGTTTAATTGGAAGCACACTAGCTTTCAGAGCAACGATCCTGCATCAGGTGATAGTGGAGGGCTCGATCGTAATACAGAATTATGATCGTAACACAGATCGTGACAAAATCTGTGTTACAATCTAACCCTCCACTATCAACCGATGAAGGAGCGTTGCTCTGAAAGATAGTGTACTTCCAATTAAACCTGTTGGACTATAACCTGGTTTTGTGTGATTTTTAACAGAGTAACACACTCAAACTGAGAGAGACACCTCCAGGCAGCACTAAGCAACACATGCACTCTGTGAGACACGCAGCACAGGAATAATGTGATCAAGGATAGTCAGCATGGTTTTGTGAAGGGCAGGTCGTGCCTCACAGACCTTATTGAATTCTTTGAGAAGGTGACCAAGTAAGTGGACAAGAGTAAAGCAGTAGATGTGGTGTATATGGATTTTAGCAAGGCGTTTGATAAGGTACCCCATGGCAGGCTAATACAAAAACTACGGAGGTATGGCATTGAGGGTGCATTAGAGGTTTGGATTAGAAATTAGCTGGTTGGAAGGAGACAGAGGGTAATAGTTGAAGGTATAGTTTCAACTTGGAGCGCAGTTACTAGCAGTGTTCCACAAGGATCTGTTTTGGGACCATTGCTGTTTGTCATTTTTATAAATAACCTGGAGGAGGGGCATGAAGGCTGGGTGAGCAAGTTTGTGGATGACACGAAAGTCGGTGGAGTTGTGGACAGCGAAGAAGGATGTGGCAGGTTACAGCGTGATATAGATAAGTTGCAGAGCTGGGCAGTAAGGTGGTAAATGGAATTCAATGTAGCTAAGTGTGAAGTCATTCACTTTGGTAGGAGTAACAAGAAGATGGATTACTGGGCTAATGGTAGACTACTTGATAGTGTGGATGAGCAGAGGGATCTTGGTGTCCATGTACACAGATCTTTGAAAGTTGCCACCCAGGTAAATAGTGCTATGAAGAAGGCATATGGTGTACTGGGCTTTTTTGTTAGAGGAATTGATTTCCGGAGTCCTGAGGTCATGTTGCAGTTGTTTAAGACTCTGGTGCGGCCTCATCTGGAGTATTGTGTGCAGTTTTGGTCGCCATACTATAGGGAGGATGTGGAGGCATTGGAACGAGTGCAGAGGAGGTTTACCAGGATGTTGCCTGGCATGGTAGGAAGATCGTATAAGGAAAGGCTGAGGCACTTGGTGCTGTTCTCATTGGAGAAAAGAAGGTTTAGGGGAGATTTGATAGAGGTGTACAAGATGATTAGGGGTTTAGACAGGTTACACAGTGAGAACCTTTTTCCGCGCATGGAGTCAGCTGTTACTAGGGGACACAGCTTTAAGTTAAGGGGTGGTAGGTATAGGACAGATGTTAGGGGTAGATTTTTTACTCAGCGGGTTGTGAGTTCATTGAATGCCCTGCCAGTAGCAGTGGTGGACTCACCCTCTTTATGGTCATTTAAGCGGGCATTGGTCAAGCATATGGAGGTTATTGGGTTAGTGTAGGTTAGGTCAGCTTCGGCCGGTGCAACATCAAGGCCGAAGGGCCTGTACTGCGCTGTATTTTTCTATGTTCTATGTTCTATGTTCACTGAGTAACACACTCACACTCCATGCTACGGATAGTTTTCTCGCCGAATGTGGGTGTATTACTGAATGTTGTCTGTGGGTGTCTCTCTGCATAACACACCCACACTCAGAGAGACATCTACAGGCAGTATTAGGTTAAACACTCACACTCAGAGAGACACACTCAGCCAACAATGTCTGTGATTGGCCGAAGATTGTTTCAGGGGCGATCCGACATACAGCAGAGATTGCACAGTTCGATCCCATCAGCTGGTCCTGGACCATCAGAGTGAAGAGGGAATACATCAGATTGTACTTATTGAGTCCTAACAATTTTCAGTTTCTGTTCTTTTTGGAATCTACATAAATTCCTGATTAAAGTGATCATTTGAAAATGACTGATGATTGAGAATTCAAATTGATTGACAGGCCAAGTAACCAATTGTGACAATGACCTGCTGAAATATAGCCAATCAACTCAGAAATGGTGGGTGGTGGGGGGTGAGGTGGAGGTCAGTTATTTCCAAAGCACACAGAGACAGAAACTGAATCTTCACCTTTATTCCCTTTTCCACATTCACATTGACAGAAAGAATCAACTGCAATTAACAGCCCAGACAGAGGAAGCTGCTCAAATTCACAGCCACAATGGACCTTGAGGAAAACACTTGGACAGATTTTCTCAATAACATGAGAATCCTGTCCCTTTAATCAGTGATAAAACCTTAAATTGTAACTCGCAGCTGAGCAGGAAGGAGATCTGGTTTACTGAAGCAGAACTTCTGAGGTTCACATTGTTTTGTACAGCTGACATCACAAGGCAATCCTGTCCCCATCAAACACTCCCAGGACAAGGACAGTATGAGGTTTGACACAGTGTAAAGCTCTCTTGCCACTACCGCAATGAGCTGCTTTAACATAAATCCTCAGAAGTGTCTCTAAGCCAGTCCCAAGAAGGAAGAGATTTGAAATTCAGTGCTGACAATGACCTTTGTCCTGCCAGCTCAGCCCTGTTCTATTTAAAGTTGTGTCTCCTCTGTGGACTGTCTCAAAACTCTACACACATTCTGATCTCCTGATGCTCTTGCTGAGGGGAGAGGGGAGGGTCACGTGGGTGAGGGCACAGGAGAAGCGAGCGTTGGACTCCCAGTCAGACCCAGAGAGGGTCAGGAGGCTGCTGACACTGTAGGTGCTGTCCGAAGCTCGCAGGTAGTTGCTGGTCTGAACCCCATCCGAAATGACTGCACCGTCCTTCTTCCACTGCACCTCCAGCTCATCGGGATAGAAGTGATTAGCAAGGCAGACCAGGGTGGCAGTGCCCTTGTCATCTGCCTGCTCCAGGGAGGGGGGCAGCAGTGTCAGCTTGGGCTGAGAGTTGTCACGGCCTGAAAGACAAGAGAAACAATTTTAATTCCTGCCACTGGAAAGGAATTCAACCCTTCACTGTCCATACTTTCTTTTTGAACATTTGTCGTCAATATAGGATAAACCCAGCAAACGACCAGGCATTGTTCAAGTTGCTTCTTGGGATGTGAGTGTCACTGGCAGGGCCAGCATTTATTACCCATCCATAATTGCTCCAGAGAAAGTGAAGGTGAAGCAGCAGAGAGAGAGTGGACAGTTTTGGACCATTGTTTATAAAATGAATGTGGGCAGCTGGAAGGGCTGTCAATGAGGGAGCATTTTCGTGACAGTGCTCAGAACTCAGTGAGATTGAGAGGAGGGATGGAAATGGAGAACCATGGAGCAAGTGTAAAAGTTTTCATTTTACTCAACTGTGTGGTGTTTTGGTAAAAGTGGATCGGAAGAAGCAGCATTGTGGGGAATCAGTGTCAAGACAATGGGAGCTCTCGAAGGACGAGACAGAGATTGTTCAGAATCTGTTCCCACAAAGAGTAAGGGTGGGACTCCCAGATCTAGACCAAATGAACAAGAGTATTGGGTGTCATGTACTGACATGGATTGGGAACTGGTTGGCAGACAGGACAGAAAGAAGGAGTCTTTTTCTGAATGACAGGTAATTACAACTTAGGGTGCCACAGGGGTCAGTCTTTGGTACTCAGTTATTCATAAATTATAATAATAGAATCATCGAGTCAGAGAGACCCAACTGGCCCATCAGCCCATTGTGTCCATACTGGTCATAAAACAACAACCCAATAATTCTCATCCATTTTACTAGCATCAGGGAATTAGATGCAGTATGTGTTCAATAAAGAATTAGATATAGTTCTTCGGATTAAAGGGATCAAAGAATTTGGGGAGAAAGCAGGAACAGGGGACAGTGTTGGATGATCAGCCATAATCATATTGAATGGTGGAGCAGGTTTGGGGGCCGAATGGCCTACTGCTGCTCCTGGTTTTGATGTTTCTATCTCTTTCTCAGATAATGAAGGAATGTCTCTTGTCAAATATTTGTGGATGTGGAAGATGTGGCCATGGTGATTAATGCAGGTCAGTAAGGTGGTAAGAAGACACATGGGATAAACTATTCTTCATTTTCCCTTGATGGAATGAGCATATTGATTGATCAGTAGCATTTATTGCCCATCCCTAATCACCCAGACGACAGTTTCAAGTCAACCACATTGCTGTGGGTCTGGGGTCACATGGGAAGGATGGCAGTTTCCTTCCCTAAAGGACATCAGGGAATCAGATAGCTTTTTCCTGACAATCAACGATGGTTTCATGGTCGTCATTAGACTCTTAATTCCTGATTTTCTTTGATTGAATTTGAATTCCACCATCTGCTGGATTCTAACCCTGGTGCCCAGAACATTATCTGGATCTCTGGATTAACAGTTCAGCAATAACACCATGAGACCATCACCTCCTTTATCTCATTAATGGTTGACAGCGAAAGTAAGGAGTTTGTTTATTCTGGAACTGTATAAAACCCCAGTTAGAGCACAGTGAGGGAACAGTGTATGGTTCTGGTCACCACATTACAGGAAGGATGGGATTCCATTAGAGATGGGGACAGACGAGGAGTTTGTCTGGAATGGGGACTTTGAGCTTTGAGGAATGATTGGTTTGGCTGGGAGTGTTTTCTTTGGAACAGAGGAGGCTGAGGGGAGATTTGATTGTGGTGTGTAAAATGATGAGGGGCCTGGACAGAGTGGGTGGGAAGGACTGATTTCCACCAGCACAGAGGGCAATAACCAATGGGAGAGACTGAAATCAGTTGGGGCAGGGTTAGAGGAGAGTTGAGGGTATTTGTTTTCACCCAGAGGCTGGGATGTGGGACTCACTGTGTGAAAGAGTGGGAGAGGCAGAAACCCTCATCACATTGAGAAAACACCTGGATATTCACTTCAAACAGTGAAACCTCCGGAGTTATGGAGCAAGAGCTGGAAAGTGGGATGGAGCTCGATCCCTCTTTAACAAACCTCCGATCACCCACAGATCAGGAGAACTTTATCTGAGAACATTGGACCAGAATCGGATCGACACACTTCGGGAAAGATTCACATTGGGGTTTCTGTGTAGAATGTCAGCGAGAAGGGGACATGAAAAGTCCTTGGTTGGTAGGATTAGGGAAAACCCTAAGGCTTTCTATAGGTATGTCAGGAATAAAAGGATGACTAGGGTAGGTATCGGTCCAGTCAAGGATAGTAGTGGGAAGTTGTGTGTGGAGGCGGAGGAGATTGGTGAGACACTAAATCAATACTTTTCGTCAGTATTCACTCAGGAACAGGACACTGTTGCTGATGTGAATATTGAGTCACAAGTGATTAGAATGGATGGCCTTAAGGTACGTAGGGAAGAGGTCTGGGGAATACTGGAAAGGATGAAAATAGATAAGTCCGCTGGGCCTGATGGCATTTATCCTAGGATCCTCTGGGAAGCTAGGGAGGAGATAGCGGAGCCATTGGCCTTGATTTTTATGTCATCGTTGTCTACTGGAATAGTGCCAGAAGACTGGAGGATAGCGAATGTGGTACCCTTGTTCAAGAAGGGGAGCAGGGATAGCCCGAGTAACTATAGGCCAGTGAGTCTCACTTCTGTTGTGGGCAAAGTCTTAGAGAGAATTGTAAGGGGTAGGATTTATGAACATCTGGATAGGAATAATGTGATAAAGGATAGTCAGAATGGTTTTGTGTAGGGCAGGTCGTGCCTCACAAACCTTATTGAATTCTTTGAGAAGGTGACCAAGGAAGTGGATGAGGGTAAAGCAGTAGATGTGGTGTATATGGATTTTAGCAAGGCGTTCGATAAGGTACCCCATGGCAGGCTAATGCAAAAACTACGGAGGTATGGCATTGAGGGTGCATTAGAGGTTTGGATTAGGAATTGGCTGGCTGGAAGGAGACAGAGGGTAGTACTTGATGGTATAGATTCAACTTGGAGCGCAGTTACTAGCGGTGTTTCACAAGGATCTGTTTTGGGACCATTGCTGTTTGTCATTTTTATAAATGACCTGGAGGAGGGGCTTGAAGGCTGGGTGATCAAGTTTGCGGATGACACGAAAGTCGGTGGAGTTGTGGACAGCGAAGAAGGATGTGGCAGGTTACAGCTGGATATAGATAAGTTGCAGAGCTGGGCAGTAAGGTGGCAAATGGAATTCAATGTTGCTCGGTGTGAAGTCATTCACTTTGGTAGGAGTAACAAGAAGATGGATTACTGGGCTAATGGTAGACTACTTGGTAGTGTGGATGAGCAGAGGGATCTTGGTGTCCATGTACACAGACCTTTGAAAGTTGCCATCCAGGTAAATAGTGCTGCGAAGAAGGAATATGGTGTACTGGGATTTATTGGTAGAGGAATTGAGTTCCTGAGTCCTGAGGTCATGTTGCAGTTGTTTAAGACTCTGGTGCGGCCTCATCTGGAGTATTGTGTGCATTTTTGGTCGCCATACTATAGGAAGGATGTGGAGGCATTGGAACGAGTGCAGAGGAGGTTTACCAGGATGTTGCCTGGCATGGTAGGAAGATCGTATGAGGAAAGGCTGAGGCACTTGGTGCTGTTCTCATTGGAGAAAAGAAGGTTTATGGGAGATTTGATAGAGGCGTCCAAGATGATTAGGGGTTTAGATAGGGTTGACAGTGAGAACCTTTTTCCGCGCATGGAGTCAGCTGTTACTAGGGGACACAGCTTTAAGTTAAGGGGTGGTAGGTATCGGACAGATGTTAGGGGTAGATTTTTTACTCAGCGGGTTGTGAGTTAATGGAATGCCCTGCCAGTAGCAGTGGTGGACTCTCCCTCTTTATGGTCATTTAAGCGGGCATTGGACAAGCATATGGAGGTTATTGGGCTGGTGTAGGTTAGGTATGCTTCGGTCGGCGCAACATCGAGGGCTGAAGGGCCTGTACTGCGCTGTATTTTTCTATGTTCTATGTTCTATGTTCTAGATTACATTTCAAACCTTACTGCACACTGCTGGGCTGAGGTCAAAGGTGAAACTGCAAAGAGTCTCAGTGTCCTTTGGGTCACTGCTCCTCATGACCCCATGCCCCTGGAAGGTGAGAGTGCACAGACAATGGGTGAATGTCCAGATCAGGAGACTTCTATCTTAAAGAAAGACTTGCATTTGTGTTGCACCTGTCCCCAACTCAAGATGTCCCAATGGATCTTTCCAGCAGACTGTGCATAGCGAGATCCCAAACACAGAATGATAAAAAGCAGAGAAATAGATTTTCAGTGATTTTGATTGGGGGATAACTAATGATTAGGGACACCAGGGGGATCTGCGTACTCTTCATGCTCATTCTGAAAGATGACGACGAGTGCATCTATTCTTCCTCGTGCCACTTTCTGAAGTATCTTGGGGTGAGGGGATCAGGCTGCCAAAGATATTTTATGGCTCCTCTTTGTCCTCCTATTTTTAAGCACCTCCCCACACTTGCTCTCCTCCTGAAGGGCCTCCCTCTTTTTGATGCTCTGTACTTGGCATATGCTTCATCCTTTCTCTTTCTCAAACTATCCATGTCCCTAGACATCCAGGATCCCAGGAGCTGCTGTCCTTGCCTTTCTTTCTGAGCTGGCCGTGAATGACAATAAAAGATCCCGACTTTCCAAATGTCGAATGACCTCCAAGTAATTGCTCCCAGTCTGTATTTGCCATATTCTGTCTAATGAAATTGAAATTGGCCTTGCCTCACTTTAGACACAACTTCTGCGCTACCCTTATTCCTTTCTATAATAATTAGGAAACGTACGGAGTTCTGTTCACTAGCTCCAAAATGCTCACCCATTGACTCTTCAACAATTTGACATGACCTCAGATTGAGCCCAGCACTACCCATGTCTAGTGGGACTATCTTCGTACTGGCACCAAAAGTTCTCCTGGTGAGACTTTAAAAATTCCATTCACATGAAGTCAAACATAAAGTTTATGTTGGAGAAGTTGAAATTCCTTGCTAATATAACCCCATTCCTCTCACACCTCTCTGTGATTTGCCGACATATCAGCTCCTCCCTCTTCATATGACTACTGGGGAGCCTGTAGAATAAACCCAGCAAAGTGATTGTCCTTTTGTCTAGCTCGACCTAGTAGGCGTCAGTTGAAGACCCTTCCAAGAAATGCCCCTTCAGTAGCAATGCTGCAGTCATGGTTTCCTTTATCAATAATGCAACACACCCACCTCTCTTGCACCCTGTCTATCCCACCTGAGACTTCTCTACCCTGGAATGTTGAGCTGCCAGTCCTATCTTTGTTCAATCATGTCTCAGTAATTGCAACAATATGATACTCCAAAAAGACAATGCAACAACAAATGAAATAGCAAAAGAGGTATGGTTAGTAAGTTTGCAGATGACACCAAAATTGGAGGTGTAGTGGACTGCAAAGGAGGTTAGGACAAAGTGAGGACTGCAGATGCTGGAGATCAGAGCTTAAAAATGTGTTGCTGGAAAAGCGCAGTAGGTCAGGCAGCATCAAAGGAGCAGGAGAATCGACGTTTCGGGCATAAGCCCTTCTTCAGGGATTTATTTTAAGCAAAGAAAGTTACCTAAGATTACAACAGGACATTGATCAGATGGGCCAATGGGCTGAGAAGTGGCAGATGGAGTTTTGTTCAGATAAATGCGAGGTGCTACATTTTGGGCAAGGAAACGTTACCAGGACTTATGCACTAAATGGTAAGGTCCTCGAGAGTGTTGCTGAACAAAGAGACCTTGGAGTGCAGGTTCATAGCTCCTTGAAAGTGGAGTCACAGGTAGATAGATAGTGAAGAAGATGTTTGCTATGCTTTCCTTTATTGGTCAGAGTATCGAGTACAGGAGTTGGGAGGTCATGTTGCGGCTGTATATGACATTGGTTAGGCCACTGTTGAAATATTCTGGTCTCCTTCCTATCGGAAAGATGTTGTGAAACATGAAAGTGTTCAATAAAGATTTACTAGGATGTTGCCAGGGTTGGAGGATTTGAGGTAAAGGGAGAGGCTGAAAATTCTGGGGCTGTTTTCCCTGGAGCGTCGGAGGTTGAGGGGTGACCTTATAGAAGTTTACAAAATTATGAGGGGCATAGATAGGATAATTAGACAAAGTCTTTTCCCGAGGGACGGGGAGTCCAGAACTAGAGGGCATAGGTTTAGGATGAGAGGGGAAAGATATATAAGAGACGTAAGGGGCAACTTTTTCAGGAAAAGTGTGGTACGTATATGGAATGAGCTGTCAGAGGAAGTGGTGGAGGCTGGTACAATTGCAACATTTAAATGGCATTTGGATGCACACATGAATAAAAAGGGTTTGGAGGGATGTGGGCCGGGTGCCGGCAGGTGGGACTAGATTGGGTTGGAACATCTGGTCGGCATGGACAGGTTGGACCAAAGGGTTTGTTTCCATGCTGTACATCTCTATGTCTCGATGACTCTATATCCCCACGTGCTGTTCAATGCTCTCAGGTCAACCACATTACTGATCAATCTCCTTACATTAAAATAGCTACAGTTCAGCTTTCCGATCCTCCTGTGTTCTGGATCCTGTCCTAGTGGTCACTCAGTGGTTTTCTGTGTAGCCCTTACTTTCCCATGAAGGGAAACATTGAGCATTAACTTTAGGGAATTTTAGACAAATTATCCGGACATCTGTAGTGGAGGGAAAGCTCAAATTCATTACAAAATATTTTATAGCTTAGCTCTGAGAAAACAGTGACAGAATCGGACAGAGTCAGCATGGATTGTCAAAAGAAAAATCATGCTTAACAAATCGACTGGACTTGTTTGAGGATGCAGTGAGTGGATTTGATAAGGGGGAGCCAGCGGATGTGGTTTGTTTGGACTTTGTAAGGGGAATAGATCGGTGGTTCTGTGGTCAAAAACAAGTCTCCTGAATAGCTCTGAAGGGGGAGGGTGAACAGCTAGCTGTGATGGTGCATGTAGGCCGCAATGATATACATAATAAACACGATGTGTTCCAACATGCAGAATTTAGGGAGTCAGGAGCCACATTAAAAATATGGACCTCAGATTTAGTAATCTCAGGATTGCAAACAGTGTCGCGTACTAGTCAGAATAGACATGGAAGAATAGGCAGGATGAATGAGTGGCTTGAGAGATGGCGCAGTGAGGGGGCGGAGGGGGGGTTCAGATTTTTGGGACATTGGGACTAGTTCTGGGGGAGGTGGGACTATTACAAATCAGACAGTCTGCACCTGGGCAGGACTGGAACCAATGTCCTCCAGGCTACTTTTGCTCACGTTCTTGGGGACGGTTCAAAATAATGTAGCAGAGGGATGGGAACCAAATAAGGAGGTAAGTGGAGAGTAAGGAGGGAGTAACTAAAGCCTATAAGGAATTAGGTACTGAAATTAGCGTGACTAAGGCCAAGAATAGGTAGCTGATGAATGCAAAGGCACGGGTGGTCTAAGGAGCATTTGTTTTAATGCAAGAAGTGTAGTAGGTAAGGCAGAGGAATGCAGGGCTTGGATTTGTACCTGGTAGTATGATGTTATTGCTATTACTGAGACTTGGTTGAGGGAATGGCAAGATTGGCAACTAAATATCCCAGGATACAGATGTATCAGATGGATTTGAGAGGGAGGTAAAAAGGGTGGAGGAGTTCCATTACTGGTCAGAGAGGAATATCACAGCTGTGCTGAAGGAAGGCAGTGGGGTAATGTGGGCAGACCTTAGAAACAGGAAGAGTGCAGCAAAAATGCTGGGGCTGTACGACAGGCCTCCCAACAGCGAGCGCGAGATAGCGGTCAAATGTGTGAACAGATTATGGAAGATGTCGGAGCAACAGGGTGGTGGTGCTGGGAGATTTTAATTTTCCCAACATTGACGGGGATTCACTTAAAGTTACAGGCTTAGACAGAGCAGAATTTGTAAGGAGCACCCAGGAGGATTTTACATAGTATCAATGTTGGGACCATAACTATTCACGTTATACATGAACAATCTGGATGAAGCAAGTGAAGACATTTGGCAAGATTAGGGAACCCTAGATGACAGGTGAAATTGTGAGACTATCTAAGAAAAAGACCACAGGATAAACTCCTGTCTATTATTGTAATATTCCAGTCGAATGTTCTCATATTTGATCCATTGTTGGAATATTCGAGTCGAATGTTCTCAGATTCAGATCGACTGTTGTACCACTCCATTCTAATATTCTCAGATTCTGATCCATTGCAGTAACATTCCAGTCTAATGTTCTCAGATTCTGATCTCTTTTCCCCCGACTCTCGAGCTGCTGATTCCTGTTCGTGCAGTCAGTGATGCTCCCGCCCATATTGGGATAACACATTGAACAGAGTCCCTATTTAATAGGGACCTCCAAAGCCAACATTTCATTTCTTAGAACATGGATCCCAAATCTGCTCACAATATTCCAAATGCAGTCTGACCAGAGCCTGACTCAGCCTCAGCAGTACATCTCTGCCCTTGTATTCTGGCCCTATTGAAATGAATGCCAACATTTCATTTACCTTCCCAAGCACAAACTGGACCTGCCTGTTAACCTTCAGAGAATCCTGAATGAGGTTGGTGCTTTAGATTTCCAAAGGTTGTCCTCATTTAGAAAACAGTCTTTCCATCTCTTCTTCCTCCCAAAGTGAATACCCTCACACTGTCACACATAGTATTCTATCATTGTCCACTCTCTGAGCCTATCCAGGACCTTTTCAGCCTTCCCACTTCCTCAACATTACCTGTCCCTCCAACTATCTCATGTCATCTGCAAACGTTGCAAAAATGTCTTCACTTGCTTCATCCAGATTGTTCATGTATAACGTGAATAGTTATGGTCCCAACATTGACACATGCAGAACTACACTGGTCAACAGCTGCCATTTTTTCTCACTCTTTGCTTTATGCCAACCTGCCAGTTCTCAGTCCATGCAAGTGCCTTACCCTAATACAATGATCTCTTACCTGATATCAAAGGCCTTCTGGAAATCAAAATAGATGACTTCCTTGGACTGTTCTTTGTCGGACTGGCTCATTGCCTCCTCAAAGAATTCTAACACATTTGCCAGGCATGATGTCCCCTTGATGAAGCCATGTTGATTCAGCCCTATTTTCCCATTGTACTTTCAAGTCCTCTGCAATTTCACCCTTAAATGAAGTCGAAAACCATACCAACAACTGAGTCCAGGCTAATCGGCCTATAATTTCCAAACTTCTCCCTCCCTCCCTTGTAAAACAGGGGTGTTATGTGAGCCATTTTCCAAACCCTTGCCCCATCAAATTCCTCCCCAAACAACCTTCACACCCCGACTTTATTCATTCCTGAAAGTGTGGAATCACGTGTGGAAAAAAAAGCCTTCACAATGTCCTCAGCGACCTCCTTCAGAACACAGACATATAGTTCATCCAGTCTGGGTGAGTTATCCACATTCAGACCTTTCAGCTTCCCCTGTACGTCCTCCTTAATGATGGCCACTACACTCACCTCCGACCCCTAACAGTCTTGAAGTACTGGGACACTGCTGGTGTTTTCCATGATTCAGACTGATGCAAAGTATCTATTCAATTCCTCTACTATTCCTTTATTTCCCATAATTCTTCCTTCAGCCTCAATTCCCAGTGATCCAATGTCTATTTTCGACTCCATCTTCCTTTTTATATATCTGATAAAACTCTTGCAAACTTCTTTTATATTACTGGCCAGCTTACCCCCACATTTCACCTCTTCAGCATCAATGCATTTTCAGCTGTCCTCTGCAGGTTTTGAAACGTTTCCTAATCCTCAGGCTTCCTACTATTCTCCATCACATTAGATGCTTTTTTTTGCTTTTATGCTGTCCTTGACCTCCATCATCAGCCATGGTTGCCTTGTCCTCCCCTGCGTATGTTTCTTCTTTTTTGGGATGAATTCCTACTCTGCTTCCTGAATAATCCCCAGAAACTCTGCTGTTTGCTGCCCCACCATATTACCTGCTCGGCTCCCCTTCCAACCAACTCTGGCCAGCTCCTTCCTCATGTCTTTGTAGTTTCCTTTACTCAACTGAAATCCTGTTCCATCTGATTGCAGCTTCTCCCTCTCAAACTACAGGGGGAATTCGATCATTTTATGGTCACTTATCCAGAGGGATACTTTCACCTTCAGCTCATTAACCAAGTTTGCCTCATTCCACATCACTCAATCCAGAACTGCCGGTTCCATAATGGCTCAACCACAAGCTACTCCAAAAACCATCTCATCGACATTCCATGACATGCGCTACCCAGTCCACCTATCCATTGATGTCTGCCCTGACATTTTGTTTATGGCTTTTCTGTCTCCTGATTGATTTCCTTCCCCACTCCCTGATTACTGCTTGGAGACCTGAACATAACTTACATCAGATTCTTTATTTCTTGCGGTTCCTCAACTCTACCCACAAACATTCTACACTTTCTGACTCTATATCACTTCTTGCTATTGATTTACTTTCATTTCATACTAACAAGGCCACTCTGCCCACCTGCCTGTCCTTTTGATAGGACATGTATCCATAGATATTTAGCTCCCAGCCCGGATCCCCTTACAGCCAGGTCTCTGTCATACCCACAAAATCGTACCTGCCAATTTCAATCTGCACTACAAGCCCATCGTGTATACTGTGTGTTTTTAAGTACACCACCCTCAGTCCTGCATTGACTGCCGTCCTTCCCATCATTGTTGTCCTCTTTCTGCTGTGCTTTTGTTCGATTCCTGATCCTTTCTGTACTCTCTGTCCTATGATGTGTTTTTGAAACTTGAATAACCTCTCCTGAGCCCTCCTCCACTTTAACGAGTTTAAATTCCTTGGAAACTCAATTTACCTCAATTTGTGGCATCACTTTGTCTACCTTACTTGGAATGCATCATGCATTTAGATACAAACTCTTGCAGTTTGTTCCACTATTGATTTTCCCTGCACTTTTATACTTCCTTTAATTTTCAAAAATTCCGTCCCTTCCTTTTATTTTCTGGCCACAATCAATCCCATCTCAAATCAGCAATCCTACCTTCTCCTTCACCTTCCATTTTCTCATTTTCCATCCAAATGAACCAAATTACTTTCACTTTGGGTAGAGTTCAGGACAATATTTATCCTTGACCCAACGCCATTATTGCTCTTTGATCTCATTGCTTCTAGTGGGAACTTGCTGTATAGAAACTGGCTGCCACATTACTGACATTGAAACAGTGACTGCTTGTCAAACAACACTGTCTTTGGGAGATCCTGAAGTTTTAAGGGCTGATTCGAAATACAATTCGAGTCAGAGAGACGTACAGCACAGAAACAGACCGTTCGGTCCAACTCATCCATGATGACCAGATATCCTAAATTAATCTTGCTCCATTTGCCACCATTTGGCCCATATCCCTCTAACCTCTTCCTATTAATATACCCCTGCCTTTTAAGTGTTGTAATTGTACCAGTCTTCTCACTTCTGGCAGCTCATTCCATACATTTAACATCCTCTGAATGAAAACGTTGCCCCTTAGGTCCTTTTTAAATCTTTCCCCTGTCACCTTCACCCTCTGCCCTCCAGTTCTGGACTCCCCCACTCTGGAGAAAAGATCTTCTCTATTCACCTTATCTATGCCCCTCATGATTTTATAAACCTCTATACGGTCACCCATCAACCTGCAATGATCCAGGGAAAACAGCCTCAGCCTATTCAGCCTCTCACGATAGCTCAAACCCTGCAACCTTGGCAGCATCCTTGTAAATCTTTTCTGAACCATTTTAAGGTTCACAACATTTTTCCTGTAGCAGGGTGACCAGAATTGCACACAGTATTCCAAAAGTGCCCGAAACAACGTCCTGTCCAGCCGCAACAGCTCCCAACTCCAATACTCAATGCACTGCCCAATGAAGGAAAGCAAACCCGTTCCCCCACCGATCTGCAATTTCATCTTCAAGGAACTATTCTTTTTTTGGATGAACTGGGAGTCTTTCAGTTGTGAAAGATGCCATTCCATGGCACTTTGGATGAAGAGCAGGCAGTTCCCCCTGGTGGACCTGGTCAATATTTATCCCCCAATCGAAATCACTAAAAATGTATTTCTCTGCTAATTATCACGTGGTGTTTGGGATCTCGCTGTGCACAGTCTGCTGGAAAGATCTATTGGGACATCCTGAGTTGGGAACAGGAACTACACAAATCTAAGTGTTTCTTTAAGGCTGTAGTCTCCTGATCCAGACCCTCACCCATCGTCTGCGCACACTCACTTTCCAGGTGTCATGGGGTCATTAGGAGCAGTGACCCTGTCTGTCTCTGTAATAGGAAGACTCAGTGCAGCCTCACCCATGACCCTCAGCCCAGCAGTGTGCAGCAAGTTTTGAAACAGAATCTAGAACATTCTACACAGACACCCAATGTGACTCTTTCCTGAAGTGTGTGGATCCATGTCTGTTCCAATTTTATCAGATAAAGTTCTCCTGATCTGTGGATGATCGGAGATTTGTTAAAGAGGTATCGAGCTCCATCCCACTTTCCAGCTCTTGCTCCATAACTCTGGAGGTTTCACTGTTTGAATTGAATATCCAAGTGTTTTTTCAATATGATGAGGGTTTCTGCCTCTCCCACTCTTTCAGACAGCGAGTCCCATATCCCAGCCTCTGGGTGAAAACAAATACCCTCAACTCCCCTATAACCCTGCCCCCAACTGATTTCAATCTCTCCCCATGGTTATTGCCCTCTGTGCTGATGGAAATCTGTCCTTCCTATCCAATCTATCCAGGTCTCTCATCATTTTATACACCACAATCAAATCTCCCCTCTGCCTCCTCTGTTCCAACGAAAACACTCCCAGCCAATCCAATCATTCCTCAAAGCTCAAAGTCCCCATTCCAGACAAACTCCTCGTTTGTCCACATCTCTAATGGAATCCCATCCTTCCTGTCATGTGGCGACCAGAACCGTACACTGTTCCCTCACTGTGCTCTAACTGGGGTTTTATACAGTTCCAGAATAAACAAACTCCTTGTTTTCACAGTCAACCAATAATGAGATAAGGGAGGTGATGGTCTAATGGTGTTATTGCTGAGCTGTTAATCCAGAGATCCAGATGAATGTTCTGGGGACCAGCGTTAGAATCCAGCAGTTGGTTGCATTCAAATTCAATTAAAAAAAATCTGGAATTAAGATTCTAATGACGACCATGAAACCATCTTTGATTGTCAGGAAAAAGCCATCTGATTCCCTAATGTCCTTAAGGGAAGGAAACTGCCATCCTTACCGTGTGACCCCAGACCCACAGTAATGTGCTTGACTCTAAACTGCCCTCTGGGTGATTAGGGATGGGCAATAAATGCTGCCGATCCAGTAATGCCCTCATTCCATCAAGGGAAAATGAAGAACAGTTTATCCCATGTATCTTCTTTACCACCTTACAGACCTGCATTAATCACCATGCCCACATCTTCCACCTCCACACTCATCTGACTTCCAGCTGCAAAATGATGAGAGACATCCCTTCATTATCTGAGAAATAGAAACATCAAACACAGGAACAGCAGTCGGCCATTCGGCCCTTCAAGCCTGCTCCACCATTCAATATGATCATGGTTGATCATTCAACACAGTCCGCTGTTCCTGCTTTCTCCCCGCATTCTTTGATCCCTTTAATCGTAAGAACTATATATAATTCCTTCTCAAATACATACCGCATCTAATTCCCTTTTGCTGGAAAAATGGATGACAATTATTGGGTTGTTGTTTTAAGACTAGTATGGACACAATGGGCTGATGGGCCTTTTGGGCCTCTCTGACTCGATGATTCTATTATTATACTTTATGAATAACTGAGTACCAAAGACTGACCCCTGTGGTACCCTAAGTTGTAATTACCTGACATTCAGAAAAAGACATCTTCTTTCTGTCCTGTCTGGCAACCAGTTCCCAATCCATGTCAGTACATGACCCCCAATCCTCTTGTTCGTTTAGTCTAGATCTGGGAGTCCCACCCTTACTCTTTGCGGGAACAGATTCTGAACAAACTCTGTCTCGCTCCCACTGCCTTGACACTGATTTCCAATCGTATCGTTGGTTCCGATCCACTTTTACCAAAGCACCACACAGTTTAGTAAAATGAAAACTTTTACACTTGCTCCATGGTTCTCCATTTCCATCCCTACTCTCAATCTCACTGAGTTCTGATCAGTGTCACTGAAATGATCCCCCATTTATAGCTCTTCCAGATACCAACATTCATTCCAGAAATGATGATCCAAAACTGTCCCTTCACTGCTGCTTCACCATCACCCTCTCAGGGGCAGTTAGGGATGGGTAATCAATGCTGGCCCTGCCAGTGACACTCACATCCCAAGAATCAATTTGAACAATGTCTGTTCTTTTGTTGGGTTTATTCTGTATTGACCAAAAATGTTCTAAAAGATTGAATGGCCAGTGAATATTGTGAGGGTTGAATTCCCTTCGAATGGCCAGGATTAAAATTGTTTCTCTTGTCTTTCAGGCCATGAGAACTCTCAGCCCAAGTTGACCCTGCTGCTCCCCTCCCGGGAACAGGTCGATGCCAAGGGCACTTGCCACCCTGGTGTGCCTTGCCAATCACTTCTATCTCGATGAGCTGGAGGTACAGTGGAAGAAGGACGGTGCAGTCATTTCGGACGTGGTTCAGACCAGCAACTACCTGCGAGCTTCGGACAGCACCTACAGTGTCAGCAGCCTGCTGACCCTCTCTGGGTCTGACTGGGAGTCCAACGCTTGCTCCACCTGTGCCCTCACCCACGTGACCCTCCCATCTCCCCTCAGCGAGAGCATCAGGAGATCAGAATGTGTATAGACTGTTGGAGATAGTCCACAGAGGAGACACAACTTTAAATAGAACAGGGCTGATCTGGCAGGACAAAGGTCATTGTCAGCACTGTATTTCAACTCTCTTCCTTCTAAGGACTGCTCTGAGACACTTCTGAAGTTTGGATGTTAAAGCAGGTTATTGCAACAGTGTCGAGGGAGCTTTTTTTGTGTCAAACCTCATGCTGTACCTTGTCCTGGGAGCGTTTGAAGGGGAAATATTGACTGTATGCCAAGTAAAATCTCTTGAAGTTGCTGAAGACTGTCAGCTGTACAAAACAATGTGAATCTCAGAATTCTCTGCTTCAGTAAACCAGATCTCCTTCCTGCTTAGCTGTCAGTTCCAATTTAAGATTTTGTCACTGATTAAAGGGACAGAATTCTCATGTTATTGAGCAAACCTCCACCAGTGTTTTCCTCAAGCTCCATTGTGGCTGTGAATTTGAGCATCTTCCTCTGTTTGGGCTGTTAATTGCAGGGTTTTTTCTTTCAATGTGAATGTGGAAGGGAATAAAGATGATGATTCAGTCTCTGTCTTTGTGTGCTTTGGAAATAGATGACCTTCCCCGCCCTCCAGTTGATTGGCTGTATTTCAGCAGGTCTTCGTAAAGATTGGCTGGTTGGTCTGTCAATGAATTACAATCATCAATCATTAATCCTTTTCAAATGATCCCTTTGGTCAGGAATTTATGTAGGTTACAAGATTCCAAAAAGAACAGAAACTAAAAGCTGTTAGGACACAAAAAGTACAATCTGAAACATTCCCTATTCACACTGTTGGTCCTGGCCCAGCTGATGGAATCGGACGGTGCAATCTCTGCTGCATGTTGGGCGCATGCCCCTGAAACATTCTTCGGCCATTTACAGACATTGTCGGCCGTGTGCCTCTCTGAGGTAATAACAAGGACTGCAAATGCTGGAAACCAGATTCTAAATTAGAGTGGTGCTGGAAAAGCACAGCAGATCAGGCAGCATCCAAGGAGCAGGAAATTCAACGTTTTGGGCAAAAGCCCTTCATCAGGAATAGTGCTCTATTCCTGATGAAGGGCTTTTGCCCGAAATGTCGATTTTCCTGCTCCTCGGTTGCTGCCTGAACTGCTGTGCTTTTCCAGCACCACTCTCATCTCGAATGTGTGCCTCTCTGAGTGTGAGTGATTCACTTAATGCTGCCTGGAGGTGTCTCTCTCAGGGTGGATATGTTACTCAGAGAGACACCTACAGGCAGTGTTCAGTAATGCACCCACATTCGGAGAGACCTATCTGAAGCATGGAGTGTGAGCATACCATTCAGAACCTCATCACCTCAGGAGCTCTCCCACCCACAGCTTCCAACCTCATAGTCCGGGAACCCCGCACTGCCCGGTTCTACCTCCTTCCCAAGATCCACAAGCCAGACCACCCTGGCCGACCCATTGTCTCAGCATGCACCTGCCCCACTGAACACATCTCTACCTACCTCGACACTGTCCTATCCCCCCTAGTCCAGGAACTCCCCACATACGTTCGATACACCACCCACGCCCTCCACCTCCTCCAAGACTTCCGTTCCCCCGGCCCCCAACGCCTCATCTTCACCACAGATATGCAATCCCTCTACACCTGCACCCGCCATGACCAGGGCCTCCAAGCCATCCGTTTTTTCCTCTCCAGACGTCCCCAACAGTACTCTTCAACCGATACTCTCATTCGTTTGGCCGAACTGGTCCTCACCCTTAACAATTTCTCCTTTGAATCCTCCCACTTCCTCCAGACCAAAGGGGTAGCCATGGGCACACGTATGGGCCCCAGCTATGCCTGTCTCTTTGTTGGCTACGGAGAACAGTTGATCTTCTGTCATTACACTGGCACCACTCCCCACCTCTTCCTCCGCTACATTGATGATTACATTGGCGCCACCTCGTGCTCCTGCGAGGAGGTTGAGCAATTCATCAACTTCACCAACACATTCCACCCTGACCTTAAATTTACCTGGACCATCTCTGACACCTCCTCCCCTTCCTGGACCTCTCCATCTCCATTAATGACGACCGACTTGACACTGACATTTTTTACAAACCCACCGACTCCCACAGCTACCTGGATTACACCTCTTCCCACCCTACCTCTTGCAAAAATGCCATCCCGTATTCCCAATTCCTCCGCCTCCACAGTATCTGCTCCCAGGAGGACCAGTTCCACCACAGAGCACACCAAATGGCCTGCTTCTTTGGAGACCGCAATTTCCCTTCCCACGTGGTTAAGGATGCCCTCCAACGCATCTCGTGCACATCCCGCAACTCCGCCCTCAGACCTGACCCCTCCAACCATAACAAGGACAGAACGCCCCTGGTGCTCACCTTCCACCCTACAAAACTTCGCATAAACCCGCCGGCATTTCCACCAACTCCAAGCAGACCCCACCACCAGGGATATATTTCCCTCCCCACCCTTTTCCTCCTTCCACAAAGACCGTTCCCTTCATGACGACCTGGTCGGGTCCACGCCCCCCTACAACCCACCCTCCAATCCTGGCACTTTCCCCTGCCACCACAGGGACTGTAAAACCTGCGCCCACACCTCCTCCCTCACCTCTTTCCAAGGCCCTAAAGTTGCCTTCCACATCCATCAAAGTTTTACCTGCACATCCACTAATATCATTTATTGTACCTGTTGCTCCCGATGCCGTCTCCTCTACATTGGGGAGACTGGACGCCTCCTCGAAGACCGCTTTAGGGAACATCTCCGGGACACCAGCACCAGTCAACCACACCGCCCCGCGGCCCAACATTTCAACTCCCCCTCCCACATGGAGGTCCTGAGCCTCCTTCACCGCCGCTCCCTCACCACCAGACGCTTGGAGGAAGAATGCCTCATATTCCGCGTCGGAACACTTCAACCCCAGGTTATCAATGTGGACTTCAACAGCTTCCTCATTTCCCCTTCCCCCACCTCACCCGAGTTCCAAACTTTCAGCTCAGCGCTGTCTCCATGACTTGTCCGGACTTATCCTACTTGCCTATCTCCTTTTTCACCTATCCAATCCACCCTCTCCTCCCTGACCTATCACATTCATCCCCTCCCCCACTCACCTAATGCACTCTCTGCTACTTTCTCCCCAACCCCACTCTCCTCTAGCTTATCTCTCCACGCTTCAGGCTCTCTGCCTTTATTCCTGATGAAGGGCTTTTGCCCAAAACGTCGATTTTACAGCTCCTTGGATGCTGTCTGAACTGCTGTGCTCTTCCAGCACCACTAATCCAGAATCTGGTTTCCAGCATCTGCAGTCATTGTTTTTACCATGTTATTCAGTGCTGCCTGTCTCAGAGAGTGCGTGTGTTACTTCATGCTGTCTGTCGGTGTCCAGCTCACTGAGAGTGTGTTACTCTGTGCTGCCTGTAGGTGTCTCTCTGAGGTCTCTGTCTCCGAGCGATGGATTGAGAATGAGCTTTGTGCTGGGGATTGAAGATGAGGCTTTAAACTTCTCAAATCATGAATGGAAAACAGTTCAGCTGATTCAGTCTGAGACGACAGCTCATTCAGATGGCCAAAGTTAAAAATTAACAACACCAGGTGATAGTCAAACAGGTGTATTTGAAAGTAGAAGCATTCAGAGCACTGCTTCTCCATCAGGTAGCTGGAGGGGCAGGATCTTTGGACACAGAATTTATAGTAAGTTCAGATGACAGCTGAGAAAGATGAATACTGAGAGTGTATTCACATTAAGGGAGGGATTTCAGAGGCAGTGTGCACTGTGCTCCCTAATGCAGAAATGTCGGTTTTCGTGTTTCTCAGATGCTGCCTGACCTGCTGTGCTTTTCTAGCATGACTCTAATCTAGACTGTGCTCCTTAATGTGTTGCCCAATGACAAGGGGACTTTCTGAATCTAGGGTCAATCGTGGCTGCCTGCCCAGCCAATGCTGAGTCCCAATAATCATATTTCAGTGGTTCATTAACCCAAAACAAGGTGCAGCAATATTACTTTCCAGGGAGGGGAGCTGTCTGAGTGAGGGAGATTGAATTCTTGCAGCCCCAAGAGAGGTTGCGGTGGATTAATGACAGGTATGACCATCATGAAGGTGCCACCTTCTCTCCCGTTGCCCCAGGTGTGATGACCCTCAGGTGAAAAGTGTGACTGCTCTGGAATGATGACTACGTCCCTGGGTGATGGAGGGAAGGCCAACCTCTCCGAAAGGCAGCACAGGCTGGATCGAAGGGGCATCAAGAGTAAGCATGGGGAGATTGAGGGTGACAGAAGGAGGGGATTGGTTGGCAGTTTGTTATTCAGAGTCAGGTCCCAGAGTATCAGTCCTTCTGACACGCCCCTTTTTATCTGTCAGCCAGGATTCCCTGATTGGACAAAGTAAACTGTCCCTGTCAGAGAACTCATATTTTATCAAAAAGAATAAAACATTTATTGAACAAGGAGCTCAAGGGCTAAACGACACGAGACAAAATGAATGGTTTGAAAGGTTTCATTATGGACACCGCAAATGACATTTGGTGAAGAACGTTTACACTCAACGCGTGGTGGGAATCTGGAATGGACTGTCATAGAATCCCTACTGTGAGAAACAGGCCATTTGGCCCAACAAGTCCACACTGATCCTTGGAAGAGTAACCCACCCAAGACCCAATCCCCTATCTTATTACTCTGATTAATGAACCTAACCTACACATCCCTGATCACTATGGGTAACTTAGCATGGCCAATTCACCTAACCTGCACGTCTTTAGATTGTGGGAGGAAACCAGAGCACCCAGAGGAAACCTACGCAGACGTGGGGAGAATGTGCAGACTCCAACCAGACAGTTGCCTGAGGCTGGAATTTAACCTGGGGCAAAACACTCATTCTGGCCTTGACTTCACTCCAGCCTCTGCCTCCACTTCTGGCCTCACCCACTCTGCAACCAAGGCTGAGTCTACATTTCCCAGAGTCAGCCCTGTGTCCTACTGCCTATCTGCAGCTAGCCTGCACACTCACTCTCCCTTCTCACCCATACACCCCCACAGTGCACCCTATCCCTCCACTTCTCCCTCTTCACCTCATCCCCACCTTCCCACTCCCCCTCCTCACTCCACTAACCACTTCCGCCCCAATCTCCTTTCTCTCCCACACCCATCCTCTCCCATTCCCATCACCCTTGCCCGCTCCCCTACTTCAGCCATCGTGGACCCCCCTGAAAACCTCGTCCCCCACTCCGAGCCTTGCCCCATATCGACTATCCCCCCACGACCTCGAACCCTCTGAGGCCAAAAGGTCCGTTCTGAGGAAAGGGCTCACACTCGTTCCACACCTCAAAAAATCCCGCACCCACCAGGACGTGGAGTTCTTCTACTGCCGCCTCTACCTTCGTGTCTTCTTCTTTAACAAAAGCTCCCAACCTCCCTCTGAGGACCCCTTCTCCCACATCCACCCTTCCTCCTCCACTTGCCCCCCCCACGCCCCACCACCAGATGTGTATACACTGTAGAGCTCTTCATTGCTGACCACTGATGTGACATCAGCCACCTCAATTTCTCCACCCCCCCATCCTGTCCAACCAACGCCCCTCCGAACGAGCAGCAATCCACTCTCTCTGTACCAACACCCCGTTAACCATCAAACCCTCTGACAAAGGTGGGGTGGTGGTAGTCCGGGGAACAGACCTCTATGTCGCAGAGGCCAAACCCCAACTCTCTGACACCACGTTCTACCTCCCCCTTGCCCATGACCCCACCTTGACACATCAGGCCAAAATCACTCGCACTGTCAGTGCCCCCATTGTCTCCAGTGATCTCCCCTCCACTGCCTCCAAAGTCATCGACCCCCAGCCCTGCAATGCCCAGTTTTACCTGCTCCCCAAGATCCACAAGCCCAACTACCCCGGCCGACCAATCATCTCAACATGTGCCTGCCCCACCGAACCCCTCTCATCCTACCTCAACTCCATCCTCTCCTCCTTGGTTCAGGCAATTTCCACCTACTTCAGCTACACCAACCATGCGCTCTATCTCTTCAGTGTCCCCAGGCCCCCAGCTCTTTACCTTCACTATGGACAGTCCTTATATATGTCCATACCCAATAAGATCAGCCTCCTGGCCCTCTGTTTTTTTCTCTCCAACAGATCCATCCACTCCCTCTCCAGCAATACCCTCCTCCATCTGGCCGAACTGGTCCTCACCCTCAACAACTTTTCCTTTAACTCCTCCCAGTTCCTCTAAATCCAAGGGGGTGGCTATGAGTACCTGAATGGGCCCCAACTAGCCCTGCCCCTTTATTGGCTATGTTGAACAGTCCCTCTTCAGTGCCTACACAGGCACTGTGCCCCAGCTTTTCGACCATTACATTGATGACTGCATTGGTGAAGTGACCTGCACCCAGGCTGGACTGGAGCAGTTCATCTTCTTCGTCCACAACTTCCACCCCACCCTCAAATTCACTTGGTCCACCTTGGACACCTCCCTCCCCTTTATTGACCTCTCCATTCCCATCTTCGGTGACAGTGTTCAGATAGAAATTTACTGCAAACTCACAGACTACCATTATTACCCGGACTATACCTTCTCCGACCCAGTATCCTGCAAGAGCTCCATCCAAATTCTTCCAATTCCTCCGCCTCTGCTCTATCTGCTTGGATGAGCAGACATTGCACTCCCAAGTATTCCAGATGCCCACCTATTTCAAACAACGTGCATTTGCTCCCTCTGTCATCCATCGCACCCCCTCTGTTTCCTGTTCCACTGCTCTAAACCCACCCCCCTCCAAACAGAATAAAGACAGAGTCCCCATTGTCCTCACCTATAACTCAAACCAATCTCTGTATCAGACACATCACCCTATTCCGCCAATCCAAAAAGACCCCACCACCAAGAATGTCTTCCTCACGTTACCCCTGTCTGCCTTCCACAAGGACTGTTCCCTTTGACAATTCTTGGTTTGCGCCATTCTCTCCACCATCTTTCCTGATCCACAAGGAACCTTCTCCTGCAAACGGAAACGATGCAAAACCTGCTGGTACACCAACCCCTCACCTCCATCCAGGGCCCCAAAGAGTCCTTCCAGGCGAGACAGAGGTTCACCTGGCCCTCCTCCAACATAGTTTACTGCATCAAGTGCCCCCGATGTGTTCTTCTCTACATTGGGAAGACCAAACATCAACTTAGGAAGCGGTTGGTCATGCATTTCAGCTGGGCCTGTAGGGCCCGACCAGACCTCCCAGTCACCACTCATTTTAATTCCCCTTCTCACTCCCTTTCCAACATGACCATCCTTGGCCTCCTCCATTGCCACAATGAACCAAACCGCAAATTGGAGGAACAATACCTCATCTTCCACCTGATCAGCCTACAGCCCAGAGGATTCAACACTGTGTTCTCCAATTTCAAATACCGTCCCTTGCCATCCCCTGACTGCCTCCTCAGCCCCTCCCATCTCTTTCACTCCTCTCTGCCACCAGATTCATTCCTCCCATTGATGAACCAGGTCGTGTCCTCTGCCTGTCTTCATCTATCCCCGTTCTCCACCATTCCCCCGTCACCCCCTTTATCTGCAGCTCTCCCTACACCCACCCCTATTCCTGAAGAAGGGTTACATCCGAAACGTCAACTTCTTCACCGCCTGATGCTGCCTGGCTTGCTGTGTTCTTCCAACCTACTGTCTGTACACATTGAATGGAACCAGAACAAAAGGGTTAGATGATCAAGGGTCAGGGCCATCAACAAATGGGAATGGGATATGCAACAGATTGGTCTGGGTGGGATGGTCTTCAAGGGTCAGTACGAGCTTGCTGGGCTGTGTGGCCTGCTTTCACCCTGGAGGGATTCCTCGATTCGATGATTCTGTGAAGGCCTCAACATGATCTCAAAATTGGAGGGAGGGAATTCTGATGTTCAAAAATTCTTAAACAAATAAACACAGTAAACGTAGATTTATCATCAGTGCAGACAAAGTGAAAGGAAAAATGACTTATTCTCCAATCACATGCCAGGTACAGAAAAAGTATCGAGAAAAATTTTGATGCAGTTATTGGAACTTAATGATGAATGATGATAAACATAGTGCTCCATTCAAAAAAAAAGACAGAAATACTTCTTAGAATTTCAACAAGCCTGAAGCAAAGGAGGAAATCAGGATCAAATAGTCATTTGAGAATATAGTACTTGCGTGAGGCAAGATCCTTCTTGTGAAAACATTTCATTTTGCCTTGCTTTCTCTCCATGGATACTGCCTGACCCGCTGGGATCTCCAGAGTTTTGCTGTGCTATTTCTTACAAATTGTCTTGTTGTGTGCAAGACAAAAGTTTTGACAAAATGTCTCTTTTTTTCAGCAACTCTTGAATTTGGATCAGTTTGGAGAGAAAGCAGGGCCAAATGAATCATCTTTCCCTGCAGGGAGGGAGGGAGCGCGTGTGGAATCTCCCATGGGAAGTGTTCTCCTGGCTGTCACCACATCAGGAAGGCTGGAGCTTGATGTTCGAGGTGAATGGACAGGGCTCACTCTCACAGTCCTCAGTGCCATGGAGCCTCTTGTGATGGGAGCATCTGCTTGGTGTCAGGGCAGACAATGACATTGCAGTGGGACTGGAAATGGGACAACTCGACAATGGATGCTGCACAATGGCTGCACTGACTCTTCCTCTCTGCCTGATCCCTCCCCACACACGGCAGAAGCTGCATTCGGAGCATGTTCTCAAGGGCTACAACACACTGTAGCACTCCCGACGTGCAAAGAGAAGAACATTTCTACAAAGACTTTGCTAGGAACAGATATTCCTGCAACTTCATCCACAGATGCCTAACAGACAAACAACACGATGAGGACATGCCACGACCTAACTCACTACCCACACTACCTTCTATAAAAAACATCACAGAATTGACAACTAGACTTCACCAACCACTCATAAACTGCCCAGAAACTGACAGCCAGACTCAGACAATACACAAGAATAAAAGGGCCAATACCCACCGTGTGAAAGACAGATGTCATTTACAATATTCCATGCAAAGCCTGCACAAAACACCTCGGACACACAGCCAGACAACTAGCCATCCACATCCATGAGCACCAAAGAGCCACTCAACCCCATGAACAGCTCTCCCCAGTAGCTATACACACAGAAGACAAGGACCACAAATTCGATTGGGCCAACACTATGATCATAGGACAGTCTCAACAGAGGGCAGCCAGAGAATTCCGAGAGGTGTGACACTTATCCATGGGCTCCATCAATAAACACATTGACCTAGACCCAGTATCCTGACCACTGCAACGAACATCAGGAACCAGTAACTGGAAACAGCAGGAATGGAACCAAATAAATTCCAGAAGACACAGCACAACAGCGCTTCACAGGAAGCTCCAAAGCTCTGAAGATGTCAGCTAGACAGAGGACAAAATGTCTACAAATCAACTTCCCAGCTCGGCGAGCATACCCACAACTACAGCAAAAGTGAGGCGTTTTCCTGTCCTACAGTGCTCTCCAAATCCTTCCCTGCCATCTTCATAGTCATACCCTCCTGCCCCTTCCTCCAAAAGGAATTGGACTGCCTGGACCTGAGGGTTATAAGTTCCTTCTGGAACAAAGTCTCCAGGTATCTCTGCATCTCCCTGATGTGTCACCATTACTTTCAACTCAGCCTCCAATCCAAACACCCTGTGTGGGGGTTGTTGTAGGTTTATCCATTCACGACAGATGTGTTTAATTTGAGTCACTTTAACTCAATAAAGAAATGTTGATCCCATTTACAAATGAAAGATATCTATTCTTCTATCAAACCAGTAATTGTCTTCAGTTTCTGAATTAAAGTTTTAGTGCTTTCCATTTATTGACCCTCCCGAATGGGGGTGTCCCGAAGCAGTACAAGACGACATGAGGATATAGACGGGCTGGAGGGTCAGATGGGCTGATCAGTAACAAGTGGAATTCATTCAGATAAATGTGAGTCAGTGGACTGAGCTCTCCCTGACCATGCGAGTGAGGCGAGGGCAGAGTGACAGCCCTTGACATCAAGGCCTCTTTGATGGTGTGGAGAATCAAGAAGTCTGAGCAATGCAGCAGTTTTTCACCTGCTATTCCAGGGAAGGATCAACATCTGGATCCCTCGGAGCAACTCCAGGGAGTTCTGTCATTCTGAAGGGACACGTTCTCTTCCTCAACTGTGTAATGACCCACGACCAGTCCATCAGCAATGATCCAATCTGCTCTGAATACTCCCTGAGTGACCTCACTCCATTATGTTCAGACGCACTGCCAGAGAACCCATTCTTCCACTCCAGGGTTTTGATAGCCCTCCCATCTCAGAGTCCCCCCATGAACCCCTTCAGTTCGTTCTCCACTGGAGGGGGCCAATCGCAGTGGTTTTGATGGATGCATCTGCGTTTGAGATATATATGTATTATAAATATATATATAAAACTCAATATGTTCCTTGTTCCCCACCCACACACGTATGAACACAGGCTCTTCCCCATTCATCGTGCACCATCAGGCACAGGTATTCAGGATGGGTCCTATCCCTTCAAAGCACCACCATGGTGGATGGGGGGGGGGTTATGGAGTGAAAGGTACACTCTCCACTCTGGGTTTGTACCTTTCCCATCTACTCTCTGAGTTCAGCTCATTCTCAGCATCATTCTTCAATCTTTCTGAACTCCAACATACCTTTCTTCTCTTCCCCAGATCTTGGGGAACATTTTCTCAGGGCCCTGCATTCCTGCTGAACGTGCCCCCTCTGTCCCTAACTGTAGTTTTGCCCTCCTGCCACGGGGACCCCATTGCCCTCTCTATTCTCTCCCTCGTTTTCCGTGCCCTGATGGTGGAGGGTGTCACTTCACACACCTTTTCCCTGAGCCTTCAGCTCGGGCCATTTCCAAAGCACACACGAGACAGAGACTGAGACAGAGACTGAATCTTCTTCATCTTTATTTCCATTTTCAGATTGACATTTACAGAAAACAGACTGCAATTAACAGTCCAGACCAAGGAAGCTGCACAAATTCACATCTATAATGGAGCTTGAGGAAAACACTTGTGGAGATTTTCCCACTAACATGAGAATCCTGTCCCTTTAAACAGTGACAAAACCTTAAGGTGGAACTGGCGGCTAAGCAGGAAGGAGATCTGATTTACTGAAGTAGAGACTGCTGAGTTTCACATTGTTTTTGTACAGCTGACAGTCTTCAATACCTTTGAAAGATTATGCTTGTGATTACAAGTCAACATTGTCCCCAACAAACAGTCTCCTGGACAGGAACAGAATAGGGTTAGATCCAGAGTAAAGCTCTTTCCATACTGTTCCCACCAAAGACACCGAGGACAGGGACAGGATAAGATACAGAATAAAGCTGTCTCCACACTGACAGGAACAGCACTGGTTGGGTACACAGTGAATCTCTCTCTACAATGTCACAGTAACCTGCCTTAACCCCTGAACCTCAGAATCCCCCAGAGGCCAGTCTCAAGAAGGAAGAGAGTTGAAATTCAGTGCTGACAATGACCTTTGTCCTGCCAGCTCAGCCCTGTTCTATTTAAAGTTGTGTCTCCTCTGTGCACTGTCTCAAACACTCTACACACATTCTGATCGCCTGATGCTCTTGCTGAGGGGAGGGGGGGGGGTGTCACATGGGTGAGGGCACAGTAGAAGCGAGTGTTAGACTGGCAAAAGTATCATTTTGAATATTTGTATCCAATACCCAACAAACCCGATGATTTTAAAATTCCTTTTTATTGTGGACATTGAAGTCCCCCACCAAGAGTACATGCTGTGCCCTGACCACCCTCAGAGCTTCCTCCAAGTGCTGTTCAACATGGAGGAGAGACTGATTCATCAGCCGATTCATCAGTACGTGGTCATCAGCCAGAGGTTTCACAGAATCAGAGAATCATACAGTGTAGGAGAGGTCCCTCATCCGATCATGTTCCCCCTAGGCAAAACTAAATCTATTCTCCATCCCCATTCCAGAACTGGGCCCAAGGTATTGAATGTTCGGATATTTCAGGTGCTCATCCAGGTATTTTTTTAAAGGTATATTTTATGGGGATCTGCTCTGCTCCTCTAATAGAGTCATGGCATCTTCTACTGGCCGCTGATAGGGCAGACATCAGAACATCCCATCTGAAAGATGGTCCCTGAGAACTGAACCTCTGACAGTGTTGCACTCCCTCAGTATTGACACACCAGCAGTGCAGCACTCCTTCATCATGAACTGTCTGACAGTGCAGCACTCCCACAGTATTGACTTTCTGATATTGCGGCATTCCCTCAATATGAACTCTCTGACAGTGTGGTAAAGTCTCAGTACTCACCCTCTGACAGTGCAACCCTCCCTCAGTACTCACCCTTTGACTGTGCAGCACTCCCTCAGTACTGACCCACCAGTAGTGCAACACTCCCTCAGTACTGACCCTTCAATAGTGTGGCACTTCCTAGGACTGTCCCACTGACTGTGTGGCAGTCCCTCAGTACTGACCCTCTGACAGTGTTGCACTGCACTCTCAGCCTGGATAATTTGCTTCAGTGATAGAATCATGTAATGCTGGAATCTGTACAATGTCATAGCATGCCATTCACCCCAGTGAGATCAAACCAATCCTCCGAAGAGCATGCCACCTAGATCCAAACCACTGCACTATCCCTGCAACCCTGCGTTGCCCAATGGCTCATCCACCCAGTCTGCTACATTGTGAGTGTGAGGGGCGAGTGCTCCCCACCGAGACCAGGCTGACACCTCCCGGTCCAATAGCCTGCCTTGCTTCCCCATCCCAGCTCACACTTGGAGGAATAAGACCACCTGGGGAGGCTTGAGATGTTTCCCAGCCGGAGATAGTGCCGTCAGGGGAGTGATGGTGAACAGATGATCGGGGCAGTGGGCAGTGGGATCAGTGTCTTGAGGTGGGGTGTAGGACAAATTGAAGCAGGCGTTGGCAGGTGCTGAGCCCTTTCCCCAGAAGAGTTTGTAGGTCGATGAGTGAAAGTGGGAGGGGCACTAGATTAACATCTTTGTTGCTGCTGAAACCCTTGCTGCCTGCTCAGTCACATCTGAGAGACACAGACACATCAGACACACAGGAGGCAGCTTTCTGTGGATGTTCTCCTGGGGCAGGCCTCATCAATCATGGAGCTATGGTCAGTAACAGTGTAAGCTTTGCAGCTCTGAAAGCCTGAATCTGCAACTCAGCTCGACAGGACCTCAGCTCATTCCTCAAAACTGGTTCTGCCCCTCTGCAGCCTAGCCGGTCTGCCTGTGCCTTTCTACCACTCCCAGGTTTTTCCTTGTGTCACAGCTCATTCTCCTGAGGGACAGCTGAACTCATGCCAAGCACATGATCTTGTCCCACTGTCAGATCCTCTTCGAGAAACTCATGGCTCACCGCCGCCCTCTCCAGGATAGTTAGGGAAGGGCAATAAACAACAGACACGTCAATGTCCTCCCCATCCCAGGAGAGATCAAAATAAATGATGGACAATTCAAACAATCAGACTGGTGGAAAGTGGTTAAATCATTCCAATGATTAAATTTCACCTGATAATTGCTGTATTAAGTTCAAGCTGAAGCTATCCTAGTCTCTGCTGAATTTAGACCAATTTTCATTGTTAACTTAATATATTTCCATGCTCATTCTTTCTCTCCAAACTAATCCTAATTTGAATGTTTTGAAAAACAAAATTGTCCTGATGAGGGCAAAATGAAATGCTTCCAAAAACCGGGCATTTTTCAGGCCAGTTCCATATTCTCAAATGACTATTTGATATTAATTGGCTCTTTTGCTTCAATTTCAAGAAGTAATTCTGTCCCATTTTGAATGGAGGACCCAGTTTACCAGCACTTGCTAAATTCCAATTTCTATATCGAAATATTTTTCCTGATCTCCTTCCTGTACTTGGTGTATGACGAGAGAATGTGTCATTTTGCCTTTCTGTTTGTCAATATTGACAGTAAATCCACATTTACTGTGTTGATTTCATAATGAAGTTTTGTTATCAGAATACCCTCCCTCCCCCCTCGAGATCCGCTTCTGGTGTTTCCTTGTAACCTAGATCCTCTATCCCTGTTCCATTCTGCATTGCCCCTCGTGGAAGCACATAACTGTACACCATTTTCCAGATGTGACCTAACCATTCTTCAGTACAGCTGTCCTGGTCACTCTCCCCTCCATCTCCTCACTCTCAATATTCATTACAAAATCCCATTGGCCTTTCCCATTTCTTTTTTTCTGATTTTCTTTCCCAAATTTAAGCATTTATGTTGCTCAACATCCTTTCATGCCAACTGCAGTACATTGTTTACAATATGAGCTGCACTTCATCCTTTAACGTTTAACCAGGAAAGCTCTCAATAAAAAAAATCAACTCACTTGAATGTCAACTCACTCGCAGTCCCAGAGAAATCGTGGACGCATTGGTAATCATTTAACGATGTTCTGTAGATTCAGGATCAGTTCCTGTGGATTGGAAGGTGGCTAATGTTGTCCCACATTTGAAGAAATGAAAGAGAGAGAAAACAGGGAATTACAGACCAGTTAGACTGACGTCAGTGCTGAGAAAAATACTGGAGTCAATTATAAAAGATGAACTTACGACACATTTGGATAACAGTAATAGGATTCATCAGAGTCAGCATGGATTTACTAAAGGGAAATCGTGCTTGACTAATCTTTTGGAATTTTTTGAGGTTGCAACTATGAAGATGGACAAGGGAGAGCCAGTGGATATAGTGTACCGGGACTATCAGAAATTCTTTGATAAATTCCCACAAAGGAGGTTAGTGAGTAAAAGTAGGGCACATGGGATTGAGGGTAAAATACTGACTGGAATTGAAAATTGGTTGGCTGACAGGAAGCAAGCACTCGTGCTGAACGCTGAATGAGTCTCTTTCAGAATGGCAGACGCTGACCAGTGGGGTACCACAAGGTTAGGTGCTGGGACCGCAGCTGTTCACAATATATAGTAATGATGTAAATTAAGGTATTAAAAATAATATTAGCAAATTTGCTGATGACACAAAACTGTGTAGCATGGTGAAATATTAGGAGGATATTATGAGAATACAGGATGACGTGGACAGGCGAGGTGAATGTACGGATGCATGACCATAAGACCATAAGACATAGGAGTGGAAGTATGTCCATTCGGCCCATCGAGTTCACTCTGCCATGCAATCATGGCTAATGGGCATTTCAACTCCACTTACCCGCATTCTCCTCGTAGCCCTTAATTCCTTGTGACGTCAAGAATTTATCAATCTCTGCCTTGAAGACATTTAGCGTCCCAGCCTCCACTGCACTTTGCGGCAATGAATTCCACAGGCACACCACTCTCTGGCTGAAGAAATGTCTCCGCATTTCTGTTCTGAATTTGCCTCCCCTAATTGTAAGGCTTTGTCCACGGGTCCTAGTCTCCTCGCCTAACGGAAACAATTTCCTAGCTTCCACCTTTTCCAAGCTATGTATTATCTTGTAAGTTTGTATTAGATGTCCCCTTAATCTGACAGAAGCAGACTTATGTGGATAAATGCATGGTTATCCACTTTGGTAGCAAGAACAGGAAGGCAGATTACTATCTAAAAGGAGTCACGTTTGGTAAAGGGAAAGTACAATGGGATCTAGGTGTTCTTGTACATCAGTCAATGAAAGCAAATGTGCAGGTATAGCAGGCAGTGAAGAAGGCTAACGGCATGCTCTCCTTCATAACAAGAAGTGTAGAGTAGGTTCACGAGGTCAATTCCCAGAATGGCGGGACTATCATCTGTTGAAAGCTTGGAGTGACTGAGCTTCTATGCTCTTGAGTTTAGAATGATGAGAGCGGATCTGATTGAGACGGAGAAGATCATTAAAGATTGGACACTGTGGAGGCAGGTAGCACGTTTCCGCTGATGGGTGAGTCTAGATACAGAGGACACAGTTTAGGGCTTCGGCCATTTAGAATAAAGTTGAGGAGGAACGTCTTCACCCAGAAAATAGCAGACATATGGAATATTCTGCCCCAGAAGGCAGTGAAGGCCAAGTCTCTGGGTACTTTCAAGAAAGAAATGGATAGAGCTCTTAAAGATATTGGAATTAAGTGTTCCGGAGATAAGGTAGGAGCAGGATACTGATTGTGGATGATCAGCCATGATCATAATGAAAGGTGGTGCTGGCTCGAAGGGTCGAATGGCCTACTCCGACACCTATTGTCTATTGGAACTTACCAGTACTACCTCACTCTCTGCCTTGCTCTTGTCTGCCTTGTCTGTCAAACTTCTGAACTGTACCAACCTCAGGCATACCTCTTTTCTCACTATCTCTTTGAGTTTACCTCCACTTCCTCACTGGTTTAATGCCTCCCAAGTAGCACGAGCAAATTTCCCACCTGGACATTAGACATCTTCCAATTCAGGTATAGCCTATCCTTCTTAAGCAGGTCAATTCAACCACAGCAGAGATTCCAATGATCCAAAACTGTGAATCCTTCTCCCCCCACAACAGATCCTTCGCCACACATTCATCTGTTCCAGCCTGCTAATCCTACTATCACTAGCATGTCACACCGGAAGTAATCGAGATATTACTAATCAGGAGGACCTACCTTTTATCCTCATGGCTAATTCGCTATATTTTCTTATCTGGACTTCATCCTGTTCTCTTACTATGTCATTGGTACGAATGTACAATGAGCTCCCACTGGCCATTCGCCCCTTTCAGAATATTCCGCACCCTCTGAGAAATCCCTGATCCTGGCACGAGGGAGGCACCACCCCATTCTGATAGTTCACTGTCGGTTGCAGAAACGACAGTCTGTGTCCCTGACTAGAGAGTCCCCTATCACCAGAGATCACCTGGAACCTGATATACCTCTCATATATTGGAGACAGTCTCTGTACCAGTAACTTGGCTGTCAGTGCAACATTACCCTGAGAGTCTGTGACGCCCCCGCCCCGATACTTTCTGAAACAGTATGCTTGTTCGAGATGGAGATAGCCACAGGTGATTCCTGCACTACCTGCCCTCCGCTCTTCCCTTTCTGAGAGGTAACCCATCTACATACTGGATCAGCAGTTTTCCTACCTTTCTGAAACTGCGGACTACCACACCCCCCAACTCTTGTAAATTCTTTATTACCTTTAACCATTTCTCCATCTGATCCATGAAATCCTATAGGATTGACATCCTCACTTCCTGCAGATAATCATCAGGATTATTGAAACCCTCCCTATTCTCCGACATTCGACAGGAAGAGCTCATCACTGTACGAATGGCCATCTCTGTACCTTAACATTCCACAGACCCAGACAAAGGCACAGTCTTACCGCTTTACAAAATACTACTCTACAATAAATTAGTACCAATATTTTATATTTAAAAAGTAATCAAACTATCACAAGATGTGTATTTAAAGATATAAAGCCTCGCCCTACTCAGTGTTTTAGATTTACGAAAATAAATCAGACTAAGCTTTACTTTTTAATAAACTGAAACCCCCTGAGCTGAGAATCAGAGACATGAACAGCAGGAAACAAAACCTTCAGTTAAATTTGTCCATGCAGACCAGATATCCTAACCTAATGTTGTCCCTTTCGCCAGCAGCTTGCCCATATCCCTCTAAAACCTTCCTATTCCTATACGTATCCAGGTGCCTTTAAAATACAGTAATTGTACCAGCATCCACCACTTCGTCTGGCAGCTTATTCCATAAACAATCCACCCTCTGTGTGAAAAAAGTTGACCTTAGTTCACTTTTATATCTTTCCCCTCTCACCATAAACCGATGCCCTCTATTTCTGGACTCACCCACTCCAGGGAAAAAACCTTGCCTGTTTGTCCTATCCATGCCCCTCATGATTTTATAAACCTCGATGGAGGTCACCCCTCAATCTCCGATGCTCCACAGAAAAAACGTCCCAGCCTATTTAGCCTCTCCCGACAGCTCAAACCCTCCAACCATTGCAATATCCTTGTAAAACTTTTTTTTTGAATCGTTTCAAGTCTCACAACATGCTTCTGATAGGCAGAAAACAGAATTGCACACAATATTCCAAAAGTGGACGACCCAATGTCCTGCACAAATGCAAAATGACCTTCTAACGCCGATCCTCAATGCACTGACCAATAAAAGAAAGTACACCAAACGCTGTCTTCATTAACCTATCGACCTGAAACTCTACTTTCAAGGAAATATGAACCTGCACAGCAAGGTCTCTTTTTCAACAACACTACCTAGGAATTTACCATTAAATGTATCAGTCCTGCTACGATTTGCTTTTCCAAAAATGCAGCACATCACATTTATCTAAATTAAACTCCGTCTGCCACTGCACAGTCCATTGGCCCATTTGAAAAACATCCCGTTGTAATCTGAGGTAATCCTCTTCACTGTCCAGTACACCTCCAATTTTGGTGTCATCTGCAAATCTACTAACTGTACCTCCTATGCTCATATCCAAATCATTTATATAAACAATGCAAAGTAGTCAACCCAGCACCGATCCTTGTGGCGCTCCACTGGTCACAGGTAACCAGTCTAAAAAGCAGCCCTCCACCACCACCCTCTATTTTCTACCTTTAGCCAGTTCCATATCCAAATGGCTAGTTTTCCCTGTATTCCATGAGATCTAACCTTGCTAACCAGTCTCCCATGGGGAACCTTGTCGTACGCCTTACTGGGGTCCATAGATCATGTCCATCTCTCTGCCCTCAATCCTTTTTGTTAGTTCTCCAAAAATACTCAAGTATGAGAGACATGATTTCCCACACACAAAGTCATGCTGACTATCCCTAATTAGTCCTTCCTCTTCCAAATACATGTACATCCTGTTCCTCAGAATTCCCTCCAAAAGCTTGCCCAGTACTGATGAAAGGCTCACTGGTCAATAGTTCCCTGGCTTGTCCTTACCATCTTTCTTAAATAGCTGCACCACGTTAAACAATCTCTAGCCTTCCTTCATCTGACCTTTGACAAGCAATTAAACAAATATCTCAGCAAGGGGCCCAGCAATCACAGTCCCAGCTTCCCACAGAGTGCTGGGGCACACCTGATCAAGTGTTGGGGATTAACCAAGCTTTACGCGTTTCAAGACACCCAGCAACTCCTCCTTTGCAAGATGGACATTTTCCAGATGTCACCATCTATTTCCCCCCATTCTATATCTTCCCTGTCTTTCTCCACAGTAAACACGGATGCCAAATACTCGGTTCGTATCTCCCCCATCTCTTGCGGTTCCAAATATAGGCTGCCTTGCTGATCTTTGAGTGGCGCTATTCTCTCTCTAGTAACCGTTTTGTTTTTAATGTATTTATGAAAAAACACCTTTGGATTATCCTCAACTCTATTTGCCAAAGCAATCTAATTTCCCCCATTTGCCTTCCTGATTTCCCTCTTTAGTATACTCGTACTGTATTTAGCACTCAGGAATTTTTGGATTTTTGAATTGGAATAGATGCAAAATATTACATCTTGATAAAATAAACGAGGGCAGGACTTGCACTGATTAAAAGTAGGGCCTCGAGTAGTGATATGGAACAAAGAGACCTAGGGGTTCAGATCTTTGAAGTTTGTATTACATGTAGACAGGGTGGTTCAAAGGGGTTTAGCACACTTGCCTTCATTGCTCAGAATTTTGAGTATAGGAGTTGGGACGTTATGCTGGAGGTTGTACAGGATGTTGGGGAGGCCTCTTCTGGAATATTGTGTCCAGTTCTGCCTGTGCTGTTTTAGGAAGGATATTATTAAATTGGAGCGAATTCAGAAGAGATTTACCAGGATGTTGATGGGAATGGACAGTTTGAATGAGAAGCAGAGGTTGGGTAGGCTGGGACTTCTTTCACTGGAGCGTAGGAGGCTGGTGAGTGATCTTATGAGAGGTTTATAAAATCATGGGGGGTCTCAGTAATGTGAATGGCATGTGTCATTTCCAGGAGAGGATGCGATTCAAGATTGGGCTCCATTTTTTTTAAGTGGAGAGGAGTAAAGTTTTAAAAAGACGTTTTTTTTTTATTTTTGCACAGAGTGGTTCACGTGGGGAATGAACTTCCAGAGGACGTGGTAAGGGCCAATGCAATTGCAACTTCAGGGTGGCACACTGGCTCGCACTGCTATTGCTCAATGCTAGGAACCTGGAATCAATTCCAGCCAGCGACGACTGTCTTTGTGTACGTTCTCCCAGTGACTGTGTGGGTTTCTTTCAGGTGCTCCATTTTCCTCCCATAGCCCTTACATGTGCAGCATACATGAACTGGTCATGGACAATTGCACAGAGCGCTCAGGTATGTGTGTGTTGGGCGAATTAGTCAGGGGTGAATGTAGAGTAGGGGTATGGGATTGTATGAGAAAGAGATTTGGACAGTTACATTATTTGGATGGGTGTGGACCAAATGGAGGCAGGTGAGATTAGTTCAGTTTGGAATGATAGTTGGCATTGATTGGTTGGACACAGAGTCTGTTTCTGTGCTGCATTTCTATATGACTAACTCGCACACTCTGTTAATTGCTCCATTCTCACAACTTTATCACTGTCACCTCACCCGCCTTACAACTCTTCCTTCCCTTTAATTCCTTTCCAGCCTCCAAACTCACACGACCTCTACTATCGCAAGGTGGGCGGCACAGTGGCCCATTCGTTCGTGCCGCTATCTCACAGCTCCAGAGACCTAAGTTTAATTCCCCCTTTAAGCAAATGTCCGTGTGGAGTTTGCACATTCTCTGCAGCGGTTTCCTGCCACAGTCCACAAACGTGCAGGTTAGGTGAAGTGGCATTGCACACAGTGTTAGGTGGGGGAGTAAATGTAGGGGGATTGGTGTGGGTGGGCTGAAGGGTTTCCATACTGTAAAGTAACCTTATCGCTGTGACATCTTCCAGCCTCATGATCCTCCCTATCTCTAGTCTCCCTAACTTCTGCTATATGGGCCTTTCTTGAGTTCCAGCCTTGAGGGTACCCCATTTTTATTTTGCATGTGATAATGGCCCTATCAGTTTCCTGTGCGCCGAGTTCCAGAAGTTACCCCGAAGCTCGCCGCCTCTTTCCTCACTAAAATGTTCAACCAATCATGTGTCATCTAATCTAATATCACCTTCTCTGAGCTGATTTCAAATGTGGTTTGTCATCTTCCTGTATTAAGCATCTCAGCGGTCTACAGCATAAATAAAGTCTCTGTGGTTCATCGGGTCTGTGACATAAAGAAAACTACCACCTAAATATCCAAATCTATGATCCAAAATTTATCTGTAGTGGCATTGCAAGTGTACACCTAAATATATCTAAAATGTTTTCAAGACTTCTCTGTTTTCCACCCTTGCAGACAGTGAGGTTTAGTGCAACTGTTGCTCTATGATGACATCATCCACGTAACACAGAGCAACTGGGTCTGTGCAAACCAGAGATTTACCACACATTGGGAAGAATGGCAGGGTAACTGAGAGGAGGGAAACAGGAGAGTTACTAGGACGTTCAAGGAGTGGGGGGTTTTAGTTTCAGTGAGATGGGTGTTATGATACACATCAAGAATATCTGTCAGCAACAGATGGACTCTCCTGCTCAACTGCTCCACTTGCTGGGACTGGGTAAACCTTACGTGAAACCAACACCAGTCATCTCTCCCCAATGAGAGAGCAGCCCTCCGATCTGGCAGAACAATGCTGACTTTACCTTTTACACAGTGATGCCACTATGCCTCGGGTTGGAGAGAGGGAATGCTCGAAGTGGTGGATGGGACTCCACTCAGCCACAGAACGTTGTCCTGGAGGATGTTCAGTTTCTTGAATATGGTTGGGGGCTGCACTCATGCAGGCAAGTAGAGAATGTTCCAACACAATCCTGATGTATGCCTTGTCGACAACAAACAGACATTGGGGAATCAGGGATTTGGGGAAAGTGAGATTGTTCTCCTTGTCGCAAAGTAAAATGACGGGAGCTGTGACAGAGGGGTTTACAAAACAGCTATATCGAGATGATAAACTTAACACTCGTCAGCTCATCATAAAAGGATTACAAGACACGTACTGAAGATTTAAGGGACGGTGGCACAGTGGTTAACATTGCTGCCTCACAGCGCCAGGAATCTGGGTTCAATTCTCGCCTCAGTCGACTGACAGTGTGGGATTTGCACATTCTCCGTTTTCTCCGGTTTCCTCCCACAGTCCAAAGATGTGCAGGTCCGGTGAATTGGCTATGCTAAATTGCCCATAGTGGTTCGGCGAACGGGTAAATGTATGAGTGGGTGGCAGGTCGGTGTGGACTTATTGGGCCGAAGGGCCTGTTTCCACTCTGTAAGTAATCTAATCTAAATACATTTAGAGGATGGCTTGATTCAAAGGCGAACCTTTATGCAGCAAATGGGAATGAGCTGGAACACAATGCTTACACACAATACAAATATCCGTGTCCTGATGAATTCAGTAATTCGGTCAGAGTTTGGGGTTACAATGACTGAGATTACCGTCTGAATGCTCACTTGTAATATCCTGTAACACGAGTTTATAAAATCCGTCACTGTCCGTTCAGGTGAGACACTCACACCATCCCCTCCTCCTGGCTCAGGATAACTGTACCCATTCCCCCTTGTGGAGGTCAGCAGTCAATTCAGGGGAAATCTATGTGGCTTTCTATGAGTTTCCAAATTGGGACTTCATGTGACTGAACAGGGCAGATCTTTGACAAATGGGACAGAATGACAAGTGTCAGTGAAATGTGGAGAGCAGCACTTACTTCCTTTTCTTTCCTTCCATGCTGTCGCTGTGCCTCACCAACGAGACATGGGGTGTTAAAGGCTCATATATCTTGATGGGCAAGTTGTCTCCATTCTGACCAAACAGCAGCAAGTTCCTCCCAGTCATTCCATGGAATATGCCTCACAGAGATCATTTAGAAGAATGAGGGGTGTATCCAAGCAAAGGCATAACAGTAACATTCCAAATTATTATTAACTGTTTACAGAGAGATGTTCACAGGAAAAGGTGGCAACAAGTTGTCAGATGGAGTATAACTTGGGAAAATGTGGAAGTTGTTCATTTTGGAGGAGATAATAAAAGAACAGAGTTACGATGTAAATGGTGGAAACTGTAGAAAGCTGCAAAACTAACGGACAAGGGGTAATTGTGCAGGAAACAAAAAGCTAGAACACAGTTACAATAGGTCATCAGGAAGGGGAATGGAATGTTGTTCCTTATTTCAAGAGGTTTGCAGTATAAGAGTTTGATGTATATACCTTAGGGCTGTACAAATGGCAAGTGAGAGCACATCTGGAGTAATGTGAGCAGATTATGTCGCTTTATTTAAGGAAATATATCAGTTCATTGGAGAAATTTCAGAGACGATCCACTGGGATGATCCCTGGTTTGAAGGGATTATCCTTTAAGCAAAGACTGAACAACTTGGGAATCTACTCACTAGATTTTGGAAGAATGAGAGATGATCTCTTTGAAACATAGAGGATTCTGTTGACGTTTGACAGGGTAAATGCTGAGAGGATGTGTCCCATCATGGGGGATTCTAGAACCAGATCCTGGGGTCAGAAACGGAATCAAGGGTTTTGTTTCAGATTTGTCAAGTGTAAGGTAACACAGACACGGGTGCGGGGTTTTAGTAGCAATGGAGCTGGGGTGAGGAGGAGAAAAGGAACATTTTAGTGATTGGAATTCCTGGTGTTTGTGATTGTGCAGATGTCTGATCAGAAGTTCACATTGAGGTCAGATATAACAGCAATATTGTGAAGAGTGTAATTCTGCCTCAGAGATTGAGGGAGGGTCACAGCAGTAAAAGAAATGAATTTGTAATAGCAACTGAAGGCAATGGGTTTAACCATTACAATGTTTCATTGAAGGAAATTGCAGCTAATCGAGTAGTGGGCGTGGGGTAAGCAGTTTGATAACTGAGTTACAGTGGAGCAATGGTGACGGATGATTGGGAGGCAGCACTGGGTACATGTGAAATCCAACACGGTGCATTTGGACGATGTCATCTCCTGGCAGTATGTAGGTGAGAAATGGGAGGGACAAAGGATATATCCTGGAGTGCAAAACATACGAGGAATTCAGAAAGGAAAGGGAGAGTTGAGATGGAGCAGGAGTTTTCAACAATGGTGAGGAAAAATATTAGTTTTTACCAGAATGGGAAAGGACATAACCAGAAAAGTCAGGAAAACAGAACAAGGAACAATATCTGTGAATTTGCGGACGGTGTGTGTGTGTGACAAGCAGGGGTAATAGACAGAGATTTGCAATGTCTATGATTTAGCTAGACTGGGGTAAATGGTCAAGATGAGCTCGAATACGGCTTGACAAGTGACTGGAGAAAAATGCAAGTTTAGGACTAAAAGGAGGAGTATCCTTGTAAGGCAGTTTGGTTCAATGGGCTAGTGGGATGGAGGGAAGCAGCAGAGACAGCTGATCGGATTGTCTCAGTCTTACTGACAGAGAAACTCCATGTGCTCCTCACTTTTGTTGTTGGTGGGGAGGATGGAGGAGACATGATAATGCACATTGTTTTGGAAATAAAGAAATAAATAAAGCCTGTGATAGTGATTCTAAAAATGAGTGAACAAACCTGACGTATTTAAATTTTATCAAGAATATTAAATTAAACAACTGAAGTCCAGGTTTGAATCCCACCGCGGTTGAGGGTGGATCTGAAGTCAAGAAAAAAAAATAACTGAAATGAAGTATCTACTGGTTGACATGGAAACTATGGGGACTCTTTCAGCCATTGACAATGTCCTTCAGAGAAGGAAACCTGACAGTGGCCCACCAAAGCATTTATTGTAGTAACCACGGAACTGTCTCAACATATGAATGAAACTGGATGGACCACATTATATCTAACAATGCACTGGAAAATACAACCACAATATCAGCCCTCTTGACCCTGCACCGTCCGTCTCACTGTGGGCCAACAACAGCAGCAGAACTGTACTCAGCCCAATCTGAAATCTCTGGCTTGGTAAATCCCCCACTCAACCATTAACATCAAACCAGGAGATCAACACTGGTTCAATGGAGAGTGCAGAAGGGCATACCAGGAGCAATACCAGGCATACCTAAAAATGCGTTGCCAACCAGGTGAAGCTACCCAACCTGCATGCCAAAAAGCGTCAGCAACACCAAATAGAACTAAGTGATCCCATAACCAATGTCACAATTGTGAGCTCTGCAGTTCTGCTATACCTAGTCATGAATGGTGATGGACAATCAAACAACTCACTGGAGGAAGCATCACAGATATCCACACCCTACTGACAGAGGAGTCTCACACATGCATGCTAAAAATAAGACGACAGCATTTGCAGGAATCTTCAGCCAGCAGTGCCAAGCGGATGAGCTGATCCCATTGGTCCCTGACATCACAGATATGAAACGAATTGGTTGAAAACTCATTTCAAGTAATATGAAGAAATAGACAAGTAGTGTAATGGTAATGGGCTCGGCCAACACTCTGGCAATATTACTGATGGCTGTGCTCCAGAACTTGCTGCTCACCAAGACAAGTATTGCTCCAGCACTGGCAGCTACCAGCAATGTGGAACATTGCCCGGGGATGTTCAACATAAAAACACAGGGCGCATCCAACCCAACCAATTTTCCTCCATCAGTTCACACTGAATCAGCAGTGAAGTGATGGAAGGTGTCAACAATGCTGTCAAGCAGCACCTGCTCAGCGACACCCAGTTTGGTTAGTGCCAGGGCCACTTGTTTCACACACTGACAAACAGCTGAATTCCAGAGGTGAGGTGAGGGTGATAGACCAGTCACACTCCAAGACCATGATTTCGAATCAGTAATATCACCTGACCTCACCACAGTCTCAGCTCATTTGCTGAAACTCTCATTCATTCTTTTTGTTAACTCTAGATTTCATTATCTAAACCCACTTCTGGCCAGAATCCCACATTAAACTTCTTATAATCTCAAGAATATTGAAAACTCTACTGTCCAAGTGCTCACTTGTACCAAAACTTGCTGATCCATCAAAAGGCTCTTATTTATTAGCAACAACAATATACTTTCGCACCTTTGAGTTAATTCCTGGCTGTAATCATTCTTATCTCTCTGCAACACAAACCCTTTCATATCACAATAACTTATTTTATTTCAGACTCCCACTGATGTGTTTATTTTGAGTTCACCTGTGTGACTGTTTCTATAGCTTCCAAGGCAACACGGTATGGAATTCCCACCCTAACCCTCTAAGATCTGCATACTTCCTTTAAGGCATTCCTTAAAGACTGCTTATTTGTCAATGGTTTTGGTCACCGGACATAATATTCTCCGTGGTCTTATGTCAAAAGTTCTCAATAATATTTTTATGATATTAAAACATGTTGATTTTTAGAGATATGTTTTACTCTTCACTATCACTGAGTGAATAATCGGTAATGTCTCTTACCCAACTCCGTTATGGGAGCACCTTCACCACACAAACTGCAGCAGGACAAGGAAGTCAAACATCATCTCCTCAACAGACAACAGGACTTTGGCATTGATCACTGATAACTGTGGAAGGAGAGATACATTTGATGTTTCAGGGAGAGCAATATGACTTTCAAGGAATGAAAATGGTACAGAATTTGACTGTCAGAAATGGAAGGAAAATCCACTCATTTTTGGAAAAACGAATTCTTGATTGTGAAAGATATTGTGGAAAAAATACCCTGATAATTGAGCAGCATATGGTCAGGAACCAAGCAGCAGTGGACAAATCATTTACGAAACGTCTGTGAAAGTAATAGTAAAATACTATACAGACCAAAAAATACACCCATGAGAGACTGAGGAAGCTAGATAATGAACAAGTGGACATCAGGGAGCCCAGTTGTGAACCAGAGCATTGTTTGCTTGTGATCACACAGTTAGAGATGTCTAGCACAGGAACTGACTTCCTCGGTCCAACCTGTCCATGACAACCAGATATCCTAACCTAATCAATTCTCAATTGCCAATATCCCACTGAACCCTTCCTATTCAGATGCCTATTAAATGTTGCAACTTCAGCAGTCTCCACCACCTGCTACATGAATGAATTGTCCTTTAGGTCCCTTTTGAATTGTCCCCTCTCACCCTAAAAATATATCCTCAAATTCTGGACTCCACCAACCCAGGGTAAACATCTTGTCTATTTATGCTATCCATGCCCCTCACGATCTTATAAACCTCTATAATATAACTCCTCAGCCTATGACATTCCAGGAAAAATGGTCACAGCTATTATGCCTCAAACTGCAGTTCGTATCCTCCAACCCTGGCAACATCCTTGAAAATCTATTCTCAAACATTTCATGTTTCAGTGCCTCATTCTGATGCGAGCGAGACCAGAATTGCACACAATATTCCGAAAGTGGCCTAACCAATGTCCTGTCCAGATCCTTTACTCAATGCTCGGACCAATAAAGGGAAGCATACCAACTGCCTTCTTCACTATCCTATTACCTGTGACTCTTCTTTCAAGGAAATCTGATACTGCACTCCAAAGTCTTTTTGTTCAGCAAGACGCTCCAAAACCTAACTATTCAGTACATGAGTCTTGCTTTGATTTGCTTTTCTAAAATGCAGCACCTCACACTTATCTAAATTAAACCCTAACTGCCACTCCTCAGTCCATTGGCCAATCTGTTCAATATCCCATTGTGCTCTGAGATCACCTTCTTCACTATCCACAATGTCTCAAATTTTGGTGTCGCCTACAAACGTACTAAATGTACCTCCTCTATTCACATTTAAATCATTAAAATGAATTATGCAAGAAATCCAGAAAAAAAACATCCATTCCTCTGGGTCTTAATGTGCTCTGTGTAAATCCTGCCCTTTGACTCTCTATCAGTGACGGCTGCACATGCAACCGGTGAACTTTGCCCCCTACAAAGCTGGCAGCCGCGCACGTGTCCAGTGAATCGTTGCCCTGAATAAAGATCCCTCCCAGTTGAGGAACACTTCATTGGTCCAGGACATTCGGCCTCGCACTTTCGAGTGACTATCCTCCAAGGTGGACTTCGGGACAGGCAGCAGAGAAAAGTGGCCAAGCAGAGGCTGATAGCTAAGTTCGGTACCTAACTGGACTGTAAGTTTCAAGTCCTGTTTCCCTCCTCTCAGTGACCCTGCCATTCTTCCCAATGGTGGTCACCTGTAACGTGACATGAAGTCAAGGTCCCGGTTGAGATTTGTACGTGCAGGGTTACATTGTACTTTGCTTAAAAACTGCATGAATTCATGTAAAACTCCGTTATCTCACTTTTTAGATCAGAATCATGGAATAGACAGAGAACACAGGGGTGAAAATGTGTTGCTGGTAAAGTGCAGAAGGTCAGGCCGCATCCAAGGATCAGGAGGATCGACGTTTCAGGTAAAAGCCCTTCTGCTGTTCCTGGGATGCTGCCTGATCTGCTGCGCTTTTCCAACAACACATTTTCAGCTCTGATCTCCATCATCTGCAGTCCTCACTTTTTCCCCAGAGAACACAGGGGGCCAATACCTTCAACATATTGTCTAGCTATCATCATTGTTAACATCTAACCCGAGAATGCAAATTTTTAAAAGATAGATTTTGTGATTTACACATGAAAGAAATGAAACTATCATGGTATTTTAACAGATGAAAGGCGTAACAGACAATCAAGCTATTTTACAATGTATAATTTCAGTTATATCACATTGTAAAATTTTGCTATAAATTCTGTATGTTAGGATTGGGCCCTCCACTACCACCTGATGAAGGAGCGACGCTCCGAAAGCTAGTGTGCTTCCAATTAAAATTGTTGGACTATAACCTGGTGGTGTGTGATTTTTAACCGAATAAAGATGGCGGCTCTCAGTCGATGAGGCATTTTCCCGTTTCCCGCAAAAACTGGACTGTAAGTTTCAAATTTGTATTTTCTAATGTGCACCAAATGTTTGTAAGTCCTCTCAGTCCATAACAACACCATTTCGCTCCCACTCCCTGCTGTTTATTTCTTCCCTAACTGACAGCGCTCTATCCGCACGTCCCGAACTTCAGCACATGAAATCCGTGCAGAGCTCAGGGACGATCACTTAGTAGTGTCTAGTCCCGCTCCTCATTTACTCTGATTGGTTGGATGACCAACCGCCCCACCAGGTCCTCCAGCTCCGCCCGTGTCCTTCCATTGGTCCGTCGGTGACATCAATCACCGGGGCTCATTTTTAGCGAGAGCATACACACTGCTTCGTGGCTTTTGCTGATGTTCATAAGTTACAAGAGAGAGGAACAAAGTTAAAAATTACACAACCACCTGATAAAGCACCAGCAAAGCTAGAGCTTCCAAATCAACTTGTTGGACGATAACCTGGTGTTCTGTGAATTTTAATTCTGTCCAACGTAATCCAACACCAGCACCTCCAAGTCACGATTGAGGGAGGAATGCATAACATAAGAACAAAAGAACTAGGAACAGGAGAAGGCCGTCCTGCCCTTCTAGCCTGCTCTGCCATTCAATAAGATCATGGCTGATCATTTCTTGGACGCAGAACCATCTACCCACGTTCTCAACGTATTCCTTAATTAATTATTTATTTTATTGAAAAAGCTACCTTAGCTTTAAAAACATTTATTGAGCTACCATCAAATGCTTTCTTGGGCAATGAGTCCCATAGAGGTCAAGAAGTTCCTTCTCAACTCAGTCCTAAATTTGCTGCCTCTAATCTTGAGGTGATGCCCTGTTGTCCTAGCTTCACCTGCCAGTGGAAACATCCTCCCTACTTCTATTTTATCCATACCATTCATTACTTTATATGTTTCCATTCTCCTAAATTCCAATGCATATAATCCCAATCTACTGAGCATCTGTTAAGCCAACCCCTTCAACTCCGCAATCAACCTAGTTAACCTCCTCTGCACCCCTCGAGTACCAGTGCATCCTTTCTCAAGTGAGGGGATTAAAACTACATGCATCTCACCAGCACGCAATTCAGCTGGAAAATAACCTCTGCTGTTAAACACAATCCCTTTAGCAATGAAAGACAAAATTCCATTTGCATTCTGAATTGATTGTTGTTACTGGTGACCAATTTTCATGCAGAAGGATACTCAGGTGCCTCTGCATAGCAAATTATGCTACTTTTTAAAATTCAAGTAATAATCTCTTTTTATAATGTTATTCCAACAAAAGATTATGACTTTCCATTTATGAACATTCTATCCCATATGCCAGACCATTGTCCACTCACTCAATGTATCTATGTTCTTCTGCAAAGTTTCACAGTCCTCCGCACACTTTATTCTGCTCCTCATCTTTGTCTCATATGCAAACTTTTACACCCTATATGTGGTCTCCAACTCCAAATCATCTGTATTAATTGTAAATAATTGCAGTTCCAACACTGATCCCTGAGGCACACTACTAGTCAATGATCACAAGCCAGAATAAGACTCATTTATCCTCACACTTTGCTTCCTGTTAGTCAACCAATATTCTATCCATGCTAATACTCTACCCCAATGCCATGCACCCACATATTATGGAACAGCCTCTTGCGCAGCATCTTGTTGAAGACCTTTTTTGAAATCCAGGTATACCGCATCCACTGGGTCCCAGTTGTCCACCATGCTCAAAATGTCTTCATAGAATTCCAAAAGATTTGTCAAGCACAACCTGCCCTTCATGAACCCATGCTGTGTCTGTCAAAAGGGTTAATTTCTATCGAGATTGCCCTGATATTCTTTCCTTGATAATAAACCCAAACATCTTTCCCACTATAGAGAATAAGCTAACTAAGTTGTAATTACCCATTTTTTGTCCAGCTCCTTTTTAAAACAGTGGTATCACTTTTGTTGCTTTCCAATCTGCTGGGATGGCCACTGAGTCCAGTGAGTTTTGGAAAATTACTGCCAGGGCATTTGCTGTTTCTTGTGGCATCTCTTCTTGTACCCTGGGATGCATTCCATCAGGGTCAGGAGACTTTTCCAAAATTAGCTCAATTATCTCCAACAGTTCAACACTAGCTGTTCCGTAATAATGATAGTTTCTAAATCCTTCACTACCGTTGTCTCTTTCTTAATTACTGGCATGATATTAATATCTTCCACTGTGATATCCCTTAAATAAATGTTCCTTCTCATTTTCCAAAGGAGCAACTTTACTTTAGCCTCTCTTTTCTGTTTATATATGTCTATATAAACATTTGCTATCTGTCTTTATAGTCTGGGCTAGTTTATTTTTCTGATGTCCCATCTTACGTTTCTTTATTGCTCTTCTGTGGCTTTCCATTGACATTTAAAGTTTTCCCAGTTCTACTTTCATGATGTGTTTGGCCACTTTATATGCCTTATCTTTCAGTTTGGTCGCCTTCCTTAGAAACCCATCGTAGAGAATGTCTTTTCTTACATTCCTTCCTTTTCACTGGAATGGACCTTTGCTGAGCACTTTGTAAAATGTCTTTGAAAATCTTCCACTGTTCATCAACTGTCCCACCATAAATCCTCTGTTTCCAGTCAACTTTATCCAGGTTCTCCTTCATTCTATTGTCGTTCCCCGTGTTCAAGCACAGGACCCAGGTATTAGGTTTTAACTTCACACTCTCCATATGCATTCTAAATTCAAACATACAGTGATCACTTCTTCCAAGAGGATCCCTAACGCTGAGGTAATTAATTATTCCTATCTCATTGAACAGGGCCAGATCTCGGATAGCTTGCTCCCTTGTAGCTCCATTTAATACTGTTCAATAAATGGGCGGCACGGTGGCACAGTGGCACAGTGGTTAGCACTGCTGCCTCACACCGCCAGAGATCCGGGTTCAATTCCCGCCTCAGGTGACTATCTGTGTGGAGTTTGCACGTTCTCCCCGTGTCTGCGTGGGTTTCCTCTGGGTGCTCCGGTTTCCTCCCACAGTCCAAAGATGTGCAGGTCAGGTGAATTGGCCATGCTAAATTGCCTGTAGTGTTAGGTAAGGGGTAAATGTAGGGGTATGGGTGGGTTGCGCTTCGGCGGGGCGGTGTGGACTTGTTGGTCCGAAGGGCCTGTTTCCACACTGTAAGTAAGTAATCTAATCTACAAAACTATCATGGATACACCTAATGAACTCTTCAAGGCTACCCTGACTGAGCTGGTTTGACCAATCTACGAGTAGATTAAAATCACCTATGATAATTGCAGGACCATTTTTATAGGCGTAAATTATTTCTTTGTTTATTGCACATCCTAATGTGGTGTTATTATTTGGTGGCCTACACACTACGCCTATCAATGACTTTTGTTAGAATTTTGAATGCAGCATTCCTGTTTCTCCTAATGTATTGCAATAACAACAACTACTTGCATTGTGTGTAATCTTTCGCAATGGCAAATCTCCTCAGGTGCTTCATGGATGATCAAAACATTGATTAACGAGAATGCATTTAAAATACATCTTAAAGGAAGATAGAGAAGGTTAGGGAGGTTATTCCACAGACTTATCGCATTGACAGCTCCAATTGTGGAGTGATGCAGGTGGGGTGGGTTGGAAAGGGGGCGTGTAAAGGGGAGACGGAGGAGAGCAGGCAGTGTATAAGGTCTTAAGAACAGAGGAGGTTCCAGACTGAGTCTGTCTGTCACAGAGAGTATGGCTGCCTCATGGAGTTTGAAGCACCGCAACGGGTCTATGCATGTAATGATAGTCGAGGATAACGGTGGCTGAGAGAACTTTTGATGAGGACTCGTCTACTGAGGTAGTGTGGGCTGAGATTAGAATCAGGAGAGAAGAGGTCACATTGCTTGGAGTTTTTTATAGGCCTCCACAGAGTTCCAGGGAAGTGGAAGAGAGGATTAGCAAAATTATTCTGGGTTGGAGCGAAAGTAACAGGGTGGTCATTGTGAGGGCTTTAGCTTCCCCAACATTGACTGGAAATGCTATAACTCGAGTACGTTGGATGGATTAGTTTTTTGTCTGGTGTGTACAGGAGGGTTTCCTGACACAATACGTCGAAGGGCCGACAAGAGGGGAGGCCACATTGGATCTGGTGCTTTGTAATGAACGAGGCCAGGTGTTTGATTTAGTTTTAGGTGAGCACTTTTGAGAGAGTGACCATAATTCAGATACGTTTAGTCTAGCGATGGAAAGGGATAGGTATATGCCACACGGCAAGAGTTATCGATGGGGCAAGGGTAATTATAATGCGGTTGGACAACAATTAGAATGCATAGAATGGGGTAGCAAAATTCAGGGGACGCAGACAATGGAAATGTGGAGCTCGTTTATGTAATGGACATTGCATGTCCTTGATAGGTATGTCCCTGTCAGACAAATTATAAGAGTTAAGTGATGTTGTTTTGCCTTACCCCCACCGTGGTTTACCCCCTTTTTATTTCCTTTCATTACTTTACTGTTTAATATTATCTCCGGAGGGGTGGGAAGAAGGGTTTATTTATTCATCCTTTACTTAGCGATTTTCTATTCTTATATATATATGTATATATATATATATATATATATATATATATATATATAATACACACACACACACACACACACATATATATATATATATATATATATATATATATATATAGAGAGAGAGAGAGAGAGAGAGAGAGAGAGAGAGAGATAGGCTAGGGGGTCCAGTTAATGTAGATGGGGAAGGTGGCTACATTATCTTATTTTATCTTTGTCCTTTGAAACGGGGTAGTTTTCCCCTGTTATTTTGTATTAATATATTTAATTATTATTTTCTGAGTCTTTAAGTTTATAGTCATATATGTTCATACATGGTATCAACATTAGCACATATATCCATATGTTGGTGTAGGTGGGGGTGGGATGGGGGATCGGGTACTCACTGTTAGTTCTAGTTCAGTAGTATACTGGAACTTTCTTTATCCTATCGTGGGGTGCCTGGGTCAAGGGTGGGGCACTGGTTGAGAGAGGCTATGATGGGTTTTTCGGAAAGGAAGTGATGCCCCCGGTAATAAGGGGGAAGATCTCCGTGTAAATACGTTTTATACTTTTTTTTATTAATTAGAAATAGCTTTTTAAAATTATATTGATCTGAATGTACTACAGAGCTTTTATTTTTGTAAATTTTATATGCTTTATGCTCGGGATGATTTGGATAAATAAGGGTTTTGTTGTGTTCTGATGTTAACACATTCCGAACATGTATATCACTGCTCAATTTATGTGTTATCCGTTGGATTTTTTTTTTCTCTTGAATAATACAACAATTTTAATTATACACTCTGGTTAGTTGTAAGTTAGATGAGTAGTTAGTTGAGTTTTGTCTTTTTTTTCTCTTGGTATTTCTTTTTTCTTGTTTGATAGATTTTAGTGATCATTTATTTAAGATGGAACTGTATACCAATGTTTATACTTGGGTTTCTTTTTTAGTTTTCTTTTGTAAACTTGTAAAACTATGTTAAATTTTCAATAAAAATATCTATTAAAAATCCTGTTGGACTATAATCTGGTGTTGTGTGATTTTTAACATTTTAAGAAGGAGTTGAAGGAGTAAATCTGATAACGTACATATTTCCAATCGATTTTTTCAACTAGAGTAAGAAACTTATTTTCAAACCCCCAGAACGATTGATATTTTACATATCTGGCCGATATGGTTGAGTTGAACCAGACAGTCTGTTTGCATACTGGACATCTCTCTGATTGTAACTCGAAAGGGCAATTGTTAATGTCAAATATTTCACCCATGATTCTGTGCAGATATGAATATTCTCTGTCAACTCACCGATAACCACAGACGCACGCGCAGTTTGGTTTCTCTGTAGCGCATGCGCAGTGTCATATTGGTCAGGACAGAGAGAGAGAGAGTGAGGGGTATGGAGCTACTTTCTTCGGGAGCGATCGGCTTCAGAGAGCGGCGCACAGACCCGGTGTGTGGCTGCTTCGCTGGGAGAAAGGAGCGGAGAAAATTCACAAGTCCCGGATAAAGGTTAACAAAAAAAACTCGAAAAAGACCCTCCAGGCCCGGATAAGGAGATGGCAGTCTCTGATCAGGGAAGCGGTCAAGCGTCATGGCCGCCATTTGTTTGAGGATAGAGGGAGCGCGGGCCTCCGGGCCGCCATCTTGAGAAGGTCAATGTGCAGGAGGGCGGGGCTATCGGGGCCTGTAGAACAATCAGAGGAAAGGGAAGACCCATGTTTATTGATTATTCCACGACCTCAGCTTCACTGGGCGATCCCGCAGGAATATCCTCTCACAGTCCTGCTGTGATGTTTCACCCAAACAGAACCACCAGCTCTCCTCCTCTCTCAGCTCCCCTTCTGTCCTTCCTGCAGCATCTGTCCCCTGGGACATTGAGCTGCTTGTCCTGTCCGTCCCACAACTGTACTTTTGTAATATCTATGATATCCCAGTCCCATCTCAGATTACTTCACGATTGACATGAATGCACCTGATAGGTTTTTCCTAACATCATCAATTGCTTAATACTCACTTATAGGTATTTAATTTCATCTTTTGTGAAGCACTTAATTCACATGAAATCATTTGCAATGGTGGGATTTGAACATGTGTCCACAGAACATTCGCTGACCTTCTGGATAAATTGCCTCACAATAATGCAATTAGATCATCACTTCGCCTGCTCACATGTTGCTCATCCTAGTACACTATGAATCAAAACCCCTTCTTCCTACATAGTGATTTGATCCTGACACATTCCTGCACTCTGATGATATCACTCTTTATCTCTCCATGTGGTATCCCTCACTGTGTGGGTCTAAACACTGCCTCTGTCAGTATCTCTCGCTCCTGCATTTACTCCAGACCCTGAGTCAACAGAATTCTCCACTCCAGAGAGACGAGGCTGCACAGCCCACTGATGGAGCTTGGGATTTTCCAGATCTCTGTGGGACGCAGTGCCATTCGACGTGTGTAGCCCTCGATGCATCAATCTAATTTCCCATTCTGTCTCTTCCTCTGTCTCCTGTAGGTACTCAGGAAGTTCCCGACGCAGTAGACTTCCCAACTTCTGGGTGTCCCTTCCATCACCTCATTGAAGATGGTTGGTCAGCCAGAGAGACAAAAGGTAGGGATATCTGGAGCCCTCAATAAATCCTGCGGTGAGGTAAGATCACTCACAGTGCACAGAGCATTGGCTAACAAGACGTGACACAGATACAGTGCTGGCGGGGGAGCATAATACAAACACACGCCAGCCTGAATGACAACTACTACTTTAAGTTTTGTTGTACTCGGACAGCACAGGGAGTTGCCAGTTGTCAATCCAGGCCTGTGCTGACTTAGTGAACATTAGTACACCAGAGGGGAAAGCAGGCCTCCTATGAGAGACAATAGACAATAGACAATAGACAATAGATGCAGGAGTAGGCCATTCTGCCCTTCGAGCCTGCACCGCCATTCAATATGATCATGGCTGATCATTCCTAATTAGTATCCTGTTCCAGCCTTATCTCCATACCCCTTGACTCCACTATCTTTAAGAGCTCTATCCAATTCTTTCTTAAAAGAATCCAGAGACTGGGCCTCCACTGCCCTCTGGGGCAGAGCATTCCACACAGCCACCACTCTCTGTGTGAAGTAGTTTCTCCTCATCTCTGTCCTAAATGGTCTACCCCGTATTTTTAAGTTGTGTCCTCTGGTTCGGCACTCCCCCATCAACGGAAATATGTTCCCTCCTGCCAGAGTGTCCAATCCTTTCATAAGCCTATACGTTTCAATCAGATCCCCTCTCAGTCTTCTAAACTCAAGGGTATACAAGCCCAGTCGCTTCAGTCTTTCCGTGTAAGGCAATCCTGCCATTCCAGGAATTGACCTCGTGAACCTACGCTGCACTCCCTCAATAGCCAGAATGTCTTTCCTCAAATTTGGAGACCAGAACTGTACACAGTACTCCAGGTGTGGTCTCACCAGGGCCCTGTACAGCTGCAGAAGCACCTCTTTGCTTCTATACTCAATCCCTCTTGTTACGAAGGCCAGCATGCTATTAGCCTTCTTCACGACCTGCTGTACCTGCATGCTTGCCTTCATTGACTGGTGTACAAGAACACCCAGATCTCTCTGAACAGCCCCTTTACCTAATTTGATACCATTGAGGTAGTAATCTGCCTTCCTGTTCTTGCCACCAAAGTGGATAACCAGACATTTATCCACATTAAACTGCATCTGCCATGCATCTGCCCACTCACCTAACTTGTCCAGGTCACCCTGTAATCCCCTAACATCCTCATCACATTTCACCCTACCACCTAGCTTTGTGTCATCAGCAAATTTGCTAATGTTTGCTAAGGGTGGAAATTCTGCCAGGGATTTTTCTGCTCTGTGTTCCCTTTCTAAAACTATATGTATTTGCATGTCTCATGGATCAGTGACTTTAATCATTCTAACGTCAAAAATAGTTCCTTTCTCTATCATCTCTGCCCATCTCACCAATCACTTCACCGATTTGAATCCTGCTCCAGTCCAGACAACCATCCATATCTCTCTAACTTGCTTCAGTCTTGACAACAGGAATGTTTTGATAGTCTTTCCTCCAATAACTGGAGACATATGGTCTGTTTCTGTATTGCATGACTCTTCGGCTGAACGTGTCCATGCAGACCAACTTTCCTAAATTAGACAAGTCACATTTCCCTGTATTTGGCCCATGGTCCTTCAAATCTTATACTCTCTATGTATTGCCCAAGTGTCTTTTTCATGTTGACATTGTACTTGCTTCACCATTTCCTCTGGCAGTCCATTCGATCTATGCACCATCCTCTGTGGAACATGTTGCCCCCAGCTACATCATTGAATCTTTTCTCTCTCACCTCAATTTATACCCTCTCGTTTTGGACTCACCTACCCTTCGCTTTTCAACTTACTTATGGCCCGCACGGTTTTATAAACCTTTATAAGGTCACCCTGTGGCCTCCTCTGCCCAGGAGAAATATTGACGACAATGTTACTGAAACCTCAACTGATGTACTCAATGCTCTGTCCCATGAAGTGTGCCAAATGCTGCTTTCACCACCCTGTCCACCTGTGATGCCACTTCCAAGGAGCAATGTCACTGCACCCCTCGGACTCTCTACATTCGACCACACTGGCCAGAGCGTGACCATTAACTGTTAGTTCTCCCTGGTTTGTCTTATCAAAAATCCAACACCTAAATTAAAATCCATCTTTCATTCCTTGGCCCAGTGGCCCTGTTGATTAAGACCCCCTTCGATAACTGTATTCCCTGCCCACTATCCCACCAATCCTGGAGTCCACAAACATACGAAGAGATTCTCCTATATTTTCACTTAAATCGTTTATGTAAATGATGTATAACAGTGGCCTCAGCACCAATCGCTGTGGCACACCGTTTGTCAGAGGCCTCCAGTCCGAAAAACAACCCTTTCCCATCGCCCTCTGCCTCCCACTGTCATTCCAGTTTGTATGCCGATGCCAACTCTCCCTGATGCCTTGGGATCCAATCTTACGAAAAAATGTATCATGCTTAACCGTGTTCATGCCCTTGCTGAATCAAGAAACGACGTCTGTTGTTCTGCCTTCATTTCTCTCCGTGCTCACATCTTCAACAAACTCAGTCAAGTTTGTGAGACATGTTTTCTCATTGTCAAAATCATGCTGACTGTCCGTGATCAGTCCTTGTCTTTCCAAATGCGTGGGAACCCTACCTCTCTGAATGATTTCCAACAACTTACCCACCCTGATGTCTTGCTCATCACGCTGTTGTTCTCTGGCTTTCCCTTTTCTGATAGGATAGTGAAGAAGGCGTTTGGTATGCTTACCCCTATTGGTCAGAGTATTGAGTACAGGAGTTGGGAGGTCATGTTGCCGCTGTACGGACATTGGTTAGGCCACTGTTGGAAAATTGCTTGCAATTCTGGTCTCCTTCCTACCGGAAAGATGATGCGAAACTTGAAAGAGTTCAGAAAAGATTTACAAGGATGTTGCCAGGGTTGGAGGATATGAGCTGCAGGGAGAGGCTGGGGCTGTTTTCCCTAAAGCGTCAGAGGCTGAGGGGTGACCTAAGAGCGGTTGACAAAATTATAAGGGGCATGGATAGCATAAACAGACAAAGTCTTTTCCCTGGCATCTGAGAGTCCAGAACTAGAGGGCATAGGTTTAGAGTGAGAGGGGAAAGATATAAAAGACACCTAAGGGGCAACGTTTTCACGCAGAGGGTGGTAACTGTATGGAATGAGCTGCAAGAGATTGTGGTGGAGACTCGTAAAATTGCAACATTTAAGAGATATTTGGAAAGGTATATGAATAGGAAGGGTTTGGAGTGATATGTGCCCGGTGCTGTCGGGTGGGACGAGATTGGGTGGGAAATCTGGTCGCTATGGACGGGTTGGAACGAAGGGTCTGTTTTCATGCTGTACATCTCTATGACGCTATAACTCTAAATAATGACACAACATTATATTTCGAGTTATACAGCATGGAAACTGTTCAGTGTCAACTGAATAAAATCTAAAACTAATCCCGTCCCACCTGCCTGATCCTGGATCATATCCCTTCTAACCTTTCCTATTCCTGTACTAATCCAAATGTCTTTTGAACATTGTAATTGACCTGATATTCACTCCTTGCTCACAAAATTAATTCCACATGTAAACCACACTCAGTGTAACAATTTGCTCCCCATGTCTTTTCATTAACTTAAAAATGTTGACTCGTCTTGAGACTCCCCTGTCCACGGTAAAAGATAAGGACTATTTACTCTAAGTATACCGCTCATTATTGAATAAACGTCTTTCGGGTCGTCTCTCAACATTCAGGCTTCAATGAAAAATTCCAGTCTATCCAGCCCTTCTTTATAACTGGAACCTTTCATACACAGCAGCATCCTGGTACATCTCATCTGAACCCTCTCCAGCTTAATAATATCCTTCCTATAACTGGGCGACGAGAACTGGGCACAGTATTAAAGAACAGGACTCACCAATGTCCTGTATAATCTCAAAGCAACTCCCCAATCCCAATATCCAAAGGACTGAGCAATGAAAGCAAGTGCAGCAGCACCTTCATACCCATCCTGTCTCTCCATTCCTGAAGAAGGGCTGATGCCCGAAACGTCGATTATCCTGTTCCTTGGATGCTGCCTGACCTGCTGCGCTTTTCCAGCAACACATTTTCAATTCGGATCTCCAGCATCTGCAGTCCTCACATTCTTCTGTCTCTCCATGTAGCACACTTCAAAGAATTATGTACCTGAACCCCGATGTCTCTCTGTTCCACAACACTACAGAAGCTCTTGCCATTTATTTACAACATCTACCCTTGTTTGTTGTGCCAAATGCATTACATCGCATTTATTCAGATTGAACTCCATCCACAGTATTTCAGCCATTTCACCTATATCCTCAAGATCCCTTTGTAATCTTAGTAAATCTCCTTCACTGTCCATTATTCCACATTCTAGTCTTCCAAAAAATCACGCACATGTTGTCAATGGTACAAACATCTTTGCTCATCTCACCGCAATTTCTTCCCCAGCTTCCCAAAATGTCCTGAGATACTCTGGATCACTCTTGGGATTGATCTACCTTTGTGTTTTAAAGCCTGCTGCACCTCCTCTTCTATAATGTGGACTCATTTCAAAACATAGAGTCATAGAGATGCACAGCATGGAAACAGAACCTTTGGACCTACTCCAGCATGATGTTTCTAGTCCTATTTGTCAGAATTGTGCCAAAATCCCTGTAAAACCTTCCTGTTCACATACCCATCTAGATACCTGTTAAATATATTTGTATCAGCCTCCATTACTTCCTCTGGCAGCTTATTCCATACATGTGCCACCCTCTGCGGAACCAGTTGTCCCTTAGGCCCCTTTTAATAGTTCCTCTCAAACTTTAAAACTATGCCCTGTAGGTTTGGGCTCCCCAAGTCTGGAGAAAATATTTTATCTATTGACCTATCCATGCCTATCATGATTTAAAAAACCTTTCTAAGATAACTCCTCAGCCTCCCATGTTCAAGTGAAAGTTGCCCCAGTTAATTCAGCTTTTCCCTGAAGCAGAAACCTCTAACCCTGGCAACATCCTTGTCCATTTTTTTCTGAACAATTTCAAGTTACACAACATCCTTCCAATGACAGTGAGACCAGAATTGCACAGAGTATTCCAGTACAGGTCAAACCAATCACTGTTTATTTCCAGAGCTCCTCAGTCTTTATCCACAGTAATCTCGAAAGTGAAATATTTATTTAGGATCTTGTGGTTTCACACACCGTTCGCTTCGTTGAACATTATGGATACTGGTTTTGTCCCTAGCTATTCTTTTGTTCTTAACGCATGTGTAGACTCTTTTTGGATTCTCATTAACATTAACTGCCAAAGCTATCACATGACCCTTTTTGCATTCCTGATTTCCATCCAAAGTGTATTCGGACAGCCCCTGAGATCCTCAGGGATTCCTTTGTTCCAGCTGGCTATACTTGACATGTGACCCTTTTCCTTCAGCAGAGCCTGAAGGGTTAGCCAGTGTTTCCTAATTCTGTCAAGATTGAGCTGCACTTAAACGGGATCATGTTGGCACTGAACATGCATTTTATCTCACATTTAATATATTCCCACTTTCTAGACTTCCCCTTACCTGCAAATAGATTGCCCAATCTACTTTAAAAAATCATCATGTCTAATACCATCAAGATTGGTTTTGCTCCATTTTCTAATTTGAACTTGTGGACCAGGCCTGTGCTTAACCAAAGCTATTTTGAAACTAATAGAATTGTGGTCACTGTGCCAAAGTGTTCCCCCACTAACACCTCAGTCCCGTTCCCTACCTTGTTTCCCAAGGGGAGGTCAGGTTTAGCCCAATTCTCCAGTTGGGCCATTTACATATTGACTGGGAGATTTTGGAACACACTTAACAAATTCATTCCATCCAAACGCTTAACACAGTAGCAATCCCAGTCCAGGTTTGGAAAGGTTAAAATCCCCTCACTGTTAACCACACCCTCACCTTTCATGTCAGCTGCAAACCTACTGCTTTCCGTCTGCTTCTGCTCTCTCATCCGAGTTGTTAATGTACATAATAACCAGCAATGGCTCCTGCACAGATCCCTGTTGTACACCCGCTGGATGAAAGTTTCCAATCATAAAAACAACCCTCCACCAATTGTGAATCCAATTTACTAACTTGCCTTGTATCCCATGGACTCTTCCCTTTTGGACCAGCCTTCCATGTGGGACCTTGTCAAAGACCTTAATGACTTCCATGTAACCCACATCATCAGCACCACACTCCTCAATATTTTGAGAGACCATTTCAAAGTATTCAGCTGAATTCCTGACGCAGTAGCTGCTTCTACCAAATCCGTGATGACTAAGCCGAGTTGATCCCTGTCTTTCCAAGTTTTGATTCATCCTGTCCCTCAGAATTGTTCCCAATAATTTCTTTCCCCGTACTGTCAGACTGTCTGCTCTGTAATTACCTGGCCTAGCCCTGCTGCCCTTCTTGAAAAAAGAAACCACATTAGCCATCCTCCAGTCATTTGTTCCTTCACCTGTGGCCACGAAAGTATTAATTATATCCACCAGGGCCCCAGCAATCTCATCCCGTACCTTCCATAGCACCCTGGGATACATTTAAGTGGGGACGCGGGATCTCTCCACCTTTATGCCTGTGGAAACTTTTAATACCTTCTCCTTATTCATCTTACCATGTTCTGGAACCTCACCATCCCGACTGAAATCCTCGGCTACAATGCCTTTCTTCTGTGTGAATACAGATGGGAAGTATTCGTTGAAGACCTCACCTACTTCCTCTGGCTCCATGCACAGATTGTCCCTTTGGTTTCTAACAGGCCCACTCTTTTTCCCCAGTAATGTTCTTACTCTAACTGTACTGGCAAATTAACTTGTCGCTTTTCCAGACCACTATCTAACAAAGATATTTCATGACCATTGTTTGACCCTCATTTTTATGGACCCCCTTGCACTCTCTATACGTGTGATGGGCTTCACCTGGTTTTATTGCATGGTATTTTCTTTATCAAACCCACAATATCACTTGATCAGTAATCACTGGACTTGCTGGCTTTGCCATTCACTCTTCAAGGAACATACTGGCCATGGATTCTCACTGTATCACTTTAAAACGCTCCTACTTTGCAAATATAGCCCCAACTGCAGGCAGCTCCCCCAAGTCTCTGTTTGTTAGATCCTCTCTAATGACAGCAGTAATGACAGGAGACTTAGTTGTGAGGGGACAGACCGGAGACTGTGTGGCTGCAGAAGTGCCCCCAGGATGGTGTGCTGCCTCCCGGGTACCAGGGCCAACGATGTTGCTGAGCGGTTAAAGAATATTCTGAAGGGGGAGGGTGAACAGCCAGAGGTTATCGTGCACATCGGTCCACATGAACTCATCGGAGCAGAGCCAGGTTTGGGGCCATTAGGCAGGATCGAGCAGAGGTCGATTGGGTGAATTAAAAATCACACAACACCAGATTATAGTCCAACAGGTTTATTTCAAAGCACCAGCTTTCGAAGCGCTGGTGATCATTCTAAGAGATGAAAGGCTGAAACTAAATTTGTCTGATATTACATTCCATCACACTGCAATCCTGTTGCTAAAATTCTGTATCTTATGACTGTGCTGCACAACCAGCTGATGAAGGAGTGCTCCGAAACCTAGTGCCTCCAAACAATTCTGTTGGTCTGTAATTTTGTGTTGTGTGATTTTTAACATTGTCCACCCAGCCCAACACAGACTCCTCCAAATCGTGCTACCATCAAATGAGTGAGTCTGTTTGAAGGAAAAGGAAGAACTGGCAAATGAGAGGCTTTTTAAAGTGTGATCTCAAGAATCCAAGGCCAGTATGTCCCTGTTCGAGTGATGGGAAAAGCTGGCAGGTTTAGGGATCCCTGGCTGATGAGGGATATTGAGGCTATGTTCAGGGAAAGGAAAACGGCAAACATTGAGTTTAATCTATTCGTATCATTTTCCAGTTTGAAAGACGCAATCAATCTGTGGAGACTCTGCAATCCTCTCAGGCTCTTGCCTCAGTCATCATCTGTGGAACTCACTCTAATGTCTGTGACTCGTCTGTGTAATACCCTCTGGTGCCGAACACACACCCTGTCAATGTGTGCTCCTCTACTCTGTCCATCATCTACTCATCTCCAAAACGTTCTCCAGCTCTTACACCCCGAACTGTGTAAACGTCACCCTCCCCTAATGTCCTTCCCGCTTTGAACAAACTAGAGGAAATTATTAATGCTTCTTTATCTGTGAAACTGTCTCCAACCAAAATTGCTGTTCTTAACTCCTGGTAAAAATGTCAGACTCCACACCCACTATATCTAAATAACCTACACAACTTTAGCCTTTCTATAACTATAAACATCTTCAGTTACGACTGCTCTCCATATATCTGTGTGTTCTTCTAATCTATTAAACCGTCTTGATTTCCACAATCTGTTCCATTCACCTAAACGACTCCTGTCTGTGTAATCCACCCCATCCTACAAACATCCTTATGCCTGTAAACTGCTCCATCCCTCCCAACCTCCCCATATCCATGAATGCTTGTAGGCCCTACATCTCTCCACATTTCTGTAACCTCCTGTGGCTCTATGGTCCTCCATCCCTGTGAATCCACCTCCAGTCCCCACACCACTCCTAGTCTGGTCATCTGGTCCAGATCAGACCATTGCTGTTTCTGTTACCTATGATAATCCTAGCAACCCTTCCTATTTGTGTCTCTCCATTCAGACCCCATCCTCTCCAGCTTTCTGAAACCTCTTTGTGCCATTGCAACCCTCCTTATTTAGAACGTAGAACAGTACGGCACAGCATGTCCCTCAATGTTGTGCTGACATTTTATCCGACAAAATCTACAGTTTACTATCATCAATTTGCCTATCTAAGAGTTGTCCCTAATGTATCTGACTCTCCTAACATTGTTGGCAGTGTATTCCACGCACCTGCTACTCTTTGTGTAAAGAACCGACCTCTGCCATCTCCTATAAACATTCCTCCAATCACCTTCCATTTATGTTCCCTCCTTATAGCCATTTTTGCAATGGGAAAGGTATCTGGTTATCCTCTCTATTTAAGCCTCAATCATCTCGTTCAGCTCTATCGAGTCACCTCTCATCCTTTTTCATTCCAATGAGAAAAGCCCTAACTCCCTCAACCTTTCTTCATAAGGCCTTCCCTCTAGTCTAGGTGGCATCCTGGCAAATTTCCTCTGCACCTTCTCTAAAGCTGCCACAACTTTCTGATAATGAGGCAACCAGAACTGAACACAATATTCCAAGTGTTGTCTAACCAGGGCTCGATAGAGCTGTAGCATAACCTCGTAGCTCTTCAGCTCAGTCCCCCTGCTCATGAATGCCAACGCACCATACATCTTCTGAACAAGACTATCAACTTGAGTAGCACCTTTAGGGGATCAATGGACGTGGACCCCAAGATTCTTCTGTTCCTGCATATTGTCAAGAATCCTGCTGTTATTCCTGTAAAGGTTGCCTGTGGAATCCTTCAATCATATACCCTCCCTAGCTTATTAACTTCCTCCTATTCCGTCAACAATCGTAAACTGAGAAACCTCTTCAAGACCCTACGATCCTCCTTACCTCTCTAACCTCCTTTATTAGCATCAACCCGCAAAATTACGGTAACCTCTTTTTTGCCACAGCAATATTCCTAATATCTGCAACACTCACCTGTCCTGATATCCCTCCCTACCTCTGTAAATGCCAGCGGCCTCCGAAACCCTTTCTTGGGAATACGACAGAGGAAGGAAATATTATAGAGTCTGGGCCATGTTACGGAGGCAAGATGGGCTGCAAAACCTGAAGGGTGGTAAAAATGTAGGAAGGAACGTGGATCCTGCAGGAGTTTAGATGGAGCGCGATTCATAGAACCTGCAGGAGAGACCAGGAATAGGTTGTGGAGCCTGAAGGATGTTTAAATATGAATGTCTGACTGTTTTTGATCGGACTATTGGGCTGATCTCCCTTTCCTATTTATACCGATGTTTGCCAGAATGGCTGTACACAGCTTCAGATTGTCAGGTTGGGAGATGTGAGTTCAGATGTGAATCTATTTGCCCTTTCTGTATGTGTGCCTGACACTGACCTGTTGCCTCTCTGGTAGAAAGCACTCTCTATCTATCTGGTAACATCCAGATCTACATTAATGACCAGAGCTCACCTCATCAAAGTCTTCGTTTGGAATGTTCTTTACTTTTTCATTATTTTCAAGTGGCAGTTTGGTGAGATACAGGAACTGGGGAGATTCCATTTTGAGAGAATGAAACCCTTATCATTGGGAATTGGGAAGCCTTCCAAAATGAGAACGGCAGTCCTGATACAGGAGACATATTCGTTTTGGGGTGAAGGGAAAAGTTGGTAGTTGTAGGGAATGCTGGATGAGGAGACAAATTGAGGTTTTCGTTGAGAAAGAGAAGTAAGCATATGTCAGGCATAGACAGGAGCGAGAGTATGAATCCTTAAATTCTAAAGGTAGTATGAGTATACTAAAGAGGGAAATCAGGAGGGCAAAAAGGAGACATGAGACAGCTTTGGAAAATTGGTTTAAGAATAATCTGGCTGGCTGGAAGGCATTAGACAGAGGGTGGTGTTGAGGGTTGCTTTTCAGACTTGAGGCCTGTGACCAGTGGAGTGTCACAAGGATCGGTGCTGAGTTCACTATTTCTTTAATTATTTATATAAATCATTTGTATGTGATCATAGGAGGTATAGTTAGGAAGTTTGCAGATGACACCAAAATTGGAGGTGCAGTGGACAACGAAGAAGGTTACTTCAGATTACAACGTGATTTTGATCAGATGGGCCAATGGGCTGAGGAGTGGCAGATGGAGTTTAATTTAGATAAATGAGAGGTGCTGAATTTTGGAAAAGCAAATCTTTGCAGGACTGATACTTTTAATGGTCAGGTCCTGAAGAGTGTTGCTGAACAAAGAGACCTTGGGGTGCAGGTTCATAGATCCTTGAAAGTGGAGTCGCAGGTAGATAGGATAGTGAAGAAGGTGTTTGGTATGCTGCATTTCTTGATCAGAAAATTGAGTAGAGCAATTGGGAGGTCATGTTTTGGTTGGATAGGACATTGGATAAACCAATTTTGGAATATTGCGTGCAACTCTTGTCTCCTCCCTGTCGGAAGGATATTGTGTAAATTGAAAGGATTCAGAAAAGATTTACAAGGATGTTGCCAGGGTTGGAGGATTTGCGCTATTGGGAGAGGTTAAATGGGCTGGGGCTGTTTTCCCTGGAATGTCTGAGGCTGAGGGGTAACCATATGGATTTTTATAAAACCATGAGAGACATGGATAGGATTAACAGACAAGGGTGTTTTTCCTGAGGTGAGCAAGTCCAGATCCGGAGGGCCGAGGTTCAGGGTGAGAGAGGAAAGATATAGAAGGAACCTATGAGGCAACTTTTTCAATCAGAGGGTAATGCGTGTATGGAATGAGCTGCCAGTGCAAGTGCTGGAGGTTGGTACAGTTACAGCATTTAAAAGGCATCTGGATGGCTATACGAACAGGAAGAGTTGACAGGGATTCGGGCCAAGTGCTGGCAAGTGAGACGAGATTATGTTAGGATATGTGGGTGGTGTGAACGAGTTGGACTGAAGGGTCTGTTTCTGTGCTGTACATCTCTATGACTGTAAATGTTTTCCACTGTCCATTTCCAGCCATAAACTTCACAGTTTCCCCTGTTTACCTTGGTCAGTTCTCCTCTCAAACACATGTAAATGGCTTTGGTTGTGATTGTAGGGTGTGCTTTATGGTCACTATAAAAATCTGTCATCTCACTGAATTTCAAAATACTACAATTTCCCAGAGGATATCTCAGTGTGACATTATTATTTCACCAAGCGTCATCACCCAACGGTCGATCTGAGATAGTCACCTCCCTGGCCATTTGCACAATGTGTTATTCAAGAAAAACTGACCAAAATATTCGAAGAGTAGTTTGGAGAATATCACTTTTGCCAATATGACTGTTACAGATTATACAAAGTCTGAAGTCGCCCAAAATTATCACAGTGACCTTGCATTGCACAGGAATTCATTGGAAGTCTAACTGTGATGAGCAATGAAATGCTGTTTGGCAGCCTCAAAACTGTTCTCCTACTTGTGGTTTTGTCACGTGTTACCCAGAATCAGCATTCAGGCTGATTCAGCTGCATAATCTGAGGCCAAATGCTTTCTCTGTAATGAATTGTTACCCATTACTGTCAGGGTTACCCATCCTGCACTCCCTGAGACCCCTCAAGAATGTGTACAATAGAATATTCATGTTCCACCTTTTGTTCACCCTGTAACCACTAAATCTCATTTGTCTCTGTGCCACAGTCCATCCATCTTATTGCAGATACGTTATCTATTCCAAACAAAAATTACGATTGACTCTTTTCACAATTTCTTGTCACAGTCCAATTCACTGATGTTTCGTTTCAGTTAAACTCTGTCCCTTCCTGTTTCTTTCTGCTTGTCTTCAGCTACATCTCCATTTTCTCTTTGGATTTGAAAAGTTGCTTTCACCTTAACCCTGTCCCTGCATCCTTTCTGTCAGTTTAAAGCGCTGTCCATAAACCTACCAACAAAATTGGCCAGAACACTGCTCCCAACAGTGTTGTTTTTAATTCACTTGAAGGATATTGATGTCTCTGGCTGGCCAGTGTGTATTTCCCACCCTGAGCTGTCCTTGAGCCGAGAGGCTTGTCAGATCACTTCGGGGGGCAGTTGACAGTCAACCCCGTTGCTCTGGGTCTGGAGTCACATGTCGGCCAGACATGCTGCCTATAACAGATTTCCTTCCTGAAAGGTTATTAGGCAGTTAGATGGTATAGTGGACACCGGCATTAAATTGTCGATGAACAGTCTGGTGAGAATAACACGAGGCCATCACCTCTCCCACTCGTACTGAGCACTACTCCCGTTGCACCATGCATCAAAAGCACTTCACCATGGCCATGCTTGATTTTGAAATCTTCCTGCACTCTGGTGATATCACTCAGTCTCTCTCCATGTGGTATTCCTCACTGTGTGGGTCTAATTGCTGGCTCTGTCAATGTCTGTCTCTCTTGCAGTTACTCCAGATCCGGAGCCAACAGAATTCTCCACTCTCGAGAGACACAGCAGCACAGGCCAGGGGTGGAGACTAGGATTTTCCAGATCTCTGTGGGACTCAGTGCCATTCTCCCTGTTTAACCCTCACTGCATCAGTCTAATTTCCAATTCTGTCTATTTCTCAGTCTCCTGTACGTTCTCATGAAGGTCCTGTCTCAGCCGAATTCATAACACGAATTTCGTCTATGACCACATCAAAGACGGTTGATCAGCCAGAGAGAGATGGAGAGACGGAGATCTGGAGCCTTCAATAAATCCTGAAGCTGGTAAGATCACTCACAGTAAACAGCACAGTGAGGGGTTCGTGGCCTTCTGTATTCAGAACACTCTCTCTCTCGCCACCTCTCCCTCTCGACCCCTTCCTCTCTCTCGTCCTCTCTCACACCTTCCTCTCTCTCTATCCATCCCGCTCTATGCCTCTCTCTCTCTCTACTCCTTCCCCTCCCTCTATCCCTCCCCCCTCTATCCCGTCCCTCTCTCTATCTCTCCCTTTCTCTATCCCTCCCTCTCCATCCCTCCCTGCCTCTCTATCCCTACCTCCCTCTCTGTCCCTCCCTCTCTCTGACCCTCTCTCTCTGTCCTCCCTCCCTCTCTCCCTCTCTCTCTCTAACCCTACCTTTCTCAATTCCCCTCTCTCGATCCTCCTCTCTCACAGTCACTCTATCCCTCTCTTTATTCCTCTCTCTTTATCCCTCTTTATATCTTTCCCTCTCTATCCCTCTCTTGGACCCTCATTCTCTCGGACCCTCATTCTTTCGGACCCTCATTCTTTCGGACCCTCACTCTCTCGGACACTCACTCTCTCGGTCCCTCACTCTCTCGATCCCTCACTCTCTCGGTCCCTCTCTCCATTCCTCTCTCTATTCCCCCTCTGTCTCTCCATACCTCTTTCTATCTCTCCCTCTATCCCTCTCTCTTAGTTCCGCTCTCTCTGTCCCCTCTCTCTGTTCCCCCTCTCTATCCCGCTCTCTATCAATCTCTCTATCCCTCTCTCTATCCGCCTCCCTCTCTATCTCCGTGTCTCTATCCCCTTTCTCTATCCCCTTCTCTGTCTATTTCCCTCTCGCTCTATCTCCCTCTCACTTTATTCCTCTCCTGCTCTATCCCACTCTCTGTATCTCTATCTCACTATCCCTCACTCGATCACTTTCTCTCTATCCCTTTCTCTATTCCTCTTTCTCTGCCCCTCTTTATCTCTCTCTCTACCGTCTCTCAACCCCTCTCTCAACCCCTCTCTCAACCCCCCTCTCAACACCTCTCTCAAACCTTTCCTCAACCCCCTCCCTCAACCCCTCCCTCAACCCCTCCCTCTCTGTCTCACTCTCTCTGTCCCTACCTCTCTGTCTCCTCTCTCTGTCTCCTCTCACTGTCCCCCTCGATGTCCACCCTCTCTTCCCCCTCTCTGTCCCCCTCTATGTCCCCCCTCACTGTCCTCCCTCTCTCCCCTCTCTCTGTCCCCCTCTCTCTTTCTCCCTCTCTCTCCCCTCTCTCTCGGTCCCTCCTCTCTCTGTCCCTCCTTTCTCTGTCCCTCCTTTCTCTGTTCCCCTCTCTGAGTTCCCAATCTCTGTCCCCCACTCTCTGTCCCCTTTCTCTGTCTCCCATTCTCTGCCTCCTCTCTCTGCCCGCCCCTCTGCCCCCCCCCCGTCCACCTATCTCCCCCGTCCCCCTCGTCCCCCTCTCTCTCCAATCTTTTTATTACCCGCGGTCTATCCTTCTGTCTCTATCCCACTCTTTCTATCCCACTCTCTCTATACCACTCTCTCTCTCTGTCCCTCTCTTTCTCTCCATCTCTCTCTATTTCTCTATCTGTATCTCTTTCGGTCCATCTGTCTGTCCATCTCTGCCCCCTCTCTCTGTCCCTCTCTCTCTATCTTTCTCTCTCTATCCCTCTCTCTCTCTATGTCCGTCTCTCTATCCCTCTCTTTCGATCCCTCTCTCTCTATCTTTCTCTCTCTATCCCTGTCTCTCATCCACTTTCTCCATCTCTCTCTCTGTCTCTCTCTCTCTCCCTTCCCCTCTCTCTACCCCTCACTGTCGCATTCTCTTGTCCCTCTCTGTCTCCACCCCCATTCTCTCTTAGATCCCCTTTTTCCCCCGCAACTCTTTCTCTAACCCCCTCCCTGTCAACCTCTCTCGTATCTCTCTCTCTCCTTCTCCCGCTGTCTCGCACTATTGGCTCTCTCGCCGTCTCTTGCTCTCTCTTACTCCCTCGTGCACTCTCACTCTCCCGTTTTCTCGCTCTTGTTCTCTCCCATGCGTTCTCTCTCTCATATCTGCCCCCTCTCTACCTCTCTCTTGCACCTCTCTCTCGCCCCCTCTCTATCTTGCTGTCTTGCTCACTCTCTTGCTCTCTCTCTCTCGCTCTCTGTCTCTCGCTCTTTCTTTCTCGCTTTGTCTCCTGCTCTCTTTCTCCATCTGTCATACTCACACTGTCTCCCTGTCCCTCTCAGCCCTACCATCCTCTGTGTCACCCCTTTCTCTCTCTCATCCCTCCATCTCTCGCTTGCGCCCTCTCTTTCTTGCACTCCTCTCTGTATCTCTCTCACTTATTCACTATTACTATCTCTTTCCCTTGATCTATCCCTCTCTCTCTTTCTCACCCTCTCTCTATCCCTCTCTCCCGCTCCCTCCCCTCTTGGTCTTTCTCTCTCTCTTCTCTCTATCTCTCTACCCTCTCTCTCCCTCTCCCCCTCTCACACCCTCTTCCTCTCTCACTCGCGCTCTCTCCTCATTTCTTTCACTCTCTTCCTCTGTCTCTCTTCCTCTCTCTCTCTTCCTCCCACTCTCTCCCTCCCTCGCTATCCCTCTCTCTCTCTCAATCTCTCTCTCCCTCTCTGCCTCTCCCTCTCTCTATCCCGTTCTATCCCCCTCTCTCCATCTCTCTCCCCCCTCGCTCTCATGTTCTCTCTCGCGCTCATTCTCGCGCGCTCTTCCTCTATCGGTCACTCTCTCTCTTTATGTATATCTCTCTCTCGTATCTGCCTCTGTCTCTCTCCGCGTACCCTCCTACTCTCACCTGCTTTCAATCGCTCTCATCCCTCTTTTTGACATCTCTCTGTCTCTGTCCTCTCTATCCCCATCCCTCTCTATCCCCATCTCTCTCTCTCTCCCTCTTTCTCTCCCCCTCTCTCCCCCTCTCTCTCCCCCTCTCTCCCCCCTCTCTCCCCCCTCTCGCCCCCTCCCCCTTTCTCTCCCCTCTCTCTCCCCCTCTCTCCCCCTCTCGCTCCACCTCTCGCTCCGCCTCTCGCTCCCCCTCTCGCTGTCCCTCTCGCTCTCTATCTCACATACTCTCTTTCACACAAACTCTCTCTCTGTCGTTCTGTCTCTCTCGTATCTGCCTCTGTCTCTATCGGTGCAACCTCCCACTCTCACCTGCTTTCTCTCGCTCTCATATCTCTCTGTCATCTGCTCACCGTGTCTGTTTCCCACTCTCTCACTGTATCTTCATCCCTCTCTCTCTCTCTCTCTCTCCCTCTCCCTCCGTAGCGCTCTACCTCACTCTCTTTCCCTCCCAACCTTTCTTTCTCCCCCTCCCTCTCTCTCCCTCCCCGTCTCGCCCTCCCTCCCTCTCCCTCCTTCTCTCTTCCTCCGTCCCTCCCTCCCTATCTCGCTCTCCCTCCCTCCCACCCTCTCTTTCTCTCCCTCCCTCTCCCTCCCTCTCTCCCCCTTTCTCACTCACACACACTCTCTCCCTCTCCTACCCTCCTTCTCTCCCTCACTCTCTCACTCTCTCACACACTCTTTCATATCTGCCCCTCTCTCTCTCTCTTGCCCCTCTCTCTTGCACCCTCTTTTTCTTGCTCTCTCTCTCATTCTCTCTTGCTCTCTTTCTCGCTCTCTCTCGCTCATGCTTTTTCTCACTCTGTCTTTCTCTCTCTCTTTCTATCTCTCTCAGCCCACCCTCCCTCTCTGTTCTCCCCTCTCATCCCCCTGTCTCTCGCTCACGACTACTCTATCTTTCTCACACTCTTTTCTCGCTCACTCCCTCTCTCTCACACACACCACTTTCTAACATTTCTCTCTCTCCTACTCTTTCTTTCTTCCGCTCTCTCTCTCCTGTTCTCTCTCTCTGCCGCTCTCTCTGTCTCTTTACCCTCTCTCTCCCTCTCCCCCTCTCTCTCCCTCTTCCTCTCTCACTCATGCTCTCTCCTCATTTCTTTCTCTCTCTCTCTCTCTCTTCTGCTCTCTCTCTTCCCCCCACTCTCTCCCTCCCTCGCTATCCGTCTCTCTCTCAATCTCTCTCTCCCTCTCCCTCTCTCTATCCCGCTATAACCCTCTCTCTCCTTCTCTCGCTCTCACGTTCTCTCTCGCGCTCACTCTCGCGCGCTCTTTCTCTCTCACTCACTCTCTCTCTTTATGCATATCTCTCTCTCGTATCTACCTCTGTATCTCTCGGGGTACCCTGCTACTCTCACCTGCTTTCTCTGGCTCTCATCCCCGCTTTTTCACAATTCTCTGTCTTCTGAACACCCTGTCTGTCTCTCTCGCTCTATCTCACTCTCTCTCCCTCCCTATGTCGCTCTCTCTCCCTCCCTCTCTCGCTCTCCCTCTCTCTTACTCTCTTTCCCTTCCTTTCTTCCACTCTCCCCCCTCTTCCCCGCTCTCTGCCCCTCTCTCCCCCTCTCTCCCCTTCCCCTCTCTCCCCCCTCCCCTGTCTCCCTCCTTCTCTCCCTCTCTCTCCCATTCACACACACTCTCTCCCTCTCTCTCCCTCTCTCTTCACACACTCTCTCTCGTATCTGCCCCCTCCCTCTCTCTTGGCTCTCTCTCTTGCACACTCTTCTTCTTGCTGTCTCTCTCATTCTCTCTCGCTCTCTTTCTCGCTCTCTCGCCCATGCTTTCTCTCTCGCTGACTGTCTTTCTCTCTCTCGTTCTGTCTGTCTTAGCCCACCCTCCCTCTCTGTTCTCTCTCTTGCATCCCTCTGTCTCTCGATTGTCACTTCTCTCTCTTTCTCACAACCTTTCCTCACTCACTCCCTCTCTCTCACACACACACATCCACTTTCTAAGCTTTCTCTGTCTCTCTCTGTCTCCCTCTCCCTTCTCCCTCTTGCTTTCTCGCTCTCTCTCCTCATTTTTCTCTCTCTCTCTCTTCCTCTCTCTTTCTCCCTCTGTCTCCCTCCCTCGCTCTCCCTCTCACTCCCCACTTGGTCTCGCTCTCACGTTCTCTCTCACGCTCACTCTCGCGTGCTCTCTCACTCTCTCACACTCTGTTTGTGTCTCTCTCTCGTATCTGCCTCTGTCTCTCTCGACACACCCTCCCACTCTCAACTGCTTTCCCTCGCTGTCATCCCTCTTTTTCACATCTCTCTGTCTTCCGCTCACCCTGTCTGTTCTCTCGCTCTTTCTCGCTCTCTCTCTTGCTCTCTCTCTCGCTCTCTCTCCCTCCCCGTCTGCCTCTGTCTCCCCCTCTGTCTCCTACTCTCTCCCCGCTCTCTCCCACTCTCCTCTCCCCTCTGTCCCGCGCTCTCCTCCCCTCCCCCTCTCTCCCGCTCTTTCCCTAACCCTCTCGGTCTCACACTCTCTCGTATCGGCCCCCTCTCCCTCTCTCTTGCACCTCTCTCTTGCACCCTCTTTTTCTTGCTGTCTCTCTCATTCTCTCTCGCTCTCTTTCTCGCTTTCTCTCGCTCATGCCCTCTCTCCCACTCTGTTCTCCTCTCTCTCTCTCTCATCCCTCTGTCTCTCGCTCGCCACTTCTCTCTTACTCACACCTTTTCTCGCTCGCCCTCTCTCACATCCACTTTCTAACATTTCTCTCTCTCCCCATCTCTCTCCCTCCCCACTCTCTCTGTCTCCCGCTCTCCCTTCCTGTCTCTCTCCCTCACCCTCTTTCTCTCATTCCCTCTCTCCCTCTCTCTCTCCCTCTCTCTTTCCCTCTTTCTCTCTCTCTCTCTCTCTCACTCTCTATCTCATATCTGCCTCTGTCTCTCTCGGCGCACCCTCCCACTCTCGACTGCTTTCTTTTGCTCTCGTCCCTCTCTTTCACATCTCTCTGTCTTCCGCTCACCCTGTCTGTCTCACTCTCTCTCGCCCTTCCTCTCTATCTCGCTCGCTCTCATGCTCTCTCTTCCTCGTTCTCTCTCCCTCGCTCTCTCCCTCGCTCTCTCTCTCCCCCTCCCTCTCACTTGCTATCGCCAATCTCTCTGTCTCTCTCTATCTCGCTCTATCTCTCTCTCTCACTCTTACTATCTCGCGATATCTCTCTTGCTGTCCCGCTCTATTTTGCTCTTGATCTCGCTCTCACTTTTTCGCTCTCTCTCGCTCCTCTCTCTCTCCTTATCTCTCCCTCTCACACGCACTCTCTCTCTGTCTCCTCCTCGTATCTACCTCTGTCTCTCTCGGTGCACCCTCCCACTCTTGCCTGCTTCTGCCGCTCTCATCCTTCTCTTTCACATCTCTCTGTCTTCTGCTTACCCTGCCTGTCTCGCTCGCTCTCACACACTCTCTCTCTCGCTCCCCTCTCTCTTTCTTTCTCGCACCACTCCCACTCACTATCTCTCACTCTCTTGCTCTCTCTCGCTCACTCTCACTCTCTCTCGCTCTCTCTCGCTATCTCTCCCTCCCTCCCTCTGCCTCCCTGTCCATCCCCCTGCCTCTCCTTCGCGCTGCCTCCACGTCCCTCCCACTTCCTCCCCCTCCCTCCCCCTCCCTCCCTCTCCTTCCATCTCACTCCGTCCCTCTCCCTCCCTCCCTCTCCATCCCTCACTCTCCCTCCCTCTCCATCCCTACCCCTCCCACCCTCTCTCTCCCCCTCTCTCTCCCCCCTCTCTCCCTCATTCTCCCTCCCTCTCTCTCTCTCGCTCTCCATCCCTCTCTCCATCTCTGTCCCTCTCTCTCGCCTCTATCTCCCCGCTCTCTCCCCTCTCTCTCCCCTCTCTGTCCCCTCTCTCCCCACCTCTGTTTCACTGCTCTCCCTCTCTTTCACTCCTCTTCCTCTCTTTCTCCCCCTCTCTCTCCCTCTCTCACTCTCTCTCACTCCCTCTCTCATTCCCTGTCTCACTCCCAGCTTTGCTGTAACTCACACTCTCTCGTTTTCTCTCTCGCGCCCGCCTGTCTCTCACTCTTTCTTGATCTCTTACATCCTCTCTCGAATCTGCTCCTTTCTCCGTCTCTCTTGCACCCCTCTTGCACACCCTCTTTTTCTTGCTGTATCTCTCATTCTCTCTCGCTCATGCTCTCTCTCTGTCTGCCTTTCTCTCTCTCCCTTTCTGTCTCTCTCAGCCCTCCCTCCTTCGCTGTTCTCCTCTATCTCTCACCACTCTCTCTCTCTCGCTCGCCTCTTCTGTCTCTTTCTCACCCCGTTCTCTCGCTCTCTCCCATTCTCCCTCACATCCACTTTTTAATCTTTCTCTCTGAAATCCTCTCTCTCTCCCTCCATCTCCCTCTCTTTCTCTCTCTCACACTCTCTCTCTCCCTCTTTCTCTCTCTCACACACACTCTCTCTCTCTCGGATCTGCCTCTGTCTCTTTCGGCGCACCTTCCCACTCTCTCCTGCTTTCTTTCACTCTCGTCACTCTCTTTCATATCTCTCTGTCTTCTGCTCACCCTGTCTGTCTCTCTCGCTCGCTCCCCTCTCTCCCTCACTCTATCTCTCTCGCTCACTCTCGCTCTCTCCAGCACACACTCTGTTGCTCCCTCTCTCTCCTCGCTCTCCCTCGCTGTCTCCCTCGCTCCCTCCCTCCCTCCCTCCCTCCATCGCTCCCTCGCTATCTCATTCTCTGTCTGGTATCTGGCCCCTCTCTCCTTCTCTCTTGCACCTCTCTCTCGCACCCTCTTTTCCTTGCTGCCTCTCTCATTCTCTCGCTGTCTTTCTCGCACTCTCTCACTCATGCTCTCTGACTGTCTGTCTTTCTCTCTCTGTCTTTCTGCCTCTTTCAGCCTTTACTCCCTCTCTGTTCTCATCTCTCTCTCATCGCTCCGTCTTTCACTTGCCCCGTCTCTTTTGCTCTCTCGTTCTCCATCTACCTTTCTTTCTCACCCTCTTCTCTCTCTCTCCCTCTCTCTCCCTGCCTCTCCCTCTCGCCCCCCTCTCTCTCTGACCTTCCTCTCGCGCCCCCTCTATCAACCCTCGCTGTTGCTCTCTTGCGTTCTCTCTCATTCTTTCTCCCATTCTCTCTCTCGCTCTCGCTTTCTCTCTCTCTCTCTCTCTCGCCTCCTTTCACTCTCTCTTGGCCCACCCCCCTTGCGCTATCTCTCTCGACTCACTGTCGCCTCATCTCCCTCTCTCTCTCTTGCCCGCTCTCTCTTGCCCTCTCTTTCGACCACTCCCTCTCTCCTCTCTCTTTTGCTCAGCTCCTCTGTTTCTCATGATCAGACTCTCTTTCTCTCGCTCAGCCTCTCTTTATCTATATCTCTCTCTCTCCTGCTCGCCCTCTGTCTGTCTGTCTCTGTCTCTGACACTCTCTCTCTGACACCCTCTCTCTTGATCCCTCGCTCTCACTCTCGCTCTGTCCCACTCCCTCTGTTGCTCCCCTTCTCTCTCATTCCTCTCTCACACTCGCCTCTCATAGACTCTCTTTCGCCCCTTTTCTCGCCCCCTGTCAATCTCGCTCTTTCTCTCTCTCCCAACGTCACTTAACCCCACTCTCTCTCTCTCTTGCTCTCTCTCTCTCTCGCTCTCACCCTTTCTCTCCCGCTGCCCCGCTCGTCCCCTCTCTCTCTCTCGACAACCCTCACATGCACCCTCCTCGCTCGCACTTCTCACAGTCTCACACTCTCTCTCGCCCACTCTCTCTCTCGACCCACTCTCTCATTACCTCTTCCCATGTCTCTCTGTCTCTCCCTCCTCCCTATCTCTCTCTTGTCCCCTTCTCTCTCTCCCCGCTCCTTCTCTCTCCCCAGCTTCTCGCACCCTCAATGCCCTTCCCTCTGTGTCTCTCTCTCCTCACCTCCCTCCGTTTCTTTATGACTGAATTTCTCTCTCTCCTGTCCCTCCCTCCCACTCTCTCTGACACAGTCTGTCTTCCTTGTCCTTCCCTCTCCTTCTGACCCAGAGACTGGGGGGTTAGGGTTTGGTGGTGAGGCTACATGTGGGGGATGGAGTGGGGGTGAGAGGATAAAGAGATGTTGGAGGTGGGAGGAGAGGAAAATTGGGTAGAGACAGAATGGCGGGAGGTAGACTGAGGCGGCAGGAGGGAGAGAGGGAAGAGTGGAGCCAGGTGGAGAAACCGGGGTTTGGCGTGTGTGAGAGAGAGAGGGTGATGAGGGAGAGCGAAAGGGCGAGGTGGTGAGAAAGAAAGAGTGTGCAGAGAGAGAGAGGGAGAAATGAGGAGAGATAGTGGGGAGAGGAAATTAGGAGGCCAGGTTGGATTCGGGGGGACAGAGGGAGTTAAACCAAGCTTCTGAGCTCAGGGTGCAGTCCCCTCCCCTTCCCCGAGGACTAGGACTTGGGGATGAGTATGTCTTTCTCCAGCTCAGCTTCTCCAACACAAAGACACACAACAACATCGGTCACTCTGCTGCTCGGCACGCTTTAATCAACATTTTTATTGTTTAAAAATGGCAGTGATGGATACAGTCAGTGGGATGGTGCCTTTTCTCACTGACCCCTGAGTTGTGAGAAACATTCCAATATTTCCTTGTAACCCCACTGTGGTGTAAGGATGGACAAACCAGCGCGACCCTCAGTCTGTTTCCATAGCGACAGGCTGCTCCATCGCTGAAACACTGAACTGAAATGAGAAAATCCCGGATGGATTGATTAATGAGGGAATTTGATAAATGGATGGATTTGGGTGAAAGGATATTTCAGCACATTCTTCAGCTGCTGCCTGAATTTAGTCTGGGTCACGGCATAAATCGCGGTGTTTGTGCAGCAACTGAGGAGTTGCAGCATGAAGCCCAATTCCTGCACAAAGCGAGGGAGAGACGCAGCAGTATCCACAATCCACGACAGCCTGTACGATATATAAAACACCATTAACATTGACCATAACAGGATGAAATTGGCCGAGATCACAAACAGTAAAATGATGGATTTTTTTCGGTTTCTCATTTCTGTGTCAGACTGAGCGTCCCCATTGGTGTGAGCGCGGAGTCTCCTGCGGGATCTGCTGGTCACTAAAATGTGTCTGACGGTGAGAACATTGAGCAGCAGAATCAGGAGAAATGGGATCCCCGGGGTTAGAATGTGGTGGAGGAACTCGATTATGACCCAGACACTGGAGAATCGAACAGCAAATGTTGCATCACAAAACCAGGGGAGATTCCGAAGCCAATATCGGGCCGTGAGCATAAAATACCAGAAAAGGTTCTTTAAACAGCTCAGCACAGTCACTGCTCCCAGAACCACAGCCGCCGTTTTCTCACTGCAATATTTACTTTTCAGCTTCTGGCAACAAATGGCCACAAACAGATCAAAGGTGAAAGTGACAGTGAACCAGACAGAGCAGTCAGTGGCTGAATAAAGCAGGATGGCGTGGATATTACACACGGGAAAGGACTCCGTCAGGAAATAAAACTGTCCCGGATAAAGGATGGGAATGTGTCTCAATATCAGGTCGAGGATAATGACCAGGAGATCCGCCGCTGCCATGGCCCCCAGGTAACGTCTGACACATGGAGACAATCCACAATCTTTATAAAGCAGGACGTAGATGGTCACTACGTTAGTTGTGGGGAAGGAAAACAAACCCATTATCCATCAGCCGGGAGGCAAAGGGATCCGTTTGATCGGGGACCCATGAGATTTTCAAATGTGTTCCTGTATACAGAGATTTATTCAAATAATTGGAGCCAGAATAACAACTGGGAAGGTCTGAATTACTGACAAAAATGTGACATAAGCCACAAGAAACCCTCCCTTCCCAAACACAAAGAGACACATCCATAAGGACAGATGGTTTCTAGAACATTCCCACACACTCGATCACTCAAGAGCAGACGCAGGTCACTCCTTCCCAGTTCTTATTACGGAGGTTGAAAATGTTGCTGTCCTGAAGGATTCTCTCCCAGTTTCCTGAAGACAAACGGAGTTTCGAAATTTCTGTATTTTAGTCCAAAATTCTGGTCGATCCTATGTCATGAAGAAATGTAAACGCAGGGAAAACGTATTCATCTCTTTAACTGCCTTAGGGGCCTTCGGAACAGTGTCTCCTTCACCCTGGAACGGGATCTTTTCCCTCGGGATCTTATCGTTTGTTCAATTCACTGCCGTTCAGCCTTCACACACATTGTCAGGGACAGAACGTTCTGGGGAATATCAGTTATAGAATGTTGGGGACAGAACGTTCCAGGGAAAGTCTTTTAGCGAATGTCGGAGACAGAACGTTTCGGGGAGTGTCAGTTATAGAATTTCAGGGACAGAACGTTCCGGGGAGTGTCAGTTATAGAATGTTGGGGACAGAACGTTCCGGGGTATGTCTATTAGAGAATATCGGAGACGAAATGTTCCTGGGATTGTCAGTTATAGAATGTCAGGGACAGAACGTTCCAGGGAGTGTCAGTTATAAAATGTTGGGGATAGAACGTTCCGGGGTATGTCAGATAGAGAATATTGGAGACGAAATGTTCTGGGGAATGTCAGTTATAGAATGTCAGGGACGGAACGTTGCAGTGAATGTCACTTATAGAATGTTGGGGACAGAATGTTCCACGGAACTCCTTGACCTGTCCATCACCTTTCCCCCCTGTCCACCCCACCAACATGATGTACTGTGCCTGGGCACACTGTAACATTAATGGGGTGAGAGACGGAAAGTCCAATCACAAGAACGGGAACTAAAGGCATTTCCAGATCAGCAGAAGTGGTTAGATATTCCACATTCTCAGTCCACTTCACAGAACCAGTCCAGTCACCATAAACCAGAGAGATATCTGTTCACCACAGAACACTGTGCAGACCAGGCCAGTGTCCTGCTCAGTACAACCCAGAAATCTGTCCAAATTCATCCATTGCACGTGTCAATACCATCCAGCAATCTATCCAGAGTGGAACACTGCACAGATCAGAGCATTGATATATAAACCCAGACCATATACCTGTCCAGCGCGGTGAGCTATGCAGGCCACAACAGTGCATTTAAAAATAAATTCTGTCTAGATATTTGTCCAGCACGGGGAGCTCTGCAGACCACAGCAGGGCACTGACGTATAAACCTGAAACAAATATACATCCAGCATAAGGAGCTACACAAACCACATCATTGCATTATATATAAATCACAACCAGATAGTCTGACCAGCACAGCGAACTGTGCAGTGATCACCCGTAAATTAATCTGTAAACCAGGAGCAGTTACCCTCCCAGCATGTAAGACTGTGTACCCCACCTCAGTGCATTGATTTGTAACCCTGGAGCAGTTAATCTCCCAGCATGTGGAACTGTGTACCCCACCCCAATGCATTGATCGGTAAAAACAGGAGCCCTTACTCTACCAGTATGTAGAGCTCTGTACAACGCCCCAGTGCATTGATCTTTAATCCAGGAGCAGTTACCCTCCCAGCGTGTAGAGCTGTGTACATCACCCCAGTGCATTGATCTGTAAACCATGAGCAGTTACCCTCCCAGCATGTAGGACTGTGTAATCCACCTCAGTGCATTGATCTGTAAACACGAAGCAGTTACCCTCCCAGTATGTAGAGCTCTGGACAACGCCCCAGTGCATTGATCTTTAAACCAGGAGCAGTTACCCTCCCAGCGTGTACACCACACCAGTGCATTGATCTGTAAACCAGGATCAGTTGCCCTCCCAGCATGTAGGACTGTGTACACCACCAGTGCAATAATCTGTAACCGAGGAGCAGTTACTCTCCCAGCATGTAGAGCTCTGTACACCACCCCAGTGCATTGATCTGTAACCCAGGAGCAGTTACCCTCCCAGCTTGTAGGACTGTGTACACCACCCAAGTGCATTGCTCAGTAGCACTTGTTTAGATCCCTGCCCAGCGTGGGGACACTTGCAGCCCGTGCTGGAAGTGACAGGATGTGCAGCTCACACCCATTTACAGCTCCATATCTCCCTTGTGCCATGACAAGGGGTTGCTGTGGGTGTGAACATCATTGCCATAGAGAGATGGTGGGGAATCAGTTTAAATATCACCACATGGGAGGGGTTTGGGAAATAGACAGAGCGGGAGACTGAGAGACATGGAAGGATGTGTTCCCAGGATTCAGAATCGTGAAATGCAAACATTTCGCTAGCATCCTGAAACATGAGCCAGTCTTCCCAGGAAAAATGGGAAAAAGGGATATTGGTGTGGAGTCAGATGAACATTTGTTCTGCAACTTTGTAACTGGAATTGGTTTCAACACAGCCTTTGACTCATTGGGCGGAATCTAACAATAATTTGTCTCAGTGACATTTTCATTGAGTGTGACAGAGGGATAATCTGGACCAGGCTGAGCTAGTTTCCTGGTGTTACATTATCGGACTCACCTCATTAACTATCCACCCCACTCCATAGTGTCCCTCTCATTCAATATCAGCCCGATTCTCCCACCCATCATGGCTGGACGTAGTCATCATCGCCCGGGTACCCCTGGGTATTCCGTGGTCCCTAGCACTGGTGCCATCTTTAAAAGGCCAGTGGACACTCGGGTGAGCTTTCTCAGTTTGGAGCTGCCCAGCACTTTTTACCCTGAGCAAGGCAGATAAGGGACAATTACACCACAGTTTGTGGACAGGGGCACGGAGGCCCTGTTGGATGGGCTAGTACAGAGGAGGACCATTCTCTCCCCAGAGGGGACACACCACCAGACTCAACGAGCATGGTCTGATGTCACCACCCAGCTCAGTGCAGTATCTGTCGTCTGAAGAAATGTCCAGCAATACAGGACAAACGTTAATAACCTTCCCCACTCTGTCAAGATAAGGGTCACCATATTCTATCTGCTCCCTCACACTCACTGCATATCTGTTATAGCACCGACCCCCGAACAAGGCTCATGCTCCACCACTCTCATTGCGAGAGGCATCGCCTTCCCTCTCTCTCTCTCTCTCTCTGTCTATCTCTACCTCTCCATTTTACCCCGCACGAGAATAACACTGCATGGATACAACACTGTGGACTGACTCCCTCCAGACACCTCACAATAACCCTGTACCCCACCTACACCAGCACCATCAGCAGGGCCATCCACTGCCTTTCTCCCATTCCAGGATAAATAGCCTGGAATAGGACAGAAAGGGCCAAGCCGGGTGGTGGAGTGCCCGATATCCTTTCCCTAATCCCCCTCCCCCCGCCATGTGGGGAGGCCCTGGGAGGATCCGGAGAGGACCGGGACGCCTCGTGTGGATTTTCTGAAACATCCACGTCCCACCGACCGAGTAAGGAGCAATGTTCAGTGAAGGGTAATTCTCACTTTAAGCCCACTGGCAGTTCAGTTTTCCCCTGGCACAACGTAGAAGCCGTGGCCCTGGTGCCATCTCCCTTTTGTGTCGAGCTGGTACAAATGGAACCCCCACAGTCTCGGTGGTCTGGAGGGTGGGCTCACAACACATCGTCACCACCACCCCCCAGGAAGGGAGAACACAAGGCTCCCTCCTACAGCTCCTCCTGTAAACAGCTCAGATACTGAAACTAATCTGTGCTGTTTACTGCTCTCTGCACTTGTCCAGCCACCTTCAACAATCTGTGCTCATATATACCCAGCGCCATCTGCTCCTGCACCCCCTTTATAACGGTACTGCCTGTTTTAAACTGTCTTTCAATGTTCTTCCAATCAAAGTGTATCACCTCACACTGTTCTACATTTATTCCCATCTGCCATAAACCTGAACACTACATCAACGTGTGATTGTCCTGTTAGAGTTCCACACTCTCCTCCACAGACTTTACAATTCTTCCAGGTTTGGTGCCATCTACAAACACTGAGATTGTGATAGTGTCACAGTCCCCATAAAAAAAACTGAAATCCTGCCACACACACGAGTGTGAGAAAGTGAAATACTGCTATATTCCCCGGACAGAATCGAATAGTGGGATGGTGCCAAGAGAGCAACAAAAATCCAGACACACACCATTCGGGGTGAATGAAATATTGACACACCACGGATCAAGAGAAATCCGCATCGGCTCCACTTATCTACATTGACATCATAATAAGAAAGTAATTTGTTGAACGTGTGTATTGTACATTTAAAAGAGAATGAATGCTGTTCTGAACTGAGGGCATCCAAGCACCTGTGCATATGAGAGGGTGGCAGACCCGGAGTGTCAAGTACAACAGAAAATATGTCACGTTTGGCTGTGAAATAGATCCCCGAGATGGTTGCTCTTTAGACAGCAATTTGAATTTTACCAACCAGTTTAATTTATAGCCCCGAGTACTAAAACCAAATCAAGTTTGAATTTTTTTTTCGAAAATCAAACCAATGAGATAATCCGATTTTGTGGATATCTAAAATACAGGCATTTTGAAAATGGCAGATCAATAAAATGCCATCAACACAGATCCAAGTGAATAGGAAACACTCTCTATCAAAGTTACCTTCTCTTATGAAACATAACCGCAGTAAAAACAAAAATGCATCAGGTGGATCGAGAGTTGGAAGAAGACACAAAAACAACAGCTGCTGTGTGGTTTTGAAATTAAGTTGAATTAATTTAATAAGTGTCTTATTGAAATTGTGTATTATTATAGAGTCGGAATGGCGTAATAAGCAGTTGAGAGAAAGGGGGTCTCAGAGTTCAGAATAATTGATGTAAAATGTTCATTTCAGAGATTAAAAATAAGTTGATGCATTTATTTAAACAGTGGAATTTGGGAGTACTGTGTCACTCATATTTTAACAGTTTATGAGGCGAATTGAGCATTTCTTTATGTTTAGTTTAAATTTCCGGGTGAGCTCAATGCCGCGGCCTAACAATTCCCGTGTGTGCATCTGAGTGTCTCTGTGTGGAGCAGATCGAGCAATCTCTGTGGTGCATAAAGTGATGCAATGCCACCCTCTGTTGGCCTCCCCACGCCACTGCACTGACAGGGAGGGAGAGGGAGAAGGCAGTTGATCACAGCATCATCCAAACGGATGTCTTATCCATGTACTTTTCGAAATGTCCTTTAAACGTTGTAACTGTCTCTGCTTTCACCACTTGCTCTGCAAGTTCATCCCGTACACAAGCCAGGTTCTGTCAAAAATAATTACCTCTCATGACTTTTGTAAATCTTTTTTCCTAGCACATTAAAATATCCCTCAGGTTTGAATCTCCAAATCTAGGGATAATCATTAGCCCTTCCGCTTATCTGTACCCTTCGTGATTTTATAAACCTCTGTAAAGTTACCCCTTAATCTCATACTCTCCAGTGTAAAGCGTCCCAGCCTATCCAGCCTCTCCTTATAGCTCAGTCCCTTCATTCCCAGCAAAATCCAGGTAATTCTCTTATGAACCCTCTCCAGCTTAATAATATCAAGGTCAATAATATCAAAGTGAATAGTCAAGGCATTTTCTAAGGGTAGGGGAGTCCAAAACCAAAGGCAAAGTTTTAAGGTGAGAGGGGAAACATTTAAATGTGACCTAAGGTGCATCGTTTTCACCCAGAGGGTGGTGTGCCTATGAAAAGAGCGGGCAGGGTGACCGGGCTGGACACAGTATTCCAGAAGCGGCCTCATTAATGCCCTGTACAACATCAACAGGACGTCCAAATTCCGATATTCAAAGGTCTGACCAATGAAGAGCAGTGTGCGAAACACCTTCTTAACCACTCTATCTATATCACATGCAAATTTTAAAGAATTATATCTGACGGCTGAGATCTCTGTTCTACAACACTGCCAAAGGCCTTACTTTTAAATTTATAGGTCCTGCTCTTGTATGATTTACCAAATCCAATACCTCGCATTAATCCAAACTAAACTAGATCCGCCACTCCTCAGCCCAGTTGGTGATATTAACACCTCCTCACTTTCCCCGTTTAATTTTAAAGTTCCTTCCCCCTCTCCAGGATGTCTGCACACTCTGGCCTTGATTTTCACAAAGACCCTGAGCTAGGTTTGCGTTGTGTGGTTAGGGGGAGGAGGGACAGATTGAAGACACAGTCAGTGGGGAGGAGAGGCTGGACAGCAATCAGCGGCCTGGAATCATTTCATGGTTTTAGAAAGAGGGCAGTCGCACCTGAGAGTTGGGTAATAGTGATCGGTGTTTTGGGGCCAGAAATCATGCTCTTTCTCCGTCTCTGAAGTTCAATAATAAATATCTATTCGAGACCCTTCACTGTGCAGAGTGTGTCTGCAGGATTTCTTTCCCTAATATTGCGCACTACAGATAATAGCAATTAAAGATGGTCATGGTAAATTTCGATAGCATACCACGTACACTCAACATCCTACAGTTGAGACAAATATCGTGCATTTGTTTCACAATAGAAAGTGTTTTGTGTAGTTCAGTAACGGTAACCCGATTATAATAAATCCACACCGAACTGAAAGCTGACACTTGAAATATGACCCAAAATCTGTGTATGGTAGTGTAGTGGGTAGTGTCTCTGCCTCTGAGCCAGAGCTCTGGATTTGATTACAATTTCTGAATTTGTGTAGTAGTATTCCTGGCTCTGGACTTGAAGGTCTGAATTCAAGTCCTGCCTGTTGCAGAGGCATGTTAGAACAGGCTGATGAGCAAACACACAGGAGAATAATATAACAGCTTTATGGGTATTGCCGAGTGGTGCTAGTGTCCCTACCTCCGGGCACAAAGGTCTAGGTGTAAATCCCTCAGAAATGTCTCATAATACATCTGAATAAACTGATTAAAGCGGATTTAGACAACATAGGTATTCGTGTTGATTGGAGTCGCATTTCGCAGTAGGACAAGTTTATAAAATCAGAATGGTCATGGATAGGGTGGGTAGTCAGGGTTTTTCTCCAGGTTAGGGGCGTACAAATCTAGAGGGCGTTGGTGGAAAGTGAGACTGGAAAGGTTTTAATGTGGCCTAAAGGGCACCATTTCATGCAGAAGGTGGTGTTTGTATGGAATGAACTGCCAGAGGAAGTGGTGGAGGCTGGCACAACTGCAGCACGTAAAAGTCATCTGGATTTTGACAGGCCTGCCGAGCTTTTCCAGCAATTTTTGTGTTTGTTAAAAAATGTATTCATTTTAACACAGGTATTCTGAATACATTAAACATTTTATTTTTTAATGACGCAGGGACATATAAATATATCTTCAAATCGACCGGGACACAGTAGAAATGATGCACCTACATGGAGCACAGAATGTGAAGGAGAGATAGCTTGGACAATGTACAAGAAGACCTCACATGATCCAGTTTGGGAGAGGATTACATTATTGTGTGTTTCAACTCAGAGTGGGAGAAAATATAATCTGCCCGAGAAGGAACGACCGAGTGCCCTCTCCTTCCTTCACTGTTCCGAATCACAGCAATGTGTGCGAGCTGAAGCAAAAGCTCTGCAGTCATCGTCACCATTCTTATTTTTACAGAATCCCTGCAGTGTGGAATCGGACCATTAGGCCCAACAAGTCCATACCAACCATCCAAAGAGGAAACTTCACAGGCCCGTTCCCTTACATTTAGCCCTGACTAATGCATCTAAAATAGAAATCCCTGAATACTATGGGCAATTTAGCATGACCAATCCACCTAATCTACACAGCTTTGGAGTGTGGGAGGAAACTGGAGCAGCCATGAGAAGCTCACGCAGATGTGGGGAGAATGCGCAAACTTCACACAGATAGTCACCCAACTCAGGAATCGAACTCAAACCCCTGGTGCTATGAGGCAGCAGTGCTAACCACTGAGCCACTATGCGACTTCTTGGGTAACCCCTGACCCGAATTTATTGGAATCGCTTCACTGCCTAAAGCAAATGGAATTCAGCCAAATCCAACTGTTCCACGATGAAATCCCATTGCTTGCAGCTTGTATGAGTAGAATATCTTCAGAAGCAGAATCACATTTTGGACAATCTCTCACTTTTTCTCACTAATATCTGGACAAAGTCCTTTAAAATGAAATTGCAGAGATTTTGTTTTTCAGGTGTGTGTGTGTGTGTGTGTGTGTGTGTGTCTGTGTCTGTGTGTGTCAGTGTTTTTAGAAAGGGAAATATAGACTCTTTATTTGCAGTACCCAAACAGTTTGCTCTTCATATTTCCATCACAGTTTGAGTAACATTGCTCTGGATCATGAACCTGTCGTTTTAGCAGATTAAGGAAACTAGTCTGACTTGTTCCTAAAACTGACCCTGACCCAGTCTGAGACCGATATCATCGGCCATATCACAAACCTTGTTTCATTTAACATTTGTTGTGAGCAGTGGAGGAGTGAGACTAGAAAAAGAAAGAGTGACTCAGCAATGGGGGAGCTATAGACCGGTGAGCCTGATGTCAGTGGAGTGTAAGTTCTTAGAGGCAATCCTGTGGGATAGGATTTACATACATTTGGACTGATTAGGGTGAGTCAGCATGGCTTTCTGCATGGGGGATACTTATTAATTTGAATGAGTTTTATGAAGTGACAAAGAATATTGATGAAGGCAATTTGTAGACATTGTTTATATGGACTTCAGCAAGGTGTTCATAACATTCCGATTAGTACACAGATTAGTAAAGTTCGGTCAAATGGGGTATAGAGGAAGCTTGTCACAATTCCCTTGAAGGAAGAGAGGTATTTTTCATACTGGTGGCTTGTGAGCAGCAGTGTGCTGCAAGAATTAGTACTGAGTTCACTGCATTCATCATTTATATCAAAGGTTTGGAAGTGAATATCGGGGCGATAGTTTGTAAATTTACAGATTACATCAGAAAGGCGGTGTAGTAGATTATCTCAGGAGAGTACAACTAGACCACAATTAGATGGGACAAAGGGGCACGGAGTGACAGGGCAGAAATTATAACTTAATGGTAAGGTCCTCGGGAGTGTTGTAGCACAAAGGGACCTAGGACTGCAGGTGCACTGTTTCTTGAAAGTGGAGTCGCAGGTAGACAGAGTGATGCAGAATCTATTTGGCACATTTACCTTAATCTGTCAGAGCATTGAGTATATGAGTTGTGGTGGTATGTTGCATCTATACAGGGTGTTGGTGAGGCCACTTTATGAATATTGCAGACAACTCGGTTGTCTGCAAAAAAGATTTACACGGATGTACCAGCACTCGAGGTTTGAGTTTTCGGGAGAAGCTGGTTAGATTGTGGTGTTTCCTCGTGGAGTGTGAGAGGCTGAGGTGGTGACATTATAGAGGTTTATAAAATCATCAAGGCATGGATATTCTGAACAGCCATGTTATGCTCCCCAGGGCAGGGGAGTCCAGAACAAGAGGGCGATAAATTTAGAAGGGACCTGAAGGTAAATGTTTCTCACAGAGAGTGGTGTGTGTACAGAAAGTGCTGTCAGAGGACGTGGTGAAGGCGGTTACAATCGCACATTTTAAAAGTATCTGAAAGAGGAGGGATATTTGGCTAAATGCTGGCAAATGGGACTAGATAAGATTTGCTACTGATCGGAGTGAACACATTGGACTAACCAGTCTGTTTTCATTCTGCATGACTGTGAGTCTATAAGAGGGATGACGAATAATTCTGAAAGTCAGAATTGTCTTCACTGGAAGTTTATCGTGTCTCTATGTTCATATAGATTGAAAGATGCATAAGTGAAATGTTTGACAGAGAAGTGAGTCACGCATAACGGGATACAGACAGGAAAGTGGGGCTGAGACCACAACCTGATCAGCCACAATCTTAGTGCCAGGTTGAGATGGCTCAACGTATCTAATGACCCGCTCCTGCTCCTCAGTCCCATGTTTCTATGTTCTATTCAGTCCCTCAAACTTGCTAGACAGGAGCAGTTGGAGGCCACTTACTCCTATAACCTGGTGCACAGAAACAGAGGAGACCATTCAGCTCTTCAAGACTGTCACACACGCTTTGAAGTGATTTGGGAAATGTAATTGGAAAACCCAGGCTGGGTACGAAAGAGGCCCCTCACCTCTCTTTACAGAGCGTCCCCCTCTCTGCAACTTGTGCTTCATTTGTTGGTTATGTTGTAGACCCAGATTCAGTGTGAATACAGCCCGCATACCTCACCCAGAGATGGCTCACAAAATCCTCTGGTCTGAATAACTGCAATATTCAATAACAGAACATTCATGAAAATAACACCCACTAACTTTCCAATAGCAGAATGTGAGAACATCAGAAACAGGGGCAGGTCGTTCACTCCCAAGCCTGCCTCGACCTTCACTAAAATCATGACTGATCTGCTCTTGGGCTCAAATCATCTTTCATACCCAAATCTTCATAGCTGTAACCCTCTGACAGATCAATATCCATCTACCTCTTCTTCAAATACTTTCAGTCATCTAGCTCCCCGAACACTCTTGAGAAGAGAAATCCTGACATTCAATACCAACTGTTTGAAGAAAACACTTGCTTCTCCTGCATCATGGCCTATTGATATGAACAAAAGAAATTGACACAAGGGTTCAGGTAAAAATCGCTGGCCCTGATATCAAGGCAGTGGTTAACTTCTGTTGTCATCAAGGAGCTGAACAAAACTTTATTTAATGGAAATCAGAGTAACCTCTCCAGTGTTTTGAGTCAAACATGGCACAAAGGGAGATGTTCATCTTCTCAGTCCTGGGTCACCTCTGTGGGAGATCATCAGGGTTGCTTCCTCTTCACAAACATTTTCAGCTGCTTCATCAATGTCTCCCCGCCTCCACCCTCCCCACGATAAATCAGAAGTGGGGATGGTCACTGAAGATTCTACATTGTTCAGAATAATTTGTCCCCTCTCAGCTCCTGATCCGGGGCTATGTCTGTGTGCAGCAAGGCACGGACTCCATTGAGGCTTGTGCTGTTAAAGTGTCAGTAACATCCATTTAACAGCATTGCCTGACACTGCACATTGCCACAGTAAAATATGAATTCATTCAGCACCTCACGCTGGTTTCACAGGAATATGAGGAAGTCATCCAGCTCATTGACGTTATTTGAAAAGAATAGGCGTAGCCCATTCACTGCCCCCCAGGCTATTACTCAGGAAGAGAAAGGGTCTAGGGTGACGGACCAAAACAGAGCCCCTTGAAAATATTTGAAGGCGGTAACCTAGAATCTAATGTTTTTTTTTATTTTAAAGGAAATGCAAAGTGTCTGTTCCAGATGCGATGTGATTGGTCAAACTACTCAGTGTGAAGCAAAACTTCATTTATTTAAACACAAAATATAAAACGAAACCAAAGAAAGGGGAATTTAGAATAACTTGATTCTATTAGACAAGTAAACAGAATAATGGATCTAGGAACTATTACTAATGAACTGTTCCAATATCGGAAAATCGCATAAACACACCCCCTGGCAAAAAGAAGTATTCAGACACAGAGTGTCATAAAACTTCCTCCAATCCAGGGATTAAAAACAGTATCAAGAGAAAATTCAGGCAGAGCAGCAGCCAGGATACATCCAGTGAAGCTTTCAACTCTGTGGATACCCCAACAGTGAGAAATCAAAACGCAGAGATCCTAATCTGTGAGTGCTGGCCACAACCATTCAGTCTGCACTAAAATAAATCCAAGGCCTTCCTCGCTGTTGACTCAAGTGGTCTTAACTACCCAGCTTGGTAACAATCGTTCAATCTCTCTCTTAAAAGAAACCAGGACAAAATAAGCTCTTATAGCTACAGCATCATCACACTTGTCAGCACAGCGAGGTGTCAAACGGGAAACAGGGGTAACCCAATCAGGCCCTTGGCCCTGTCTAATCGGACGAGGAAGAAGCCATTCAGTCCCTTGGGTCACTTACACATCAACAGGATGAGGCCATTCTGCCTCTTGAGTCTCTTTCACAGGAACAAGAGGAGGGTATTCAGCCCCTTGAGCCACTTTGGCATGAACAGTACGTGACCATTGCCCCTCAATGTACTTACAGAGGGACAGAATGAGGTAATTGTTTCTGATTCCTGATGAATGGCCTATGCCCGAAACATCGATTCTCCTGCTCCTCAGCTGCTGACTGACCTTCTATGCTTTTCCAGAAATCCACTCCAGACTCTGATCTCCAGCATCGGCAGTCCTCACTGTCTCAGAATTGATGCTCTAACATGATGAACAGGTGGAGCAGAGGCTGCACAGGCAGCGTGCTCCATGTCGCTCCTTGTGGTTCCGTTGCGAATGATACACACATGGGATTTAACATGGTTTTCTGGTGGTGAGGAAGGAAGCCATATGTCTTGTGTGAAGTCTCAAGAAGGCATCTTTCATCTCCGAGAAGACAGTCAGCTGTACTTTATGCAGGGTGGAAACTGGTAGGAATGGCTACCAGTTTCAGAGCGAAGGTATTGTGGCTGCTGTTGGGGATTGTGAACAACATGGCACTTAGTACGGGTTCACTTGCCGACTGCACAATAACGTGGGGAGATTTAATAAAGGCATATAAACTATTAGGAAAGCCACGTTAAACTGATGTGTGGGCTCTCTATGCTCAAATAATACTGATCTTGTTCATGTTGATCTTGTCGAGTGCACGTCCTGTGAAGTGTAACCTGCATGCCTTACTCTGCCCAGTCTATTTCCACCCTATGATCTGTCTGGCCATGCCTTTCTATGATCTTCCTCCACTGCTCATAAATAAAGCTTTTCCCTGCACTGAGGTACACGTGACACTAAATCACACCCATCAATCCTGGGTAAAATATGGAATTTCTCACCCTAACAAGGTCTCTTTTGGAAATAAGTGATCGCTGCCACTCCTCTTGTTCAGCATCACCATTTCTTCGTCTCCCACAGCTCTACAGATTAAACACTCAGCTTATTCACTCTATCCTCATGTTACCATCATCTGTGTCTGTGGGAAGGAGATCATTCCTTACAAAGGAGATCAAAGCTGTAGAGAGTGCCCCAAATGCTCACTCAGCAAGGCTTTTCAACAGCAGGAAGATGGTTTTATATATGAACTCGAATCATTTTACAATGAAGGACAGCATACCATTGACTGCACCCATTACTTATGCAGGATTTGATTCGGATCAGTCAGCATAGACTTGTGTGTGGGAGATAATGCTTCCCAAATTTGTTAGAGTTCTTTGATGAAGTGACCAAGAAGGTTGACGAGGGCAGAGCGGCAGGCGTAGTCTCTATGGATTTTAGTAAAGCCTTTGATAAGGTTCCACATGGCAAGCTGCTCTGGAAGGTTCCATTATATGGAATGCTGGGGGAACTGGCCAATTGGATGCACAGTTGGCTTGATGGTAGCATGCAGAGAGGTTTGTGGAAGGATGCTTGTCAGACTGGAGGCTGGGTCCATAGCTGTTTTTTATCTCTGATTTGGTTGAGAATATGAAAGGCATGATTGGTCACTTTGCAGATCACACTAAAATAAGTGGTAGCGTGATCAATGAGGAATTTTATCAGAAATTGCAACAGGACCTTAATCAGGTGGGGAAGTGGGCCGAGAAATGGGAAATGGAATGTAATGTAGATGTGCGAGTTCTTGCATTTTGGAAATTCAAATCAAGGTAGTAGTTTAATGGTGAATGGGAGGGCCTTAAGGGGTGTAGTGGGCAGAGAGACCTTGGCGTTCAAGTGCACGATTCTCTGAGAGTGGAGTCGCAGGTAGACAGGGTAGTGAAAAAGTCATTTGGCACACTGGCCTTCATCAATCAGGACATTGGGTATAGATGTTGGGAATTTATGTTGCAGTACAAAGGACTTTGGTAAGGCCGCACTTGGAGTATTGTGTTCCGTTTTGTCACTTTTGTTATAGGGAGGATGTTACCAAATTAGAAAGAGTGCAGAAGAAATTCACAAGGACGTTGCCAGAACCCAATGATCTGAGTTATCGGGAGAGGTTAGAGAAGTTAGGACCTTTTGTTTACAGTGTAGGAGACTGAGGGGGGGACCTGATAGAGCTGTATAATATCATGAGGCGTCCGGATATGGCGAATGCGCTCAGTCGTTTTTCAAGTTTTAGAGAAGCGAGAACTTGAGGGGATCAGTTTAAGGTTCGAGGGGAAGGAATAAAAGGGAATCTGAGGGGCCACATCTTTACACAGAGGATGGTACGTGGATAAACTGCCAGCAGATGTGGTTGAGGCGGGCACATTAACAACATTTCAAAAACATTTGGATAAATATGTGGATAGGAAAGGACTAGAAGGACATGGGCCAACTGCAGGGAAATGGGGTTAGCGTGGATGGACATTTAACAAGTGGAGTCGAACCCCTCTGTTAATTGAAACCAAACATGTAGAAAAGGCTCGCCTCTCCTCATAATCTGTTACAATATGAGTGACACAGATCTCCTACATTCCACTATTTTAAAAAAAAGAAATTAGTTTCTTAACATTAATAGTGAACATTAAACAATAATTATTCACACATACAAGCCCCTCTTATCTTAGCTACTTACTATCTGACTCCAACTGTCTAAAACTATGCTGTTCCAACAACCCACATATGAAACATTACTATCTAAAGGCCACACAGACTCTATCTTCCCCGCTGTGTTGACTCATCCAGCTGCTGATCTACCTGAGTCATTTTTTAAAAAAACTGCAAGTGGGTTTGACATGAACATGTATCTTCGATAGAGAGTGTTTGAGATGGCCAGTTACCAGTCCTGCTCTACAGCAGTTACTCTGCTGTTGGATGGCAGTAGCTGTCCCTCCAGTGTTGAAAATGCTGGGTTTATATACTCCCCATGATACAATAATTCTCCTAATTTGATTTCTTTCCAGGTGTTCAAACAATAATATTCAAATTCCGTTGGATTCTGCTACCCTGAGCATTATTTAAACTCTTTGGTTGCATATGAATTGCTGTCTAAACAGCAACCAAAACTCAGGTATCCATTTTCCAGCCAATTCTGACATGTGGAACAGCCTGACCTTTGTCTGTCATCTGTGGCTGTACTTTCTATTCAGCAAAACCCGTTCTTCATAAAGTGACCGGACATGCTTTCGGCTTCATAACACCTCCCCACTTCAGAAAAGAAAAGAGCCATCAGAATGAAAAGATGGCTTCATTTCTTTTCCTCGAAGTCTTACTCCCATTATTATGATTTTTAAAAGTATTAATCTCAGTTGTAGCATTCATGTTAATTCTGTACACATAGATAACATTGGAATAAGTCAAATCTTATCCACACTGTTTCCATTAAATCCACGATAACACATCTGCTATCACATTTTTACGACCCAAGGCATGTGCATTTTGTAAGTTTAAAGTCGGTAACATAAGACTGCAATGAAATAGTCTCATATTTTGGTCTTTAAATATTCCAACAAATGCGTGAGGTTTGTCGTTGCCGTCCACAACCACCTCCGACAATTTGTCATGTAAACATTAAAATATTTTCAGGCCAGTACCAAACTCAATCATTCTTTTCCAATGATGGAGATTTTGTATTTTTTTTCTGATGGATATTGAGTTTTTATCGACAAGTAGCCAACAGACAATTCAATTTCATCATCATCTTTCTGTATCAATACATCTCCTACCCTTATATCCCTAGCGGCAAACGCAATTTACAAAGGGTTTCAAAATATTTGGTGTAGCTAAAACTGGTGTGGTGATTAATCTTGCTTTTAAATTCTCAAATGTCTGCTGGCATTGTTCTGTCCATCAAACTTTCGTGTTCTTCTTTAGTGAATCCATCAATGAGGCCAATATGCTGCTGAAGTTTGAAACAAACTTACGATAGAATCCACGCAGTTCCAAAAATCGAGGAACCTCTTTCTTCGAGGATGGTCGTGGAAATTCCTCAAAGCCCTTCGTCTTTGTGTCCCATGTGGTCAACCTTCCATGTCCAATGTAATTTCCCAAGAACGTCACCTCTGTCCTCGCGAATTCTGTATTCTTTAATTTTATTACCAAGTTTGTAATCTTGTAATCGATCAACATGCTCTGCCAACTGTAACATGTGCGCTTTCAATCACTTGCTAAATATCACTACATCATACAGGTAAACTGCACAATTTGTTCATCTGGCCACAACTCTGTTCCTGAGTCTTAAATGTGGCTAGTGCATTATTCATTCACATGATATACTCGATAACGTTTTTGTCATATCCGGTATCTTTACCAGATAGTTTAACTGACTCAACATTTTTAATTTGAAAGGGACCAATAAACCTGGTTTTGAAGGGATTTCCTACCAGTGGTGGCAATACTAATACCTCATCCCCACGGGAAATCGTCAAAGTTTCAGTGTTTTCATCTGCCACCTGATTCAATCTGTGCTGTGCCCTCTTCAGGTGCTGTTCAGCTAACGCACGTACTTCATCTAATTGCTCCCTCACCTCACATACATAATCCAAGTGTAAGATTTCAGTCTTCGGTCCTGTCCATTTATACTTAATTGATTTCAAAGGACATTTCACTTATATATGAATATTAACTCAAAGGATGTAAACTGAGTAGATTTATTCGGGGCATCACCGATGGCAAGCAATTTAATGGGACACCTTTATCCCAATCGTTCGGGCAATGCTGACAGTACGCTGTTAACATCATCTTCAGCGTCTGATGAGAACTTTCCAATGTTCCCTGAGATTCAGGATGGGATGCCCGTGATTTGAAGTGCTGTATGCCTAAGCTATCCATGACGTCCTTAAACAGCTGAGCAGTAAATGAGACCATTGGTCTGACTGAATCTCTCTCGGTCGCCCATAGCAAGAAAAGAAAGCTACCAACCCCTCCGCATCCGTAATGGAATTGTCTCTGGAAATCTGACAATCACATCCATTATTGTCAGCAAATATTGGTTTCCACTTTTACTTTAGAAAGGGGAGCTACATAATTAATCATAACCCACGTGAAAGGTTCTTTGAATACAGGAATTTGCAACAAAGATGCTGGTTTTATTACTGCCTGTGACTGACGTACCATTTGGCATGTATGCCATCTACGACAAAGAAGAACCACGCCCTTGTGCATTCCAGGCCACTAGAAATGCTTCTGTACCTTAGCCTAAGTCTTCCATACACCGAGGTGACCGCCTACAGTTAGTTCATGTGCTACCCGTAAAACTGCATTCTACCAGTAAAACAATCTGGTGCACCTCGGCCCATTTCCCTTGCGCACTAATCTGTCGTGGTCTCCATTTTAATTTTAGGATTCTATCTTCAAGTTAATATTGTTTGACAATATATTGTGATTCCTTTTTCTGTGTGTATGTGTATGTGTGTGTGTGTATATTTTGTAAGTCATAGAGTCATCGAGTCATAGAGATGTACAGCATGGAAACAGACCCTTCGGTCCAACCCGTCCATGACGACCAGACATCCCAACCTAATCTAGTCCCACCTTCCAGCACCCGGCCCATATCCATCCAAACACTTCCTACTCATATACCCATCCAAGTGCCTTTTATATGTTGCAATTTTACCAGCCTCCACCACATCCTCTGGCAGCTCATTCCATACACATTCCACCCTCTGCGTGAAAACGTTGCCCCTTAGGTCTCTTTTATATCTTTCCCCTCTCACCCTAAACCTATGTCCTCTCGTTCTGGACTCGCCGACCCCAGGGAAAACACTTTGTCTATTTATCCTATCCATCCCCTGGAAAACAGCCCCAGCCTGTTCAGCCTCTCCCTGGAGCTGAGAACCTCCAACTCTGGCAACATCCTTGTAAATATTTTTTGAACCCTTTCAAGTTTCACAATATCTTTCCGATAGGAAGGAGATCAGAATTGTATGCAACATTCCAACAGTGGCGTAACCATTGTCCTGTACAGCCGCAACATGACCTCCAAACTCCTGTACTCAATTCTCTGACCAATAAAGGAAATCATACAAAACACCTTCTTCACTATCCTATCTACCTGCGACTCCACTTTCAAGGAGCTATGAACCCATTAGCCATTCGGGACTAAACGCCTGTGCCTGACCCTCTGCCTGTTCAGGTTTGCCTTGCACCGTTACATCAAACAGGGTGTCAGTTAATTGAATATCAACTCCTTTTTTCTTTTTCTTTTGTTTTTACTTCCTGATGTAACTTATGACAGTGAGATCTTGTGACTACACATTCTGGAAAAATTCCAGGGTATTTTTCTTTTAACTCCCCAGTTCCCTAGTCTTCCTTTGGTTTCTCCAACACAAGGGGTGCCTCTCCCAACTTGGATGCTGCCAAATCGTTCCCAAGAACCAACTGCACTCCTGGAACAGACACTCTGTCATTCACTCACCCTGTTAATTCCCAAATCTTGACTTGGCATTCCAACCTGATGTTGCAAAAGGGAATGCTTAATTTCTGTCCTCGCTCCACAAATTATCACGCTCTTGATTAACATGTCAGAAAGAGTAAAAATACTTCCACCTCTTACGATTAGAGGCCGAGAGAAAGTGAGGGTTGCAGACGCTGGAGGTCAGAGTTGACAACTGTGGGGATTTAAAAGCACAGCAGGTCAACCAGCATCTGAGGAGCAGGAGAGTTGACGTTTCAGGCACAAGTCCTCCATCAGGAAAGTGGGGGTAAGGGAGGGGCAACGGGGCTGAGAAATAAATGGGAGGGTGGGGATGGAGCTGGGTGGGAGGTAGCTTGGAAGGTGATAGGTAGATGCAGATGGGGGGGTGATGGTGATAGGTCGGAAAGGAGAGTGAAGTGGATAGGTGGTAGGCCAGCTGGAACCCTCAAACCATATATTGACTTCACCTAATTCTAAATCTCCCCTCCCCAACATCATTCCAGATCCAACCATTCAACTTAGTACTGCCCTCTTGAACTGTCTGAATTGTCCATCTTCCTTCCTACGTTTCCACTCCACCTTCCCCTCCGACATATCACTGTCAGTCCCACCTACATATTAAGATCGCCTTCCCAGTGACCCTCCCGCCAGCGCAGCTCCTACCCTTCCATTTACTTTCAGGCCACTTGTCCCCCCGCCACAATCTTGACGATGTGTTTCGGCCTGATATGTCGATTGTCCTGCTCTTCAGATACCGCCTGTTTTGTTGTGCTTTTCCGGCGCCTCACTTCTCAAATATGAGAGACTGTGCAGATCCCGTATCTCACAAAATTATAATTCCTTGTCCACCAGCCTCCTGCCTTTTCTGAGTTAACTTTATTCACAGAGGAGAATTCTTTATAGAGATCAGGCACTGACTCCATAACCAGCCCTTGACTAGCTGTGCACTCTCCTGCATCTCCTCGGCTCCACTTGGGGACTCCTTTACCAGTTTCACTAATACCACTGGCTTAACGTCTTTTACCACATCTTTTCCCAAAGTGCCTTTTTTGAACGCCGATCACTGTGTGTCCCAGCTTACTGCTGTGAAAACACCTTTTCTTAGTGTCCTTCGTAAACCATCGGCACTGTAATTTTACGTGTTCCACTCCATTATAGTGAGAACGTCTGAGACCTTTCATCACCTTTCAACCCCCTTGGGCTTCTTTTCTCACCTGTGGTAAACTATTGCCAGTGTGCTTTATTATATGACTTGTAGTGCAGGATCTCACCTTCTCCCAATTTCTATCCCTCACAGCAGGAAAATCCTCCTATAAGCTAAATTTAATCTCATGCACCATTGTGCATTTAGCTGCCATTTCTGTCGCGATTCTCACTTCTTGAACTGTCTGTTCATTCACGTGAATTCTTACCATCTCTGGAAGTGAGTATTTAAACTTCTCCAGCAGAATAATCTCCCTTCGGGCCTTACAGGTCTTATCCATTTTTAAAAACCACAACTATCGATCAAAATGACTGTTGATTTATTTCAAACTCAACATTACTCTGACCTGATTCTGTCTATATATTTCTGAACCTCTGTCCATGTTACTCTCGTGCCATTTCATAAGCAATCAAAATAGCTTGCCTGACATCTGCATAATGTCTTGCCCCCTCATCTGACGGCACTGCGCATACGTCACCAGCAGTGCCCACCAGCTTAGTCTGAACTAGCATTACCCGCAAGTTCACTGGACACATCATCTGCTGAGCCAATTTTTCAAATGAAATAAAAACGTTTTTGACATTTTTCTGACCGAAATATGGCAAGATTTTAACGTAGTTTTACACATCCCTACATTCTCCCTTCATCGTCATTCTGCTAATTTAACTTTCGTATCTAATTCTCAACTTCTGAATATCGAATTCTCTCTCCCTTTTGTATTCGTCTCTTTCTCTTTCTCTATCTTCTCTCTGTCTTTCTGTCTCTTTCTTTATCTCCTACCTCCAGTTGCCACATTTGCAATTTAAGTTTTTCTAACTCGACTGCAGTTGCCTGTTTCTCTGACACACCAAAGTGCTTGACCATCTCCATTAAAATTTCAGCTTTCCTTTTGTCCCTGGTTAAACCCAATTCTAATCTATTTTAAAATTCTAAATAGTATGCCCTTCCTCTGTTTTTCTAAACTTTCTTGGCAAATTTGGGAGTCATCTTCAAACCCCAGAACCTCTTCAATAATGTTAAAAGCCATTACTTTTAATTTAATCAACCAAAGTAAACAAAATTAAACGACTTTTCTCACCTGTTTTATTTGAAGATCTAGGTCACTAACTACCAAGTGATGAAATTTGCTGGGACCTTTTATTTATCCCAAATCTGTTCAAATCTGTCCAAATCCCATACGACAAGCCCTCAAACTGTTATCATGTCGATATCTCATCCCTCTGTTAATTAAAACCACACACCCAGTAAAGCTCACCTCGCCTCGTACTCTGTTAAAACATGAGTGACAGAGAAATCCCAAATTCCACTATTAAAAAAAATAAAAATGTTTAAATATGCAAGTTAGCTTGCTGAGATTCAATGTTTGTGTTCAGATGTTTCGTCACCATGACTAGGTAACATCATCAGTGAGGGTCTCCAGTGAATTGCTGGTGGCATGTCCGGCGTCTCCATTTATAGGTCTTGTTTTTTTAAGTTGGGTGATTCGTTTCCCGGTTTTTTTTCAAGGGAAGTTAGATCGGATCTAAATGGATGTGTTTATCAATGTACTTCTGGTAAGAATGCCATGCCACTACCAACTTTCGTGCGTGTCTTTGTTTCGCCTGTAGTAGGATGTGTGTGTTGTCTCAGTCAAAGTGGTGTCCTTCTTTGTCTGTATGTATAGAAACTAGTGAAAGTTGGTTATGTCTTTTGGTGGCCAGTTTGTATTCATGTATCCTGGTGGCATGAGAACAGGACAGTATGAAATGTGGGAAAAATGATTTTATATACATTCTTTGATCAGTATGCGTACAGATAAGTAAGATTGTTCAAATGTGTACAACACATTCTGAATGAACCACGGAGACACAGTTAACAAAAAACGATGCCTATAATGTACAACATTTATAAAGCATTAACACATTATTTGGTCCTCATCTGAAGTGATATGTTCCACTTCTCTCAACGTTCCCCCTTTTCTGGGATACCCTACTCTTGTCTCATTCTTATCAGGATGTGTGTTATAAATTCTTGCTTCGGGTGTCCCAACTTAATTCAGTTAACCCCCTTTCTACCAAGAATTAAATATATTGGTCTGCTGGGTTCTCCCCAAAGCTAGTTTCTGTCATATTATTGAAGATATAAATTCTGGTGTCAGACCCAGCATTTGAGCATATTACTCTGTTAGACACGCAGTGTAAGAAGGACCACAGCACACAGGAATTGTCAAAAGATTGGGGGATATACATCTACTTCTTTTGATCATCTAGTTTTCTCATTGATCACATGTCCACATCTATATTCTCTCTCTCGTTCTTTCTTTGTATCTAGTTAAAAAATACATCAATTATTCTTCGTGTCCCATCTCTCAGAACCCCTTCTTTCGGTTTTTATCTATTGCTCTCTTCTTGATGTAATCTGATGATAATTAGTAAATGTAACTACAACGACATGTGGGAGGAGCTGGCCAGAGTTAATTGGAAAGGGAGCCGATCAGAAACGATCATGGAGCAGCAATGGCAGGAGTTTCTGGGGATAATTCGAAGGATATCAGAAATTCATCCCAAAGGAGATTATACACACTGAGAGAGAACATTTTCAGGCTGTCAGGTGTATGTTGATTTTAACGAAATTAGAAGGTCTTTTAAGAAATAGTTTTACGCTAAGAAATAACTTTGATTATTGTAGCTGACCACAAAAGAAAAAAGCAGGAGGAGGGGCATTTCGCAATAAGCTCATAGTTTGTAGGTCCGCGTTTTGGACTATCAAAATAGTAAAGGACGACCTCAAAAGTCAGAAGGTTAGAAAAGAAAAGAGGAACTAGACAAAATAACAGGAAGGCTGTAACGAACAAGGACTGCCAAAAAAGGCACATTTGGTGAAAAAACAAGTGAGGTAATTAATAAGTATGATTGGCTTATGCTTATTTGCGGGATATTAACAAATAAAGGAATAACGGGCGCAAGTAACAACCAAATAAGGGGATAGAATGAAATAGACACTTTTCAAAGGTTCATTGCTAAGTGTAGGGGTGTCGAGAGACCCCTCAGAAAAGTACAAAAATCTCTGTATTTTACTTTCGAGTGTGACTCTCCTCGCAGAGCCACCCATCTTTAAAGATGTTCGAATAAATGTACTGCTTCGGAACCCTTTGACTCGGACTGAAAATTATTGATTAAGTGGGGTTCGTTTTTCACAATACTCATGGGAGGACAAGGCAGCCATGAGCGATCAGACAAGTCAGAGACAGCATCAAACACTTATAATGTGGTGAAGACTATTGAGAATCCAGAGACGTCATTGGCTCTGAAACTACATGAGGCTGGCGTCACTGACACCACAGAGCTCTAAATATTGGTCAGAAAGAGAAACAGAGAGAAAAACATTCATTTTAAACACAGCAAATGGTATTACTCAAGGAATTAAACAATTGAAATATAATCAGACAAATGCTTTTGTGGAATGTGTCAGATTGAAAGCATGACCCGGGGGGATACTCTCAGCACAATGAAAATTTGAAAATGGAAGTATTTTTACATCAGAAACTAGAGTAGGTCATTGAGTAGAGGGCTGATGCGTGAATGGGTCTCGATGTGAACTGACGAAAAGACAGCAGAATTGCATTGCAGTTTTTGCAGTTCAAAACTGTGTATTCATGTTGCATTGCAGACCACAGCAGCAGGAGAAGCGGACCTGTATTCAACCACAACCTGTATGTTTTTTGCCCGAGATAATTAGATTAGATTAGATTACTTACAGTGTGGAAACAGGCCCTTCGGCCCAACAAGTCCACACCGCCCCGCCGAAGCGTAACCCACCCATACCCCTACATCTACATCTACATCTACCCCTTACCTAACACTGCGGGCAATTTAGCATGGCCAATTCACCTGACCTGCACATCTTTGGACTGTGGGAGGAAACCGGAGCACCCGGAGGAAACCCACGCAGACACGGGGAGAACGTACAAACTCCACACAGTCAGTCGCCTGAGGCGGGAATTGAACCCGGGTCTCCGGCGCTGTGAGGCAGCAGTGCTAACCACTGTGCCACCGTGCCGCCCACTCAGTCTGGCGTTACCATCATCATGATCTATGACTCAGTGACTATTGTGGGTGAACATGTCAGGGTGAGAACCATTTGAACCAAAACCTGATGCTAGCCCATTGAAGCTACCACACTTGACCAACAGATCTGATCGAAGCTCTGCAGGCCTGCAACATTCAGTCATAAATGGTGATGGGTGATTAAACAAATGAAGGAGGAGAGGGATCCACAAGCATCCCCCTCCTAAATAATCAAACAGCCCTGGACATCAGTGTAAACGACAAGAATGTAGTATCTGCACCATCCTCAGCCAGAAGTATTGAGCCAATGATCCGACTCACTCTCGTCATGATGCCCACCGAATCAAAGATGCCAGAATTCAACCAACTTGATTCGGTGCAATTAACATGAAGAAACAGCTGAACACAGTAGATACGACATATGCAACGGGCCCTGACACCATTCCTGCAATACGACTGAAGACTTGTGCTGCACAACAAGCCGTGTCCCTGGGGAAGCTGTTTCATTCCAGCTCCAACTCTGACATCTCCCTGGCAATGTGGAAAATTACTCAGCTATATCCAGTCCTCTAAGAGGAGAATAATTACAATCTGAACAATTACCACGGGCTCAGTCCCATCACGATAGTCAAATTGGTGGGAGTTGTTTTTGACAGAGCTATCAAGCAGCACAGAAATAACCTGCTCAGTGTGGTTTCCGACAGGTCCCCATGCAGAGTTGGTGTTGCTGTGGAAATGTCATTGTTTTACAAATCCAGACGATGATAATGCTCTGGCAGCTGGTGGAAGCTAAAAACAATTAGTAACGTATCGAGATCTAAAATCTGATGTCAGTAATAGTTACCCTGAAGCCATGTCGATTGTAAACAGCAGTTTGCTTCCCCAGTGTACTTTCAGGAAGTAAATCTCCTGTGTTCTCTTAGTCCGGCATAAAAGTGTTAACAGACGCACAGACATATGATGAACTCTTCAATGGTCTCTAAAATGCCTCCAAAATTCTCAACCCTGCTTCTAATCTGTCTCGGTCTGTCAGACATTTATTTATTTAACTGAGGTCTCCACTCATTTTGCTAAATCACATGGAATATAGGTTCAGTCGACCCAAATTCTGATCCCACAACAAGCTTGTCATCCCAGAGATCAGTCTGCTTAGCCTTCGCTCAATGTCAGGTTTGTCCTTTATTATACAAGGAGACCCAAACTGCACACAATACTGCACAGTGTTCGAGCTCGGGTCTGTACAGCTGTACAGCTGCAGTAAGACACACTTACTCCTGGACTGGAATCTCCCTGAAATTAAGGTCAATACCCCATTTATCATCCTAACTCCTTTATGACCCTGTAATATTGCTTTCAGTGACTGTTATACAGGGAGATCAAGATCCTTTTCAATGTTACAGCTACCCAATTGGTGAGTCTATGTACACTGTAAGTATCCCAATGCCATTCCCAGTATTGACTCCTTGCTTCAGAAGTCACTGCCCTGCATGGACCTCGGAGGTGGGTGAAGAATGAAACAAAAAGTTGCATAAGTCCCTTTATAAAGAAACATTTTCCAAACTTTTTAAATGGTAGACTGCAGTTCTCTTTTTTCCATCAAATGGCACGACACGTCTACCCACATTACTCTCCATCTACTTGATGTTTACACAGACACTCCACTTGCCTTAGTCACATTGGAGCTTTTTTACATCCACCTTACCCACTCATAATCCAACATCGATTAGTGCCATCAGCAGACTTGGAAATATTGCATATGATTCCTCTAACCAAAGTTTGGTGTATATTTGAAACAGCTAGGGCCCAAGCACGAAATCCTGCTGTACCCCCGAGTCGTCCACTCTAAAAAAATAACTTATTCCTACTTACTCTTTCCTGCCAGATTTCGCATTCTAAAATCATGTCCTTCTATTAGCCACAGTCACATATGTTTTGAACTTGCATAGTAAGCTTGGGGCTTTATCAAAAATCTTTCTGAAAATCCAATCGTATTACATTGATTGATTCTCCATAATTTTGCTAAATGGCAGATTCACAAAAATGTGATTCCCATCTGATAAATCTCTGTTGACTTTCAATCAGCCCATTACTTTCAGTTAAGATACTTTCTCCATAATATTTATTTGTTAATTTCATTCTATTCTTTTCTTCTCACCAGATCAATGTTTCCTAGTATTGCTGGGAAGATTGTTTTTCGTTTTGTATGCTTCTGTGAAGACATAACTGAAATATTTGCTGCAAAGTTCTGCCATTCCCTGTTCTCCATTATCCATTTTCTGGTTTCAGACTGTAAGTAAGCTGCACGTTCTTTTCCCTTAATTTTGTCATTGACATACTTTATCAAGCTATTACAAGTTCACTTTTATTACCGTTGTGCATATAGAGTGTTCTGAAACCCATCAATTCCTGCGTTAAGTTTCTCAACATTACACAACCACGCACTCACAGAAGCATAGAGTCGTCACTGTCAGAAATACAATACGGTCTACATTAGTTCCACGTTTGGACTCGAGCCCCATAGCTGGGAATATTATGACACTTCAAGGGGTCGCCCAAGTACGTTGTAACAGCTGTGAGGTTACCCGTGACAACTCCCTTTTCGGTAGTGTATTCCAGACCCCAAAACCCTCTGGGTGAAAAACAATCCTCAAGTCCCCTTTAAATCTCAAAGCCTTCACTTGCAGAATGTGTTCCCCCTTGTTCTTCTTCCTCTGCCTAAAAGGAACAGCTGCTGTCTATCCACCCTGTCCATGTCCCGCATAATCTTTTTCATCTGAATCACATCCACTTCAGTCTTCTCTGCTCCAATGTAAACATTCCTGAAGAAGGGATCATGCCCGAAACGTCGATTCTCCTGCTCCTTGGATGCTGCCTGACCTGCTGCGCTTTTCCAGCAACACATTTTCAGCTATGATCTCCAGCATCTGCAGTCCTCACTTTCTCCTTCAATGTAAACAACCCGAGCTTACCCAGCCTCTCCTCCTCGCTGATATGCTCCATCCCAGGGAACATCCTGGTGAATCTCCTCTGCAACCCCCTCCAGTACAATCACATGCTTCCTGGAATTGTGGTTCCCAGAACGACACACAGTAATCCATCTTGGCCTAACCAAATTCCACATAGCTCTTATACTCTGTGCCTCGATGAATAAAAGCTATGCTTTCTCAACTTGTGTATTAACCTGCCCAGTCACATTCAAGGATGTGTGGAGAAGCTCCCTCTGAGCTCCCTTGTCTGCTGCCATTCACTGAGTATTCCGCCGTCTGCTTCCTTCTTCCAAAGAGCATCACCTCATATTTATCAGGATTGCATTCCATTTGCTATTGATCTGTCCATCTGACCATTCCATCTGTATCTTCCTGTTACATAAGACCTTCCTCCTCACTGTCAACCACGCGGTCAATCGTTGTATCAAACACAAACTTAGTTATCACACTCTCCCCACCCCTCGTCCATATTCACAGATACACCATTTATGAATACCACAATTGATAAAGTTATAGACCACACAACACCAGGTTATAGTCCAAAAGGTTTATTCGGCGGCATTGATTTTCGAAGCACTGCCCCTCCATCACGTGGTTGTGCGCTTTGAAAGCTCGTGCCTCCGAATAAACCTGGTGTTGTGTGATTTTTAACTTTGTCCACCCCAGTCCAACCCTGGCACCTCCGAATCACAAATAATAAGATACACAACAGTGATTCCTATGGTGCACCATTAGACACCGGCCTCCATTCATACCAACAGGCATCTACTACCACCCTCTCACTCCCATCACTAAGTTGATTTCCATTCAACTTGGCAAGTCACTAATGACTCCTACCTATTCCCTGGTTATTCTGTTCCACTTGACACACTTGTTGAATACCTGGGGATTCTCCCTAAACTTGCCCTGCCAGCAGGTTTCCATGCCCCTGTATTAGTCAGTCCTCTCCGAGTGAAGAATTTCCTCCTTATTGCAGTCTTAAATTACCTATCGCATATCCTACCATTATTTGCCTTAAATGTAAAATAGACAGCCAGAGAAACATCCTGTTTATTTCCATCTTGTCGTATGTTTAGTCAATTTTCTAAATTTCACTGTAATTACCTCTCATTCTTTGAAACGCGAGAGAACACAGGTCGAGTTTCTGCATCAGACAATCTCGCCATCTGAGGGACAAATCTGGAGAATGTCCATTGCACTTCCTCTGTGGTCAATATATTCTTCTCAGATTAGGTCACCAAAACTGTACACAATACTCCAGGTACATTCTCACCAATACACTATGAAACTACATCAACATTTTGTAGTATCAATATTCTGATTCCTTTCATTGAAGGTGAATCCAACTTTAACTTTCCACTTACATATATTCTTCCAAATACCCTTCCAAAAATTCCGAATTCATAAAGTATGATTTCATTTCAGAAATGTATACCGATTCTCTCCACTGTCGCTGTTAATTTCAAAATATCCAATATCGCATCCTGTCTCATAGATTCCAAACGTTTCTCGACAGATGTCAAGTTAATTGGTCTGCATTTCTTCACACTATACAGTTTTCCCTTTCTCGATGCCGGGATCCATTCCATTCATCGACCTACCATGTTTGGATCACGTGTAGTAGCATATATTTATCTACAATGACTTTCCAGCCTCTTTGGAATGTAATTTGTTATGTTAACCATCATTATGTCACTTTCTTACTCTTGGGTGCTTTTACCTTAAAAACATTGACTTTTGTTTCAGACTTTGCAGTATTTCGATAAAACAGATATATGCAAGAACATTGCAAGAGGACAGAAAATGGGTGAGGTCTCGGATGACTGGCGCACAGGGTATGCTGTGCCCTTATTCATGAAGGGCTACAAAGAAATTCCGCAGATATTGTGGGTGGTACAGTGGCATAATGGCTAGCACTGCTGGCTCACAGCGCTAAAGTCCCACGTTCAATTACCGCCTCAGGTGACAGTCTGTTTGGAGTTTGCGCATTCTCTCAAAAACTCAATGGCCTGGGTTTTAAGGAGAGGCTCGACAAGCTAGAGCATTTTACCTTAGAATGTATGAAACTGAGGTGGGGACTGATGGAAGTGTATAATATCATGGAAGGCATGGATAGAGTGAATGCACTCAGTCTTTTTTTGCCCAGGGTTGGGCAATGCTGGAAGAGAGGGCATGAGTTTAAGTCAGAGGAGAAAGAATAAAAGGGAATCTGAGGTGCAACATTTTTTTACACAGAGGGTCGTATGCATATGGAATAAGCTGCCAGCGGAAATGGTTGAGGCGGGTACATTAACAAGATTTAACAGGCATTTGGACAAATACATGGATAGGAAAGGCTTAGCAGGATACCGGGAAATAGCAGAGAAATTGTGTAAGTGTGAATGGACATTTTGTTTGGAATGGACCACTTTCGGCCGAAGAGCCTGTTTCTTTGATGTAGGACACTATGACTCAAACAACCATTGCTTATCTCTCACTGAATGTTATATTGTACTTTTTCAATTCACCAGAACTAACTTGACACTACAGCCTCCAGGATTCCACGATGTTTGACAATAATGTTCAAAATGTCTATATTGCATGCAGACAGTATGTAAAATGTAACATATTAATGTCACCATTCCTCAAAGCTGCTTCAGAGCAAAGGTTAGTAATTAGTCTTTCTGACCACACAACACCAAATCCAAACTAACCTGCTGTCTAGTTTGGTTCACAACATACTCTTAAATCCACCTGATATACACTTATGGAATTTACTTTTCACAACACTAACAGTCACTTAGTTAACGCAGTTTTGATGCAACTTGATGCCATCCAGTATTACTGCAGCACCCACGATTATTTGTTACTCATTCACAGGATGAGGGCGTCCCTGGATAACCAGCATTTATTGCCAATGCCAGAGGGCAGTTAAGAGTCAACAGCGTTGCCTTTGGTCTGGAGTCACTTGCAGGCCAGACCAGGGAAGGACAGCAGTTTCCTTCCCTAAAGGACATTAGTGAACCAGATGAGTTTTCCCAACATTTGACAGTGGATTCCTGGCCATCACAAACCCTTGATCCAAGATACTTATTGAATTCGCAATCCACCATCTGCCATGACAGAATTCAAACTTGGGTACTCAGAACATTCCCTGGGTCTCTGGGTTAAGAACCCAGCGATAATACCACAAGGCCATTGCTTCCCCTTGCATTTACTTGCATATCCAATTTCCAGAGCTTATGATGCAAAATATTTGCGTGACAGTTTTGGTCTCCATATATAACATACCAATGTTTGTTTCCTCTTGCAATTTGTAAGATCGACCCAAAATGATTCTGTGGAATCTGAGGGACAGGGCCTCGGGCGTTGTTAGCGATAGACTTGGACAAGACATACAGAGAGAGTCGCCTAGACGCTGTGGCGATCTTAAGAATTCTTCAGCAGTACAGGACAAGGATCAATATCCTCCCCGCTCTCTCAAGATAAGTGTCACCATATTCTCTCTGCTCCCTCACACTCACTGTGTATCTGTTATAGCACCCACTTCCCAACAAAGCTCACACTGTCTCTCTAAATAAGGCTCACGCATGACCACACTCACTGTTGAATTCAGCACCTTCCTTCATCCACTTTTTCTGTCACTGACACAATAGCCCTGCGCAATAATAACACGGCGTGGATACAACGCTATGGACGGATTCCCTCCGGACACCTCACGCTTCCCCCCTCTACCTACACCAGCGGTAACAGCAGGGCCACCCACTCCCACCCTCACTCCTTCCCTCCCCTTCTCCCATTTCAGGAAACAGCCTGGAATAGGACAGAAAGGGCCAAGCTGGCTGGTGGAGTGCCTGACATCCGTTCCCTCATCCCCCTACCCCGACATGTGGGGAGGGTCCTACTAGGAGCCGGAAAGGACCAGGAGGCCTTATGTGGCGATTCTGAGACATCGACGTCCAACCAACCGAGTAAGGAGCAATATTCAGTAAAGAGCAATTCTCAATTTAAACCACTGGCAGTTCCAACCTCATGTCTTTCACTCACAACACAACTGATGCCCCACTGCACAGAGATGCAGGTATTGAAATACACAGAATTATTGGTAAACACCTCAATATGCTAACTATCACACTATCACAATGCATGCAAGGAGATGGGCATACACACACATAGAAGCACACAGAGACATGTACAGTCACACACAAATAAGCAGAAACACAGATATAATCACACAGGCTAATAAGCAGAGAGCTGGACATAGTCATAAAAATACACAGATAACAAGCTCATGGACACACAAATGCATACACACAAAGACACAGACACTAGTGTCACTAAGACACAAATAAATAAGTTTTTGATTTATAAGATCAAGAATTCTAGGGAGAAGGTCAGAGAATGATATTGAGAAACAGGTAAGAAATGATTGAATAGCGTGTCAGATTTGATGAGCCGAATGGCCTAATTCTGTTCCTTTCCTTCATGCTTGTGTAGTGTAATGCTATCAGTTATTCTCTTCCTGAGACAGCAGCAGAGGCTGGGCTTGATACATATTTGATTGGAAAGAGTCAGTGCTAATTTGGAACAGAGTTGGTGGGCGGAATGGTTTATGTCTATTCCTAGTTATTGTATCCTTATATCCGAAAAGGGGCAGTCATTTGATGTGAGGTTAAGGCAGATTTAAAATAACGGGTCGCACAGTGAAATCAGGATGTGCCCTTCCTTTAGTGTTGTGCTACCTGTGGTGTCCTCATCCTTAAGAGGCAGTGAAGACTCGGCTATTGAAGATATTCAAGGCTGAGCTCGACTGATCTTTGCTCGACAGGAGAATCAATGTTTATGGGGAAGAGACAAGAGACGGATGGTTAGACACAATCGGATCAGCCATGAGCATTCTGAATGGTGCAGCTGAATGGCCAACTGCTGCCCCTACCCCATGTGTTGCTCCCTCAATTCAGCCCTCGATGCTGTTACAGAGATATACTGCTGCCCCTAGCTGAGATGTTGTTCCCTCAATCCACCGCTCGAGTCTGTTACAGGATCGGGGACCACCCTTTCGGCCACACAGGGATCGTTACAATGAGATGGGAGGAGACCATTCTATCCCTCCAAGGAGTTACACAGGAATATATAATGAAGTGATTTAGCTCGTTGAGTACATTACATAGCCCAGGAGGAGGCTATTCAACCCGCCAGAACTGCTGCATAGGAGCAGAGATGCTGTCGCTAACAGGAAATAGTCAGGAGAGATAAATGAACATTTTTACCAAACTGTAACTAGTTTTGCCTCAGAGATCACTGTGGGGTCATCAATGATCAATAATCTATGTCACATATCTGGATGAAGGGACTGAATGGATCAAAACTGAATTACCTTGTACACCAAGATTATCATTCGATATATTTTCAAATGGAGGCCGTGAATCTGCATTGCGATATAGACAGGGAACGTTAGTGAGCAAACCTTCAGCAGAAATAATATTACGTGAGTTGTCTATTGTGGTATGTATGATAGAACAGCAGGAAACAATTTAAATGGAGAGAGATCACAGAACTCTGTGATGCAGATATTTTTCATATTCCTGGTACATGAATCATATGAAGTCTATCTACAGATGCAGTAAGTGACTTGGACGGTAAGTGAAATGATGACGTTTGTGGCAACGAGTATTGGGTTTAATCAGGAATGTTTTACTGCATCTGTACAGGGCATTGCTGAAACCACGTCAGATACTTTGGGTGCAGTGTTGATCATCTAAACTAAAAAAGCGGATATAATTCCTTTCGAAGATTTTCAAAGATGCTTCCCTTTACTCATTCCTGAAATGAGACCCTTTTGTTATAGGTGATTATCTGTTCAGGTCTGATATGAGAAATATTATTGAAACACGGTTTTCAGAAAGTGTGTCAGCTGGATACATATTTTTTCTTGTTAAGGAGGCGAAAGGTAGAGATTTTTTATGAATGAGATGTATTGATGTTAACACAAATATTATGAAGATATCAACCCATTTTTTAAAAAAATTACGCAGACACATATAAACATGTCATCAAATTATAAAGTGGGCAGGTTTTCTTTTGCTAATGAAAGGCACTGTGCCTAACAACAGCATTGATGCTGCGTAAAGCTTACAGTCCATTATCATCCATTCCAGAGAATGTTCATGGAGAGAACAATGGCCCAGTTTGGTGTTCAGTTGACATTATTGTATTTTTACACACAGGGAGGGAGAAAAATATTACCTGCCTCAGAAGCAGCAGCCAATTCGTCTCTCTCTCTCTCTCTCTCTTACTGTGTTCTGCCTGAAAACAAGGTGTAAGAACAGAAAATCCCTGAGTCATCTTTACCTCTCGTAGAGGGTTCCTGATTAGGATTCATAGGAATCTCTCTACTGCCCGAAGCAAAGGGACTTTATCCAAATCCAACTGTTCCGGGAAAAAAAAACATTACCAGACATTTGTATGAGCAGAAAACTTCAATTGCAGAAAAACATTTGAGACACTCTATCATTTTACCATTTGTTCAGAGGTCAACTTTGTGTGTCTCACACTTTTCTAGAAAATTACCCAGTCCGAGACCGATATCATTGGCCACATGACTAAACAGATTACATTTGAAACTTGCTTTCACCAGTCGAGGTGTGGGAAAAGACATTCGTGACCCTTGTTCAGAGCATGAACAAGAGATTCTCAAAGGGCTGTTAAAGTGTGAATTCCCTTCCCCAGAAGTTTGTGATGCCTGGATATTTCCATTTAATCAAAGTTGTGTATGCTAAACATTTGACAGCCAAATGAATGTCGGAAAATGATACACAGACAGAAAACTGCTGCTGGGACGATAATCAGAACATAGTGAGTTGTGGAAGAGTGAAAAAGTGTCTCATGACCAACTCCTGCTCCTCAGTACGATGTTCCTATGTTCCATTCAGCCTCTCACACTCCTGAAAGGAGCAGATGGGAGCCACTTTCTCCAAATACCTGGTGCACTGTAACACAGGATCTCACTCAATCCCTCACAACTGTCACACACCGATTGGTACGGATTGGAAAATGTTATTTGGAAACCCAGGCTGGCTTCGAAAGATGTCTATTGTCTCTTTAAAACTTCTGCTTCATTCATTGGTCATGGGATAGACCAAGATTCATCTTTAATAAAGCCCCATATCTCACTCAGAGATGACTCAAAAATGCTTTGCTCTCTCTGGATGCAACATTCAATAACAGAAGGTCCAGGAAAATTTCAACCATTTACTTTGCAATTAAAGAAAATGAGAACATAAGGAACAGGATCAGGTAATTCGGACAGTCAAGCCATTGTATACAATTATGGCTGATCTACTGTTAACATTAACTCCTCTTTATTTCCCAATTCTTCACACCCCTCAGTTCTCTAACCGGTCAACTATCCATTTACCTCCTCTTTAAATAGTTTCAGTGATGTCGCTCCCTTAACTCTCTCGCCCAAACAATTACTGTCAGTGATTACCCTCTGTGAGAGGACAATACACCCTGCAAATACACTCTCACCAATTGATACGAACAGGAGGTGAACACAAGGGCTCAGGAAAGAGTGAATGGCCTTGATATCAAGGCAGTATTTGACTGAGAATGTCATCGGGACCACCTACTTATTGAGCTGTATGGGAATTCGGTGGAACGTCCCCACTGGCTGGGCTCTTTCAGAGCACAATGGAAGATGTTATTGGGCGGTGGCTGACAATCCTCTCAGCCCCGGGGCATCTCTTCAGGAGACCCTCAGGTTAATTTCCGCAGCACAAATATTTTCAGCTCCTTCATCGACATCTATGCATTCGCACAGCTGAAACCCCACATCCATCATGAGATCAGAGGCGGTGTGATCACTGAAGATCATACAATGTTCAGAACATTTTGACACCACTCATCTCCTCTGTGTCCATGTGCAGCAAGTCCCGGGCAGCATTCCGGTTTGTGCTGTTAAATTGTCGGTAACATTCATATAATAGCTCAGCCAGACACTGCACATTTCCAGTTAAAAGAGGAACTCATTCAGCATCTCAAGCTGGTTACACACGGATATTTGGAAGCCATGCAGCCCATCGAAACGACTGAACAAGAAGAGGGACAGCTCATTCAATCCCCTTGCCTGTCCCCAGGAAGAGAACTGGTCTGGTCAGCACATTGAGCTGTTTAACAGGAACAGGCAGAGCCCAATCAGACCCTTGAACATATTCTATGGAACCAAGAGGAGGCCATTCAGCTTCTCAAGACACTTATACAGAAAAAGGAGGGTGTCATTGATGCTCCAACCTGAAAAACCAATGGAGTAGAGAATGCACTCATAGACGGCTCACGATGCTCCTCGTGACTCTTTGCTGTGCAACACATGTTACTTTAACGTGGTTTGCCGGCAATGAGGAAGGAATCCAGATGTTTTATGTCAAGTCTCAAAGAGGCATCTTCCATCACCGAGAAGACAGACAAACCTTCTCCATGGAGGTCAGAAGCTGATGGGAATAGTTAACTGTTTTAGCATGAAGGTGTTGTGGCTCCTTTCGGGATTGTGCACAATATGACGTTCATAATGTGAGGGCAAGTTTGTCAAAGACTGTCTCTCTCTCTCTCTCTCTCTCTCTCAATCAAAATGGGGAGTGACGTGGGGTAAGAGGGACGTTCCCAGAGGCTTTTAAACGATCGAGAATCATGCACATAAGTAATAAAAAGGCCATGGAATTTATAACCATATCAGTGTCTGTTTGGAATATAATGAGTGACTGTCCATCCCCTTAAGGTTCAATGCAATCACCTCTTATTCCCTCAAAGCGCTACTGATTACTCCTCATGCACACCCAATGGTACAATCATCCCAACAATGAGTCTGGTGAAACTCCTTTACACTGTTTGTGCCAAGAGGATTATTCCTTATAAAAGAGAGAAAATCTATCCACAATAACCCAAATACTATCTCAACAACACTATCAGGGTTGACTGCAATAATTCGCTTCCCTCACGTCGCTGCCTCAGCTTCTTTCCTGTAGCATAAAAAAGCCATTCCTTGTCTCTACACTGCTAATAATGTGGAATTTAGAAGTTCCTCACGTCTGTAGGTCAGCACCAATAAAGTCATCACCAAAGGTGCCGATGGAGATGACTATCACTCTCGGAGGGAGACTCATTCAGAAAGAATTCACTCGAAACAGGGAATGGTCACCTACCTGAATGGAAATGACTTGCAGAACAGGGAAATCAGGCAGAGGAAGAGAGCTATCTTTTCTTTTGTTCTGCTCTCACGAGATGTGTGCAGTCCTGGTCAGACCAGAATGTTATGCTGATCCTGAACTGAGTATCTCGTACAGCTGTTCCACAGGACAATGGAGAGTAAAACACATTGCTGTGGGTTTGCAGTCACACAGAAACATGACCAGGGAAGGATGACCCATTGCCTTCTCTGAAGGACATGGGTCAAACAGATAGGCTTCTGTTTAAAGCAGGTGGTGATGATTTCATTTACACTCCAACAATTTCCTTCATGAGACACCAAAATGTCATTATTCTGCGCCTCTTGATGATGAGTCAATGACTACACCACCATGCACTGTCTGTCCATCTGACAGATTCTGTGGAGAGAACAAATTACCCATCCCAAACGCAAATATTTTGTGATGGAATCATAGTGAGAAGGGATTTGAAACGGTGACATCTGGATTTACCAAAGGCACAACCGATGGTTTATTCAGCAGTTGCACTGAGGCTGAGAAGGTGACTAAAACATCCCGACAGTAATCTTGGGCAGGATTGGTGAGTGAGGAGAAGCTGTAGAAATGTAAATCTGAATGGAGAAAAAAGATCACGGAGTTTTAGAATAGTCTGGTTTCTGTTCACATACTGTTGAGTAAGTTGTGAATAGTAATTTGCGAGTTATAATTTGTAAGGAATAAAATTTTTGACTCGATCTGAAAATGATGACTTCCAAATTCCAAAATTTGAATATGAATAACAATTCAGTTCAACTCAATTTAATTGTCAGATGGAATAACTTACGAGGAAAGCCAAGTATAGCGAGGATGGGATACCTTAACTACCGTGAATAATCCAAAGGACATCTTCGATCGTGATGCTAATGATATCCAAAGCTGAGAATGATAATAAAGACCCCAGGATAAACTCCTGTCTATTATTGTAATATTCCAGTCGAATGTTCTCATATTTGATCCATTGTTGGAATATTCGAGTCGAATGTTCTCAGATTCAGATCGACTGTTGTACCACTCCATTCTAATATTCTCAGATTCTGATCCATTGCAGTAACATTCCAGTCTAATGTTCTCAGATTCTGATCTCTTTTCCCCCGACTCTCGAGCTGCTGATTCCTGTTCGTGCAGTCAGTGATGCTCCCGCCCATATTGGGATAACACATTGAACAGAGTCCCTATTTAATAGAAGAGGCAAAGCCGCCAGTGACACATTTATGATCCACAGAGATTGATATCAATCACAGTTACTGAACAAATAGCTCCTGCCAACACCTTTCAATTCAATATTGTTTTATTAAAATTCAAAACAATAATCAAAACCTTCACATTCTGGATGCGATATGTGAGGGTAACTGATGGAACAAATCTTGAGGCTGGTACATCAACTAAGTGTAACAAATCAATCTGCCTTGGATATGGGAGCACTGCCATTAGTTTATCCGAACGTAAGCATGCTTTTCTGTTTATAAGTGGAAACATACATTCTGTAACTACTGACCAAGCATTATAATTTGAACAAAACATTGAGACAATTTTTATAGTTCATGATCTGAGGGGAATGTGTGTCTGAGAAACGTGGGGTTATAACAGACAAATGGCATGGATATGTTAACAGAGAATTGTACGTGACAATTGCAATTCAGGTTGTTATTCAAGGTTCAGAGGGAGACAGATGAGTCATCTGCTTTTGATGTGATTGATGTTAATGAACTGTGACGAAGTGGCATTTACTGGACTTAAATTACAGTGTGATTATGGCATTGTGGAGGCGACAGAAAACAGAGAGAATTGGGGGACATGGCAGTTCAGACTGGAGAGCGCCACAATAATATTCCCCAGTCATCAGGATTGGAAAGTTACTCTTTATAACTCAGATGAAGAGCAGATTCAAGGATACATCTAAAGTGAGGAATGAGGATTGAAATTCTTTATTGAACACAAAATATGGGGATAAAATGATTTTCTGCCCAGACTAAGCTATGGAAAGTACAAAGAGATAAGATACATTAATGATATTGAGCTACTTAAATTGAAATGTGTATTATAAAGCCATGGAAGTGATGTGCAGTCTTTATCAATCATTATTTGGCCCACAGCTGAGATGCTGATTTCCCCTCTGTCAGTGATCCAACTCACTGAGATTCACTGGCGCAGTATCTCAGTATCGAGGGAGGTTCTCAGTTCCTGCTGCTGTTCACTCAGTCTATTTAACGTAAACCATCTTCTCACTGCAAAATCAAAATCGATTGCCCTTTTGGACTCTGTTTTACTGTCAGCAACTCTGTTGTGTGATATTATTGAAGATAAACGATCTAGGACCACAACCAGTATCCAGACAGTGTTCACAGGGTATGGCACCAGATAAAGGCCTTGCAGTCTGTGAGAGTTTCTAAATCAAACCTCCATTTTCTGTCTGTTCCTGTCTATCTCCCCTCCTGCTGTCTTCGGATCTATCCAACTCACCCTCGTTTAACATCCCTCCAATGACTCCTTGTTTCTAACTTGTGCAGTTGGACAGCTTGATGTTGTGGCCATTTTGGAGAAATGGATAGAGCAGGTTTTGGAATAATTGTTGTAGGTTCCAGGATTTAGATGATTCATTAAGGGCAAGGAAGGTACGAAAAGGGGTGAGGTTGGCATTGTTAATCAAAGGCAGTATTACGGTGGCAGAAAGGATGTTTGATGAGGACTCGTCTACTGAGGCCGTATGGGAAGAGGTTAGAAACAGGAAAGGAGAGGTCACCCTTTTAACAGTTCTCTATAGCCCTCTGAAAAGTTCCAGAGATGTAAAGGAAAGGATTACAAAGATGATACTGTATAGGAGCGAAACTAACAGAATAATTGTTATGGAGGACTTTACCTTCCCAAATATTGACCAGAAACGCAACAGTTCAATTACTTTGCATGGGTCATTTTTTGTCCATGTGTGCAGAATGGATTCCTGACAAAGTATGTAGATCGGCCAACAAGGGACAAGGCCAAATTGGATTTGGTACTGCATAATTAATCAGATCAGATGTTAGATTTGGAGGTAGGTGAACACTTGGCTGATAGTGACCACAATTCAGTTATGGTTACCTTAGCTATGGAAAGGGACAGGTGTATACAGCAGGACAAGAGTTATAGCTGGGGGGGGGGAGGCAATTATGATGCGATTAGGAAAGATTTTAGGGTGCATAAGATGGGGAAGGAAACTGCAGGGGATGGGCACAATTCAAATGTAGATCTTTTTCAAACAACAGCTACTGCTTGTCCTTGATAAGTTTATACCTGCCAGGAAATGAGGAATTGGTCGAGTGAGGGTGCTGTGGTTCACTGAAGAAGTTGAATCTCTTGTCAAGAGGAAGAAGGAGGCTTATGTAAAGACAAAACATGAAGGCTTACTTCGGATGCTTGAGTTAGCCTGGAAGGACTTAAAGAAAGAGCTAAGAAGAGCCAGGAGGGAGCATAAGAAGTCTTTGGCAAGTTGCATCCAGGAAAACCCTCAAGTTTTCGGTATGTCACGAATAAAATAATGACAAAATGAAGATTAGGGCCAATCAAGGACAGTAGTGTGAAGTTGTGTGTGGAGTCTGAGGAGATAGGACTGGCTCTCAATAAATATTTGAATCAGTATTCACAATGGAAAAAGATAATGTTGTCGAGGCCATTACTGAGATACGGGCGATTAGTCTAGACGGGATTGAGGTTCGTAAGGTGGAGTTGTTAACAATTCTGGAGAGTGTGGAAAAAGATTAAGACCCCTGGGCCAGATGGGATTTATCCTATGATTCTCTGAGAAGCTAGGGAGGAGAATACACAACCATTGGTTCGGATCTTTACATCGCCATTGTCTACAGGAATAGTGCTGGAAGACTGGAGGACCGTAAACGTTTCCTGATGAAGGGCTTTTGCCCGAAACGTCGATTTCGAAGCTACTTGGATGCTGCCTGAACTGCTGTGCTCTTCCAGCACAGTAATCCAGAATCTGGTTTCCAGCATCTGCAGTCATTGTTTTTACCTCGGACAGTAAATTTTGTCCGCTTGTTCAAGAAATAGAGGAGACACAACCTTGGTAATTATATACCTAGCTTACATTGGTTGTGGGTAAAGTGTTGGAAAGGATTACAAGAGATTGGACTTATTATCATCTAGGAAAGAATCATTTGATTAGGGATAGTCAAAAAGGTTTTGTGAAGGGACCAAGTTCATTGAGAAGGTGACCAAATAGGTGGATGAGGGTAAAGTGGAGTATATGGATTTCAGCAAAGCGTTTTATAAGGTCCCCCATGGTAGGCTATGGCAGGGAATTTGGAGAGAGCGGTGTTGGAAAAGCAAAACAGATGAGGCAACGTCCAAGGAGTAGGAGAATCGATCTTTTGGTTGTAAGCCCTTCATCAGGAAATCAGGTTTCTTGTCTCCAGCATCTGCAGACTTCACTTTCTCCTCGCTCCTCGGATGTTGCATGACCTGCTGTGCTTTTCCAGGGACACACTCTCGACTCTGATCTCAAACATCTGCAGTCCTTACTTTCTCCCACAAAATACGGGACGTGGAATTGAGTATGATTTAGCGGTTTGGATCAGAAATTGGCGAGCTGAAAGAAGACAGAGCGTGGTAGTTGATGGGAAATGTTCATTCTAGAGTTTAGTTTCTAGTGCTTTACTGCAAGGATCTGCTTTTTGGCGACTGTTGTTTGTCCTTTTGAAAATGACCTTAATGAGGGTATAGAAGGATGAGTTAGTAAATTTACGGTTGACAGTAAAGTCGGTGGAGCTGTTGGATGTGCTGAAGGATGTTGCAGGTACTGAGCTGTAATGTGCTAAGTTCACAGAACTACAATGTGCTGCATAGCTTCCTTCTGTGATGTAACAAATCGGAGGTACTCTGACCCACAATAAAAGCTTTCGGTGCCTGGAGAGAAAAGCTGGTCCAGTCAAGGACACACATTGCACAAACATCCATCACTCTTCCTGTTGTCTGATATGCAACGGCCTCAAAATATCTGACCAAATGTAATTAAATTGATTCAACTTCAAGCAGTCAGCAGGGCGTTCACCCGAGGGACTTGCCACCAGATGATTTAATGAATAATAAAATTCCAGAATTACACAATTAATAAAACATTATCACCGCAGCATAACTGGCAGCAGAGTAAAACGTACAGTTGCAAATAGTTCCAAGTTTAATACTGTGTTCAGTTTTGGTCAACTTGCTATACGAAGGATGTTATTAAAGTGGAACTTTGCAAGACTGTTGCCAGGACTCAAGGTTCTGAGTCATACGGAGAGGTTGGACAAGCTAGGACATTTCTCTTTCGAGCGCAGGAGACTGAGGTAGGGCATGATGTTCTTCGAAAGGCTAGTCATGGCCCAAATCAGTTCCAGTCTCCCAGTCTGCCTTTATCCCCTACAATTTTCCTACCAGTGGTCCATAGCGGGTACCATATCCCGGGAATGTCTGGACAACACGGACACCTCCGTCAGATTCCTTCTCATTAATTATATCTCCACCTTTAACACCATTATTCCCTTCAGACTGATCACAAATCTCAGTGACCTCAGTCTGGGCTCTGCCATCTGCAATTGGATGCTGAGCTTTATGACCCACAGTCCGCAGTCAGAGAAGATACGTAACTGTGCGTCTTCCACAATAATATTCAACACTGAAATCCCAGAGGATGTGTCCTCAGCCCCCAATACACTCCTTGTACACCCACGACTGCATTGCTAAATTCAGAATGAACGCCATCTCCATGTCCACTGATGATACCATCATAGTAGGACAGATATGTAATGATGGCAAGTAAAAATGCACAACGGAAATAAAGGGCTTGGTGATGTGATGCAATGTGTAAAACCTCTCTTTCAACGTCGGCAAAACTAACCAACTGACCAATGACTTCAGAAAGAAAGGGGGAGGACATGCCCCCATCTCCATCAATGGAACTGAAGTTGAAATGGTGGACAGCATTAAGTTCCTCAGAGTGACGATAACCGACATTCTGTCCTGGACTTTCTACGTAGATTTGACAGTCGAGATGGCACAGCAACGCCTGTTCTTTCTTCAGCAGCTCAGGACATTTGGCATCTCCACAAGGACCCTCAGCAATGTCTGCAAATGCACCACTTAGAGCAAACCATCCGGTGAATAATGGACTGGTGAGGCATCAGCCCTGCCCAGGACAGTAAGAGAAATGACAGAATGTTGTGTGCCCAGTCCATACCATAACGGAAGCCAACCTCCCATCTATTGTCTCCATTTACACGGCTCGCTGCCGCAGAAAGGCTGACAACATTATCAAAGACCCATCGCACCCTGGATCTCTTACAATCTCTTCCATCAGGTAAATAGTACAGAAGCTTGAACACACAAACCAGCAGCTCATGAACAGCATCTTCCCAGCCATTATTAAACTGAGGAATGGACTCTCTAACTTCAAATAATGCTGATCTTGCTCACGTTGATCTTGCCTATTGCATTTGCTTTGTGGTGAAACCTGTATGCCTCAGTCTGTTTTTCCTTTACTCTCTTATCGGTATGTCCTTGCTTGTTGTAGGAACGAGATTCCCCAGCTCGGGACAACGACTCTGGAGGCAGACTGGACACAGGCACGGAGTGAACTTTAATTCAATCAAAAACTGGTTAATGCAAGGAGATTACCAAAGGACCTTTCTCGAATTTGGCTTTGCCATGAGAATACAATCATTTCCTTAATCCTCAGCTCAGATCAGAAGAGAGATCAATGATACACTTTGATTTTACAGCGAAAATGCAGTATTTTGATACATTCTGTGTTGCAATGATCGTACACAACATTGTCGGTTATCCCCCCACTCCGCTTCTGCGGAAACAGTCTTGTAAAACAACTGATCAATGATGGACACTCCCATGAACAGCCCAAGGGTCCTACTTTTATCGGATGCCTAACGATTTTTGTTATCTCTAGGCCTTTGGATCTTTCTATAATGCATTTCAAAGTTCGTGGCTGTGCTCGTTTTAGTCATTCCTCGCATTGTTTATCTCGAAGGATTGCATGAATTCTATTCTCCATTGGGCAGGCTATCTCTTATCAAATTTTATTAACAAATTTTACATTAAAAAGTTGATTCTGTTACAAAACTCATAATATTATTTTTATTTCTACTGTAAACCTTTTTCTGTTAGCTAATTAAACTAAAAATGACAAGACTCTCTATCAGGTTTTAAAATTACGTTGAAATCTGTGTCCATGATTATTTACCAAATCTTTAATTAGAACTTATAACGATTGTAAATAGTTGCGAAGGCACAGCTAGCTTCTTAAAAATAACCTGAGTTGTTGTTTTGTGGCTGAATACATCCTTAATGAGATCAGAATAAATTACCTGTTGTGGTGATTCTTCAAGGTTTTGTGCTACAATTTCATTATTTCATCTGTGTTCTGTTACAAATCGTCATTTTTTTATGAAAACGAAAACCTTCTTTATCACAGCGTTGGCATGCTTCAGAATCTTTAGAATCAGATTATCCTTTCTTTTGCTTGGAATAATTCCCTTCTCAAAGGCTCTTTTTCACTTATGCTGAAGGAATCTATTTTAATTCTGGCTATTTTGTGGCTCTTCAAAAAAGACAGTTGAAGTAGACTTTTAAATTTCGGCCACACCATGTATCTAATATAAAGGCAGCTCGAACACCCACTATGATCTGCCAGAACTGTGTATAAACAAAGAAGTTCACTCTACTTAGACACATGCGAGAGCAAATCCTATCAAATCAAATTAAACCAAATCGTATGATAGAGAGGAAAAAATTCTCGCAAGGTCGACACACCCAGATTGAAGTTCTGCAGCCTGCCGCATCCAGCCAGAAATTGTGATAGACGATTAAACAACTAACTGGCGGAGAGGGCTCCACAATTATCCCCATCCTATCAGTGGATCAGCTCTGCACATCAGTAAAACAACAAAATAGCATCTGTACCTTCCTCAGCCAGGAGAGTTGAGTCACTGATTCAACTCACCCTCATCATGATGCCAACAGAATCATAGATCAGTCTTCAACCAATTCGTTTCACTGCACGTTGCATGAAAAATCAGCTCAACAAAGTAGGTACGACAAAGACAATGGGCCCTGACACCATTCCTGCAATAGGACAGAAGACTTGTGCTGCACAACAAGCTGTGTCCCTGGGGAAGCTGTTTCGTTCCAGCTCCAACTCTGTCATCTCCCTGGCAATGTGGAAAATTATTCAGCTGTGTCCAAGCCCCTAAAATGGGAATAATTACAATCTGACCAATTACCACTCCCTCAGTCTCATCACGCCTGGAAGTTCTTTTTGACAAAGCTGTCAAGCAGCACAGAAATAACCTGCTCAGTATGGTTTCTGATAGGTCCCCATGTGGAGATGGTGCTGTTTTGGAAATATCACTGGATTAGTAATCCTGACTTGGCTAATATTCAGGAAAATCTGGTGTCAGTAACAGCGACCTTGAATCCAATGTCAATTATACAGACCAATCTGCTTCCACAATGTACTTTGAGGAAGCAAATCTCCTGTGTTTTCCTGGTCTGGCCTAAAAGTGATTCCAGACACACAGCCATGTAATAATCTCTTCAATGGTCTCTGAAACGGGCAAGCAAGACATTCTATTGTATCAAACTGCTCCGGGGTCTTAAAGGATAAACCCGGACAGATCACCGAGCTCCAGCCTCAATATCGGAAAAGGGAATGGGAGACACAGCCCTGTCGACCCTGAAGAGATTTCCTTCCGAACATGTAAGAGCTACTGACAACGTTTACAGAGCTTTCCCACGGACTGCATATAAACATCTGGAATGGACTAGGCCATACAGCACATTGAGCCTTCCCCATTCGAGTTCATGGCTGAATATCTCCTGAATGCACTTTTCCCACATACTGTACAGATCCCTTAATGTGATTAACCTTGTGAAGCTATAAAATAGGAACTGCAGTAGTCCCTTTGGTGAGTCTAGTTTGCTGCTTAATTCAATATAATGATCACTGGCCCTTTATTTCCACACGGTATTCCTGCTCTCCCCGCATCCCTTCAGTGTCGAGACATCCCCATTAATCTTTAGTGTCTCGTCTTCCACTGCCTTATGTGGGAGAGAATTCCCCAGGTTCACCAGTCACATTGCAGTGTGACCTGCCTGTATCTAATACTGTGGCCCCTTGTTTTAGACATCACAGCCAGGTGAATTATCCCAGCTTCTAATCTGTCTCACTCTGTCAGAGTTTTATATATCTTACTGAGATCCCCACTCATTTTAATAAAGCCCATGGAATATAGGCACAGTTGCCCAAACTCTGCTCCCATAACAAGCCTGTCATGCCAGAGATCAGTTTGATCATTCTTTGCTACAACCCCCAATGTCTGGTTTGACCTTTATCTGGTAAGAAGACCAAATCTGCACACAACACTGCACAATGTTCGAGATGGGGTCTCACCAAGGCCCTGTACAGCTGCAGTCAGACATCCTTACTCCTGGAATCAAATCCTCCTGAAAGGAAGGTCAACACACCATTTATCTTCGTAAATGGTTTCTGGTCCTGCAGTATTGCTTTCAGTGACTGGTGTACAGGGAGATCCCAGATCCTTTTAAATGTTACAGCTCTCCACTTGGTGGGTCTGTGTACACTGGTTTGTTTGCCAATGTATTCCCAGTTTTGGCTTCCGTCTTCAGAACTCACTGCCCTGCATTGAACGTGGAGGTCTGTCCAAACAAATACAAAATAAAATGTTTAGTTCCACTAGTAGATCAACATTTCTCAACCACTCCCTTTTCAAATGTTCCGCTAGCATTCTATTGTTCCCAACAAAGTAGACAAAATCACATCCATCCACCTGCTCTTCATCTACCACATATTTACTCATTCACTCCATTTGTCTCAATCACCTTGAAGTTTTTCCACATCCTCCTCACCTTTCAAATTCCTAGTTTCGTCAACAGACTTGGAAACTTTGCATTTGATTCCCTCAATGAGACATTTGAGATGTATTGTGATTATCTGGGGCCCATGCACCAATCATAGCGATACTGCAGGAGCCTTCCAAACTGAAAACCAGCCTCTTATTCCTACTCACTGTTTCGTGTCATCTCTCCCAATGTGACATCATGTCCATATATTATTCCCGATCCAATGTGGTTTTACTTTTCACACTTGGCTTGGGACTCTATTAAAAATCTTGCTGATAATCCAAGTTCAGTGCCTCCATTGGTTTTCTCTAATTACTCTGTCAGTCAGTTTCTCAAATATGTTTCCCATTTCATCAATGTGTGTCGATTTTTTTGAAGCCCATTATTTGTAGTTCAATTAATTTCTCCAAATGAGTTCATTTACTAATTTCATACTTTATACTTTTCTCCTCAGTCTCAGGTTTTCTGCTATTGCTGGGAAGGACTTGTTTATGTCTTCTTCTGTGAAGACAGAAGTGTAGCAGTTAATTCATGTTTCTATGTTCTCCATTCTCCATGCCCTGGTTTCAGACTGTAAGGAAGCTTGCACTTTGACAAAAAAGAACAGCTGTTGTCTATTCATCCTGTCCATGCCCCTTGTAATCTTAAAACTGGATTACTTACCCACTCCACTTTTCCTGTTCCAAGGAAAACAACTCGAGCTTATCCAGCCCCTCTCCACAGCTCATAAGTTCCATCCCAGGGAACATCTCAGTGAATCACCTCTGCACCTCAACCAGTGCAATCACATCCTTCCTATAATATGTCTGCCAGAATTGCAAACAGTATTTACTTTGGCCTTACCAAAGTGCCAGATACGTCTTTTAGTGTTTGGGTAAATGAACAAAGGCTATTCCTACTGTCCTGCCTAACACATCAATGATCATAACCAGTCACATTCAGGGATGTGTGGAGAAGCTCTCTCTGAATTACAAAGTGTGCTGCCATTCAGTGAGTACTCCCCTGTCTGGTTCCTTCTTCCAAAGTGCATCACCTCATATTTATCAGGGTTACATCCCATCTGCCATTGATCTGCCATCTGACCATTTCATCTGTATCTTCCTGTAACATAAGGCCTTCCACCTCACTGCCAACTACCTGGCCAATCTTTGTGTCAAACACAAACTTGCTTATCACACTCTCCCTACCCACTTCACATTGATATCACTTATGAATACAACAAGTAGTAAGGTACACTGCCCTAATCTCTGCGACACACCAGGGGACATTAGTCTCCAGTCACACAAACAGCCTTCTATCACGCAGTTGAGTTTGGATGCAACTTGTCAAATCACTAATATATCCTACCTGTTCCCGAGTTGTTCTAATTCACTTGACCTACGTGAAGAGCAGTGGGAAGAGCATCTGCAAAGGGCGACTGGTGGGGAGAAGAGAGTCTGCCATGGGATAGTGACGGGGAAGGTAGAGAGTCTGCAAAGGGATACAATCAGGGAAGGGCTGAGCATCATGCAATGGGATACAGACGGGGAATGGCAGGGCGTCTGAAATGCGATACAGACTAGGGGAGGGCAGAGCAACTGCAAGGGATAAAAACACGGAAGGGCAAAAGGTCCGCAATGGTATTCAGAAAGGGGAGAGCAGGGTGTCTGCAATGGGATACAGTCGGGGGAGGGACGAGCTTCTGCAATGGGAGACGGACAGGCATGGACAGAGAGTCTGCAATGGGAAACAAGCAGGAGAAGGGCAGAACCTCTCCAATGCGATACAGGCATGGGGAGAGCAGAGCGTCAGCATTGGGATACGGATAAGGGGAGGGCAGAGAGTCTGCAATGGGATGCAAACAGAGGATGGGCAGTGCATCAGCAATGGGATACAGATATCCTGAAAGTTGGCACCCCAATTGACACGGTTGTTAAGACGGCATACAGTGTTTTGACCCTTAATAGTAGAGCAATTGAGTTCTGGAACCAGGAGGTTATGTTGCAGCTCTACTAAGCTCTGGTACGGCCACACTTGGAGTATTGTGTATATTTCTGGTCACCTCATTGTAAGAAGGATGTGGATGCTTTGGAAAGGGTACAGAGGAGATTTACAAGGATGTTGCCTTGTATGGAAGGAATGTCTTACGAGTAAAGGCTGAGAGCCTTGAGGCTATTCTCGTTAGAGAGAAGAAGGTTGAGAGGTGACTTAATAGAGACATACAAGGTAATCATAGGGGTAGATAGGGTGGACAGGGAGAACCTGTTTCCAAGTACGGGGACGGGAAACATGAGGGGGCACAATATTGAAGTGAGGGGAGATAGGTATAAGACAGATGTTAAGGGTAGTTTCTTTACTCGGAGAGTAGTGAGGGTTTGGAATGCTTTGCCTGCAACGGTCGTAGATTCGCCAAGTTGAATTGCAGTTAACTCGTCATTGGACAGGCATATGGACGTACATGGAAAGTTTAGGTCGGATTGCTTCAGATTAGTGTTACAGGGCGGCGCAAAATCGAGGGCCTACGGGCCTGTACAGCGATGTAATATTCTATGTTCTATGTTCTATGATATGAGGAGGGCAGACAGTCTGTAATGGGATAAAACAGGGCGAGGGCAGTGCGTCAGCAAAGGCATAGCGACAGGGGAGGAAGAGGGTCTGCAACTGAGATGCAGAAAGGAGTAGGGCAGTTCGTCAGCAATGGGATGGAGACAGGGCCGGCAGAGCATCAACAATGGGATTCAGACAGGGGTATGGCAGAGCATCTGCAATGATATACAGGTAGGTGAGTGTGGAGAGTCTGCAATGGGATGGAGACGGGGGAGAGCAGAACATCTGCAATGGGATACAGACACGGGGAGAGCACAGCATCAGCAATGGGATACAGACATGTGGAGGGAAGATAGTCTGCAATGGGATACAGACAGGGGAAAGGCAGAGCGTCTGAAATGGGATGCAGATAGACGAGGGCAGATCATCATGCAATGGGATACAAATAGGGGAGAGCATGGAATCTACAACGGGATTCAGACAGGGCGAGACCAGAGCGGCAGCAATGGGTTACATTAAGGGGGAGGGCAGACAGTCTGCAATGGGATACAGGCAGGGGAGTGCATAGTTTCTGCAATGCGAGACTGACAGGGGGAGGGCACAAAATCTGCAATTGGATACAGACAGGAGTAGGGCAGCGCGTCCCTAATGCGATACAGACAGCGGAAGGAAGAGCGTCCGCAATTAGATACATACAGGGAGAGCAGAGCATCTGCAATTGGACACAGGCAGTGGGAGGGCAGAGAGTCATGGGATGGGATACAGAAAGGGGAAGAGCTGAGCTTCTGAAATGGGATACAGACAGGGGAGGCCTGAATATCATGCAATGGGATACGGGGGGGTGGGGGGGGGGTGGTGGGCAGAAAATCTGCAAATGGATACAGACCGGGGGATGTCAAAGCATCAGCAATAGGATATCGACAGGTTGACAGCAGATCTCCTCCAATGGGATACTGGCAGGGGGAGGTAGAGTGCCTGCAATGGGATACAGTCGGGGAGGGCAGAGCTTCAGGAATGGTATGCAGACAGGGGAGATCAGAGCGTTTGCAATGGAATACAGTCGGGGAAAGCAGAGCTTCAGCAATGGGATACAGACGGGGAAGGGCAGAGTATTTGCAGTGGGATAGAGACAGGGGGAGGGCAGAGCATCTGCCATGGGATACAGACAGTGAAGAGCAGAGCATTACCAATGGGATAGAGACAGGAGAGAGTGGTGTGTCTGCAATGGGATACAGACAGTCAGGGGCAGAGCGATTGCAATGGGATGCAGACAGGGGGAGGGCAGCATATCATGCAATGTGCGACAGACAAAGGGATGCTAAAGTGTCTGCAATGGGATACAGACAGGGGGACGGCCGAGAAGCTGCAAAACAATACAGACAGAGGAAGGGCAGAGCATCTGCAAAGGGATACATACAGGGGGAGGGAAGAGCATCTGCAAAGGGCTACAGGCAGGGAGAAGAGAGTCTGCAATGGGAGAGAGACAGGGGAAGGCAGAGAGTCTGAAATGGGATACAGGCAGGGGTTGGAAAGACGTTCGGCAATGGGATACAGACGGAGGAGCGAAGACCGTCTGCAATGGGATGCTGACAGGGGGAGGGCAGAGCATCTGCAGTGGGGTACAGGCAGGGGAGTATGGAGTGTCTGCAATGGGATGGAGACAGGGAAGGGAAGAGCATCAGCAATGAGACATATATGTCGGAGGGCAGAACGTCTGCAATGGGATACAGATAGGCGGAGGGCAGAGTATCTGCAATGGGATACATCCAGGGGGAGGGCAGAGCACCTGCAATGGGATACAGACGGGGAGAAGAGAGTCTGCAATGGGATAGAGACAGGGGAAGGCAGATAGACTGCAAGAGGATACAGGCAGGGGAGAGAAGAGCGTCTGTATTGGGATACCGACAGTGGGAGCGAAGACCGTCTGCAATAGGGTACAGACAGGGGAGGGAAGAACATCATGCAATGGGATACAGAAGGGGGAGAGCAGAACAACTGCAATGGAATGCAGACACGGGGAGTGCAGAGCATCTGCTATTGGATACAGACAAGAGGAGGGTACAGCATCTGCAATGGGATGCAGATAGGGGGAGGCCAGAACATCTGCAATAGATTACAGACCGGGGGAGGCAGAAGAGTCTGCAATGGATGGGATACAGACAGGATTAGACCAGAACGTCTGCAATGTGATACAGACAGGGAAAGGACAAAACGTCTGCACTGAGATACAGACAGTGGGAGAGCAGAGCGTCTGCAATGGGATACAGGCAGGGGGAGGACAGGCGTTATGCAATGGGACACAGACAGGGAGAGCGAAGACCGTCTGCAATGGGATGCTGACAGGGGGAGGGCAGAACATCTTCCGTGGGATACAGGCAGGGGAGTATGGAGTGTCCGCAATGGGATAGAGGGAAGGGAAGAGCGTCAGCAATGGGATGTAGGCGGCGGATGGCAGAACGTCTGCAATGGGATGCATCCAGGGGGAGGGCGGGATCATCTGCAATGAGATAGTGACATTGAGGGGCACAGCATCTTTAATGGGATGCAGACAGGGGGAGGGCAGTGTATTATGCAATGGGAGACAGACAGTGGAAGACACAGCGTCTGCAATGGGATACAGACAGATGACGGCAGAGCGTCTGCAATGGATAGAGACAGGTGAAGTCAAGCGCATCTGCAAAGGGATACAGATAGGGGGAGGGCAGAGCATCCGCAAAGAGATACAGACAAGGGGAGAGCAGATCATCTGCAATGGGATACAGACAGTGGGAGAGCAGAGCGTCTGCAATGGGATACAGGCACAATAGGGCTGAGACCTGCAATGGGATAGGGACAGAAGGATGGCAGAGCGTCTCCAATGGGAGACAGACGGGGGAGAGCTGAGCGTCTGCAAAGGGATACATATGGGGAAAAGAGAGTCTGCAATGGTATAGAGACAGGGGATGGCAGAGAGACTGCAAGAGGATGCTGGCAGGGGAGGGAAGCGCATTAGTAATGGGATAACAACAGTGGGAGCGAAGACCGTCTGAAATAGGATACGGATGGGGGAGGGAAGAGCATCATGCAATGGGATACAGAAGGGGGAGAGCAGAACTTCTGAAATGGGATACAGATGGGGGATGGCAGAGCATCATGCAACGAAATACAGACACGGGAGGGCCGAGAGTCTGCAATGCATTACAGACAGGGAGAGTGCAGAGCATCTGCAATGGGAAGTCCGCAGGGGGATGACAGTGTTTCTACAATGGGATACAGACAGAGTGAGCTCACAGAGTCTGTAATTGGGATACAGAAAAGAGAGGGCATAACGTCTGCAGTGGGATACAGACAGGAGAGGGCAGAGCGTCTGCAAAGGGTTAGAGACAAGGGGAGGTCAGAGATTCTGCAATGGTATACAGGCAGGGAGAGGCAAGTCTCTGAAATGGGATACAGACAGTAGAGGTCAGATCATCTGCAAAGGGTTACAGACAGTGGTAGGGGACAGCGTCTGCAATGGGTTTCAGACGAGGGAGAGCAGAATATCTCCATTGGGATACAGCCAGGGGAAGGGCAAAGAGTCTGCAATGGGATATAGACAGGAGGAGGCAAGCGTCTGCAATGGGATACAGACGGGGGAGGGCAGAGTGTTTGCAATGGGAGACAGACAGGGGGAGGGGAGAGCGTGTGCAATGGACTACAGACAGTCGAGGGCAGAGGTTCGGCAAAGGGATAAAGACAGAGGGAGGGCAGAACATCTGCCATGGGATACAGACAGGGATGAGGCCAGAGTATCTACAATGGGATATACACAGGGGTAGACATATGCATCTACAATTGGACGCAGACAGTGGGAGGGCAGAGTGGCTGGAATGGGATACAGACAGGGGGACGGCAGAGCATCTGCAAATGCATACAGACATGGGGTAGGGCAGAGCATCTGCAATGTAATATACACAGGGGGAGGGTAGTGCATCTGCAATGGGATGCAGACAGAGGGAGGGCAGAATGGCTGCAATGGGATAGAGAGAGGTGGAGGGCAGAGCGTCTGCAATGGGACACAGACAGGGTGAGGGCAGAGAATCTGCAATCGGATACCGACAGAGGGAGGGAAGAGTGGCAGCAATGGGATACAGACAGGGTGTGGGCAGAGCGTCTACAATGGGATAGAGACAGGTGGAAGCCGGACCGTCTGCAATGGCATACAGACAGGTGGAGGGCGAAGCGTCTGCAATGGGATACAGACGGGGGGTGAGTGGGGGGGTTGGGGGCAGAGTGGCTGAAGTGGGATATAGACAAGGAACAGCTGTGAGCAACCTTCAGAAAAACAAACGTACAATGCCGTTGATAGGAACTTTTTGTTTTGCTGAAAAGACAAAACAGCAGAAAGTTACTTAAATGGAGGGATAATACAGAACTCAATGGTACGGAGGGATTTTTGTGTCCTGGTGCATGAACCACATCAAGTTACTCTGAAGATGCAGCACGTGATTTCAAAGGGAAATGGAATGATGCTGTATCATGCAATGCGTATCAGGTTTGATCTTAGCAATGTTTTTCTGCATCAGTATTTTCTGCATTGATGAGATCATAACTGATGTATATGTGTGGTCATAATTGCCTAAACGGAAAACAAAGAACAAAATTGCTTTCGGAACGTTTCAAAGATGCTTATCTTTTCTCATTCTTGGGATGAGGCATTATGTTATGAAGAAATAACAGTTCAGCCTGAGAATGAGGGATGTTTTATTGATCATGTATGGTCTTGAGAAGAGTGTAGTTGGTGAATACTGGATGGATATTTCCACTTGTGTTGGAGAAGAAAACTGGGGAAGTAATTTAAGAATAAGACAGGTTCAAAGAAAAGGTAATTGGACCGAAAGATTGAACTCTCATTTATCTCCATACAAGCTGCAAGACAGGCTGAGCTTTTCAAGCAATTTCTGCATTTCTTTAAGAATATATCATATTCATCTTAACACAGGCATTGTGAAGACATGAAACGCTTATTTTTACATGACGCAGGTACATATTAACACAACTTCAAAACAAGTAGGACCATTTTTGATAATGAAATGATTCTGTGTACGATGTCAGCAATGATGCACCAACATGGAGTCGGGAATGAGATGGAGTCATATACTTCAGACAATGTTCAAGGAGAGCTCACATGGTCCAGTTTGCGGTCTGATAAATTTACAGATTCAAATTAAAGATGGAAAAATGTAACTTTTCTGAGAAGGAACAGCCTATTGCTCGCTTTCTTTTTCCGTGTCCCTCATCACAGCATTGTGTGTGAGCTAAAAAAAAATCCAGTCATCTTTATAAGTCATGGAGAATTCCTGATGACGATTCATTGGAATCTCCACATTGCCTGAAGCAAACAGATTCAGCCAACTCTAACTGTTCCAGGAAGGAAGACCATTGTCAGAAACTTGTGTCAGCAGAATAACTACAGAAGTAATCATTCAGACTCGATCGTGAGCGGGACAGACAGGAGATTCTGTGGCTGCAAATTGGAATCCAGTATGTGTGTAGCCTCATACGTGCCAGGGTCCAGGATGTCTCAGAGCGGCTGCAGAATGTTCTCAAGGGGGTGGGGGAGCAGCCAGAAGTCATTGTGCGCGTTGGTACAAATGATAGAGGTAGAAATAGCGATGGGGTCCTGCAGCGTGATTATAGAGAGCTAGGAAAAAGGTAAAAGACAGGACCACGACAGTGGTAATATCCGGTTTACTACCAATGCTATGTGCTACTGAGTGTAAGAACAGTAGAATATGGCAGATGAATGCGTGGCTAAAGAATTGGTGCAGGGGGCAGAGATTTAGATTTTTGGATCACTAGAATCTTTTGTGGGGCAGAGATGACCTGTTCAGGAAGGACGGGTTGTACCTCGACTGAAAAGGGACCAATATCCTGGCAGGCAGCTTTGCTCGTGCTGCAAGGGATGGTTTCAAATAGATCAGCTGGAATGGGCGAAGGCGTGAAACCCTGAACAGCAGGGAGGCAAGTGCGAGGCTGAAGGAGATACAGTAATGTGAAACAGTAAAGTGAAGAGACAGGTCATGCTGCAGCACGCCAGCGAGCAAGGAATGCCTTTTGGCTTAAATTGCGTCTGTTTCAATGCAAGATGGCTAACAGGTAAGTCCAATTAACTCAGGGCATGAATAGGTATGTGCGATTGGGATAATATAGCCATTACAGAAACATGGCTAAGGGAGGGATAGGACTGGTAGCTTAATGTACTAGGATATAGGTGCATTAGGTGGTGGAAGGAGGGGAGGGGAGCTGCATTTTTCATTAAGGCGAGTATCACAGCAGCGATCAGAGATAAAATAACTGATGGTTCATCCAGTGAGGCTTTGTGGAGGGAGCTAAGAAATAAGAAGGGATTGGTGATATTATTTGGGTTGTATTACAGACCCCTAAAGAGTCAACGGGGAATTAGAAGAACAAAAATATCTGATGAGATGAGGAGACGAACAGGGCCAATAGGATGGCCATAGTAGGAGATTTTAATTTTGTCTAACATAGACTGGGACTGACGTAGAATTAAGGACTTAGATGCGGTGTATCTATTAAATGTGCTCAGAAAGGTTTCCTCAAGTATGTAAAGGGTGCAACTCGGGAAGGGGCAAACCTTGAACTTCTCTAAGAATAGGGCAGGACATGTGAATAAGGTGACAGTGGAGGAGCACTCTGGGACCAGTGACCATTGTTCTATTAATTTTAAAATAGTTATGGAGAAGGACAAAATTGGTCCACATGTTCAAGTTCTAAATCGAGGCAAGGCGAATTTTGATCGAATTAGACAGGAGCATGTAGCGGTTGGTTGGAGGAGTTCGTTTGAAGGCGAAAGGACGTCCTGCAAGTGGAAGGCCTATAAAAATGAAATGGCTAGAGTTCAAAATCTATATGTTCTTGTGAGGGTAAAAGGCATGTTTTGCAGGAATAGGGAACCCTGAATTTCAGGAGATATTGAGGCTTTGTCCAGCTAAAAGGAGGGGTGGCTCAGATCCAGGCAACTGGGATCAAGGGAATCCCTGGAGTTATAAAGGGGAATACAGGAGTTTACAGATAAAGGAAATCAGGAGGGCGTAAAGAGGGCAGAAGATGACCTTGGCCTCGAAGATTAGGAGGAATCCAAACAGGTATTTCTGTGTATTAAGGTAAAATGAATAACTCAATGAGAATGTGACCCCTCAAGGTTCAAAGTGGGCATACATATCGAGAACCGTGGGAGATATGCGAGATGCTCAATGAATATTTCTCCTCTGTGTTTATCGTGGAGAAATACATGAAGACTTGGGAGCTTAACAAAGGTCGTGGTGTTATCTTGGGGTGAGTCAATATCACAGGAGTGGACGTGTTGGGTGCATTAGAATGTCTGAAGGTGGATAAATCTCCTGGTCCTAAACAGATGCATCCAAAAATACTGCAAGAGGCTACAGAAGAAACTGCGGAGAGCCTGGGTGATATGTTTGCATCACCGTTAGCCACAGGTTAGGTTCCAGAAGACTGGAGGGCAGCAAATGTGCCATTATTCAAAAAAGGGTAACAAAGAAAAATCTGGGAACGATAAACTAGGAAGCGTAACATCTGTGGTAGGTATGTTACTTGAGAAGACTCTGAGGGATAAGATATACATGCATTTGGAAAGACAGCGTTTGATTACAATTTTTTTTCAGGTTCCCAACTGTATGTAAACAGACTATTTGGTCCAACAAGGCCACACCGACCCTCCGAACAGTAACTCACCCAGTCCCATTCCCCTACCCTGTATTTACCCCTGACTAATGCACCTAACACTATGGATAACTTAGCATGGCCAATTCACTTTACCTGTACATCTTTGGATTGTGGGAGAAAAATGGAGCACACAGAGGAAACCCACACAGACACAGGGCGAATGTGCAAGCTCCACACGGGGAGTTATTCGAGGCTGGAACCAAACACGGATCCGTGGCACTATGAGGCAGAAATGCTCAACAAGAGGCCACTGTGCTTTTTTTCGACACAGTTCAATGACACAGGTACTAAATATATTCTGCCCTTCACTGATGATGAACGTTCCAATACCACATACCATGGATAATTTGTTCTCCACTGAAAATGTCATCTTATTATTATTTATTACTGTTTCTTATTATTAATTTTAATAATTATTATTTATAGTTTTTAGACTGGAAAGATTGCATGGCTTTGTGAGTGGGAGATCATGCCTCACAAATTTGTTTGAGTTATTTGATGAAGTGACCAGGAATGTTGATGAGGGCAGGGCTGTAGACGTAGTCTGTTTGGTTTTCAGTGAGGCCTTTGACAAGGTTACCATTGATAGGCTGGTCTCGAAGGTTAGAATCGCATGGAATGCAGGGAGAGCTGGCAAATTGGATACACAATTGGCTTGATAGTAGTAAGCAGAGGGTGGTAGTGGAAGCCTGCGGAGTCCTGTGACACATAAAGTACCTCAAGGGTTAGTGCTGGGCCCATTGCTGCTTGTTAACTATATCAATAATATTCTTGAGAATGTACAAGGCATAATAAGTAAATTTGAAGATGACACTAAAATAGGTGGTATCGTGGATAGTGAGGAAGTATTTCAGAAATTGCAGCAGGATCTTGACCAACTGGAGAAGTGGGCCGAGGAATATTTTTTCAAAGTTAGATCAAGGTAGGAGTTTCATGGTGACTGGTAGGGCCTTAACGATGCAGCTGAGCAGAAGAATCATGGAGTTCAGGTCCACCGTTCTCTGAACAAGTGGCAATGAAGAATGTTTTTGGCACACTGGCATTCATCGGTCTGGACATTGGGGAGAAAAATTGGGAAGATATGTTGCAGTTACACAAGATGATGGTAAGGCTGCACTTGTCGTGTTTTGTTCAGTTTTGATCACATTGCGAATGGAAGGATGTTGTTAAATTGGAATATGTGTGACGGAATGTAGAAAGATGTTGCCAGGACTCAACAGTATGAACTTTCGGGAGAGGTTGGACAAGCGAGGACTTTTTTTTAGAGCATAGGAGACTGAAGGGGGTTTTACAGAAGTGTACAAGATAATGAGAGGCATGGATAGGATGAATGGACTCAGTCATTTTTCCCAGAGTTGGTGAAACATGGACGAGAGAGCATCAGTTTAAGGTGAGAGGGGAACATAAAAGAGAAACTGATGGAAACTGCCTTACACAGAGAGTGGTACGCAAAGGGAATGAGCTGCCAGCGGAAGTGGTTAAAGCAATTATATGAAAGATATTTAAACGTCATTTGGACAAGTACATGGACAGGAAAGAACGAGAAGGATTTGGGGCCATATGCTGGGAAATGGGGTTAATGCAGATGGACACATGAGTCAGCATGGACCATTTTGTGCGAAAGGGCCTCTCTCCATCCTGTAGAACTTGATGACTCTCGAAATAGAACAGCATTTGGGTCACACTCTCATTTTTCCGTTGGTCATGAATTCGAGTAATATTTGGATTTACATCCATTTAAAAAGACAACGACTGATTATGGATAGTCAACATGGCTTTGTGTGATGGAAATCAAGTCTCATTAATGTGATTAGAGTATTTTGAAGAGGTGACAAAGAAGATTGACGAAGGCACTATGATATACATTGTTTACACAGACTTTAGCTTTGAATTGAATAAGGTTCCCCATCGTAGACAGATTACTAAGGCCAGGTCACATGGAATGCAGGGAAAGCTAAACAATTGCATACAAAATTATATTGAAGGTAGTAGATTATTTTCAAGACTGGATGTCTGTGGCCAGTGGTGTGCTCAAAGAATCAATGGTAAGCTCACTGCTCTTCATCATGTTTCCAAACGATTTGGATGTGAATATCGCAGGCATGGGTAGTAAATTTACAGATAACGTCAAAAAAGTTGTGCAGAGGAAAGTGACGAAGATTATGTCAGAGTACAACAGCACCCTTGACCACCAAAGGGCAAAGGACTGGCAGATGGAGTTTAATTTAGATATTTGTGAGGTTTAGCATTTTGGCAAGTTAAAGCAGTGTAGTGCTCTGGGCAATGTTACTGAACAAAGAGACCTACGGATGCAGGTTCATAGTACCTTAAAAGTGGAATTGCAGGTAGACAGGGTGGTGAAGAAGGCGATTGGCACGCTTGTCTTAATTGGTCAGAATATTGAGTATAGGAGTTGGGGTCGCATTTTGCGCTTGGACAGGACGTTGGTGAGGCCACTTTAAAAATAATGCGTGCAATTCAGTTGTCTCTGCTAAAAGGATGGACGTTGTTAAGCTTGAGTGGGCGCAGAAAAGATTTTAAAGGATTTTCTGGAACCTGAGGGGTTTGAGCTACAGTAGAGAGTGAACATCCCCCCAGGACTGTTGGAGGCTGAATATGACATGACAGATGTTTATAAAATCCTGAGGGTCATGGATAGTCTGAATGGCCAAGATAAATTTCCCAGTGTAGGGGAGTCCAGAACTAGACAGCACAGTGTTCAGATGACAGGGGAAATATTTAGAAGTGAAGTTAAGGGAAATGTTTTCATGCAGAAGCTGGTGGGAGTACGGAAAGTGCTGTCCGAGAACGTGATGAAAGTGGTTACAATTGCATGTTTGAAATGTATCTGGATCGGTACATAAATAGGAATGGTTCAGAGAGATATGGGCTAAATGCTGGCAAGTGGGACGAGTTCAGGTTAGGATGCCTGAACGGTATGGACAATTTGGACAAAAGGACGTGTTTCTATGCTCTATGCCTCTCTTATTCTTTCAGAGGAAAGAGTAACATTTCTAAAAGGGTTTTTGAATGGGAATTCTCTTCTCCAGAAGTTTGTTGTGCAGCACTGATTACAAATATTCACAGCTGAGTTACTTAATGACTTCACGCATAGAGTGGATCACGGTTGATGGGATACAGACATGAAAGTGGGACTGAGACCACAACCTGATTATCCACAATCTTTTTTCATGGTGGGGAAGGCTCAAAGTGTCTAATGACCCACTCCGGCTCCTCACTCCCATGTTTCTGTGTTCTATTCAGCCCCTCAAACCTGCTAGACAGGAGCAGTTGAAGATCACTTGCTGCTATCACCTGGTGCACAGAAACAGAGGACTCCCTTGTGACTATCCCACATGGTTTGGATCATTTGGGAGATGTAATTGGAAAATCCAGGCTGGGTATGAAAGAGGCCCCTCATTTCTCTTTACAAAGCTTCCCCTGCTCCAATTGTTGGTCATGTTGTCGACCAGATTCACTGTGAATTCAGCCCCCATATCTTACCTAGAGATGGCACAGAAAATCCTCTGGTCTCCTTGACTGCAATATTCAACAACAGGACTTCCAGGAAAGTAGCACCCACTAACGTTCCAATAACAGAATAGGAGAACATCAGAAAGAGGGACAGATCGTTCATCTCCCAAGCCTGCCTTGCCCTTCACTCAGATCATGGCTGATTTGCTCTCGGTCTCAAATCTTCCTTAATGTCCAAGTCTTCATAGGCCTTCAACTCTCTGACACGTCAAAATCCATCTCCAGCCTCTATGAGCGCTTCCATAGTCAACAGAACAAAGAACAGTACAGCACAGTACAGGCACTTCGGCCCTCGATGTTGTGTCGCCCGTTTATCCTACTGTAAGATCAGACTAACCTACATCTTTCCGTTCACGTACTCCCATATGCCTGTCCAAGTTTCTCTTAAGTTTCCTTCTTGCATTTGACTGTACTTCCACAGTTGGTAGTGCATTGCACAACCTCACTACTCTCTGACTAAAGAACCTACCTCTGATATCTCCCCTCAACCTACTTCCAGTTACCTTCAAATTATGACCCCTTGTGATAGATATTTCTGGCCTGGGAAAACGTATCTGGCTATTCACTCTATCTATGCCTCTTATCATCTTGTACGCCTCCATCAAGTCACTTCTCATCTTTCTTTCCTCCAGTGAGAAAAGCCCTCGCTTCTTCTCAACTTTCTTCATAAAACCTGCCTTCCAGTCCAGGCACCATCTTGGTAAATTTCCTCTGCATCCTTTCTAAAGCTTCTACATTACTTCCAATAATGGGGTGACCAGAACTGAACACAATATTACAAGCGTGGTCTAACCAGGACTCTATTGACCTGGAGCACAACCTCACAGCTGTTCAATCAAGCCCACCGCTAATGAAAGCCAAAACACCATATTGCTTCTTAATAACTCCATCACATTGGGTAGCAAATGTTAGACATATGTGGAGACGGACGCCAAGATCCCTCTGTTACGCCACACTGCCAAGCATCCTCCCTTTAACCCTGCATTCTGCATTCACATTCGAACTTGCAACGGGAATCACTTCACACTTTTCCAGTTTAAACTCCATATACCACTTCTCAGCCGAGCTCTGCATCCTGTCAATGTCCCGTTGCAAGTTACAACGGCCCTGCACACTCTGTACCACTCCAACAACCTTTGCATCATCTGCAACATTGCTAACCCACTCTTCAACACACACATCCAAGTCATTTATAAAATTAACAAAGAGCAGCGGTCCCAGAACTGATCCCTGTGGAACACCACTGGCCCCTTTCAGTGATCTAGCTCCCCTAACTCTGTGTGTAAGGGAATTCCTGACATTCACTACCCTCTGTTTGAAGAAAACATTCCCAGCTTCTACACCATGACTTATTGATCTGAACAAAAGAGGGAACACAGGGGCTCAGGTAAGAGAGACTGGCTCTGACCTCAAGGCAGTATTAGACTGAGGATGACATCAAGGAGCCTGAGCAAAATCGCACTTAGTGAGAATCGATTGCGACCTCTCCACTGTTTGGAGTCATTCACAACACAAAGGAGATGTTTCTCATCGGTAGGCATCAATTATCTCAGCCGTGGGGACATCGCTGCAAGAGAGTCTCAGGGTAGCTCCCACAACCCAGGCATCTCCTGTTTGGCAGCGGAGAATCCCTCCACTGCGGAAGGAGGCTATTCAGCCCATTGGGTCCAAACTGTGCAGAAGTTGGGATATTCACTGAGGTTCACATAATGTTCAGAACAATTTGTCCCTGTTCAGCTCTTGACGCAGTCTGTGTCCATGTGCAACGAGACCTGGACAACTTTCAAGATTGTGCTGTTAAAGTCTGGGTAACAATCATGTGCCAGCATTGTATATTTCCACTGTAAAAGAAGGAGTGCATTCAGCACACCAATCTGGTTTCACATGAATGTGGGGAAGCAATTTAGCCCATCAAAACTACTCAGCAAGATGTATGATAGCCCATTCACTCCCTCCTGCCGATTAAACAGGAAAAGAAGGAATCTGCTCACTCCCAAATGTCACGTACACCTGATCAGAAAGAGACCATTTCACACCGGGAGTCATTAAAAAGGATCAGGAAGAGGTCATTCAGCTTCTCAAGCCACGAACGCATGAACAGGAAGTTGTTAGAGATATTTGAACATCACAGACAAATAGAGCAGGGGATTCACAGATAGACTGCTCCAAATTTATCCACATGGTTTTATTACTTATAGTAAATAAGTGTTACTTTAACATGTTTTTTTTTCTGGCAGTCGGAATGAAGCCAACTTTTTAAACCATTCTCCAAGTTGTCTACCAAGTTATTGTGGCTGCTGACAGGCTTGCGTACAAAGTGACGTTCAATGCAGTGTTGCACAGTAACTGTGCATTCAAGTGTCAAGAGTTTATTCAGAGCCTGTATCTCTCTGTCAATCGACATGGGGGCTCTGCAGATGCATGTAAAATATCGGAAATCAATCATCCTATGAAACGTATGTAATTTTTACCCTATTTAGCTGTTTGGGACATAATGACTGCCCTTCCATAACCGTCAAAATTAAGCTTCTTATTCTCTCACAGCGATACAGATTAAACATATAGTTACTGCACTCTCTCCTGATGGTACCATCATGCCAGAGTGTAATCTGGTAAAACTCCTTTGAACTGTCTCGGTGACATGGAGATTATTACTAATAAAGCAGAGCAACCAAATACTCTCTCAACAAAATGCGACCAGTTGGAAAGGTATTCTAACTCTCGTAGTTCAATCACTTTGCATGAAGAGCCACATATAATTTACTTAATGGGCCGTAAGAATTCTGGTGGTGACTTATCAGCAAGGGCATCCAGGTCCTTTTCAACAACAGCACTTCTCAATCTCTCACTAATTAATAAATACAAATGTACAAAATGATATTTCTTGTTTACATCTGAACCATTTGTATACCTTGTGAACAGCTATTGCCCAATCACTGATTCTTCTGCCATCCGTCAAGCCTTCAGTCCTGAGTAAGAACAAAAACTATTCTTCTCGTATCTACATTAGCCACTTTTAATTCATGTGGTATATATTCCATCCCGAACTACCGACCGACTCTAACATTCCCCATTCACCTGTATTCAACCAGGTCAAGCGTCTTCCAAAAATTCAAATACTGCACTCCCATTAGTTCTCAATTGTAGATGTCACAATGGATAATTTCCTAAACAGGTTTATCAAAGATCATTTCCCTTTCCTGAATCTAGGCCGACTCAATCAAATCATATATTATTCTCCAGGTGTCTAGTTGTCACATTCCTTATAAAAGGTTCCAATGTTGTTCTCACAGCTGACATCAAGCTATTTAGCTTTCTGTTTTCCCTGTCCATCCTGTATTAAATATTTAGGTTTACAATAGTTGCTTTACAGTCTGAAGCATTCTTTCGAGAATCTAACCAGCTTTGAAGAATATTCAGTAATTATTTGACTAGCTCTGTTCTCATCTCTTCAATGCACTGGGATGTAGCTCATCAGATGCAGCAACTTATGAAACTTAAATTCAATTAGTTTTCCAAAAGTATACTCTTCATTGATTCTAATTTCCTGCAGCTCCTCATTCTCACCAGTCCCCCTGTTCTGTCGTATTTCTGGAAGTTAGTTTCTGTACCTTCCCCTGTGGAGATGGAAACAATGCATTCCTCTCAGCAGGCAGATGGTTTCTGTCAGCCTGTGATTTATCGGAGGGCTACACTTCAGAGATGGTGGATACATTACCCACTCCTGCCTGGAAAGTTCCAGAATTGAAACAGTTCACTTCATGGTTAGAATCAGCACAATCCTGTCCCTGTTGTGAAACTACAGGTTATACTAACAAGGGACACAGCTCAGTGAGCACCTCATTTTTGAAACAAACTGGTTTCACACTTTACACATGAACGGGTCCAGTTTAGACAAATGTTCCTGGAAATCCCAGGGAGGATAGTACAGTGTCCTGCTCCTCCCTGTTCACAGAGCTTCCCTTCTGTGTCGTGTCCGCTCCCATTGTATACCATGAACTCATACACTTTGTAAATGCAGGGTACAGAGTGGGGTCACCAGACCCTCAGGTTTCCCTGAATGAACTCAGCAGCTAACAAAACAAACCTGAGAACACCATCCACCGAAACTCCACTGACTTTCTAATGACAGCAGCAAGTCAAATCCCCACACGTATGCTGCACCCAATCAGTGTTGAAAATACCTTCCTCTCCTCAGTTTTTCTTCCTGGCTGAAAAAGCCATTGCATCTCTGCACACTCCCACAGTAACAGTTCCTCTCTCCAAAGAAGCAATTGACAATTTAACATTAGGTTTCCCTGTATCTCAGCAACTATAATGGCAGCACCAGTATTGCCAATGGAGTTGATCATCACACTCAGAGAAGAGAGTCAGAGGGAACATAACTCACTTTAAACAGGGACATCCCGAACTGTACGTGATATTCGGGAATATGGGAAAGGCAGGAATGTTAGAATAACCTCTGATTCTATTTTTCTTCCAAGCCGTGATCAGCAGTCCTTTTGTTTGTTTTTCCTCTCTCTCGCTCTCTTTCTCTGTCGCCATTGCTGGAGATTTCTCCATCAATTCATCAGAATCCTCCCACCTACCCTTCCAAACATCCCTGATATAATAATATCATTTCCCAGTTTCATTCAGTTTTGATAGGGTCTCTGAACCCGAAAAGTTATGTTTTTCTCCTGACAGAGGCTGTCATGCCTGTTGAGATTCTTGAACTCTCATGGGCACTGGATAATTTTATTTCAGATCTCCATTATCCACAGTTCCTTGATTTATTTCACCTTTAACGTTGTTGCTTCATGGTATGTCAGCATCACTGGCAAGGGCAGCATGTGTTGTCCATACTAATTGCCCTTGACTCTGAGGCCATTTGTCAAGACAACATGGAGCCAAATATTTTGTTGTGGGTCTGAAGTCACCCTTATTCTGGATTAGTGGTGCTGGAAGAGCACAGCAGTTCAGGCAGCATCCAAGGAGCTTCGAAATCGACAAAACGAATTGCATCTGAAATAATGCACCTCACATTTTCCTTTAAAATAAGAAAACATTTGGGTCCACACTACCTTCATCATATATTTTCAGGTAGTTCCGCTCGTGTGCATTGCAAGAAGGACAGATATTCACGTTTTATTTGAATAATTACTTAATGGACAACATGTTGCAGAAATATGGGGTTTGACAGCGAAATTCACCAAGCTGGCAGGTAACTCTATTCGGAATTATATCGGATACTTACACCACACAGACCCAGCCCCGCCACGTATAAGCCCAGAGGAGATATGTGCTCAGCATGGGGCACTGTGCAGACAAGGCACAGGACAATACAGCAATCAGTCCAGGATGGTGCAGTGTGCAGACCAGGCTCAGTACAACTCAGCAATCTGTCCGGGATGGAACATTGTGCAGACCAGGCTCAGTACAACCCTGCAATCTCTCGAGGATAGAATACTGCGCAGGTCTCACCAGGTCACTCGCTATCTGTCCAACATGGAGACCAGGACAGACCACACCAGTGCATTGATTCAGTAACCCAGATTAAATGGTCTGTCAAGCATGGGGTGATATGCAGTCCACACCAGTGTCTTGCTTAATAAACGTGACAACGTTTCTGTTCTTTATGCGGTGCTGTACAGTGAATAGATCCGTAAACCTTGAACAGTCCTCCCCTCCCCCCCTCAGCATGTAGAGCTGTGTACCCCACACCAGTGCATTGCTCAGTAACACTGTGTTAGATCACTACCCAGCCTGGGGAAACGTGCAGCCCATGCTGGAAGTGACATGATGTGCAGCTCCCATCCATTTCCAGCTCCATATCTCCATTATATCATGACACAGGGGTGCTGTGGATGTGAAACTCACTGCAAGAGAGAGATGGCAGGGAAATCAATTTAAAAACCAACAAAGAAATGAATTTGGGGAAAATGTTAGAGGGAGATTGAGAGAATATTTCATGGAAGATCACAGATTTTAGAATGCTGGTATGACAACATTCTGACAGTACCCTGCAACATGAGCCAGCATTCCAAGGAATGATTGGACAACGGGATATTTGTGAGAGTTTAGATGATGAACAGTTTTGAATGAACATTTGTTCTGCAGCTCTGTAACTGTGAGTGGGCACAGCAGAGTCAATGACTCATTGCGCTGAGTCGAACAATAATTTATCTTTGCGTGATTTTCATTGATGGTTTATCTGCATGAGCTCGTTTTAGTTTCCTTGTGCTAACTTATCGAAAACAACTCATTAACTACCTACCCCACAACATGGTGTCACTTTCATTCAATACAAGCCCGATTCTCCCACCTATTATGCCTGGAGGAACACACCATCGTCCAGATGTCGCTGGATATTCCTTGACCACTGACATTGGTACCATCTTTAAAAGTCCAATGGACACACGGTTGAGCTTTATCATTTCAGAGCAGCACTGCACTGTTTAATCCGGGCATGGCAGATAAGGGGCAATTACACCACGGTTTGTCGACAGGGGCACGGAAGTCCTGGTGGATGGGCAAGTACAGAGGAGCACTATTCTATTCCCAGAGGGGGCCATAGCAGCAGCCCCACTGAGCACAGACTGAGCACACCAACCATGCTCAGTGCCGTATCTGCGGTCTGAAGAAATGTCCAGAAATACAAGACAAGCATCAGTCACCTTCCCCACTCCGTCAGAATAAGGGTCACTGTATTCTCTCTGCTCCCTCATACTCACTGTATTTCTGTTATAGCACCTATCTGGAACAAGGCTCATGCTCCACCACTCTCACTACTGCATGCAAAATCTTCTCTTTCTCTCTCTCTCTATCAATCCCTCTTTCTCTCATTCTCTCTCCCTCTCTGTTTCTCCCCCTCTCCTCTCTCGCCTTTGCAATACCCCCACATGTTGATAGAATATTCTGAGGGATGCTGATTATGGAATGTTCCAGCTAGTCTTCCAAAAAATTTCCATTTTCAGGAAAATATCAATGCCCCAGTATGCAACCCAGAAGGGGGAGGAGTAAAAGTGTACAGTTTTCAAATCACATGCAATTCAATCCACCCTGAGGCCATTCAGCCATTCAAATGCATTTGAGCATTTCATGAGACTGCGGCTGATCTGATGCTTTTCTCAGCTCCATGTTCCGGAAAATTACAGTCATTCAACTTCCTGGGTTCCTCTCCCTGACCAGATGGCACTCAGGGACTTTTACCCCAGTTTTATTCAAGCGCTTGTTCGAGGGAATTTCCCATGAGGTGGACTCTCCCAACAATATATTCCATCAGCTTTATACTTCTGTGTAATAGTAAGCACATTTTACACCGAACAATCAAAAATATACACTTACTTTATGGTTATTGATTTCCAATCACTATTTGTAATTCAGGGTATTTTAATTGTCTCGCCTTATTGTATTCAGCCAAAGACAGCTTCTAAACACTTGTCTCGTTATAAAATTCTTGGAGACTATCAACACAGAGAAATCAAAAATTAATCTCATCTGGGGTGGGAGGTTGCCTTTTGTCCCGTTAACTGAGAAAGGATATAATTACATTGGTAGCAATACAGAGATTTTTCACTTCATGCATTCCAGGGATGACGACCTCATATTATGGAGGCTTTAACAGGTTATTCATAGAAGGAGAGGTGATCGTATTGAAACATACCAGACCTTCAGCAGAGTGGATCAGGTAGATACCAACTTGATGTTTTTATAGTCCAAAATTCTTGTCATTGTTACAGAACCTCGACAGTGTGGAAGCAATACATTCTGCCCATCAAATCCACACTGACCTACCGAACAAAATCCCACCCAGACCTGACCGCTACCCTGTCTATTTAACCTTGCAATTTGCTTGACTAACCCACTTAACCTACACATTCCCGGACACTATGGCAATTTAGGATGGCCAATACACTCTAAGGTGCACACTGGTGCACTGGGAGGAAACCCACACAGGCACAGGGAGAATGTTAAAGCTCCACATGAAGGGTCGCCCGAGGTTGTAATTGCACCCAGCTCCTTGGTGAGATGAGGCAGCATTGCTAACGACAGATCCACCATGCTGCCTCGTTAGCTCTATTAGTTACTTGTGGCTGACTGAGGAAATCTGCCTGATTTGTTCCTATCACTCACCCTGACCTATTTTGAGACCTTTACTATTGGCAGTTTCACCAACCTGGCTATGCTTAAAATTTGTTGTGAGCAGTGGAGGAGTGAGACTAGAAAAGGAAACAGTGACACCCTCCAACCTCAGTGAGAACAGAGTGAGAAGAAATTCACAAAGTGGAAATTCATTAAAGTGGGAATTCTCTTTCCCAGGAGCTTGGGAGGTTTGAATCTGTATATTATATCGAGGCTGACTTTGTCTGATTTTCCATAGACAAGTGAATCAGGAGTAATGGTGCATGGAGAGAAAAGTGCAACTGGGGCCACAATGAGATAACCTACGATCTTATTTACTGATGGAATAGTGTCAAAGGGCCGAATGGCCCCCTCGAGTCAATCAGCCCTATGTTCTGATAGCCCATTTAACCCTTCAGTTACACAGGGGCAGATCGAGGCCTCTCCGATGGTTAGATGTAGTTTGGGAAATGTACTTGGAAAATCCAGGTTGAGTCAGGAAGTGATCCGCACCTCCCAATTATTCTTTCCAGGCTCCCCCTCTCTGTAACTTCTGCTACAGAGGTGGGTCATGTTACTGACCCAGATTCTGTATGAATACCTCCTTCTACCCGCATCCAGGGTTAGCTCAAGCAAATTCCCTGCTCTCCCTGAATGCAACATTGTACAACACGACTTCCAGGGAAATAACCAGTTTCTTTTCCAAAAGAATAACATTAGACTGTAAGAAATGTGAGCAGGAACAGGCTATTCGGCCCCTCAAGCCTGCACTGTCATTCAATAATAACATGGCTGATCTACTCCACCGCTCAACTCCAATTTCCTGCTAGCCTCTTGTATCTCTTACCTCGCTGATGTGTCAAAAAACAATCCACCCCGTCTGTAAATACATTCAATGTTAGAGCCTCCACAATCTCTGGATTAGGGAATTCAAGACATTCACTATCTTCTGAAAGTGGACTTTTCTTTGCATCTCAGTTTGAAATCGATATCCCTTATTCTGTATCTACATCCTGCGCTTGAGACTCTGCCTTGGAATGGACCCACATTCTCAAACTCTACCTTGCCAACCCACGCCCTCCACCCATCCCCCCGTATCTTGTACGTTTCAGTAATATCACCCTCATTCATTTCAACCACATTGAATAAGCGCCTCACCATCTTAGATGTACTCAATAATTCAACCCTTTCATTCCAGGAACACGCCTAACGAACCAGCCTAGTTACTTGCTGCATCAGCATGCTGATGTTATCTTTCTACACAAGAACAATCCCATCCCTTTGCACTGTTCCTTGTGTGGGAGTCCTCTCCATTAAATAACAGCTTATCTTTTGGTTGTCAGTGTCATCCTCAAACTCGGATGTATATTGCCCTCAGCTCCCGCCATCAGGCTTTCAGTACAGATTGTAAATATATCTTGCCCTTGCACTGATATTTGTGATACTCCAGCAGATACATTTTATCAGAATGATCCGTTAACACTGACTCTCCAATTTCTATGTGTTAACCAACCATCATCAAATGCTAATCCATTATCTGCCATACTCTGAGCTTCTGTCTTCCATCACCATTTTTATTTTGTGATTCCTTGTGAAAAATCTCTGAAAATCCTCTTGCCTCCCAGTCTCCCTTTATCATATCATATTATTGCATTCTCAGGGATCTCCAGAAAGCTTTGCATGATTTTACACGGCAAAATATAGATCCCCTTTCACGAAACCATGCTGACTCTGTGCAAAGCTTTTCGAAATGGTCTCCAATTCCTTCCTTAATAACAGACTCTTGCACATTCCCAGCAATAATGGTGAGGCTAAATGGTTTCTGCTTTCTGTCTCGCTCCTTTATTAAAGACAGGCGCCACATTGGAGGTTCTACAGATTCGCTGGAACACTCCTGTAATGCAGAGAGTTATGGAATATTTCACACAGTGCTGCCAGTCACTCTATAACTGCTGTTTCTAAAACAAACTGTGAATTACTGCGGTCCTGCCTACCCTTACTCTGATACATTTATTAAAAAAACTTTGTTCTTTTTGTAAGAGACAGTTCATGAACTTTCCTCCGAGTACCGTTTTGAATATATCATTGAAATACTTACAGTGCCTTCTCCTGAGACGAATGATGTAAAATTCTGGTGTAAATTATCTATCTGTTCCCTCTCGGCATACCCTCCAAACGTCCTCAATATACTTTCCTGACTTCATTTCTACCAAAGGTCATACATTCTTCTTGAAAATTCTTTATAAACACAAAAAAAACTCGTTCTGCTTGTCTTTATATTTCTTGCCAATTGGTTTACATCATATCTTTTAATCGTTTTCCCTCACTTTATAGATTGATACAGTCATACTGTGCACAAACAGACCCTTTGATCCAACCTGTACATGCCGACCAGGTTTTCCAAATTGAACTTTTCCCGTCTGTTTACATTTAGCCTATATGCTTCTGAACGTTTCCCATTTGCCCAATTATCTTTTCAATGTTGTTACTGCACTTGCATCTGCCACTCTTCCTCTGGCAGCTCATTCCATGCACACATCACTCACTGTGTGAAAACTTTGCTCCTTTGTCCTTTTTAAATCTTCCCCATTTCACCTTAAATTATGTCCTCTATGTTTGGACTCACCCATCCTATGGAAAAGACCTTGGGTACTCACCCTATCCATGCATCCTATGATATTATGGACTGCTAGAATGGCACACCTCAACCTCATACACTCTATCTGTTACTAGCTTCAAGAACAAGCATTTAAAGTTAAGTACTGCAAATTTGAAACAGTATTAAAAATGCCAGGTAAACAACACTCAGCACAAAATTCATCCTGTGATTTTTCTTTCTTCTTGTTACAATACTAAGATAGCATGAATCTCTTACTCGTGACAGTAAGAAGACAAACACCTGAAATCCTTTGTCTAAAGGGGGTGATGATCTCTAGAGTGAAAACGTATCTCTGGCCAGATCTATGTAAGAAAATGAATTCTTATACCACACAGTCAGCGTCCAGTTGCCTTGAGCAAAGTGAGATGAAGGCTGAGTTTTTTTGGATTGTGGATCACAGTGCAAATTCCGTGCAAAGGAGGAGAGGTGTTTTCTATAAGGTTTACTCCAAGAAGGAAACTTTCTGGAGTGGGATGTGAATGGGAGGTGTAAAACAGCATGAATGGAGAGGCCGAGTCACAGTGAGACCAGAGGCAAAGTGACAACACAAAACGCAGTTTGATGCTTGTGCAGGGAAGGTAGACTCGATCAAAGAACTTCAGGTGAAGGGGGCAAGGACCATAATGTGAGAGAATGTTCCCTGTAATTGGAGTGGGACAACCTGGAATCAGGAAGGGTAGATGAGCAGGGAAGAGAATGGAGCAGCAATGGCAGACGTTTCTGGGGGGAATTCAAGAAGCACAGCTGAATTTCATGCGTAGCATCTGCTTCTAGTCCCTGATATAAAAATGACAAATCTAGCCCAACAGTCATGCTCATCAATAGTATTCTTGGAATCCTTTGTCAACCATGGGTGGTTCATCTTATAAACAGAAATAATAATTGCTAAGCGTTATGGAATATCTGCTTGAATGTCTGCCCATGTCTACCCAATGACCTTCCTTTCGGTATGCTTTCACATACCGCTTCATACCACTTGTGAGGCAGAAATCCCCACCCATGACACCTTCCCATGCAATTGCAGAAGCTGCAACACTTGTCCATTCACCTCTTCCCTCCTCACTGTCCAAGGACCCAATCAAACCTTCCCGGTGAAGCTGCATTTTTCTTACTCTTTCAATCCAGTCTCCTGTCATTGCTGCTAACAATGCAGTCTCCTTTACACTGGGGAGGCCAAACAATGATTGCTTTGAGGAACACTCCCACTCTGTCTGTAGGACTAACAGATCATATATAAGTTCTGCAGTCTTGCCACATCGAGTTATAAACATCGGTGGATCATTAAACAACTGACGGGAGGAGAGGACTCCACAAATATCCCCATCCTAAATAAAGGAACAGCCATGTACATCAGAGTAAAAGGCAAGGATGTTGTATATGCACCATCCTCGCCAGAAGTGTTGAGTTGCTGATCCACCTGACCCTCGCCATGATAACCACAGAATCTCAGATGCCAGCCTTCAACCAATTCGATTCGCTATACGTGACATGAAGAAACAGCTGACCACAGAAGATACGACAAAGGCAATGAGCCCTGAAACCATTCCTGCAATAGGACTGAAGACTAGTACTGCACAACAAGCAGTGTCCCTGGGAAAGCTGATTCTTTCCAGCTCCAACTCTGACATCCCACTGGCAATGTGGAAAATTACTCAGTTATGTCCAGTTGACAAAGAGGAGAATAATTACAATCCGATCAATTGTCACCTCCTGAGTCCCATCGCCCTCGTCAAATTGGTGGGAAAGTTCTTTTTGACAGAGCTGTCAATCAGCACAGAAATAACCTGCTCAGTGTGGTTTCCAATAGGGCCCCATGTAGAGATGATGCTGTTGTGGAAATGTCACTGGATTAATATTCCAGACCAGGCTAATGTTCTGGCAGCTGGTGAATCTTAAAAACAATTAATAACATATCGAGATCTAATATTTGGCGTCAGTGACAGTGCCCTTGAAGTGAATGTCGTTTGTAAGCATCTATTTCCTTCCCCCATGCAATTTAGATTAGAGTGCAGTGTGGAAACAGGCTCTTCGGCCCCACAAGTCTCCACCGACCCGCCGAAGCACAACCCACCCATACCCCTACATTAACCCCTTACCTAATACTACGGGCAATTTAGCATGGCCAATTCACCTGACCTGCACATCTTTGGACTGTGAGAGGAAACCGGAGCACCCGGAGGAAACCCATGCAGACACAGGGAGAACGTGCAAACTCCACACAGCCAGTCGCCTGAGGCGGGAATTAAACCCGGGTCTCTGGCGCTGTGAGGCAGCAGTGCTAACCACTGTGCCGCCGTGCCACCCACAATTCACGAACCACTTTGCACTAAAATCGTGTTTTATAAAGACGTGTTATCGGAGCACTATGTGGAAGCGAATCTCCTCAGCTTTCCTGGTCTGGCTTAAACGTGACTCCAGACACACAGACATGTCATAAACCCTTCAATGGCCTCTGAAAAAGTCAAACAAGACACTCTATTGTATCAAACTGATTTGCGTTCTTAAAAGACAAAATCAAATAGAGCACCCAACATCGGCCTCGGTATCAGAAAAGGGAATGGGAAATGCAGTCCTGCTGACCCTGCAGTGTCCTCCTTTCTAACATCTGAGTGCTTATGACAACATTTACAGAGCATTCCCACAGACTACACAGAAATATTGGGAAAGGAGTGGGCATTCGACACGTTGAGCTTTTCCCATGCTAGCTCATCGAGAAAATCTCCTCAATGCAGTTTTCCCCACAAAGTGTTCATGTCCCTCCGTATGATTAATCATTGGGACATATACATCTGGACTGTTGTGCTCGCTTCGGTCCATGAATTGCGCTCCTCCATTCAATATACAGGTAGTGCTCCGATAATACGTCTTTATTAAACACGATTTCGGTGCAAAGTGGGTCGTGAATTGTGGAACTTTATAAAGCGAGCTCCTGTTCACTGTGACACTATTCCATCCCAGGTACCAGCTGAACAGAAAAACCCAGCCTCAGGATCCTCTGTCTGCAAAATTTCCCCCCTTTTTGTGTTCAGCTAAAACATGAATTTAATCCAACCTGCAAGCCTTGATCCTTAGCCTGAACTGACAGTTGTATTCTACATTTAGAAGGAACTTTATTTCAAACCAAGGCGTGAATCTTGAGGAGAACGGAAATTCGTTGTCGGCATTAGGTGGTGAGTCGGCGCTGCGTGCTTTTTGGTGAAGAGCTTGGTGAAAGATACACTGCTGGGGTCAGTGACTAGTGTTAAAGTGCTACATTTACTGTACTATTTCATTACAATATATGATTTAAAGATTTACGAAGACTGTGCTATTATTTGTGTTAGGCTGACTATTATTGTTTTATTTTTTACTGGTGTTATTGGGAGTTCACCCCTTATCCTCTTTTCCCCTCAGGCCCCATTATTATATTGCACAGTTTTCACTAATGCAATGTTCCAGAGGAACACAGCACTGCATTACTGGACAATTACCTGTAATGACCACTAATTTTCCATCTACACAGCATACACCTTCTCTCTTCCCATCCCTTCAGTTTTTGAAATCCTTATTTATTTTCGTTGCCTTGACTTCCACAATTTATGTGGTAGAGAATTCCCCAGGGTCACCAGTCTCTGTGTGCAGACATTTATTCTCATATCAATGCAGACTGGCCTATCTGTAGCTTATACTGTGGCCCTTTGTTTCTGACGTCCTAGCCAGTTGAATTATCAACCCTGCATCCAATCTGTCTTGCCCGAACAAATATTTCACTGCCATCTCCAAGCGTTTTCCTAAACCCAATGGAGTACAACCCCAGTCTCCCGAAACTCTGCTTCTACAACAAGCTTGTCATCCCACAGTTCAGTCTGGTCATCCTTCGCTGCATTCCCTCAATGTCAGCTTTGTCCTTTGTTAGGTAAGGAGACCAAAACGTCACACAACACTGCACAATATTCGAGATGGGGTCTCGCCAAGGCCCTGTGCAGCTGCAGTAAAACTCTCTTACTCCTGGACTGAAATCCCCCTGAAATGAAGGTCAACCCACCATTTATCTTCTTAACTGCTTTCGACATTCACAATCAAACAATCAAAGAAGAAAGAGACTGTCCTGTCAGAAAAGCAACACAATCTACAATAGTCCTACTTACTTACATGAGATCCGTAGCCCTAAATGTTATGATACTTGAAATGCTGAACGTTTACTCCTGTTCGCAACACCTTCAAATTGGAAAATAATTCTCAAATCATATCTAAACCTCAAACCATTCACTTTAAACCTCTGTTGATTGTTCTTATCCCACTGACTAAAAGGAACAGCGCTCTATCCATCCTGTCCATACCCCTTGTAATCTTATCCTTCTGAATCACATCCACCTCTGCTTTCTCTGCAATAACTCTGCAACAAAGTAAACAACTCCAGCTTATCCAGCCTCTCTCCATGGCTGTTATGCTACATCTCAGGAAACAATCTGATGAATCTCCTCTGCAGCCCCTTCAGTGCAATCGCATCCTTCCTGTAACGTGACTCCGAGAACGCCACACAGTATTTCATCCTGGCCAAACCGAAGTCCTGTGTAGCTCTTATAATCTATGCCTCGGTGAATAAAGGATATGCTTGTTATCCATAATGCCTTCTTAACTGAACTATTATCCAGTCCAATTACATTCAGGAATGTGTGGACAAGCACCCTCCGAGTTTCCTCGTGTGCTGCCGTTCATTGAGTCCTCCCTTGTCTGGTTCTTTCTTCCAAATTGCATCACCTCATCTTTTTCAGGGTTACATTGCATCTACCATTGATCTGCCTATCTGACCAATCCATCTATATCTTCCTGTAACACATGACCTTCCTCCTCACTGACAAGCATACACTTACTTATCACACCCACAGCATTCACATCAAGATCATTCATGAATACCATAAATAATAAGGGACACAGCACTGATTCCTGTAACACATACCAGGATACACTGGTCTCCAGTCACATAAACAGGTTCTGATCTGTGTCCTGCCGCTAAGACAATGTGAATGTCACTTAGGATGTAACCCTTGATACCATGAGATTGTACTTTCTTTACCAGTTTCCCCGTGCTGCTTTGTCAAAGGCTTGGCTGAAAACCCATATAAATGACCAATTCGATAAAAATCAATAAAATTCATTCAGCATGGCTGCCCTCGGATGACTTCATGCTAAGGATTCCTGATCAAATATTGCCTCTCTAAATGAAGATTAGTTTTCTCCTTACCAATTTTCACCAATAGTTTCCCTGACACTGATTTGACCATCACGGATCTGTTCCCTGTTCTATATTCACCAGTACTCCGGCCCATCCCCTGTGACGAGATTCGACTTAAACATTTGGGTCAGGGCTTTTCATCACTTGTCTCCAACAGCAGTATGTGATACATCTCATCCAGAATGGGGACTTGTCCATCTTTATACCAGCCAAAACTATCATTCTCTGCTCGCATTTTAGATCAAGCTGCTCAAGAGCTTCCCAGTCCGGTCATCTTAAAATAAGTAGCTGTCTCCTTCTTCTCTCAAGTATAACAGATGTGAAGCACTCAAGTCACAATCTATCAATCTTCTCCAGCTTCACACAAATATTGCCCCTTGGTTTCTAATGATTTCTGATTGTTTCCTGGTGATTCTGTTCTGCTTGATATTCTTGCAGAATATCTTGGTATGCTCGCTAATCTTGTCAATATGGAGAAAGTGAGGACTGCAGATGCTGGAGATCAGAGTTTAAAAATGTGTTGCTGGAAAAGTGCAGCAGGTCAGGCAGCATCAAATGAGCAGGAGAATCGACGTTTCGGGCATAAGCCCTTCTTCACGCATCTTGTCAATGCCCCATGTTCTTCTATCCCCTTTGTGTTAATTTTTTTCAAGTTTCACTGCGAACACCTCTCAATCTCTGAAACGCCCGTGATCACAGGCTGAATTTCCTCAGCAGACAACCTTGCTATCTGAGCGATTTATCTGGAGAGTGTCCATTCAGTATATGTAATCAGTATATTTTGCTTAAATCAGGACATAAAACTGTCCAGGTACAGTCTCACCAACACTCTGTGTAACTCGTGCATTACGTCTTTACTTCTCGTCGGAGCAAATTGCTGCAGATGCTGGAATCTGTACTGAAACTAACACATGCTGGAGATCACAGCGAGTCTGACAGCATCCGTGGAAAGAGAGCAATGTGACATTTTGAATCTAGTTGACTCTTCATCGTTTGTATTCGGATTCTCTTTAAATGAAGGCAAACCTAACGTTTTCCTTCCCCGATTGCATAATTTCCTCCCAATAACCTTGGCTTTATTAATTTTTTGCTAACGTACTGTATGAATTCTTTGAAAATCCTACTACTGAATATCCAACTATATCATATCAACTGGTTTTCCGTTGTTTTCATCTACAATATACGTCTTCAACCAAACAGTTTCCAAATTTTGGCTTTCCTTCGAGAAATCCAGCAACATTCTCTAGTCGGTAGCTGATACTATCTAAGTGTCCATTATCATATTATCTATAATAAATTCCAAGAGATTCCCTACTGTCGATGTCAATTTAACTTGTCTGTAGTTATCCACTCCCCCTCTCCCTCCCTTCTTAAATCCTTGGAATGCATTTATAACCTTCCAAATTGAATATGGAAAAATACAGTGATCCTCAATGCAATCAATCTGTGTATAGTTGCTTTCCCAGAAATTTCAGTATGAAGTACGTCTGGTCTGTCAAACTTATCAATGCTAAATCCATCTGTGTTTTCAAATACTATCTCATCACTGAAATGGATGATTTTAGTCTTTGGTTACACAAATCACATAATCACTTGGTATTTCTTGGTGATTTCCTGGATCTTCCTCCATGAAGACAGAAATAAAGTAAAAGTTTGATTTCCCTGTCATGTTTCTGTTCTCTATATAAAATTATCCTGTCCACATATTCACTGTTCCACATTTGACTTTGCTTTTATTTTCTTTTAAGACATTGTTAGAGATTTTTAATCAGAGTTTTTGTTTCTTGTTAGTTTGCATTCTTCTTCTCTTTCTGATTTCCTATCAGTTTCTTAGTCCTCCTGTGTTCCAAATAATCCATAATATCTGGTATTTTTCTGAGCCACTTTCCTTGATCTAATACCGTTTTTAGCTTGTTGAGTTAACCATGGTTATATCGCCTTTCCCTTTTGTTATTTGCACCATGGAGGACATATGTGTACTGTACACATTATTGAGTTTGCATAAATAACAGACATTGCCTATCTTTCATTAAAGCTTTTTCATGTATTTTCAAATTCACTGAAGCCAGCTTTCCCCTTGCATGACTCTGGTAGACATTCTTATTTTAAGAAAAAAAAGTCTGCTTTGTATTCAGTCGTCATGTAAAACTTAATATATTTAGATCACTATTCATAAAAGCTCCTTTACAACAATGTTTTTAATTAGCTATTCTGATCACATATCACCATTCTGATCTCGAGCTGGGTGCTCAACATTCTGTTAAAGCAACCCATCTCATAAGCGCTCATGAAATCCATTTGCCCAGCACTAACATGCACTTGGGTGAACACTGCTCTGATATAACTTGAAGCTGTCGATTATTACTGCAGTACATACAAACCTGTATATCCAATTTCCTGTTTTGTAACATACACAAAATTTGTATCACAATTTTATCTTTGACATTAAACTCGCTTTAATGTTTGCTTCACCTTGTTGTTTCGAAGCTCTACATTACCTGCTTCTGTGGAATCTGAGTAACGTGGGCTTTGGGGAGATTAATGGTAGAGTTAGGAGAGATGTTTGGTGAGACATATCTCAACATTGATATTATCTCACCACAGCTTACCCGTTCTTCTCAAGGTGTCATTTAAATATTTTCACCAGATCTCCCGTTATGCTGTTGGAGTAGAGAAGGACAATGATCTTTCTACAATGCTGTCTTCTCCCAGACAGCTGAGACAGCTTTTATCTGGGTGAGAATCTTCCAGCAGGTTTGTAAAGTGTTGCTGATGTTGTACAGGATCTTAGTGAGATCATATCTGGAGTAGTGTTGCACAGATTTAAACTTCCGACTGAGGAAAGGATATTTTAATTAACTCAGAGATTATTCACTCAACTGATTTCACCAACGAAGTTGTTAATCATAGAATCCCTGCAGTGTGGAAGCAGGCCATTTGACCCATTGACTCCATACTGATCCTCCGAAGACCATCCCATCCAAACCCCACTCCCCTCCCAACCCAATCTCTGCAACCTGGCATTTTCCATGACTAATGCACCTACACTGCACTTCTTGGGACTGTAGGAGTTAAGTGGAGTACCAGACAGAAACGCAAGCAAGTACAGCGATAATGTGCAAACTACACGCAGGCAGTGACCCGAGACTGAAATTGAACCCAGATCTCTGGTGCTGGGAGGCAGCAGTGCTAACCACTAAGCTCGGCGCAGTATGGTGGCTCAATGGTTAACACTCCTGCCTCACAGCTCCAGGAACCCGGGTTTAATTCCGACCTCGGGACACTGTCTGTGTGGAGGTTGCACATTCTCCCCGTGTCTGCGTGTGTTTTCTCCAGGTGCTCTGGTTTTCTCCCTCAGTCCAAAGATGGGGAGGTTAGGTAAATTGGTCAGGCTAAATTGCCCATAATGTTAGGTGGATTAGTCAGGGGTAAATATAGGGAAGGGGGGGGAGGTGTGGATTTATCTTCGGAGGGGCGGTGTGGACTTGTTGGGTCGAAGGGCCTGTTTCCACACTGTAAGTAATCTAATCTACCCATTGTGGGCAAGATAACTTGCCGGAACAATTCAGCTCTTGAAATGTGACGTAATAGCAGGGTGATTCCATAAGTCCCTAAACCTGTGATTGAGCAACAGGAGGAAGACATTGAGATCTCAAGTGGCTTTTTCAGGAACAGGAGCACGACATGCAAGCCAACGAGACCATAAAGTAGGAAATCCAGTCGGACATTCAGCGCATCGAGACTACAAAGTAGGAGCACCAGGAGGAAATTCAGCCCATGAAGACTATAATGTAGGAACACCAAGAGGACATTCAGCCCATTGAGACTATAATGTCGGAATACCAGGAGGACATTCAGCACATTAAGGTGATTAAAGCAGGAACCGAATGAGTCTATTCATACATTCATGTCCCTTACACAGCAATTGGAGCAGATCGTTTACAGCCTTGTGCCTGATAAACAGGAATTGAAAGGGAATGTGGAGGCTATAGAAAGGGAAGTACCGAGAATAACCAACTTCACCATGGAATGAAAAGTAATGAGCAAACTTTTGGGACTGAAGACAAATTGTTAGAATCTGTTATTAATGAAGTAATGTCAGGAGATTTTCAGAGTCAAACCACAAATCATCACGGTCAACATAATTCAGAATTGAATGATTTGTCTTTCTTTTTGTAAAAAGTGACAAACAAGGTGGATAAAGCAGATCCTGTAGATGTATTATTTCTGGACTTCCAGCTGGCATTGCATAACGTGCCTCACGAAAGATTAACATGCAAAACAGTAGCAAATGGGTTAGAAAAATTTACTTGCTTGGAAACGGTTAACCAATAAAAGCCATGATATGGAGGTGCTGGGTTTGACTGGATGATGAAGGTCAGAAATCACACACTAGTTTATAGTCCAACGGCTTTATTTAAAACAGAAGATTTCTTAGTGCTGCTCCTTCATCAGGTGTTAGTGAGAGAGGAGGACCTTAGATATCGAACTTATAAGGAAAAGATCAAAGGGTTGTACAACTCATGTGCATGAATTGTCCAATTCTACGATGGCTAGTAAATCTTTAATCAGTTAGAGTGAAGATGCAGATTTTGATTGATTAATATGCAAATCGCAGAATTTATTTCAAGTCACTGCCTGGAGATATATTCAGGTATTATCGATGTAAAGGAGGTGACACATCTGGTCAGAGAATGCATTTTACCCATGAGGATTGTTTGGAGTATGTCTGTGTCTTCACCTGTAGTCAAAATTGCTTTATTTCCAAAGTATGACTTCAAAATACCTCATTGACTGGTTGTCTACAAATTGTATATTATTTGAGAACATATAATGTGTCTGCAAATACAGAAGTGCAAATTTAGCCCACAGATTTGTGTGCGTGCGTGTGCAAGACTGAGTGTCGGTGTGAAGGGAAAAGAGTGAGTGTGTATGTGAGAGGGAGTGAGGTGGAGTGTGCGTGTGTGGGGGGGAGAAACAGACAGGGTGTGGGTGTGCGTGTGAGAGAGGACGATTGTGAGATTGCACGGGCAGGAGCGGTAGAGTTTGCAAAGGTGGATGTCAGGGGAGAGCGAGAGAGTGCATGTGTCCTCGTTATGACACAGACTGATTTGGCAGATCCCTTTCCCCACACACACTCACACCGTGGTTTCAGAGCTTCCCCTCTCTACAGCCTCTACTCCATTTGTTGTTCATGTTACTCACCCAGATGCTGCAACTACAATCCCCATCCTCCATCCAGAGTTGGGTCACCAAATCCTCAGGTCTCCCTGAATGTCTGAGGCAGCTCACAGCACAACCTCCAGCAAACCATCCCCAAACCCTCCACTAACCTTTCAACAACAGGAGTCTGTCAGAAGTACCTCAACTACAAATTAGATGCCTGCTCCTTTACAATAGTACACGAGGAGCTTCCTTGTGTTACTGACTGCGCGATCAGATGAGAGGAACAAGCACAGGCGTTCACTGGACAGATAAATTTCAAAGACGTGTATCAAAGCTGCTGGAAACCCTTGTCCATCAAGAAGTACCAAATGGGACACACTGGGAAGTAAACAGCAGCCCAACACACACCAAATCATTGTTTCTGAGCTTCACAATGTCAGCACTCGATACACTCGGGAAGCAACGACAGTGAAATATACAGAAAAACAACTGATTAATTAACGGACAACGTGTTGTGAAAATATGGATAAGGAGACGGGGAGTGGCAGTAACTGGAGAAGTGAGATAACGGTGGGTCCAATCACAAGAATGATAACATTCAATTTTTTAAAAATGCCAGATCAGTTGAAATGGTTCATTCCAACAAATTCTGAATCTGCCTCACAGAACCATCCCAAACACCATAAATTGGGACAAGGTACTACCAAGATTGGAGAGCTCCGGATTACTCCATAGTGGGTGAAGATACCAGCTGGACTGGAGAGCTGTGCAGACCATGCTAGCGGATTACTCCATCAACTGCAGGATGGTACCAGCCGGAATGGAGAGTTCTGCAGACCATGCTAGTGGATTTCTCCATCAACTGTCCCACGTGCCCAGCAGAGGGAACATTGCAAACCTTTGCCAGTATATTGCTACTACATATGCACTACAGAAATTCCTTGCACGAGAGGATTTGCAACCCATGCAGTGCGTGACAGTCAATGGGCTTCCACAAATGTATGGTTCTGTGTGTGTGTGTGTGTGTGTGTGTGTGTGTGTGTGTGTGTGTGTGTGTGCTGGCGGCAGTGGATATTATAATTGTTGCTTGAGAGAGGACACACATGGAGAAAATAAATTTAAATGTGAACAACTGGCAGGGGTTTGTGTAATTAACAGAGGGAGACTGAGGATCGTGTCATAGACGGAGGTGACGACGTGCTTGTGAATATTAAAGTAAAGGCATTGCCAGGCCCAACAACAATATAAATCAATCCACACAGGAATGATGGGATTTTGGTCTGCATTTAGATGCAAGCCATGGACTATCGAATCAGATTTGCTTTGGCGGGTTTGACGCTGGGAAAGTCAGCAGCAGATTATCGGCTTCACTGAGACTCTATTTCATAGAACAAGGTTGAAATAGCAGATGTGATGAACCAGTGAAGTATATTCTGCAGGTGTCAATAGTTAAAACTAGGAATGGCCAGGGTATGATTTTAGAAATCACCTCGTAGTAAAAGGGATCACCATAGTTGTGACTCGTCTGTTTCAGCCACAGTTATTGGCCAGGGGTGAGATGAAGTCAGAAGAAGGAAATGGGGTTTGTAACCAGAACAGAAGACAGTGACCTCCAAGCTTTCAATATTTACCTAGCAAGGGCAGTGATGCAATGAATCCTGGTTCATACCTGAAACTGAGTAGGTCAAGGACAAGGCAAAGTGTCAGAACAGAAGGATAAAAAGATTGAACAAGCTCACTGTTGTCGTTTATAGTGGTTTGGAGCGTGAATATTTACAGAGTAGAGTAAATGAAAAGAACAGTAATGCAGTCACACATGGTAAATGCAAATGATAAATGGACAGTGAAACTTACCAGGGACACCAGCAATAGCCAGGATAGGATAATAAAAATATTGAATAACGAGAAGTGCCAGTTGGATCCGTGTTGGTAATGACAACCAATAATACGTAGCAAAAACCGCAGCATAATAGGAAAAACTCCTGTCCATTGGTGCAACAATCCAGTCTAATATTCTCAGATTCTGATCGCTCCTCCTCCCCTCTATGGAACTGCTGATCCCTGTTAGAGTTTTCGATGATTCTCCCACTCGTACTATGGGATAACACATCGAATGAAGCCCATTTATCACTAAAAGAAGGAAACTCTCCATTGGGTCAATTTTAATCCATGGAGACCGACATTAACCACAATCACTGAACAAACAGGTTCAGTTAACCTGTTCCTTACATCATTTTACTCATCCTAATAAAATGGAACACTTACTCACTCAGTGTTGAATGGGTGAGGTCTGCTAATCGATAGATCATAAATCTTTCCATCTTTTTTATCTTTCTTCCATGCATGTGGGAGTTATGCCGATACACTACAGAGTTGCGTATATCCCACCCTGTTTAAAGAAGGAGACAGGGATAAAAAAACAGACTAGATGTATCAACTGTCAGGTGGAGAAATTTCCAGATACCTTTGAGAAATGTGGCTCCTAGTTTGAAATGCCCTTTCATCAACCTTTGCATAACGTGGAGACACCATTCAGAACATTGAAATTGCTGCTCAGGAGCAGGAAGAAACAATTCTGTTCCCATGTGCCTGCTACAGAGACATAGGAAGAAGGCATTCAGCCTTATGGACCTGTTCCAGGGAATGGAGGAGGCCATTCAGCCTCTTTAACGTGTTCCTCATTCAGCTTCTCAGATCTGTATAACAAAAGCACAGTCAGTCAGCATGTTTGCTTAATTAGTAAGAAATAAAATATGAACGCAGCATTCAGATTTTGATGGTGTTTTATAGAAACAGCAGAAAGGATTTCAGTCCAATCGAACTGAAGGAAATGTGAAGACGCCATTCAGACCCTCAGGTCTATTCCACAGGAGCAGCAGGAGAGCACAGAGAGAAAGGAGCCGGTTACTCAGGGGCATCAGGAGGAGAGCAGACAGCTAATGGGGCCTGTTATAGAGGGGCACCGGGGTAGAGCACATAGTTATTCAAACCTGTTACTCACGGACACCAAAAGGAAACTACACAGATGTTAGGGCCTGTAACTCAAAAAAAGCAGTAGGAGAGCACACAGCTCTTGGTGCCTATTACTCCGGAGCAGGAGGTGGAGAACGCATAGCTATTGGAGCCTATTTCTGAGGGGCAGCTGGAGGAGACCACACATCTATTGGAGCCAATTACTCACGGGCAGCAACAGGAGACCATAGAGATTTGGGAGCCAGTTAGTCAGGTGCAGGAGGAGGAGAATTGACAGCAATTGGAGGCTGTTACTCAGGGGCAGAAGGAGAGCACATACCTATTGGCAACTGTTACTCAGGGGCAGCAACAGGAGAGCACACAGCTCTTGGTGCCTGTTACTCCGGAGCAGGAGGAAGAGAGCGCACAGATATTGTAGACTGTTACTCTGAGGCAGAAGGAGGAGAACACACATTTATTGGAAACGGTTAGTCAGGGGCATCAGCAAGAGACCATATGGCTGTTGTAGCCTATTCCGCAGGAGCAGCAGAAGCAGAGCACACGGCTCTTGGCGTCTGTTACTCTGGGAGAGGAGGAGAGCACACAGCGGGCCGCAGCAGGAGACCACAGAGCTTTTGGAGCCTTTTATGCAGGAGCAGGAGGAGTGAAACACACAGCTATTGAAGCCTGTTACTCAGGGACAGTAGCAGGATATCACACAGCTCTTGGTGCCTGTTATTCGGTGGCAGGAGGAGAGAGAGCACAGCTATTGTGGCCTGTTACTAAGGACCAGCAGGAGGAGAGCGCACAGCTATTGGAACCTGTTATTCAGAAGCAGGAGGAGGAGAATGCACAGCTATTGGGTCTGTGACTCAGGGGCAGCAGGGGAGCACACAGCTGTTGAGGCCTGATACTCAGGAGCAGTTGCAGGAGAGCATGCAGTTCTTGGTGCCTGTTACTCCGGGGCAGAAGGAGAGCACACAGGTATTGTAGCCTGTTAATCTGAGGCAGAAGGAGGAGAACACACTTTTTTTGGAGACAGTTAGTCAGGAGCATCAGCAAGAGACCACATGGCTGTTGTAGCCTATTCCTCAGGAGCAGCAGGAGCAGAGCACACAGCTCTTGGCGTCGATTACTTTGGGGGAGGAGGACAGCTATTGGAGCCAGTCACACACAATCAGCTGGGGAGAGTACACAGCTATTGGAGCCTGTTAATCAGGAGCAGCAACAGGAGAGTATAGAGCTTTTGGAGCCTGTTATTCAAGAGCAGGAGGAGAATGCACAGCTATTGGAACCTGTTAATCAGGAGCAGGAGGAGAATGCACAACTATTAGAACCTATTACTCACGGCCAGCAGCAGGAGACCATAGAGCTCTTGGAGCCCTTTATTCAGGCGCAGGAGTAGGAGAATGCACAGCAATTGGAGACTGTTACTCAGGGGGAGGAGGAGAGTATATAGCTATAGGATACTGTTACTCAGGGTCAGCAGGAGGAGAGCACACAGTTCTTTGGTGTCTGTTACTCTGGAGCAGGAGGAGAAGAGCACACAGCTATTGTAGACTGCTGCTCAGTAGCAACAGCAGAAGTGTACACAGTTATTGGAGCCTGTTACACAGAGCAGCAGGGAGAGTACACAGCTATTGGAGCCTGTTACCCTGGTGCAGTAGCAGGATATCACACAGCCATTGGAGCCTATTACTCAAGAGCAGCAGGAGGAGAGCACACAGCTCTTGGTGCCTGTTATTCTGGATCTGGCGGAGAACACACAGCTAATGTAGCCTGTTACGCAGGTACAACAGGACGAGAGCACACAGATATTGGAGACTGTTAATCAATGGCAGCAGGAGGAGAGCACAACGCTATTGGCACCTGCTATTCTTGGGCTTGATGACAGCACAAAGCGTTTTTTTAGCCTGTTAGCAGCAGGAGGAGAGAACACAGTTCTTGGTGCTTTTTACTCAAGAACTTCAGGAGGAGAGCAAACAGCTATTATAGTCTGTTACTCAGGGGAAGCAGGAGCAGAACACACAACCATCGGAGCCTGTTACTCAGGGGAGCAGTAGGACGGTACACAGCTATTGGTGCCAGTTACTCAGGGGCAGCTGGACAAGATCACACAGCTATTGGAGCCTATCACTTGGAAGCAGCAGGAGCAAAGCACACGGCCCTTGGTGCCTGTTACACAGGGACAGGAGGAAGAGAGCACGCAGCTCTTTTGGCCTTTTACTCAGGCTCAGAATTAGAGCACACAGGTAATGGAGCCTGTTACTCAGGGGCAGCAGGACCAGAGCTGATAGTTACTGGAGCCTGTTACTCAGGAGCAGAGGGATGAGAGCACACATCTCTTTAAGCCTGTTACTCAGGGGCAGAAGTAGAGCAGACAGATATTGGAGCCTGTTACTCAGGACCAGCAGGAGCACAGCACACAGCCTTTGGAGCCTGTTACTCAGGGGCAGCAGGAGGAGAGCACACAGCTATTGGAGCCTGTACTCAGGAGCAGAAGGAGGAGGGCACACAGGTATTGGAGCCTGTTACTCATGGGCAGCAGGAGGAGAGCACACAGCGATTGGAGCCTATTACTCAAGAGCAGCAGGAAGAGAGCACACCGATATTGGAGCCTATTACCCCGGAGTAGAAAAAGGAGCGCACGCCCTATTGGAGCCTGTTACTCGGGGGAAGCAGGAGGAGAGCTCGCAGCTCTTGGTGCCTGTTACTCAGGATCTGGCACACAACACACAGCTATTGTAGCCTGTTACGCAGGGACAGCAGGAGGAGAACACACAGGTGTTGGAGAATGTTTCTCAGGGGCAGAAGGAGGAGTACACTCAGATCTTGGCGCCTGTTACTCTGGAGCAGGATGAGAGCACAAAACATTTGGATCCTGTTACTCAGGAACTTCATGAGGAGAGTACACAGCTATTGATGCCTGTTACTCAGGGGCAGCAAGGTGAGAGCACACGGCTATTGGAGCCTGTCACTCGGGGCAGCAGGAGCAACGCCCATAGTTCTTGGAACCTGTTACACAGGGACAGGAGGAGGAGAGCACACAGCTCTTTTGGCCTGTTACTTTGGGGCAGAAGTAGAGCACTCAGCTATTGGAGCCTGTTACTCAGAGACAGCAGGAGCAGAGCTGACAGTTATTGGATCCTGTTACTCAGGAGCAGAAGGATGAGAGAACACAGCTCTTGAAGCCTTTTACTCGGGGTAGACGTAGAGCACACAGATATTGGAGGGTGTAACTCAGGATTAGCAGGAGCAGCGCACACAGTGTTTGGAGCCTGTTACTAAGGAGCAGCAGAATGAGAGCACACTGCTTGTGGAGCCTGTTTATCAGCGGCGGCAGGAGGAGAGCACACAGCAAATGGAGACAGATACTCAGGGGAAGCAGGAGGAGAGCAACCAGATATTGGAGCCTGTTACTCGGGAGCAGCCGATGGAGAACACACATCTATTGTAGCCTGTTACTCAGGAGGAGCAGGAGGAGATCACACAGCTCGTGGAGCCTGTTATTCAGCGGCAGCAGGTGAAAATCACACAGCTCTTGGTGCTGGTTACTCTGGGGCAGGATGAGAGCACACAGCTATTGGAGCCTGTTACTCAGGAACAACAGGAGCTGAGCTCACTGTATTAGTGCCTGTTACACAGGAACTTCAGGAGGAGAGCACACATTTATTAGCCTGCTACTCAGCGGCAGCTTGAGGAGAGCACACACCTGTTGGTACCTGTTACTCAAGCGCAGCAGGAGAGCAAACAGTTTTTGGAGCCTCTTACTCAGGGACAGCAGGAGGAGAGTACACAGCCATTGGAGCCTGTTACTCAGTAATTTCAGGAGGAGGGCACACAGCTATTGGAGCATGGTACTCGGGGGCAGCAGGAGGAGAGCACACAGATATTGGAGCCTGACACTCAGGGGCAATAGGAGGAGAAAGCACAGTGATTGTGGACTGATTCTCACGGGCAGAAGGCGGTGAGCACACCGCTGTTGAAGACTGTTACTCAGGAGCAGCAGATGGAGAGCACACAGTTATTGTCGCCTGATACTCACGGGCAGCTGGAGGAGCGTACACAGCTATTGGAGCCTGTTACACAGGGGCAGCAGGAGAAGAGCACACAGATCTGGGAGCCTGTTACTCAGGGGCAGCAGGAGAAGAGCACACAGATCTGGGAGCGTGTTACTCAGGGGCAGCAGGAGGAGAGCACACAGCTCCTGGTCACTGTTACTCAGGAACAGCAGGAGGAGAGCACACAGCTCTTCGTGCCTGTTACTCTGGGGCAGCAGGAGCAGAGTACACAGCTATTGGAGCCTGTTACACAGGGGCATTAGGAGAAGAGCACACAGCTTTTTGTGCCTTTTACTCTGGGGCAGGAGGTGAGCACGCAGCTATTGGAGCCTGTTACTCAGGGCAGCATGGGGAGAGCACACAGCTATTGTAGCTTTTACTTAGGGGCAGCAGGAGCAGCGCACGCACCTATTGGAGCCTGTTACTCAGGAGCAGAAGGAGGAGATCACGCAGCTATTGGAGCCTGTTCTACAGAGACAGCAGGAGGAAAGCACACAATTATTGGAGCTTGTTACACCGGTGCTGGAGGAGGAGAGCACACCGATATTGGAGTCTGTTACTCAGGAGCAGCAGGAGGAGAGCGCGCAGCTCTTGGTGCCAGTTACTCTGGAGCTGGAGGAGAACACACAGCTATTGTAGCCTGTTACTCAGGGGCAGCAGGAGGAGAGCACACGGCTATTGGTGCCTGTTACTCAGGTGCAGCAGGAGAGCACACATCTTCTCGAACCTGTTACTCAGGAGCACCAGGATTAGAGCACGCAGCTATTGGAGCCTGTCACCCAGGAGCTGCAGGAGGAGAGCACACAGATATTGGAGAGTGTTACTCAGGAGCAGCAGGAGGAGACCTCACAGCTTTTGGAGCCTGTTACTCAAGGGGCAGCAGGAGGAGAAAGGACAGCTATTGTAGACTGACTCTCAGGAGCAGCAGGAGGGAACCTCACAGCTTTTGGAGCCTGTTACTCAAGGGGCAGCAGGAGGAGAAAGGACAGCTATTGTAGACTGACTCTCAGGGGCAGTAGGAGGAGAGCACACAGCTATTGAAGCATGTTACTCAGAAGCACCAGGAGGACATCACAGAGTTATTGCAACCTGTTACTCAGGGGCAGCTGGAGGAGTGCACACCGTTATTGGAGACTGTTACTCCGGGGCAAGTGGAGGAGAAAGCACAGCAATTGGAGACTGATACTCAGTGGCAGCAGGAGGAGAGCACACATCTCTTCGTGCCTGTTACTCTGGGGCAAAATGAGCAGAGCACACAGCTATTGGAGCGTGTAACGCAGGGGCAGCTGGAGGAGAAAGCACAGCTATTGGAGTCTGTTACTCAGGAGCAACAGGAGGAGAGCACACGTTTCTTGGAGCCTGTTAATCTGGGGCAGGAGGAGAGCACGCAGCTACTGGAGCCCGTTACCCAGGGTCAGCAGGAGGAGAGCACACAGCTTTTTGTGCCTGTTACTCTGGGGCAGGAGGTGAGCACTCAGCTATTGGAGCCTGTTACTCAGGGCAGCATGGGGAGAGCACACAGTTATTGTAGTTTTTACTTCGGGGCAGCAGGAGCAGCGCACGCACCTATTGGAGTCTGTTACTCAGGAGCAGAAGGAGGAGATCACGCAGCTATTGGAGCCTGTTCTACAGAGACAGCAGGAGGAAAGCACACGGTTATTGGAGCCTGTTAATCTGGGGCAGGAGGAGAGCACGCAGCAACTGGAGCCCGTTACTCAGGGGCAGCAGGGGAAGAGCACACAGCTATCGGAGCCTGTTACTCAGGGGCAGCAGGGGAAGAGCACACAGCTATCGGAGCCTGTTACTCAGGGGCAGCAGGCGGAGAGCAGACAGCTACTGGTGCCTGTTACTCAAGGGCAGAATGAGAAGAACACACAGCTATTGTTGCCTGTTACTCAGGGGCAGCAGGAGGAGAGCACACAACCACTGGAGCCCGTTACCTATGAGCAACAACCGGAGAGCACTCAGCTCTTGGTGCCTGTTACTTAGCGACATCAGGAGGAAAGCATACAGTTATTGAAGCTTGTTACTCGGGCAGCGGGAGGTCAGAACACAGTTATTGGAGCCAGTAATTCTGGAGCAGCAGCAGGACAGCACACAGCTATAGGACCGTGTTACTCTAGAGCAGCACGAAAGCAAAGAGCTATTCGAAGCTATTACTCAGGACCAGCATGAAGAGACCACACAGCTTGTCTGTGCCTGTTACTCAGGGCCAGCAGCACGAGAGAACAGAGCTATTGGAGCCTGTTACGCAGGAGCAGCTGGAGTAGAGCACACAACTCTTGGACTCTTTTACTCAGGAGCATCAGGAAAGCACACAGCTATTGGAGCCAGTTACTCAGGACCAGCAGCAGGAGGAGAGCCCACAGCTATTGTAGCCTATTACTCAGGGCAGGAGGAGGAGAGCGCGCAGCTTTTGCAGCCTGTTACTTAGGCGCAGCAGAAGGAGATCACAGCTCTTTGTACCTGTTACTTTGGGGCAGGAGGAGAGCAAACAGCTATTGTAGCCTGTTATTCAGGGTCAGCAGGAGGAGAACGCACAACTCTTCAAGCGTGTTACTCAGGAGCAGCAGGAGAGTACACAGCTCTTGGGCTATTTTACTCAGGAGCATTAGGAGAGCACACATCTAATGGAGCCTGTTACTCAGTGGCAGCAGGCTGAGAGAACACAGCTTTTGGAGCCTGTTGCTCAGAGTCAGCAGCAGGAGAGCACATGGATATTGAAGCTTCTTGCTCAGCAGCGTGATGAGGACAGCACAGATTTATTGGAGCCTGTTACTCAGTAGCAGTAGGAGGATATCTATTTTTACAAATCTGGGACACAGGGACCGGAGGCAGCCATTCAACTGCTAGAGATTGGGACACAGGGATAGGAGGCACTGATCTGATTGCTTTTCCCTCATTCTATTTTAAAGAAATTCCCCTTTCTGCAACCTCTGCTCCATTTGTTGGTCGTGTTGTAGACCGAGATGCTGAAACTACGACTCATCCAGAGTGGGTCACCAAAACCTGTGGTCTTCTTGAATTTACACAGCAGCTTAAAAGCACAGTCTCCAGGAAACCATCCCCAGCATTTTCGCTAACGTTCCAAAACTAGAATTAAGTCAAATGCCACTCAAATGCAAGTTAGAAGCCTGGTCTGAATCACTAACAGTGTGGGGGATTCCTCATGATACTGAACACATGATCAGAAGAGAGTGACACACACCAGCATTCGGTGGATATGCCCAGAGCAAGTTACAAAGATGTGCCTCAAAACTGCTGAAACCCCAATGTCCGACATGGAGCACAAGCTGGACACCAGAAAGTCAATGAAAACGCAGTCTGTTTTTCGAGCATTGTTTCTAAGTTTCTTAATATTGGAAGCTGATGCTCCCTTAAATACCAACAGTTCAAATACCAACAAATGTGATGGATTTGGGAAATAGACGGACGGAAAGAGACTCAGAGTCAGTGTTGTGGAAAGATATGTTTGCAGGTTTCAGAATGCGGAAGTGAAGTCACTCCCGGGAATGATGAATTAATGGGATATTGGTGTGAGGTCAGACAGAATCATAGTGTCTCGGAGATGTACAGCACAGAAACAGACGATTCAGTCCAACTCGTCCATGACGATGGGATTTCCCAAATTAAACTCGTCCTATTTGCCTGCTTTTGGCCCATATTGATGGAAACCCTTCCTCGTCATGTACCCAGCCAAATGCCTTATAAATGTTGTAAGTGTAACAGCCTCCACCACCACCTCTGGCAGTTCATTCCACACATCCACCACTCTCCGTGTGAAAATGTGGTCCTTAGGTCATTTTTAAATCGTTCCCCTCTCACTGGAAATCGATGCTATCTATTTGTGTCGAAAGAAATCCTGGCTATTCACTCTATACATGCCCCTCTTGCACCAAGAAATTCATCCCAACATACTCATCCTCTCCCTGTAGCTTAAATCCTGGCAACATCTTTCCTGACTCACTTCAAGTTCCACAGTATCTTTCTGATGGGGGGAGACCAAAGTTGAATACAGTTCTTCAAAAATTGCCAAACTAATGTGTTGCACAACAGCAATATGGCCTCCCAATTCGCATAGTCAAAGCACTGACCAATGAAGGGAAGCACACCAAATGACTTTTATACTAATCTGTCTAATTCTACCTCCACTTTCAAGAATGTTTCTTTTTCAACAACACTCCACAGGGCCTTACCATTAAGCATATAAGTCTGGCCCTGATTTGCATTTCAAAAATGCAGCGCCTCACATTGATCGAGATTAAACACCGTTTGCAGCTTCTCAGCCGATCAGTCCACCTGATCAAGATCCCATTGTACTCTGAGTTAAACCTTCTTTGCAGGCCACTATACCATCAATTTTCAAACTAACCACGTATCGCTGCTGTGTTCACATTCAAATGGTTTATATAAATAATGAAAAACAGTGGACTCAGCAGCGATCCTTGTAGCACCCCACTGGTTACAGTCCATCCGTTTGAAAAGCAATCCTCCACCACCACTGTCTGTCTTCTACCTTCGAGCCAATATTGCATCTACATGGCTAGTTCTCCCTGCATTCCATGTGAACTAACCTTGTTAACCAGTCGACCACGCGTAAAGTTGTCAAATGCTTTACTGAAGTCCATATCAGCAATGTACACCTCTCTGTCTCAATGAATCCTCTTAGTCACTTCTTCAAAAATCTCAGTCAAGTTAATGAGACACGATTTCCCTTTCTTAAATCCATGATGCCTATCCCTTATTAGTCCTTGATATTCAAAATACATGCAAACCTTATGCCTCATAATCCTCACCAACAACTTGACCATCACTGACATCAAGTTCACCGGCTTTTCCTTACCATCCTTTTTAAATTTTTAAAGTAATGACAAGTTAGCAAACCTCCCATCTCCTGGCACCCCCCTGTGACAATCAATGATTCAACCATCTCAGCAAAGGGCCCAGCAATCACTTTCCTAGCTTCCCACAGACTTCTCGGGTACACCTGATAAGATCGTGGGGATATTTCCATCTTTACAGGTTTTAAAAACTCCAGCATCTCCTCCTCTGCAATACAGACATTTTTCAAGATATCACTCTTTATTTTCGAATTTCATTAGCTTCCTAATCCTTCTGCACAGTAAATACTGATGCAAGGTGCTTGTTTAGTATTGCCTCCATCTCCTGTAGTTCTGCACATCGGCAGCCTTGCTGATTTTTAAATGGCCCAAAACTCTCCCGAGTAACTCTTTCATCCTTAATGTATTTGTACAGTCCCTTTGCATTCTTATTCACCCTATTTGCCAAATCTATCTCATGTCTCCTTAATGGACTCCGGATTTCCCTCTTAAGTGTATTCCTACTGGCTTTCAGCTTCTCTCGACAGTCACTTTAAATCTGGAATTAAGAGGCTGATGACGATGATGAATCTATTTTTGCATGTTGGAAAAAAACATCTAGTTTGCTAATGTCCTGGAAGGAAGCAAATAGCCATCCTTACCTGGTCTGGGTTACATGTGACTCCAGACCCACAACAGTGTGGTTGACTCTTAACTGCCATCTGGGCAATTAATGATGGGTATTAAATGCAGGCCCAACCAATGATACTCTCATCCCGTGAATGAGTACTGTAAAAGCTCAACTCCTGTTATATCTACCTGACATATGCTTCCCTCTTATCCGTGACCAGACCCTCAATTTCTCCAAGCCTCCAGAATTCCTTACACCTACCAGCCTTACCCTTCATCCTAACAGGGAAATTCTGTCTCTGGGCTATTGAGATCTCAGTTTTAAAGGCTTCTCTCTTCTCAGCTGGCTCCACCTGTCTCACGATTGCACCATCTCTTTCTCTCTCTCTCTCTCTCTCTCTCTCTCTCCCAGTTTCCCCTCCACTACACCATCCACACTAATAACACTGCATGGATATAACACAATGGACTGAATATCCACGGACAACTCACTATTTCCCCTACCACACATAGAGCAGCATCAGCAGGGTCACCCACTTCCACCCACCCTGCCTGCCTTTCTCCCATTCCAGGAGAAACAGCCTGGAATAGGACAGAAAGGCCGAAGCCTGGTGGTGGAGTGCCCAATATCTGTTCCCTCACCCCCTCCCCCCGCCACGTGGTGAGTACCCTGATATGAGCCAGAGAGGAACGGGACGCCTCGTGTGGAGATTCTGATTTGTCCAGGTTCCACCATCCGATTGAGGAGCAACGTTCAGTGAAGGGCAGTTCTCACTTTAAACCGATTGGCAGTTCTCTTCCCCTCCCCCCCCCCCCCCCCCCCCGCCACCCCGGCACAACTTAGAAGCCGTGGCTGTGATGCCATCTCTCTTTTGTGTCGTGCTGGTACAATTTGAATCTTCACGGTCTCAGTGGTCAGGAGAGTGAGCTCACAACATATCGTCACCACCACCTCCCAGGAAAGGAGCATGGAGGCTCCGTCCTATACCTCCTACTGTAAACAGCTCAGATATTGAAAGTAATCTGTGATACTTACTGCTCTCCTCACTTGTCCTGCCATTTTCAACAACCTGTCCTCATATACATCCAGCATCCTATGCTCCTACACCCATATATAAAGATATAGATGTTTTATATAGTCTGTCAATGTTATTCCTACCAAAATACATCACCTCACCCTGCTCTGCATTGATGCTCATCTGCCATAAAACAGAACACTACACCAGTTTGTCACTGTACTTTTGGAGTTCCACACTGTCCTCCACACACTTTATAATTTTTCCACGTTTGGTACCTGCAAGCATTGAAATTGTTCAACAGTTACACTCCACGCAGAAATACTGACTTACTCACTGGTGTGAACAAGTGCAATACTAAAACACTCCTGAAGGACAGACCGAAATACTGACACACACCAGTGCAAGCAAGTGAAATATTGACAAAGTTACCGGAGTAACTGAAATACTGACAGACACTCCATGTCTGCATTAGTGTCAGTATATTAGTGAGTGTCTCCATGTCTCTGTATTAGTGTGTGTTTACCCATGTGCATCAGTGTGGGCGAGTCTCTCAGTTTCTGTGGTGTTTAACGTAATGTATTATCCCCCTGACATGAGTTTCTGAGGAAGGTGTACACGACCCAAAACGTTAAATTTTATCTCTGTCCACAGATGCTGACAGACTTGCTGAGCTTTCTGTTGATGTCAGTCTCTGCTGGTCTCCCCATGCCAGTGGTAATGGATGGCGAAAACTACCAGTTTAGGAAGGACAGGGGGAAAGTATCATCTGACACAACCATCCAAGCTGAGAGCACCATCAACACAAATACACAAACACACACATATACTACAAACACACACACACATTACAAATACGCACACACACAGACACGCACACACATACAACAGCACACAGACACTCACATACAAGTACACATACTCATAGCCACCCCACACACACACTTGCACACACACACTACAAATACACACACAGACGCATACACACTTCATCTGCACACGGACACTCACATACAGATGCACATACTCATAGCCACCCCCACACATTTTTTCACACATACACACAAACACACACTTATATACACAGCAGACACACACACCCAGACGCAGAGAAACACACAGACTCACACAGACACAAAGAGTCATACACACACCCATGGCACACACACACACATGCATACACATGCATACACTCATGCACATATATATACATATGCACACACATACGCATGCACACACGCAGCCACACACACACCCACACAACACACACAGCCACAGATTTCACCAGTTATCTCATTTCCCCTCCACCCCCAACTTATACCAGATCCGACCCTCCAACTCAGCACCTTCTTCTTGAAATGTACTACCTGTCCATCTTCCTCCCGACCTATCTACTCGACTCTCTACTCCGAGCTATCTCCTTCATCCCACCTTCATTTAACTGTTGCCGTCCCAGCTACCTTCCCCCATATACCACCCCCGCTCATTTATCCTTCTGTCCCCTTGGTCCACAAGCCTCATTATTACTGAAGTGATTTTGCTCGAAATTTCAACTCTTCGGCTCTTTGGAAGCTGCCTGAAATTCTGTGCTTTTCCCACAGCACACTCTTCAACACAGACACACACACACACGCACACACAGACACAGAAACACACACACAGACACACACACACACACACATATCGACACACACAAACACAAAGACAGCCACGCTTCTCACACATGAAGGCATCCGCAGTGCAAACACACACCCACATACGCTCACAGACAGACAGGCATACACACTCAAAAATACACACACACTAAAACACAAGAACCGACGTTCCCACACATGCACACATACGCTCACACACAGACATACGCACTCAAACAGACATGTGCACTCACACACACAGACACCGACACTCCCCACACATGCACACATACGCTCATACACGAACAAGCGCATTCAGCCAGACACACAACGGACATGCAGGCACACGCAAAAACACATGTACATACATGCATGCACCCAGACACACACACACAGACACACAGATGCACACTGATTTGCACATATAGAGGCACACAGACAGATGCAATCACATTGACACAAACCACATAGAAAACACACTTACAAACCTACATGCAGGCACACACAGACAAACACGCAGATACCAACAATCACCCTCCACACAGACAACCACATTCCTCACACACACGTAGAATCACAGATACAAACAGGCGGGCACACATGCACACAACAAAGACATACATTAACATACAAACACACACAGAGATGGACAGAGACATGTACACACAGACGCACACAAACACAGACATGCACACACCCTGTAAATTGCAATGTTTAGCAATTTACTGTAACATATAATCTTATGTATAAGAAAGAGTTGAAAAGCCCTAAAGCAGACCACTAGACTGTGGTATTGCATCACTGTAAACAAAAGCAGGACACACAGAGGGAGAGGGAGCGAGGATGAGAGGCTTTGAACCCCATTTCAATGATTCACCCCCAGAACAAAAGAGTTTCCATTGCACAGAGATGCAGAGACCGAGTTACACACATACATACACACACTAATGCAGGAAGACACATAAGAAATGAGAAATAGATACACACAGATGTACATATAGACACACACAACTGGACGAAGCCGGACAGAAATATGCAGATAGATACTTAGATATACAAACACACATGGAGTCATAGAGTTATACAGGGGGTTTGGAAACAGACCTATCTACCCATAAACTCAATGCGAATGATAACCTGAAACTAAACTAGCCCCACGTTTTGGGGCTTGGACCATATGTTTCCAAAACGTATCTTGTTCTTTTACTTAGAAAAATTCTTCTCAATGTTGTAACTTTACCCACATCCATCATTTCTCAGGACATTCATTCCATTTAAGAACCAAATGATGTGTAATAAAAATGTACTTCTTGGGTCCTGATCAGGATTACATAAGAACTCTGTGGAAAGCTCGCGAAGTGATTGCTGGGAACCTTGATGAGATGTTCTCATCAATAGCCACAGGTAAGATGCTGGAGGATACGTGATGACTAACGTGGTGCCATTATTAAACAATTTGGGAAGGAAAAGCCAGGGAACAATTGACCACTGAGCCTGACATAAGTGGTAGGCAAGTAGTTGGAGGGAATCCTGAGGGACAGGATTCACATACATTTGGAAAGGCAAGGACTGATTAGGGATAGTCAACATGGTGTTGTGCGTGGGAAATCATGTCTCAAAAACGTCATTTTCTGTTGTTGGCGAAATAACAAAGAGGACTGATGAGGGCTGGGCAGTAGCCGTGATCTATATGGACTTCCATCAGGCGTCCGGCAAGGTTCCCCATGGGAAATTGTTTAACAAGGTTAGAGCTCACGGAATGCAGGGAGAACTAGTCATTTGGATACAGAACTGGTTCGAAGGTGAAAGGCAGCGGGTGGTGATGGAGAGTTGCTTTTCATCTAGAGACTTGTGACCAGTGGAGTGCCACAAAGATTGGTGCTAGGTCGACTGCTGCTCGTCATTTATATCAATAAATTGGATGTGAAAATAGGTGGTGTGGTTAGTCCGTACATAATGACACCAAAATTGGAGGTGCAGTGGACAGAGAAGATGGTCATCTCGGATTACAACAGGATCTTGATCAGAGGGCCAATGACCTGAGGAGTGACAGATGGACATTATTTTATGTAAATGTGAAATGCTGCATTTGGGAAAGGGAAATCAAGGCTTCACTTATACATTTCATGTCAAGTCCCTAGGAAGTGTTACGAAACAAAGAGATCTTAGACTACAGCTTCATAACTTTGACAGTGGAGTTATAGGTATATAAGCTAGTAAAAGAAGGTATTTGATATGCTTGCCATTGTTGGTCAGTGCATTGAATATAGGAGTTGGGAGGTCATATTGCGCATTTACAGGACTTTGGTTAGGACGTTTTTGAATACGTCATTCAAATGCTATCTCGCTCATAAAGGGAGGATGTCTGAAACCTGAATGAGTTCAGAAAAGATTTACAAAGCTGTTGCAAGGGTTGGAGGCTTGCAATTTATGGAGAGGATGAAGAGGCCGGAGTTATTTTCCCAGAACATCAGCGGGGGAGAGGTGATCTTAGAGGATTATAAACTCATACGTAGAATAAATAGTATAAATAGCTGCGGTCTTTTTCCCAAGCGTAGCACGTTCCAAAGCAAAAGGGCATAGGTTGAAGGTTAAGGTGAACTAATTAAATGGGATCTAAGGGACACAATTTCAAATAGAGAGTGCTGTGTTTGTAACGAACTGCCAGAGGAAGTTGTGGAGGCTAGTACAATTTTAACTTTTAAAAGGCATCTGCATGGGCACATTCATAGGAGGTGTTTAGGGAATATGGGTCAAATTCTGGCAAAATGAACTCTATTAATGTAAGACATCTGGTCAGAAAGATGAGTTGGATGGAAGGGTCTGTTTCCATGCTAAACAGCTCTATTTCATCTGTAAAACTTGCTTATCCCATCTTAAAATTACATCCTTATCTTGATATCCACCACCCCGAGGGAAAGGACACCTGTCATTCAACACTATCTCTTTCCCTCATTGTTTTGCAAACCTGATAAGGTCTTAACCTCCGATGTTGCAGTGGAAAAGGTCTGAGTCCACCGAGCCTGTCCTTTTAACTTAAACACTTCATTCCCAGCAACATGCTGGTAAATCATTTCTGAACCCTCTCCAGTTTAATAATATCCTCAATGTAACTGTCTGACCCGAACTGCACACAGTACTCCAAGAGCGACCTCACGAATATCCTGCACAGCCTGAAGATAATGTTCCAGCTCCTGTACTCAGAGGGCTGTGTAATGAAGGTCAGAAAGCCAAATGCAGTCGTAACCCCCCTGCCTACACATGATGCACACTTCAAAGAAATATGCCACTACACCTAGATCTCTGTTCAACAACGCTAGCAATGGGCCGACATTTAATTGTAGATCTACACTCCTTGATTGTTTTGCCAAATTGTGATACCTTCCATTTATCGAAATTAAACTCTATCTGCCACTCCTCGGCCCAGTGAGAGATAGTACAGGGAAAGAAAGGCTGGACAGTAATCAGCTGCCTTGTATCATTTAATGGTTTTAGGAGGATGGCAGTCACATATTTGGGGCGTGAAATAGTGATTGGTATTTTGGACACAGAAAGTATGCTCTACCTTCGTTTCTGGTGTTCAGTAATATAGATCTATTGGAAGTCCATTATAGTCCAGATTGTGTCTGCAGGATGTCTTGCCCTCATATTGCAGACGACAGGTAATAGCCACTTAAGGTGGAAATCATAGCCAAACAATTAACGATCTTCAATGCAGAGAATCTCAACATCCTATGGTTGAGGTGAGTACCTTTATTCTGTTTAACAATGTAATTCTTTTAGCTGAGTAATTCAGTAAAGTGAACCAAATATTAATAAATGCACACCGAGCTAAAAGCTGACATTAAAACTGTGACCCAAAGTGTGGGCATGGTTTAAGTCGTGTGCACTGGGTAACGCCCATGCCTCTGAGCCATAACACTGTGTTAAGATTCCAAAACCTGAACGTGTATGGTAGTGTCTCTCACTCGGAACCAGAAAGTCTAGCTTCAAGTCCTGACTGTGACGGAGGTGTATCACGGTATTTCAAAACAGGCTGATGAACAAACACACAGGAGAATAATGGTGCAGGTTGAGGCACTATTGTCTACAAAGTCTACATTCAAATCCCACAGAGGTGTTTCATAATGTGGCTGAAAAAGTTGTGGAGACGATTTTAGAATTGTGATGTTATAGAGAAGGAAGGGGTGTCAATACTGTCTGACAACACAGCCATCCGTGTAGATTGGAGTCACATTTGCACATTCTAGAGGTTTATAAAATCATGAAGACCATGGATAGGGTGAATAGTCAGGGTCTTTACTCCAGTATAGGGAAGTCCAAAACTAGATGACATAGAATTAAGATAAGATGGACAAGATTGAAAATGATCCTAACGGGATCATTATCACTCAGAGGTTGTTGCGTGTAAGCAATGAGCTGCGAGAGGAAGTGGTGGAGGCTAGTGCAATTACAACATTTAAAAGGCATCTGGACGGGGACATGAATTGGCAGGATTTAGAAGGATATGGAAAAATGCTGGAAAATGAAACTAAGTTAATTTACCACATCTGAATGGCACGAGTGAGTAGGTCCAAAGCGTCTGTTTCTGTGCGATACAACTCTATCATTCATTGGTCCCATTATTCGTGATCTCTTTGTAATCTTATATAACCTTCTTCACTTTCCACTAGTCTGGTTTTGCACTAATTTCTTACTGTCTATGATTTCCTGCATCGCAAATGTCTACCAAAGAGAGCAGCGAGGTTGAATTTGTTAAATACTTTACTGAACAGAGTCAATGTGAATGTGAGATAGGTTTGTGGGGATGAGTGGTCTATGTCTTTCCTATTGGTGTGGCCTCATTTCTAAACATATGAGGTTCATACACATTTAAATTTAGAGGTTCTCCCATTTAAGATTGAGATAAGGATGTTCCTATCTCCTTAGGGTTGTGCTGTCTGTGGTATTCTCATCCCCGAGAACAGCGAGGACTGGGTCATTGAAGATATTCAAGGCTGACCTTGACTGATCTTTGTTGGACAGGGGAGTCAGCGTTTATTTGGAATAGACAGAAAAGAGGCCTTCAGCTCCAAACAGATCAGCCATGATCGTTATAATCTGAGCAGCCGGCTGGAGCTCCTATCCCATGTTATTCTCACACTGCAACTCTTCAGGCTGTCAGTATCTCTGCAATGAGGCAGATGGACCCCATTCAGTCCATCCAAGGAGATACTCAGGAAGAGAATGAATTGTTTTGTCATAGTGTATTAGACATATACATCAGGGAAATGGACTCTTTGGTGCAAATCATCCGTGCCAACCAGATGTCCTAAATTAATTTAGTCCTATTTGCCAGTATATCCCCTATATACCTCGAAATCATTCCATTCCATATGCACATTTTGATGACTTTTCAATGTTGTAATTAAACCAGCCTCCACCAGTTCTTCTGGCAGCTCATTCCATACACACACCATACTCCGTGTGAACAAGTTGCCCCTTAGGTCCATTTTATATCTTTTCCTTCTCTGCTTAAACTTATGCCCTCTAGTTCTGTACTCCCTTTTTCCAAGAAAAAGACCTTGTCCACTTACCCTATCAATGCCCATCGTGAATTTATAAACCTCTGTAACGTCATCTCTCAAAGATAATAGTTTACTTTAGTATGTAGTGACTGCGGCAATGTTTCAACACAGCACAAAGAGCCAGAAATAAAATTAATCATGAAGGTTATTATTTGTGTTGTTAAGGGAACGCATGGTAATCAGGCTCATAGGAAATCTCCCCCTCTTCCTCAGTGTCTGTCTGGTGAAAGTTGAGCACATGACAGCATTTTTGAAAAGGTAGCGATTCCTTGCAAATGTTAGTCTATATCATGGATCAGTACAAACTCCAACTGATCATCTGACAACAAATGGCCGGAATGGAGGATTACTGAGGTCAGAAACAAATCAACAATCAGCTACATAGCATAGCAGGAGACCATGCAACTCGGCTGTTACACAAGAACAGGGGAACCGTCGTTAGCTAACAGGAAAATCCGAGTAGAGATAATTACTTATTTTCAGGTTGGCAAGCTGTAACTAGTGTTATTCTTCAGGGATAAATGTAAGATCATCATTAGTTTATAATCCAGATGACGGATTTGGATGAAGGGGCTGAATGGATTTGTGCTCAATTTATTCATATACCAGGACAGTCATTCAACAAGATGTCAATTGGAGACAGAATGTCTGCAATGGGATACAGACAGGGGAGGATCGTGAGCCAAACTTCTGCCAAACAAAAATACATTATGGGTGATGGAAAGTTTGTGTTTTGGAGGAAACATAAAACAACCGCAAATTATATAACTGGAGGCAAAATGCAGAACTCGGTGGTAGAAATGGTTTCGTGTGTCCTGGTACATAAATCTCGTCAAGTTAGTTTGTATATGCAGCACGTCATTAGAAAAATAAATGCAATTTTTTTCTTGCAAATGGTATCGGGTATGATCTGAGGGATGTTTTGCTGCATCTGTACAGGAACCGCAGAAACCACATCTGGTGTAATGTGTTGGGTTCTAATTCCCTAAAATGAAAAACAAATTGCTTTTCAAACTTTTCAAAGATGTTTCTCTTTACTCATTCTTGCAATGAAGGCGTTATGTTATGAACGATTAGATGTTAACGTCAGAGAATGACAAATGTTCTCATTGATCATGTAAGATTTTATGCTTGTGATTCCTGATGGACATTTTATCTTGTATGGCAGATTAAGATTGTGAAAGTAATTTAAAAATAAGTTGCATTCATTTAAATACAGATATTCTGAAGATATTAAAAGTTGTATTTCCAAAGTATACGGGAATGTAGGAACACAACATCCAATCTAATTGGGCCATTTGTTTTGAAAGAAAGGGGTATGCTACAGCAGCAACAATGATGTACCTACATGGAGAAGGGAATATGATAGAGTCACTGTTCAAAGAGACATCATTTGGTCCAGTTTTCTTCTGAAAAACGTTAACATGTGATTCAACTCAGAGAGGGAGAAAATGTAATCTTATTGAGAAGAAACAGCCTATTGCTCCTTCTCTCACCGCGTTCCTCGTCCCAGCAATGTGTATGAGCTGAAAACCCCTCAGTCGTCTTTACCACTAATGGAGGATTCCTGTTCAGGATTCACTGGAATCGCCCCACTGCCTGAAGTAAAGGGAAATCAGCTAAATCCACTTGTTCCAGGAAGTGAACCCATTACCATTCGCTTGGAAGAGCAGACTAGCTCCATAAACTGAATGATATTTGGGACAATCACTCATATTTCCTCTTGTAATGAATTCAATTAATATCTATGCAAGGTTCTTTCAAGTTAACGCTCTGCAGGATATTTTATTTTTTAGTTTGTCATCAAACGTGTGCACGTGTCAGTATTTTTAGAGACGGAAACATCGGTGAACAGATTTGCAATATCCAACCTGTTTGTCATATATCTTTCCATCCTTGTATGAGTAACTTTGTTTGGGTCATAAACTTGTTAATTTTAGCAGCTGAAAGAATCCTGCCTGACTCGTTCCTCACCCTGATCCAGGATGAGCCCTATATACTTGGTCATATAACCAACCTGGATTCTAATAATATTCACAATGAGCAGCGCAAGCGTCGGACGAGGAAGGTGAACTATATATCATTGAATCTGATGTCACTGGTGGTGATGTTAAAGAGAGAGAAAAGCGAGGCTGGAGATACTCCAAAGATCGGAAAGCAAGAGTGGAAATGTTGCAGAGATAGGAAACCAAGGCTGGGAATATACATAGATACGAAGGCAGATCTAGAGATGTTACAGAGATAGGAAAACACGTCTGGAGAGGTTACAGAGATAGGAATGCAAGGCTGGAGATGTTATAGAGATAGGACAGCAAGGCTGGAGATGTTACAGAGAGAGAAACACAAGCCGGAGATGTTACAGAGAGGGAAACACAAGGCTGGAGATATTACAGAGACAAGAAAGCAAGGCTGGAGATGTTACAGAGATAGGAAACCAAGGCTGGAGATTTTACGGATAGAGAGGAAAGCAAGGCTGGAGATTTTACAGGAGACGGAAAGCATGAGTGGAGATATTACAGAGATAGGAAACCAAGGCTCGAGATGTTACAGAGATAGGAAGGCAAGGTTGGAGATGTTAAGGAGAGAGAGGAATGCAAAGCTGGAGATGTTACAGAGATAGGACAGCCAGGCCGGAGAGGATAAAGACATAGGAAGGCAAGTCTAATGATGTAACAGAGATAGGAAAACAAGTCTGGAGATAATACAGAGACAGGAAAGCAAAGCTGGTGATGCTACAGAGATAGGAAAGAATATTTGGAGATGTTACAGAGATAGGAAAGCATGACTGGAGATGTTACAGAGAAAGGAAAGCAAGGGTGGAGATGTTACAGAGACAGAAAAGCAAATCTGGAGATATTACGGAGATAGGAAAGCAAGGCTGATTATGTTATAGAGATAGGAAAACAAGTCTGGTGATAATACAGAGACAGGAAAGCAAAGCTGGTGATGATGCAGACATAGGAAAGCACTGCTGGAGATGTTACAGAGATAGGAATGCAAGGCTGGAGATGTTGTGGAGATGGGAAAGCAAGACTGGAACTGTGACAGAGAGAGAAACGCAAGGCTGGAGATGTAACAGAGAGGGAAACGCAAGGCTTGAGATATTTCAAAGACAGGAATGCAAGGCTAGAAATGTTACAGAGATACGAAACCAAGACTGGAGTTGTTACAGAGATGGGAAAGCTTATGTGGAGATATTGCAGAGATAGGAAAGCACTGCTGGAGATGTTACAGAGATAGGAATGCAAGGCTGGAGATGTTGTGGAGATGGGAAAGCAAGACTGGAACTGTTACAGAGAGAGAAACGCAAGGCTGGAGATGAAACAGAGAGGGAAACGCAAGGCTTGAGATATTTCAAAGACAGGAATGCAAGGCTCGAGATGTTACAGAGATACGAAACCAAGACTGGAGTTGTTACAGAGATGGGAAAGCATATGTGGAGATATTGCAGAGATAGGAAGGCATGACTGGAGATGTTACAGAGATAGGAAAGCAAGGCTGATTATGTTACAGAGATAGGAAAACAAGTCTGGAGATAATACAGAGACAGGAAAGCAAGGCTGGTGATGCTACACATAGGAAAGCAAGGCTGCAGATGTTACAGAGATAGGAAAGCAAGACCGGAGATGTTACAGATCTAGAGGAAAGCAAGGCTGGAGATGTTACAGAGAGGGGAAATCAATTCTGGAGATGTTACAGAGATAGGAAACCAAGACCAGAGATGTTATAAGAGGGGAAAGCTTGTGTGGAGATGTTACAGAGATAGGAAAGCAAGGCTGGAGATGTTGTAGAGATAGGAAAGCAAGGCTGTAGATGTCACAGGGAGAGGAAAGCAAGGCCGAAGATGCGACAGAGGTAGGAAAGCATGGCTGGCGTTTTAAAAATTGAGGAAAGCAAGGTTGGAGATGATACAGGGCGAGGAACGCAAGGCTGGAGATGTTACAGAGATAGGAAAGCAAGGCTGGAAATGTTCCGGTGACAGGAATGCAAGGCTTGAGATGGTACAGGGAGATAAACGCAATGGTGGAGATGTTACAGAGACGGAAACACAAGGCGGGAGATGTTAAAGAGACAGGAATGCAAGGCCAGAGATGTTACAGAGAGGGAAACGCAAGGCTGGAGATGTTACGGACCGAAAGGAAAGCAAGGCTGGAGATGTTGCAGAGAGGGGAAAGCTTGAGTGGAGAGGTTACAGAGATAGGAATGCAAGTCTGAAGATGCCACAGAGATAGTACAGCCAGGCCGGAGAGGATAAGGCGATAGCAAAGCAAGGCTAGAGATGTTACAGAGATCGGAAAACAAGTCTGGAGATGTTACAGAGTTACGAAAGCAAGGGTGGAGATGTTGCAGAGATAGGAAAGCAAGGCGAAAGATTTACATGAATCAGAAAGGAAGGCTGGAGATGTTACAAAGATAGGAAAGCAAGGCTGAAGATGTAACAGAGAGAGAAACGCAACGATGGAGATGTTACAGAGAGAGAAACGCAAGACTGGAGATGTTACAGAGAGAACAATGCAAGGCTGGTAATATTACAGAGATACAACAGCATGTCTGGAGATGTTACTGAGAGGAGAATGCAAGTCTGGAGATGTCAGAGAGATAGGGCAGCCAGGCCGGAGAAGAGAAAGAAATAGGGAAGCAAGGCTAAAGATGTTGCAGAGATAGGAATGCAAGGCTGGAGATGTTGCAGATTGAGGAAAGCAAGGTTCGAGATGTTATAGAGATCGGAGAGCAAGGCTGGAGATGTTACAGAGAGATAGGAAAGCAAGGCTAAATATTTTACAGAGATAGGAAAACCAGTCTGGAAATGTTACAGAGAGAGGAAAGCAAGGCTGGAGATGTTACAGAGAGATAGGAAAGCAAGGCTAAATATTTTACAGAGATAGGAAAACCTGTCTGTAAATGTTACTGAGATAGGAAAGCAAGGCTGGAGATGTTACAGAAAAAGAAAAGCAAGTCTGGAGATGTTACAGGGATAGGAAAACAAATCTGGAGATGTTGAATTGATAGGGAAGCAAGGCTGGAGATGTTTTAGAGAGAGAGAGGAATGCAAGTCAGGAGATCTTACAGAGTTTTGGGTAGCAAGGCTGAAGATGTTGCAGACTGAGGAAAACAATGCTGGTGGTGTTAGAGATAAGAGACCAAGGCTGGAGTTGTTACAGAGGTAGGAAAGCAAGTCTGGCGATGTTAAGGAGAGAGAGGAAAACAATTCTGGAGACGTTAAGGGATAGGAAAGCAAGGCTGGAGATGTCACAGGGAGAGGAAAGCAAGGCCGAAGATGCGACAGAGGTAGGAAAGCATGGCTGGCGTTTTAAAAATTGAGGAAAGCAAGGTTGGAGATGATACAGGGCGAGGAACGCAAGGCTGGAGATGTTACAGAGATAGGAAAGCAAGGCTGGAAATGTTCCGGTGACAGGAATGCAAGGCTTGAGATGGTACAGGGAGATAAACGCAATGGTGGAGATGTTACAGAGACGGAAACACAAGGCGGGAGATGTTAAAGAGACAGGAATGCAAGGCCAGAGATGTTACAGAGAGGGAAACGCAAGGCTGGAGATGTTACGGACCGAAAGGAAAGCAAGGCTGGAGATGTTGCAGAGAGGGGAAAGCTTGAGTGGAGAGGTTACAGAGATAGGAATGCAAGTCTGAAGATGCCACAGAGATAGTACAGCCAGGCCGGAGAGGATAAGGCGATAGCAAAGCAAGGCTAGAGATGTTACAGAGATCGGAAAACAAGTCTGGAGATGTTACAGAGTTACGAAAGCAAGGGTGGAGATGTTGCAGAGATAGGAAAGCAAGGCGAAAGATTTACATGAATCAGAAAGGAAGGCTGGAGATGTTACAAAGATAGGAAAGCAAGGCTGAAGATGTAACAGAGAGAGAAACGCAACGATGGAGATGTTACAGAGAGAGAAACGCAAGACTGGAGATGTTACAGAGAGAACAATGCAAGGCTGGTAATATTACAGAGATACAACAGCATGTCTGGAGATGTTACTGAGAGGAGAATGCAAGTCTGGAGATGTCAGAGAGATAGGGCAGCCAGGCCGGAGAAGAGAAAGAAATAGGGAAGCAAGGCTAAAGATGTTGCAGAGATAGGAATGCAAGGCTGGAGATGTTGCAGATTGAGGAAAGCAAGGTTCGAGATGTTATAGAGATCGGAGAGCAAGGCTGGAGATGTTACAGAGAGATAGGAAAGCAAGGCTAAATATTTTACAGAGATAGGAAAACCAGTCTGGAAATGTTACAGAGAGAGGAAAGCAAGGCTGGAGATGTTACAGAGAGATAGGAAAGCAAGGCTAAATATTTTACAGAGATAGGAAAACCTGTCTGTAAATGTTACTGAGATAGGAAAGCAAGGCTGGAGATGTTACAGAAAAAGAAAAGCAAGTCTGGAGATGTTACAGGGATAGGAAAACAAATCTGGAGATGTTGAATTGATAGGGAAGCAAGGCTGGAGATGTTTTAGAGAGAGAGAGGAATGCAAGTCAGGAGATCTTACAGAGTTTTGGGTAGCAAGGCTGAAGATGTTGCAGACTGAGGAAAACAATGCTGGTGGTGTTAGAGATAAGAGACCAAGGCTGGAGTTGTTACAGAGGTAGGAAAGCAAGTCTGGCGATGTTAAGGAGAGAGAGGAAAACAATTCTGGAGACGTTAAGGGATAGGAAAGCAAGGCTGGAGATGTGACAGAGATAGGAAAGCAAGGCTGGAAATGTCACAGACATAAGAAGGAAAGTCTGGAGATGTTACAGAGATAGGAACGCACATCTGGAGAGGTTATAGAGACAGAAATGCAAGGCTGGAGATGTTGCAGAGAGAGGAAATTAAGGCTGGAGATGTTGAGGAAAGAAATGATAGCAAGTCTGGAGATGTTACAGAGATAGGAAAGCAAGACCAGAGATGTTATAAGAGGGGAAAGCTTGTGTGGAGATGTTACAGAGATAGTAAAGCAAGGCTGGAGATGTTGTAGAGATAGGGAAGCAAGGCTGTAGATGTCACAGGGAGAGGAAAGCAAGGCCGAAGATGCTACAGAGGTAGGAAAGCATGGCTGGCGTTTTAAAAATTGGATCTGGATGAAGGGAACTGTGGGATTTCTGGTGAAGTTCTCCAATGATAAGAAGTTAGGTGGAAAGGCAGGATGTTCTGAGGATGTGGGGAGGCTGCAGAGCGATTGAGACAGTTTAGGAGAGTGGTCCAGGAAATGGCTGATGAAATTCAACGTGAGCAAATGTGAGGCCTTGCACTTTGGAAGAAAGAATACATGCATGGACTAATTTCTAAATGGTGAGAAAATTCATAAAGTCAAAGTACAAAGGGATCTGAGAGTGCGAGTCCAGGATACTCGAAAGGTTCACTTGCAGGTTGAGGCCGTGGTGAAGACTGCAAATGTAATGTTGTCATTTATCTCAAGAAGGTTGGAATATTAAAGCTGTGATGTGCTACTGAGACTTTATAAAGCTCGAGTTCAGCCTCTATTCGAACACTGTGACCTATTTTGGGCCCCACACCTCAGGAAGGACATACTGACACTGGAGCGTGTCCATCGGAGATTCACACGGATGATCCCTGGAATAGAAGACTGAACATACGATGAATATCTGAGGATTCTGGGATTGTATTCATGAGAGTTTTGAAGGTTGAGGGGAGATCTACAAGGAACTTACAAGATCATGCATGGCTTAGAAAGGGTAGATGCTGGGATGTTGTTTCCATTAGGCAGGGAGACTAGAACGGGTGGTCACAGCCTTAGAATTACAAGGGGTCAATTTAGAACGGAAATGAGGAGGCATTTCGTCAGCCAGAGAGTGGTTGGCCTGTGGAATTCATTGCCACGGAGGCCGGGATGTTAAATGTCTTCAAGGCAGAGATTTATAAATTCTTGATCTCACAAGGAATTAAGGGCTACGAGGAGAGTGTGCGTAAGTGGAGTTGAAATGCCCATCAGCCATGATTGAATGGTGGAGTGGACTCGATGGGTCGAATGGCCTTACTTCCACTCCGATGTCTTCTGGTCTTCAGTTTTAAACTTCTCTATTAAATCTTGTTTTCAAAGATCTCTATACGGTCACTAGTTTATACAGTTAATGGTCAGTCCTGGGGAGTGTTGCGGGTAGAAAGGGTGGTGAAGAACGCATTTAGCATGCTTACCTTCAATGGTCAGACCATTGACTGTAGTGGATTAGTGGTGCTGGAAGAGCACAGCAGTTCAGGCAGCATCCAACGAGCAGCGAAATCGACGTTTCGGGCAAAAGGAATAAGGAATAAAGGCAGTGAGCCTGAAGCATGGAGAGAAAAGCTAGAGGAGGGTGGGGGTGGGGAGAGAGTAGCATAGAGTACAATGGATGAGTGGGGGAGGAGAAGAAGGTGATAGGTCAAGGAGGAGAGGGTGGAGTGGATAGGTGGAAAAGAAGATAGGCAGGTCGCTCAAGTCAAGGAGACAGTAACTGAGCTGGAAGTTTGAAACTAGGATGAGGTGGGGGAAGGGGAAATGAGGAAGCCGTTGAAGTCCACATTGATGCCCTGGGGTTGAAGTGTTCCGAGGCGGAAAATGAGGCGTTCTTCCTCCAGGCGTCTGGTGGTGAGGGAGCGGCGGTGAAGGAGGCCCAGGACCTCCATGTCCTCGGCGGAGTGGGAGGGGGAGTTGAAATGTTGGGCCACGGGGCGGTTTGGTTGATTGGTGCGGGTGTCTCGGAGATGTTCCCTATAGCGCTCTGCGAGGAGGCGCCCAATCTCCCCAATGTGGAGGAGACCACATCGGGAGCAATGGATACAATAAATGATATTGGTGGATGTGCAGGTGAAACTTTGATGGATGTGGAAGGCTCCTTTAGGGCCTTGGATAGAGTTGAGGGAGGAGGTGTGGGCACAGGTTTTACAGTTCCTGCGGTGGCAGGGGAAAGTGCCAGAATGGGAGGGTGTGAACCTGGGGGGGGGGGGCGTGGACCTGACCAGGTAGTCACGGAGGGAACGGTCTTTGCGGAAGGCGGAATGGGGTGGGGAGGGAAATATATCCCTGGTGGTGTGGTGTTTTTGGAGGTGGCGGAAATGTCGGTGGATGATTTGGTTGATGCGAAGGTTTGTAGGGTGGAAGATGAGCACCAAGGGCGTTCTGTCCTTGTTACGGTTGGAGGGGTGGGGTCTGAGGGCGGAGGTGCGGGATGTGGACGAGATGCGTTGGAGGGCATCTTTAACCACGTGGGAAGGAAAATTGCGGTCTCTAAAGAAGGAGGCCATCTGGTGTGTCCGATGGTGGAACTGGTCCTCCTGGGAGCAGATACAGCGGAGGCGGAGAAATTGGGAATACGGGATGCCATTTTTGCAAGAGATAGGGTGGAAAGAGGTGTAATCCAGGTAGCTATGGGAGTCAGTGGGTTTGGAAAAAACGTCAGTGTCAAGTCGGTCGTCACTAATGGAGATGGAGAGGTCCAGGAAGGGGAGCGAGGTGTCAGAGATAGTCCAGGTAAATTTAAGGTCAGGGTGGAATGTGTTGGTGAAGTTGATGAATTGCTCAACCTCCTCGCGGGAGCACGAGGTGGCGCCAATACAGAAATCAATGTAGCGGAGGAAGAGGTGGGGAGTGGTGCCGGTGTAATTACGGAAAATCAACTGTTCTACATAGCCAACAAAGAGACAGGCATAGCTGGGGCCCATACGTGTGCCCATGGCTACGCCTTTGGTCTGGAGGAAGTGGGAGGATTCAAAGGAGAAATTGTTAAGGGTGAGGACCAGTTCGGCCAAACGAATAAGAGTGTCAGTGGAAGGGTACTGTTGGGGACGTCTGGAGAGGAAGAAACGGAGGGCTTGGAGGCCCTGGTCATGGCGAATGGAGATGTAGAGGGATTGGATATCCATGGTGAAGATAAGGCATTGGGGGCCGGGGAAACGGAAGTCTTGGAGGAGGTGGAGGGCGTGGGTGGTGTCTCGAACGTATGTGGGGAGTTCCTGGACTAGGGGGGATAGGACAGTGTCAAGGTAGGTAGAGATGAGTGCAGTGGGGCAGGAGCATGTTGAGACAATGGGTCGGCCAGGGTGGTCAGGCTTGTGGATCTTGGAAAGGAGGTAGAACCGGGCAGTGCGTGGTTCCCGGACTATGAGGTTGGAAGCTGTGGGTCGGAGATCTCCTCAGGTGATGAGGTTCTGTATGGTCTGGGAGATGATGGTTTGGTGATGGGGGGTGGGGTCATGGTCGAGGGAGCAGTAGGAACAGGTGTCCTCGAGTTGGCGTTTGGCTTCAGCGGTGTAGAGGTCAGTGCGCCAGACTACCACTGTGCCCCCTTTATCCGCTGTCTTGATGGTGAGGTTGGGATTGGAGCAGAGGGATTGGAGGGCTGCGCGTTGTGAGGTTGAGAGGTAGTGGTTGAGGCATTGCGTTGCAGCTGTGCAGGACATTGGTGAGGCCTCATCTGGAATACTGCATAAAGTTCTGATCGCCTTTCTGTAGGAAGGATGTTAAAGTTGAGAGAGTGCAGAAAGATTTACAAGGATGTTGCTGGGACTGAGTTACAGAGAGAGGCTGAATAGGCTGAAGTATTTTTCCCCAGAACATTGGATGCTGAAGGGTTTTTGCAGAGGTTTATAAAATCATGAGGGGCATGGATAGGGTGAATAGCCAAAATCTTTTTCCCAGGTCAGGGGAGTCATAAAATAGAGGGCAAAGGTTTAAGGTGTGAGGTGAAGATTTAAAAAGGGCCTGAGAGGTAACTTTTCCAGGCAGAGGGGGCTGCATACATGGAATGAGCTGCCAGTGGTGGAAAGGAGTTCAATTTTAAATTTTAGAATGCATCGGGATGGGTACATGAATAGGAAGGGTTGAGAAGGATATGGACCAAATGCTGGCAAACTGGAACTAGGTCACGTTGGGATATCTGGTTGGTGCAGATGAGTTGGGTTTGTTGTATAACTGACTCTGTGACCCCTTGCCTTTTGACCCCATGCTCAATCAATCTTTTGAAATGAAATATTTCATGGTCAGAACGATCTGGAGTTTAACTTTTTTTTTAAAAGATGCATTTGTAATGAAGTCGATCTGTTTATTCTGTATATGATAAAGAAAGAGAATGGATCATTACTTTTAAAGACCAAATGATGGCTGAAGGTTGCATTTGATATAAAACTTGTACACTTGCTGCTGCAAAGTATTAGATGTTCATACAGAATATAATCAGTTCTCTTGCGTGAGTTTTTGAGATGTGCCTTAAAGCAGTCTAGTGGGTGAAAGATTTCTCCAAAATATTGAGTATTTTTGGAATGGAGAACTGTCACATATATTGTGTTCTGACCCCCCTTCCTGTAATTTTTCAAACAATGAAATGGACAAGATCACTGCCCGTTCATATTCAATACCCTTTTATACATGAAATGTGACCATTGTTTTGCTTCCCACTTCCCTATCTCTATCTCCTGAGGAACTGAAACCTGAATACAGGCTGAGGTAACTAGTTGTTGTCAGGAACAACCACTTAACCCATGCTGTTACTAACTTAAGTGGGAAAAAATGGCATCTCAATGCAAATAATATGACAAAATGGCTTCGAGGCTGCAAATAGACAATTCTGTTAAAAGCTGCATAAAATAGCTTTTGACGTTGTTAGAGCTGCATAATTGACTAATCACAGTCTGCCTCAACAGAGATTAGCAGATAATGCTTCCTTTACAGCATAGAAATAACTAGACTAGATGAGACATTACTGGCCATCCTAACAGACCTTCAAGTGCAGATGGCAAGACTCGGTTAGTGAGGTAAAGGTGGCTTAAGTGTTGAAAAACAAAGTTGGTTCCCAGGAAATATCATTGGACCGAGTAGCTGTCAGTTCAGATTGTTTCATAAGTTAGTTGGTAATTATCTGAATGTACTATACGATAATGGCCTGTACCTTTCTTTGAGAGAAGTATAAAAATGTCTTTGTTTTAAGCCATGTGCCCAGCTCCTCTGAGGAACATGCAAGAGTATAATCTCTGTGTTTGTGGATGATCTGTGCCCGGCCATATGAAAAATAAAGAATGAAATGTTAAAGAATCCGACCAATTGTGAGTGCTTTTTCACCGATGATGGAACAGAGAGACCGCTCCCTTCCCCCCCACCCCCCCCAATCCACCGGGGGTCGAGATCATCACTACCAGTATTGTCTGAAGAATGTCTTGCTCCTGCTTGACAAACTAGGTGCATATATGTTGAGTACTGTTCTGTGGTCACCTTCAGTGTCAGAAGAACCTGCATGCCATGTTGTCAATTGCTGGTCTCACCTTGGAATGTAGGAATAAGAGCCATGCATGTAATCTGATGCTGACTCCTTTCCTTTTATACCGTCTGTACCAAACCCAGTACCATTCTCAATCACCTTCCATCAGTTTGTGCAAAGATACTACAGTTATATTCTCCTTCAGATGTTGGTAACAGTGATTCATTTAAAATTTATAAGCTCCTGGTTTGGGTAGTATGAGCCATGTAACTCCTTGACATTAATGCACTAATATCAATGCATGCATATGTGGAAAATAAAAATTGCTATGCTTTTATAAATGACGCATGGTAGATCTTTTTAGAATTTTTGCAATTAAATGTTGTATCATCAGATCAGTACAGTAACGTGCTTATTTATTTTCAATTCTATCAGGATTGTATTCAGAATTATTTTGCTTCTGTCAAAGACTTTTTAGACAGCTGTCTCTCTTTTCATTAATGTAACTCCTACAAGATAGATGTACAGAAAGCTGGTTTTGTAATTTAAAGTATGAGTCATAACTGGAGTGGAGTCGTATTGCGTGCAATTCTGGTCTCCTTCCTATCGGAAAGATGTTGTGAAACGTGGAAGGGTTCAGAAAAGATTTACAAGGATGTTGCCAGGGTTGGAGGATTTGAGCGACAGAGAGAGGTTAAACAGGCTAGGTCTGTTTTGCCTGGAGTGTCGAAGGCTGAGGCATGACCTTCCAGAGGTTTACAAAATCATGAGGGGCATGGATATGATAAATTTTAAAAGTCTTTTCTGTGGGGTGGGTGAGTTCAGAACTAGAGGGCATAGGTTTAGGGTTAGTGGGGAAAGATATAAAGAGACCTAAGGAGCAATGTTTTCACACAGAGGATGGTACGTGTATGGAATAAGCTGCCAGAGAAAGAGGTGAAGGCTGGTACAATTGCAACATTTAAAAGGCATGTGGATGGGTATATGAATAGGAGGGATATGGGCCAGGTGTTGGCAGGTGGGTCTAGTTTGGGTTGGGATATCTGGTCAGCATGGACGAGTTGGACTGGAGAGTCTGTTTCCGTGCTGTACATCTCTATGACTCTAAAAGCAATTTATGAAGATCCAGTGGAAATAAAATCGTGCAACAATTTTGCAATTCTGCCTGGGGATATCACTGTTCAGTTGTCAGATTTACCTATTGCAGACTGTACTGAAGGTTAGACAGAGATGGGGGAATGTTGCTCATTGAAAGTGATTAAGTTAGACGGCTACAGAGATAAGTCTGGACAGTGGGACTATCTGGGTAGCTCATGGGACTATCATGGGGGGATGTGACTACAGATTTTTAAGGTTGTTGGTCTCCGACCGATGCCTGCGTAGTCACCTTTGTGATCGTTTGTACGTATTTTATCGATTACAAAGTAAAGTCGAACCTCCTCGTGGTTACCCCCGGTAACGACCTGTAAGAGGAAGCTCCAAACGGAGAGGCAATTTTAGTTGTTTAGAGGTTGTACTAGTCTCGTTTTATCATTGGTTTTACCATCGATTTTATGTTTGGCTTTACCTTGCTTTTAATCTGTGCTGTATGCCACTGGCAATTTTATTGTTCCTCTCTGTTGTAAGAGCATTACTCGGACCAGGTCGGCGAATACGACCTCAGAAAAGATATGAGACGTCTGGTGACCATTTAGTCAATTGTAGAAACCAAATTTGGCAGCGGCGATTGTGACCAATTCCAAAACTTCTGGTTGGGTGGGAGACCGGGAAAATAACCGCCCTGCACGGCTGTTATTGGCGGCACCGTGCGCCAAGTGTATGAGCCAAAAACGGACTAGACAATCCGTCTCGACACAGACGGAAGAGACCTTAAGAATTATCCGGCAAGACTGTCCTCTGGCAGGCACGAGGAAGCCGATAATGTTGTCCAGAGTAATCAGGACATAATTCGAATAGAAAGACTTGTAGAGAAGGACCCTCTGCAGTTGGGTTCATTTAACCACCGGACGATTTTTCATTCGAATTTTAATGGGCCATTTGATTTTAGTCAATGTAGAGAATCAGAGAGCAGTGAGGAGAGGAATGAGGGTAGGATTATTCACCCGGCTCGTAGTGAAACAGATAAATTAACGATAATAATAAAATACCCGTTAGAAAAGTTTAAATGTAATTGTTGTAATAATATTTACAACACCACTGGGATGTTTAGGAAACATTTAAAAGTATGTAAGGGGAATAAATCAGTGAGAAGTAGATATAATAAGTGTGAGTGGGAGGGTAATTATCAAGCAGTTGCGTGCCACTATCCAAAGTACACTAAAAATAGTAATAATACTAATAATAATAATAATGAAGAAAGGGAAGTTGAAAAACCATATCAATGTGAAATATGCTCATCAAAATTGATAACAGCCAGAGGACTGGGTCAACATGAGAGGCATGCGCATCCCAATTTAAGGAATGAGAAGAGGAAAAGAGGGAAGATAGAGAGTAGACATAAGTTGGAAAATAGAGACAGGAATAAGAGGTGTATGGTCTCGTGATGGAGTTGAAAGGTTACAACAATTAGAATTAGAATTTAGTGGCTATAAAAATATGAACAAAGTTATTGCGGAGAAAATAGGAACTAAAACAGCTAAACAGATCTCCGATAAAACGAGATTATTAAATAAAAAGAATAAAAATCGTGATAAAGACATTGGGTATAGATCAAGAACTGGTCCTTAATATTAATGATAATAGTGAAACTGAGAACAGTGATCCGGAGGTAAATGTGGTAGTAGAGGAAGTAAGAACAGACGAGAAGAGTCATCAGGATAATAATAATACTACAAAAAATTTAGGTTATAATGATAGGTCACTAACAGAATTAATCAAGACAATAGAGGTTAAAATGGGTAAAAATAAAGGTACAATTAAGGACTACGATAATATTGTGGAGAGGATAATTGGTAAATTAGAAAATAGGAATGAAAGAGAGAAATCTAAGAAAGTGAAATATGTAAAATGAGTAGGCTCTCAGCAAAAGGATTGTGGGCAAAAAAGAAATGAGAAGGAAAATAAAGCTAAAAGAAGATATAGTAGAAAGAAAGGTAAATTTAAGGAAGTACAGGTTTTATATAAAACTAAAAGACAATACCTCGCAAGAAACCGAATGGGGGCCCCAGCTAAGTGTGAATGTCCACTTAGCAGGGAAGAGTTAGAGGATTATTTTAAGAAGAGATTATGTAACCCTAATGATAAAAACAATTTACGAGGTTTTGCTAAATATAAAAGTCAAGGTGAGGGATCAATAGCTGGAATACTGACAGGTCCTGTAACGGTGGAAGACAGGAATCAAGGTGTAAAGGCGATGGACGTGAAAACCGCTGCAGGACCTGATCAGATAACACTGAAAGAGATAATTAGGATATTCAATGAAGATAATACGTTATTTCCAAGACTATATACCATTTGGATTAAAACAGGTAAAATCCCAGACAAAATGAAAATAAGTAGAACGGTATGATCCCTAAAGTAAATGATGAAGAAGGATTGAAAGACATTCCGTCGACGAGTGACGTTGAAATTCTCAAAAAGGACATGATCCTTTGTATATGGTGAGTGCACAAAAATAGCCGAGATGGACACAGTGGGTTAAATGGCCTCATTCCGTACTGTAAAATTCTCTGATTCTATAATTATGGATGCTACATCTTTGTCACCACTGTCCAGAAAAGTGGTGTTGGGATGTATCCGTTATGAAATGACGAAACTGATTATCCTACATGTGCTGTGTGTTTCATGCTGCAAAGTTCCAACTTTATAAATTATTTCCCATGTTTCCAGGACTGGATCTGCAAAGAGCTGGAAATCTCTTACTTAGCGTGAACTATCCAAAGCATCACTGGGCCCCATGACAAAGCAGGGTATGTATGTAACACCACAAACGATAGGGCTTGTTTCTTTACAAGCACCTATGATGTTAGTTCAGGATTGCAAAATTCCATAAAATGATTACAAGTAGTTTAATAAATTGACTTTGGTTATTCAGCAGCAAACTATCAGCATTCAAACCGGAAACTAACGTAAATAGATAGCTGACGTGTCTGTTTTTTTGTAATTCTGCAACTCTTCACGAACTGCTTCAGATCAGCATGTTCTCCCTTGTAGCTGGATTTTTTTATTTAGTTCAGACCACTATGTGCCATCACTAAACCTTGTTTTTAAAGAATCTAAAGAACATATATTTCAAAAAGGCTTGTTCTTTCATTAAGAATGCACATTTTTAGAAAGGTATAAAAATTGCATTCTCAAGCGCTTTCATTGCAAGATTACGGAAAGTAAGTTCATGTCCCACTTCAGAGACCTGTGCTTTGTGAATAAGACTGATGCACCAGTGCAGTGCCATGGGTGGGCTTTGCCGTTCGAGTGCGATCATTTGCTGAGCTGAGGCCCCGACTGCTCATCCGATAAATGCAAAGAGTCCTTTGCTACTTTTGGAAGACAAGCATAGAGGGTCCTTGTGGGTGTATTAGTTAATATTTAGTCTTCAATGAACACCAAAAACAGTTCATTTAATCTGTGTCATTGCTGGAACTATGCTGTTGAAAATTGGTTTTGGACTTCCAATGTTTCAACCATGTGCTAAAAATTATTTGATTCAATTCAATAAGATTTGGGGTATTATTGATAGTGAGAGACATTATATTTAGGCACTTTCTTTATAGATACCGAGTTATAAACACAAATTGCTTATATTTGTTACAGATCAAAGATCGTCGAGTCCAGATGGGCAGAAATCCAACTTGCTCAGCGAACTGTATGCATCAGATCGAAACAAGTCTGCAGTCTTCGATAGTCGACTTGATGACCCCTCGAAGAGTCCTTCTCTAGTTTTCAAATGTTATTTGAAACCTAGACCTGACTTTGTTGAAGGGCTGGCTAATGTGGCAGGAGCTCTTGAATATAGTCGTATGCCAGATCAGTTGGCATTTAGGCCTGAGGATGGCGCTGGTGATGAAAGTGTTTTGTCCAGTCATCAATCTGTGCAAGATGATATCCAGGACGAACTTGATCATCTGAAAACAGAAGACTCTGATGTTGAGGATGTGCTGGGCTTGTCTCAGCATTCTGATCAATCTGAACCCATGCTGAAATTAGACATTGAGAAACTGCAGCACATCAATGTCCCTGAGCGTATCAAGGAATTTAATCCACTAAGCAGAGTCCAATTTGATGACACAGAACAGCCTTTAGTAGCTGAGCTTGTTGAAAAGACGTTTGAGGACTTAAAGAATGAGGAATATTACTTATTCCTGATGAAGGGCTTTTGCCCGAAACGTTGATTTCGCTGCTCGTTGGATGCTGCCTGAACTGCTGTGCTCTTCCAGCACCACTAATCCAGTATTTGATTTTCAGCATCTGCAGTCATTGTTTTTACCTTGATCATTCAGCCAGTTCTGTGAAGATTGTCAGGTCAGTTAAGTCGGGCACCTCCATTGCATCTGCGTTGTCTGACTCTGAAGATTAGATTAGAAAAGAATTCCATCGGAGAATGATTCTTATTCTCAAGGTTTTGAGTTCCTTTCCCAAGCAAAGGAAGAAACTTACTCAGAAAAGTTTGAGTCATTGCAAAGGAGGAATGAAGACATGAATAAAAATTTACACGACAGGAGTTGCAAAGCTGGCACAGAATCTGCAGAAGCCCTTTCGCGAAGGATCAAAATCACCAGTGACAAAAATCTCACTGAGGCCCAAGTGCTCTTCTGTTCTGAGCATTTCAAGCAGGAGGGAATGAATGAAGGGGAGAAGCTTTCTCGAAGTGTTTCACCAAGCATCAGTGTGGATGATGAAATCAGTGAGCGGCTGTGGGAGGAAAACTCTCCCAGCTGTGGTAGCGTACATTCAGAACAACTTGTAGACTTGACATCACCGACCGAGAAGAGCAGAAATGAAGAGCAAAGTGATGCCAGCAATGAGGAACAGATTCCCATGCCATCGCATTCTCCCTCTCCATTTCGCACCCCAACAGCCATGTTGTCTGAAACCGATGAGCTGCCTGAATCCCAAATTGGTGCAAGAATTTTAGTTAGTAGCATCACCAGACACACTTCACCTCAAGAGCAGAACTAGCTTCGCCAGTGGCTTTTGGGCTGGTGTGGAGTTGCATAAGCCAGAAGACAGTCATAATGGGACATATGATGGAATTGAATACTTCACATGCAAGGACAAATGTGGCATCTTTGCCCCTCCCCACAAGATTTCCCTTCGACCCGATCATTCTGGGGATGGCATCAATACAACTGAAGATGACAGGGACCTACTTGTGGAGGGTAACTTGGGTCAAGACTACAAAACGTGTTGTGATGACGGAGAAAAGCCAGAGCTTTCAAAAGAAGTAACAGAACGACAGGCGGAAGAGTTTGAGCTCAGTAAGACTTTAAGCTCATTTCATTTAAAAACAGCTTGAATGATCAAAATGCAAGTAATCAGTTTTCTGAACAAAGTAAGTTTGACTTACTGCACATTATTAATGAATCTAGCAAGGCAGTGGTAACTTTTGAAGGTGACCAAAATTTAAAAGAGAGCTTGCCCAAGTCTGGTGAGGAGGAACGATTGGCAAACTTGAGTGAAGACTAGAATGAAGAAAACATTAACCGTACTGATGTGTTCATAGAGAAAGCGTCCAAAGCAGTACTGAAGACAGAACCAATATCAATACCAATGTGTCTGTGTGCCCTTCCAGTACACAAAGGGAGGAGTTTTCACTAAATTTCCACAAAAACACTTCAACTTCTCTGTTGGATTTACTGAACAGGGAAAATTCTCAATTTAAAGTATCATTCCTCGAGCCTGAATCTGAGGAAATCCATGAGAGCACGTGGATGTCAAAGGAGAGGAACTCAAGGATAATCGTGAGGATTGTGAAGACTTTAGAGGAGATGATCGGAGGAGCAGTGATTCAAAGGCCAATCCTTTGGTTGTTATGTTGCTATCTTCCTTTGTGAAGGACGCTATTGAACAGTTGGAAGAAATCATGGAAGTCTCGAGCTGAGAAGACCCAGCTTCCTAATCAAGGATTACAGTTCAAATTGGTTGTTGAATCCTGGCCGAGGTCACCTTCCAAGGATCCAAATGAGGAACACAAGACTGTTATCCAGTTGGAGACATCTGAAAGCGATTACAGTGTTGATGATAAGGAGGAAGTATTATCTCCACATCTTGTCCCCAACCTGTAAGTATTCATTTTGAACCTGTTTTGGGATGGATTTGAATTTCAAGAATTGGAGATGTGCTATCAGTCTCGATGCATTGATGCAATTGTTTTATTAATGATTCCAGAGCTCGTTAAATTCCCACATTTGAACATTCAAGTAGACAATTCATTATTTGAAATCTGAAAAGCTCTGAAATCTGAAGTTTTTGTCGTGAAGGATTTTTAAATCTAATTAACAAGGTTGTTTGGGGTGGAGATAGTTAACCCAACTCCACACCCACTCGACCCACATCACACTGGGGATGTGGCCCAGCAGTGGCAGGCGTCAGTTCTGTCTTAGGGCTCATCGTTTTCACAGATGGGTCTGTTGTTCAGTAAGAGTTTTAAAAATTTTACAGTTAAACTGTAACTTACTCTGAAAACTGAAGAATTCTGAATCATGCAAACCAGCTGGTCTCGAGGGTTTCGAATAAAGGGTTGTGTCCCTGTCGTACCAACAACAGGATGGTGGACCAATGACAGGATTGTCGTTGTTTCCTGAACAGTAGTGTTCTGAAGCAAAGTCCCGAGCCTGAATGACCATCTGATTCGAAGAACAGAAGGGTTTATGGTTTGCACATATTAATATTAATTGGACAAGCAGCTCCTTTCATGAAAGTGCTTGACAAGTTCTCATACTGTCCATTCCTTTCTGAGCATTCAATGTAGTAAATTGCTGAAATAGGAGCTTGGGTCACTTTGATTTGATACAGCAACATCCTGACTAAACGGACACATGCTTTTCTGATATGCGTTTACTTACAAATTGCAGGAATATAAAAGGGGTGCAGCTGACAACTGAAAGTGATCTGATTTTGGAAAGCTGAAGCTCAGAACATTCAGTCTGAAATCGTTCATTCCCCTAAGTATCATAAATAGAAAGATGTAGAGAGTGTAAGCAGAAGAGTTTTTTTGTGAGGTGTGATTCAGCTTTTGCATTTGAACACAAGATTATTTTCCCTTAGTTTAACAAGAAAGGTATGGTTAATAGTGCTCCACAGCAGCTCTGATTGATGATATGTATAACAGAGCATGTTAAAAACATTATCTCGATCCTGATGACTGCATTGAATTCAATTTCCCATTGTGCCGCTTCCCTAAAAATCCAAGGCCCCTTTCTCCTCCCCTGTCTGTACTCACCCCATTATTAATTTATCATCCTCCTCATCATCATCCTGTTATCCGTTCAATCCCATCTCTCATAACTTTGCTCACTCTGGGAATCTATAGTTGCTGCTTCTATGTTCCATAATATATGGTGTCTCGCCCAGTCACTCAGTATTTGTTTCAAATTCTTCTGTATCATTTCTGTCTTTCTGTTGCTGCTTCCATTTGTGGATAAGACAAGATGTGATTATTATTCACCTTCTTTAAAACTCTCTAGAATCATGATCTTCCGCATGTCACTCCATAATGTTCCGATAAAGAGTGCCTCAAAGGTTGAACTTCTCAATCTGTGATCATGTCTGCAAATCTTTTCCTGATAATATCTTGAGAATATGCACTTTGTTGAGATTCCCAGATTTGACCAAAATATTTGAAGATCTTATGCAAATGTCATGGAAATTAAATCGACCTGACTCAACTATTAGCAAGAGTAAAGAAAGGAGCTTTATTTAAATTCTGCAGAACTGACCCAGTACATTCAGCGAGATGCCTCAATGTAAGGGGTATCTGAGCAGTGTTCGGATACTTGCCTTATACTGTTTCTTATCACGCTATCAAGGGCAAAGACTGGGAAAACTCAAATTGTTATTCTCTCATCCCCTGGTCTTGGACATGACAGTTCTTCAGCTTTTGCTGAATTTGACTATTGCAAGGTCAAGTTGAATGTTTCCAAAATTCAAACAGCTGACTGCAGACCTTATCATAGTATTGTTTACAAACCTCAGCACAGCAATAAATTTTAGAAAAGCATTCTCTTTCAAATTTCACAGTAAATGGATAATTTTCCATAACATGACTTAATGTGACTTAAATTGTTTGTGTCCAGTTAGAAGGGTCAGATCTATCACTTTAAATAGCATGTATGTTTCTGGCCTTTTTCTCTGATCTGATTAGAATCTTAATATTTCAGGTGTAATTCCTTTTCTTATCCACTCAATGTATGACTTCATCTCACTCTCTATTTCAATTCTATCTTCCGGTAAATATTCTTCTTTATCTGTCACTGCAAGACAATTCCATCTCTGTCCCTTCAACCCAAGTTGGAATCATTTAGTTTCCTTCTCCTAAATTCCCAAGTCACGATTGTGTTTATTACTTTAACAATTAAGGGCAATCTGAGCATAGGCTCCTGCGGGCCCCTTCCATTCTCCACAGCTTTCTCGTGTGAAGTCTTTATTTTACCCCGAACCTTGCATTTTCCCAACCACCTCTATCCATTTGACTATGCTCCCCTTCATTTGAGGTGCCCTTGAGTTTTGCCATTGGTCTTCTCAGAGGCAACTACTTGAAATAATTTCTGAAAATCCATGTCAATCATGTACACTTTTCCCCACTAATCTGCTCTTTTACTAATACCTTGTCAAAATGTTTGATAGTTCACAACCTGCCCATTAGAAATTCATGCTCATTTCTCCTGATTAGCTACGGTCTCTTCAAGTGCTCGTATTTCACTCCATATTGTTCGCTCTTAATTTACCAACAAATGAAGCAAAACTAACTAATCACAAAATGCCTGTTTTGCTTTTATTGAATGAGGAGTTAGCTGCCCTCCAATCCTCTGGTCTATGCTTAGGAGGTAATAATTGGAGCCATGATAGTTTGCTTTCTATTTACAGCATGGCCCACAGATATCATTCATTTTGTTTCAAAGATTTGCCTCCTTTTATGCTGTGGTACCTTCCTCAGTATTATGCAGGTAATCTTGTCTAATACATCTGCACGTACCCTTGGTAGTTCTGCAATCCTGTTAAACCCCTTCTCTAATCTCTGTTTTGCCTTTTCTCCTGTAATCAATGATATTCTAAATTTATCCTTGGTTCAGATTGTGGAGCAAACAGTTGTTATTTTATGTATTTTGAACAGTATTCCCTTTTGTTTTCACTGAAGCAATCTACCAAGCTTTTTATTTGGGGGGGGGGGAGAGGACGTATCTAATATAATCTTTTCTCTGTTCCTCTTTTCCTTCTTCCAGCTTGTATTTAACATGACGAGAGACATTTTCACTGAGATGCTTTCTGAAGACCTCTGTGCCAGCCCAGCCCCGTGGATGAAGCCAAGCCGAATTAGCTCTGCTTTCTTCAAACGAGCGAGGAATTTAAATGAAGTGAAGGTAATAACTCCACGGAATCCCTTTGTCCTACTTGTCAGTAATAATGTTGCAAGTGTGATGCTGGTTGGAGTTAAAGTATGTAGATCGATTAAGTGAGTGACTCACCTTGTAAGAGTGGCCACTATCCTGACTTGGAAATCTGTCACTGCTCCTGGGAAGTCCCTCCGTAATGAGATTGTGGGTCTAGCTCAGCACCAGCTTCTCAAGGAAATCTAGGAAGGGGCAATAAGTGCTGGCCCAACAATGATGCCCACATTCCATGAACAAACAAAAGAAAATGATTTCCTCTAAGCTCATTGAGCACCAAGGAACCTCATTTTAATTCTAAACTCCACAATAAACATTTTTAAAAATGACTCACAGGCTCTGGGCATAGCGGCTGGCCAGCATTCATTGACTGATCCTAGTTGTTTTTGAGAACCTGGTGAGCTATCTTTTGTAACCACTGCAGTCCATGTGCTGGAAGTAGACTCACAATGCCCTTAGTGGTCAGATGCATGGCAGATGCAGTTTAATGAGAATAAATGTATGGTTATCCACTTTGGTGGCCAAAACAGGAAGGCAGATTACTACCTAAATGGAATCAATTTAGGTAAAGGGGCAGTATAAAGAGATCTGGGTCTTCTTGTACACCAGTCAATGAAGGTAAGCATGCAGTTACAGCAGGTAGTGAAGAAGGCTAATAGCATGCTGGCCTTCGTAACAAGAGGGATTGAGTATAGAAGCAAAGAGGTTCTTCTGCAGCTGTACAGGGCCTTGGTGAGACTACACCTGGAGTACTGTGTGCAGTTCTGGTCTCCAAATTTGAGGAAAGACATTGTGGCTATTGAGGGAGTGCAGCGTAGGTTCACGAGGTCAATTCCTGGAATGGCGGGACTACCTTACACTGAAAGGCTGGAGCGACTGGGCTTGTATACCCTTGAGTTTAGAAGGCTGAGAGGGAATCTGATTGAGACATATAGGATTATTAAAGGATTGGACACTCTGGAGGTTGGAAACATGTTTCTGCTGATGGGTGAGCGCCGAACCAGAGGACACAGCTTAAAAATAGGGGGTAGAGCATTTAGGACAGAAATGAGGAGAAAGTTCTTCACCCAGAGAGTGGTGGCTGTGTGGAATGCTCTGCCCCAGAGGGCAGTGGAGGCCCAGTCTCTGGATTCATTTAAGAAAGAGTTGGATAGAGCTCTCAAGGATAGTGGAATCGAGGGTTATGGAGATAAGGCAGGAACAGGATACTGATTAAGGATGATCAGTCATGATCATATTGAATAGTGGTGCAGGCTCGAAGGGCAGAATGGCCTACTTCGGCACCTATTGTCTATTCCAGAAATTTGATACAGCAATCCTGCAGAAACAGTGATATCTTTCGAAGTCATGATGGTGAGTGGCTTGGAGGGGTACTTACGGGTGACAGTCCTGTGTTTCTAGTCTCACCTATGCCCTACAGTTTTGAATTTCCTACACCGGTTAAAAGACTTGTCTATTAACCCTATCCACGCCCCTCATAATTTTATAAAATCTTTACACAGTCACCCCTTAGCCGCCTTTGCTCCAGGGAAAGTAGCCCCAACCAATTCATCCTCTTCCTATAGCAGAAAACTCCCAACCCTGACAACATCCTTGTAAATCTTTTCATAACCTTTCAAGATTCACAATATCCTTCCGAGAGCAGGGAATCCAGAATTGCACGGAGTATTCTAAAAGAGACCTAATCGGTGTCCTGGACAGCCGCAACATGACCTCCCAACTCCTATACTCAATTCTCTGGCCAATAAAGGCAAACATACCAAACACCACCTTCACTATCCTGTCGACTTGTCACTCCACTTTCAAGGAACTATGAACCTGCACTCCAAGGTCTCTTTGCTCAGCAACACTCCCCAGTCCTTTACCATTGAGTGTATAAGTCCTAACCTGATTTACCTTTCCAAAACGCAGCACCTCACATTTATCTGAATTAAACTTCATCTGCCACTCCTCAGCCCATCTGTTCGAGATCCTGTTGTATTCTGAACTTTCTTCACTGTCCACTGCACCTCAAATTTTGGTGTCATCTGCGAACTACTAATCATACTATGTGGTGAAAGTGAGGACTGCAGATGCTGGAGATCAGAGCTGAAAAATGCCTTGCTGGAAAAGTGTAGCAGGTCAGGCTGCATCCAAGGAGCAGGAGAATCGACGTTTCAGGCATTCTTCAGGAATAGGAAGGTGTTCCAAGCAGGCTAAGATAAAAGGTAGGGAGGAAGGACTTGGGGGAGGGGCGTTGGGAATGCGATAGGTGGAAGGAGGTTAAGGTGAGGGTGATAGGCTGAAGAGGGGGTGGAGGCGGAGAGGTCGCAAGAAGATTGCAGGTCGAGAAGGCGGTGCTGAGTCCGAGGGTTGGGACCGAGATAAGGTGGGGGGAGGGGAACCATACGATGTTCCATTTTCACATACAAATCATTTATGTAAATGACAAAAAGCAGTGAACCCAGCACCGATCCTTGTGGCCAGCACTGGTCACAGGCCTCCCACTGGAGATGGTCATTGACTGGCAGTTTTGGTGTAAACAGCACTTGCCTCTTGCCATCCAAACCTGCATATTGTATAGATCTTGTTGCCTTTGAACACAGACTGCTTCAGTATCTGAGGAGTTATGAACGTTACTGAATATTGTGCAATCTCTCTCTCTCTCTCTTTCTCTCTCTCTCTCTCTCTCTCTCATTCCCCCATTTCCGATGAGATTTCTTCCCCTAACTCCTGATTCCAAATTTCCTTGACTCTCTCCATGTCCCCCAAGGCATTCCCTCTCTGCAGATGATATATGGTACTAACTGAAAGACTGCCCCACATCGGAGCACTCTTCATTCTATATCCGACTTGTTGGGCTAGGTCAAGAACGTAGTCTTCCTAACCTGAAAATATCGGAAAACGTCCCTCTTAGGGATTCTCTATTTCTGACCTAATTGGCTAAAAGACAGCAAGAACTCTCTCTCAAATAAATTTCCTAGACAGGGGATTTCTCTCTGACGCTGGAGTCCTTTGATGCCAGCCTAAATCCTGGGGCTCCCACTAACGGGGTGAATGGCACATTGCCCCCACCCAGCCGCATTATCCTCCAGGCTTTTCAATATTTATGATAATCAGATTTTCTTAATGCGCACCTACCGATCTCATCTTATCCATGAACAGTAAGCTTCTGAGGGGACACCTCGCCTGTGAGGCCTCTACATCAAGCCACATCGACTTTGAGTCATGACGCACCCATTCACCTACATATTGCAACAGGGTGCCGATTTGATAGCTCTTCAGATCTGGGAGGTCCACCAACCCCCCATATCCTGCGGAAGTTGAATCTTGGCAAATGTCATTAAGTTGCACCAACAGCACCAAATAAATTTGCCAAACCATCCCGCAAACCTCCGCAGCACCTGGTTGGGTAAGAACAAAGTGAGCATCCTCACAGGATACAACAACCAAGGAACAACATTCACTTTAATCAAGGCTATACAGCCTCACCATGATCTGGGAATTCCCTCCCATCGCTGCAAGTCCTGCTTTACCCTCTCAAACAGCGACACAAAATTAGCTCCATACAGTTGCGGGAAGTGAGGGGTAATAAAAATCCCCAGATAGAGAAAACCTTTCTGTGACCATCAAAAAGGAAACTCCATTCCGTCCTCCAGCTTTAGTATCTCCACCAATCCCCCCACAGGCAGGACGTCCGATTTTGGAAAATTTATTCTGTATCCTGAAAATCTGCCTAATAATTTAATGTTTTGTATTAGCTGGGGTATGGACTTTTCGGGGTTAGCTAAAAACAGTAGGACATTGTCCGTATAGAGAGTGATTTTGTATTCCCTAACTCCCACCTTCGGTGCCGATATTTCAGGGTCGTTTCAGACAGTCCCTCCCAGTGGTTCAAGTACCAAGGTTAACAGTAGGGGCAACAGGGGACATCACTGTCGGCTGCCCCTCCCCACACCAAAATTACTCAATTTAATCCCATTCATGATAACCGCCACCTTGGGGTCTTCATATAACACTGCCACCCTCCTGGCGAAGGCCCCTCCCACACCAAAACGTTCTCGAACAGCAAAGAGATACGACCATTCCACCGGATCAAAAGCCTTTTCTGCCTTGAGGGGGACCACCAAACTCGGAATCATTCTCTGCTGACATAGTTGCACAATGTTCAATACTTGCCTGATGTTGTTGGAGGAGCTGCAACCCTTGATAAAACCCGTCTGCTCCTCTTTTATAATAACAGGCAGCATCTTCTCCAGTCTCAGAGCTAACACCTTTGATTGAATTTTAAAATCCACATTCAACAACGAGATGGGTGTATACAATGCATAATGAGCAGCACTTAACAAGTAATAGTCCCCAAAGCTGTTTTAATAAAGAATACTGGGACATTGCTCAGGAAGAAGGAAGTATAAGGACAGAATACCCAAGACACCATTGTAAAAAGGAAGCTCTTGAAAGTCAGATGAGATGAGGATATGAAGAGGAATTTGGGATAAAAGGTTTGAATGAATGTTTGGAAGAATATAAAAACTCTTATAAATGGCAGAGAAAAAAAATCAAACAGGAAAAATAACCCTGCTCGACCACTTTTCCTTAAGATGGCAAAAATAAAAGTCAACAGCCCCCAACAATTTTTAGTTCAAGGAAATGGATGCTGATTTGGCTTTGAGAATACAGTATGCAACATGTGGGTGGCACGGTGGTTAGGACTGCTGCCTCACAGCGCCTGAGACCTGGGTTCAATTCCCGCCTCAGGCGACTGACTGTGTGGAGTTTGCACGTTCTCGCCGTGTCTGCGTGGGTTTCCTCCGGGCGCTCCGGTTTCCTCCCACAGTCCAAAGATGTGTAGATCAGGTGAATCGGCCATGCTAAATTGCCCGTAGTGTTAGGTAATGGGTAAATGTAGGCGTATGGGTGGGTTGCGCTTCGGTGTGGACTTGTTTAGCCGAAGGGCCTGTTTCCACACTATAATGTAATCTAATATAATCCTCCCTTTCTTTAAATTAAGGGAGATATTAGCCTCTGTATGAGAGGGTGGAAGACAGTCCTGGCTATACGACTTAGTATACAGCTCCAGCAGTGGTTCAGCTGACATGTGTATGAGCTCCTTGTAAAATCTACATGGGAATCTGTCTGGACCAGGTGCCTTACCACGTTGAAACTGCCTGACCGCCTCTTGCAACCCCTGTACTGTCAGAGGTACATTTAAAAGGGAGGCCTGATCTGCATTTATATCAGTGATATCCAAGTTTTCAAAAGAGGATTCCATTCTGACTTCTCCATCTCCACAGCCTTCTGACCGGTATAATTCTGCACAGGACTCCCGAAATCTGGCACCACTCTTCCTTAGTTCACAAGTAACATTGCCAGTTCTCTCCCTGATAAACACAATGGAACGTGGAGCACTTTCCTTCCTAGCCAGGTAAGCCAGGGATCTACCTGGCTTATCCCCATATTCAAACAGCCTTTGCTTTGCAAAGGAGACCCCTCTCTTTGCCACTTTTGTGAGCGCAGAGTCCAGAGCAGCCCAGAGAGCCGTGACCCGTTGGAATTTGACCCCGGATGGTCTGGGATAATGTGCCGATTTGGCTGCCTTCACCCGCGCCTCAAGTATCAGCGGCTGCTGTCCTCTCTGCCTCCTTCTCATTGTCAAGTGTGAAATAATCAAACCCCTTAAGAATGCTTTGGTGGTCTCCCAGAGCACTGATGGGTTACTGGCCACACCCAGATTAATGTCCCAAAAAACCCTGTACTCCCTTGTTATACGCTGTATAAAGTTGTCATCTTTCAATGGAAACGGTTTCATGCGACATTGCTGTGTGTCTACTCCACTACCTTTGGTCTCAACACCGAAATATACTGCCACATGGTCCGAAATAGTAATGCTCCCAAACCTGCGGTTAACACCAAGTCCAAACAAACCGATGGAACAAAGAACATTTCAATTCTTGTGTGGCACTTGTGCGGGTTGGAGAAAAAGGTAAAATCTCTCCCATTCGGGTGGAGACACCTCCACACATCCACTAGGCCTAACTCCTCACACACGTCCACCAACTGTCTAGTCTGCAGAGATGTACCCGACAGCCCCCTTGGCATCCCGTCCACCCCAGGGTGCATGAGACAAATAAAGTCTCCTCCTATAATCATATGGTGCATCCCAAGAGCCATTAACCTAGAGACTGCTTCAGCTAAAAACTTGAGAGAATGCGCCGGGGGACAGTAAACGTTCAGGATGCCATACACTTCCCCCGTGTCCCAGAGCCTTGAGAATAATGAACCATCCATGCTCATCCTTAGTTTGATCTATCACCTGAAATGAGATGACCACTCCTCTGCTTTTGGGGTTACAGAAGGAGAAGAATACCCTATCGTATCCCCCTGCTGTAACTTCAGATGTTCCCTGTCAGTCAAATGCGTCTGTAACAGTAGAGTGATGTCAACTCTTTCCCTTTTAAGATTTGAGAGCACCTTTTTCCTTTTAATGGGGGAATGGCCCCCCTTTATATTCCAGGTGCACCACCTGAACAGATCGCTAGCCATGACCGCACACTGTAGCCCGCAGTTCCCCCGAGAGGAAGAAGCCCATTCAATGTGTGACGAGTGGGGTAAAAAACACACAGACTTTATCAAATCTAAAGACTGTTTCTACAAATGCCACCAAAATTACTAAAACTACAAAAAACTAACCACTCCTCCTAATGTCAACAAATACAAACAAAAAAGACAAATTTCCAGAGATCCACCCCTTGGCCATAGGGGCCATTCACTCCCAACCTCACCACCATCCCAGCACCTTCCAGTTAAGGTCACGTCCCAAACCCAAGTAATCGGGAAAAAACACATATTATTTCCACTCCGACAAGTTAACAATGGACACCCACCCCTTCCCTTTCTCATCTCAACCCCACACATCTTTCCGTCAAAGGAGAAACCATCCTCACCCAGCAAATCAGAACAATAGAAGAGCGAATAGCTACCAAACAGCTATAATATAAAACATACCAGATCTCTCACTAAAGCAATACCAAGCCTATAAAGCGCGAGACCCCAAAAGGGAAAAGAACAAAGAGAGATAAGATTTTTAAAAATTACGGTACGCCATTGTCCACACACCTGTCTTTCTTCCTCCTTTTTCAAAGTCTATCAATTCAGCGAATTCAAAAGTTCTTTTACTTCTTCCGCCGAGTCGAAGTTGCAGACAGCTGCCCCATAACTGAAACGTAGCACCGCCGGGTACCTCAGAGTATGCAATTTTTTTTTCTTGACTTCATCAAAGGTCTTTCTTTTCTTAATTATGGTCCCAGAAAATTCATGAAACAACATTATTTTCAAACCTTTATAAACCGAAGCATATGGATCCCTTCTCAGTCTTCTGGCTGTTTCTATTATTAAATGCTTTTCCTTGTGATGCTGGAGTCACGCTAGGACCGGGCAGGGGCACTGGGCCGGCCCAGACCTGTACATCACGATCCGGTCGGCCCACTCCACACTCACCCGGCCCGACTCGATCTCCAGGCCCAGCAACGCTGGAAGCCACCTCTTGAGGAAGTCAGTGAGGTTTTCATCTTCTAAATGCTTAGGTCAGCCCAAGATCTGTAGAGTTTTCTCCGACCTTGACTTTCGAGGTTATCTACTTGCTCCTTCAGGGCCTGAACCTGCCCTTCCAAGGTATGAACCCGCCCCTTGGACCTCTCCATCGTGGCCTTCAAGGCTTCGTTAGTAAATTCTGTTGCTCCACTGAACTTAAGGGCGCTGCCGCAGGGTTTGACATAACGGCTGTGGGTATGCCCAACATGGTAGAGGAGTGCCCTGCCTGCTGCACTCCTCTAGCTCCCTTTCCTTTATATGTCTTCATTTCAGCTTCAGATCTTCCCAATCCTTATTTAAAGGGGCTCAAGGTTCTCTACCGACTTTCTACAAAAAACTTTTGTCGGGGTGACTAACAATGGGGGAAGGGTAGGAGCCCACCTTTCCTGGGGTATGGCACAGGGCCCAACACACCAGACTGTTCAGACTGCCGCCATCTTGAATCTCCCACGCCCACTCTCAACTGATCACATCCTCAAAACCTTCCAGAAGATGTGTCAGGCCTGATTTTCCTTTAGTAAATCCATGCTGACTTGGACCGATCCTGTCACTGCTTTCCAAATGCTCGGTTATTGTATCTTTAATAATTGACTCCAGCATTTTCCTCATGTATAATTCCTCATTTTCACTCTCCCTCCTTTTATTAAAAAGTGGGGTTACATTGGATACTGTCTAGTCCATTAGAGTCTACAGAATGGTGATCATTTTCCAGCAATGCATCCACTATTTCTACGCCCACTTTCTTAAAAACTCTGGGATGGAGAGCATCAGGCCTTGGGGACTTACCAAGTTTTGATACCATCAGTCTCCCCAAGACCATTCCTGACTAACAAGGATTACCTTCAGTTCCTCCTTCACACTTGACCCTCTATCCCCTTGCATTTCCTTTCAATAGGATGTGCATCCCTGGATATTTAGTTCCCAGACCTGATCCCCTTGCAGGCACGTCCCTGCACTACAGAGTCATATACCTTGTTTCATATACTCGATGCATCGAAGTACAACACCCTCAGTCATGCATTGACTGCCTCATTTTCATAGTTATCTCCGTCAGAAATAACAGAATTCCTCCCTTGTGGAAGCAGGCCATTCAGCCCAGACTGACCCTCCAAACAGCATCCCACCCACCCAACCTACAATTCCCATGGATAATCCTCCTAACCTACACATCTTTGTGACAATGGGAGGAAACCCAAGTAGACACGGGGAGAATGTGTAAACTCCACACAGACAGTCAGTTGGAATTGAGTCTGTGTCTGTGAGACAGCAGTGCTAACCACTGATCCACCATTCCACCCTGCTAGGCATCAAGTTAAATTCCTGATCCTTTCCATACTCTCGATCCCATTACTTGGTCTGGATGCTTTAATATCTTCTCATGAGCCCCTACCTTCTTTAATTAGTTTAAATTCCTCAAAGCTTGATATACCTTGGTTTGTGTGGTACAGCTTTATCTGCATTATTCCGAATGGGCCATGTGTGAAGAGACAAAGCCTTTAAGTTTAGCCTGTAATTGTGTTTCCCTGCACTTTTACGTTTCCTCAGTACAATATAACATTCACAATCTTTTGTCCCTTCCTTTTATTTCCTGGTAACAATCAATCCCATCACTCACCAGCAACCCTCCCTTCTCCTTTAACTTTCATTTTCTCATTTTTCATCCAACTGTTCCAGGTACTTTCTCTTTGAATCATATTCAGGCTGATATTTATCCTTGAACAAACATCACTCAAAATGTTCCTTGGTTCATTGTTGCTTGTGGGATCTTGCTGTGTACAATCTGGCTTCCACATTTCCTGCATTCCTTCAGTGCCCACATTCCAAACAAGTCCCACAATGTCTGCAAATATCTTGGGGACAGTATGAATCTTTCTTTTCTTTGGATGAACTGAGAATCTTTCAGATGTGAAAGATGCCGTTCCACTGTTGCACAGTCCTCCTCCTCAACTACAGTTTCTGCTTTGTCCCTCTCTTTTGTGAAAACAGACCGAAAGATTTCATGAGGAACCATTGCTCCATCTTGCACCATCGCACACAAGTCCCCTTCCTGCTCTCGAATGGGCCTCATACATTCCTTCATTCTCCTCTTGTTCTTTCTGTGATTATAAAACATCACTGGTGTTTCCTTCAATACATTTAGACACATCTCATCCTGTCAGCTCTTTGCTTTCCTCAGGTCCTGATTACTTTCACCCTTGCATTTTGTCTTTCAGCTCACTTTTACCAAATCATTGCCCAGTTCAGTAAAATGGGTTGTTCCCAAATGAAAACTTTTATACTTGCCCCATGGTTCTCCATTACCATCCCTCCTCTCAATCTCACTGAGTTCTGATCACTGTCACTGAAATGCTCCCCCATTGATAGCCCTTCCAGCTGCTCACATTCATTCCCTAAACAATGGTCCAATACTGTCCCTTCTCTTTCACCATCACCCTCTCAGGGGAAATTCGGGATGGGTAATCAATGCTGGCCCTGCCAGTGACACCCACATCCCAAGATGCACTTGAAACAATGTCTGTTCTTTTATGGGTTTTGTTTGGAGTTGGCGATAAATGTTCAAAATGGATTGTTTTGCCAGTTCATGTTCGGAGAGTTAAAATCCCTTCAAAAGGCAAGGATAAAAATTGCTTCTCTTGTCTTTCAGGCCGTGAGAACTCTCAGGCCAAGCTGACCCTGCTGGCCCCCTCCCTGGAGCAGATCAGTGCCAAGGGCACTGCCACCCTGGTGTGCCTTGCCAATCACTTCTATCCCGATGAGCTGGAGGTGCAGTGGAAGAAGGACGGTGCAGTCATTTCGGACGGAGTTCAGACCAGCAACTACCTGCGAGCTTCGGACAGCACCTGCAGTGTCAGCAGCCTGCTGACCCTCTCTGGGTCTGACTGGGAGTCCAACGCTCACTTCTCCTGTGCGCTCACCCACGTGACCCTCCCCTCTCCCCTCAGCAAGAGCATCAGCAAATCAGAATGCATGTAGAGTGTTTGAGACAGTCCACAGAAGAGACACAACTTTTAATAGAACAGGGCTGAGCTGGTAGGACAAAGGTCATTGTCAACACTGAATTTCAACTCTCTTCCTTCTTGGGATTGGCTTGGCGACTCTCCTGAGGTTCAAGGATTAAGGCAGGTCTTTGCGATCATCAAAAAGAAGCTTTACTCTGTATCAAACTCTATGCTGACCCTGTTCTGGGAGTGTTTGATTGGGGCTGTGATGACCTGTGATGCCAAGTCAAACCTATTGAAAATACTGAAGACTGTCAGCTGTACAAAAACAATGTGAACCTCAGAAGTCTGTGCTTCAGTAATACAGACCTACTTCCTGCTCAGCCATCAGTTCCAATTTTAGGTTTTGTCACTGTTTAAAGGGACGGGATTCTTCGGTTATTAAGAAAATCTCCACAAGTGTTTTCCTCAAGCTCAATTGTGGCTGTGAATTTGTGTAGCTTCCTCTGTCTGGGCTGTTAATTGCAGTCTGTTATCTGTCATTGTCAGTCTGGAAAAGGGAATAAAGATGAAGAAGATTCACTCTCTGACTCGTGTGTGCTTTGGAAATGGCCAGAGCTGCAGGGAAGCTGTATGAAGTGTTAACCTCCATGCTCAAGGCCTGGAGAATGAGGGGGTGAAGAGAGGGGGAAATGGGGTCCCTGGAGCAGGAGGGCAATGCTACCATTGTGTCCAGAAGGGGCACTTTCAGCAGGAATGCACAACTCCAAAGAAATCTTTCCCAATAAATGGGGGAAAGAAGGACGGCAGGAGATGACAATGGGGAACACAATAATCTGATGGAAATTCCCCATCAACGCTCACCCATCGCTTAGGCACAACAAGATCACAAGCCAAGAAATTCAAATCAACTGTTTGAGAGCCAGAGCCACTATATTGATGAATATGACCAGCAACTCAGAATAACAATTGCACAATAACAATTTGGGAAATAAATATTCCATAAATTAGGCCTGGGTTTTCTTTACTCTTCAAATGAGATGGAATTGTCCCGTGTGTCCCTGGGGTCAGATTGAGAATGTTCAGTCCAGGTGAGTCTGGGAGTCACGGCTGGGGAGGGCAGTCAATGATAAACTGGTTCCACTTTCTGCTGTCATGTTCTGTAGCCCCTGGACCATCTCAGTGACAACCATCCAGGGCTCAGGGTGGGTTCCAGAGCAGCTCATTGTCCTGAATGTTGTGTTCCTCAGTCCACGTGTGGCTCCAGCAATCTCACTCCATGGCTGTAGTATCGGTGGGAACCCATGGGGCTGAAATCTTATCCAAACAGACACTCACACAGCAGGGAGGCAGCTGGTGGCTCAGAAACCCCTTGGATTCAGTCCCAGATTCCACCGTGGTTCTTTCATTCAAACACAGCATTAGCACACTGACACCACATTCAGAGTGCAATCCTGAGATGGGGCAAGTTTGGTTCTTGATTTCAATGTGAGGAAATGGAGGCTTGGTGTGAAATGTCTAGTCTGAAAGTGGTGGGGATACTTTATAGTGAAGAATAGAAACTGATGTCAGAATAAAGTCAGGTGTTGATGGGAATGAGGAATATCTCCGTGATCTTTCTCCAGAATCCACAGGCTATACACATCCTTCTGTCAGACCCTGAAGGCTGAGAAACAGCTCATTGACATCTAACATTTCTCCAAATTTCCCAGAAAAGGTGAAATATTTTCTGTCAGTGATTCCCTGGAACAGGACATTTTAAAAAGGACTGTGGGAAGGGAACTGTTGCCTCTCAATGACAAAGCCAATGGATGGATGTGGAGCTGGCACTGTGAAATGTAAGGGCACAGAGGATGACACCAGAAGCAATTCAATGTTGTCACTCTCTGCTTTGTAATTGCTAAACTGATAATAATTGGTTTTCCCTCACAATTTGCTCTCTTGTGTTCAATCCACGTGCCTTTCTTGCTTTGCTTCTTTTGACTTGAGTCTGTGGGTTATTCCATCAAAACCCAATCTCCTCACTCTCATCCAGGCCCTTGAAGAGATTAGAGACAAAACAAACTGCAAATGCTGGAATCCAAGGTTGACAAACAGGAGGCTGGGAGAACACAGCAAGGCCAGGCACCATCAGGAGGTGGAGAAGTCAATGTTTTGGCTGTAATCCTTCTTCAGGAATGGGGGTGGGTTGGGGGTTGGGCGAATGATGGGGGAGCTGCAAATAAAGGGAATGGTGGGGGCAGGGTGGTGAGATGGGGATAGGTGAAGATAGGTAGAGGATACTACCTGATTGGTTGATGGGAGGAACGAATCCAAATTAATCTCTTCCATCGACAAATCAGGTCATAATCTCTTCTATTCTCAACCTATCCTTACCTCAACACCCTGCTCCGCCCCATTTCCTTCATCCCCTTTTCCAATCCTTCCTCATCACACAGCCCACTCATTCCAGGGATCAATCGTGTAAAATTCCTGTGAACCACCTCCAATGCATTTATATTCTTCCTTCAATAGGGAGACCAAAACTACCCTCAGTATTTGTATTGTGGTCACACCAATGTCCAGGAATAACTGAAACATCACAGTCTCACTTCCTGGTCCTTAAGCACGCCTACTCTTACTTGTACCAGGGTTTTTACTGTCTATGTCTAATAGTCCTGTACCTGGTGGTGCTTAACTGCCTTCTTGAACCCCTGCAATCTGTGTGCTGTTGGTAGACCCACAATGTCCTTTGGAAGGGAATTCCAGGATTCTGACCCAGTGATGATGTAGGAACAGCTTCATATTTCCAAGTCAAACTGGTGAATGACTTGGAGAGGAACTTGCTGGGGTGATGGCCCCGTGTACATGCTGCCCTTGTCCAAATCTAAGTAGTCATGGGTTTGGAAGCTGTTGTCTCGGGATCTTTGGTGAATTTCTGCAGTGCATCTTATAAATAGTACACAGAGCTGTTACTGAGCGTCGGTGTGGGGGGAAATGCATGCGTTTGAATGCGGTTCCAATAAACAGGCTAAACATGTTTTCAACATTATTTAAATAAAAGAATATAAAACAACATAAAATTAAATATAAATAAAATTTTGCTGCCTTTTAGATAAAACATCACTGAATCCAAAAAGTTAATCCTCCTCTTCCCACAGAAGCTGCACCTGTTCCCTTTCTCCAGCATCGCGCTTCTATTTGAGATTTGCAGTATTTTGTTTTTGTATCTGTTTTAATGCCATTGGTTAGAAGAGAAGTATTGGTCAGCACACTGGGGAGATTTTCCCTGAGATGATCACAAAGCCCTTTCATTCACATCGACCTGAGAGGGCAGTGGTTTAACCAATCATCCAGCAGATGGCGTCTTTGCCTTTGCCAGCCTCGGGATAGTGCTCCAGTGTCTGGAGTGGGGCTTGAAACCTGCAGGTTCAGGTGACGGTGTTAACACTGAGGCTGTCTATTCTTTGCTGGGATGTGGGTGTCACTGGCAAGACCAGCATTTGTTCCCCATCCCTACCTGCCCTGAAACTGAGTGGCTTGCTCGGCCTTTCAAATGGCAGGTACCTGGAACACACCACCAGAGAAGGGGGTGGAAGCAGACACAACAGAAGTATTCAAGAAATACCTGCACTAATGCATGATTAGGAAGGGAATAGAGGGATATGAATCCTGTAGGTGAAGATAGTTTCAGTGAGGAAGGGCAAAATATGTCAGCACATACTTGTAGGACCGAAGGGCCTGTTCCTGTACTGTATTGTTCCTTGTTCTTTAATCCCTGCTGTTGAATTGGATTCTTGGGAGCCAGCTGCGTATGAAGAGCCTGTTCTCATACTTTTGTTGGAGTTCATGGGGCAGCTGCTGCTTCCTTGCTACCTCACTGATCAAACCAACAATGCGGAAAGCCTCTTGATATTTTAAATACACATCTGCAGGAAAATGCGTTGCCGAGGTTTTAATTTTGTTTAAGAAGATAATGACATCAATATACCAGTGTTGATTACGGCTGGGAACATTTACCATCATGGTCCGAGATTTAAACGGACCCTGCCTCATTCGTGATAATGCAGTTTTTAAATGTTTCTTTCTCCTTACGTGTTATGAAGTGGTTTGCACGTTTTGGTGAGGACAGTACATCTTCAACACTGATTGATGGAGTGGGTGGCTGTTTGAGTTCTCACTTGTAATAATACAGTTTTAAATGTGTCATTGTTACTTTCCCCACTCTCTGGGGGTTGTCGCTGTCACTATCCCTACACCACCCTTCACTCTTGGGGTGATATCATTTTTAGCATCCTTTCTGTCTGAGAATGTCCCTGTTCTTGTCCCCCTCTCTCAGGGACTGGGTGAGTGTTTCACATGCACCTGGTTTGTTAGATCCATTTACTCTCTTGTGAAATGGGTCATCCCTGTTTTACTCTGGTAACAGTGAGTTAAAGCCCGGCACGTTCACCCTTCATCTCCATCATATCTCAGGGCCTAAGGTTGGTCAGTACTGTCTGGACCCAGAACAATCCCAACACTTCTCGCAGTTTTCCCTTTTTCCTATCTTTACTGAACACCTTGTATGTGGGAATCCCCAGTCCCACCCGGTCCCTGTGAGAGCCAAAACATCAGATTTCCATTTAGCAATCTGTGTCTGTAACCCCCCAATCTTATTGACCCGTTTAAGTCTGTTTCCCATCAGTCTGGGTCCCTAACTGACAAATAAATAATCTCAGTGACTGTGGAGACCTGGTGAGGTTGAGAAAAATCAGAAGGATCAGCCGCACCATGTGTAATATGTACAGGGCACGAGACACAACAACCGGTACCTGGGACCCCAGTGGGACCGTTGTGCTCGGGTCTGGGACTGAGGAGCAAGAGAGGGGCCTGTAATCTCTGGTCTCTGTCCCTGATTTGTGGGTCCTCTCTGATGGAGACCATTGTGAAATCCATTGTCAAGATAGCCACCTCGTGGCCTGGAGAAGCAAGAACATGCAGTGCCCGTAGGAATAACCTGAATGTGATCACAGGACAAGGTCAAAAATCATACGATGCCACGTTATCGTCCAACACGTTTATTAGAAACAACAAGCTTTCGGAGCCTCGCCCCTTGTTGAATTTAATCAACAGTGAAAACAAACTTTGCTGTTCATTTCCTTCTTGGTTGACTCTGTTCTCCTAAATGACATGAACAAGAGACAAGGCAAGAATAAAGAATATAAGGACACCACCAGTAAACTCCGAGTATGTGGATAATAGTTGGTGACAATATTTTCCTGCTTTTTCAATTTTTAGCATCAATTCAAAGCAGAAAGAGCCTTTCTTTCTCCTTCCCTTCTTGAAACGCTTACTGAGATGATCAAATCCAGCAACAGTTCACGTGACGGGTTAAAGGGATTATCTAATGATCGATAGAGGGGAGTGTGTCAGGATTCCCTGGAATTTAGAAGGTTGGGAGGAGATTTCATTGAAACATTTTAAATTCTCCAGGGCCCTGTCAGGGTAGATTTTGGCAGGATGCGCCCCTACCTGGGTTTGGAGATGCCGGTATTGGATTGGGGTGTACAAAGTTACAAATCACACAACACCAGGTTACAGTCCAATGGGTTTAATTGGAAGCACTAGATTTCAGAGCGTCGCTCCTTCATCAGGTGGTTGATGAAGGAGCGGAGCTGTGAAAGCTAGTGTGCTTCCTATTAAACCTCTTGGACTATAACCTGGTGTTGTGTGATTTGTATCTTTGTACCCCCGACTTGGGAATTCTAAAGCAGAGTCAAAGTCTGGGAATAAGGGGGTAGACATTTAGATCAGAAATGAGGAATGGGTGGTACAGTGACTAGCGCCACTGTCTTACAGCACCAGGTATCTGCGTTCGATTCCACCCTCAGGCGACTGTCTTTCTGGAGTTTGCATGTTCTCCCCATATCTGTGTGGAATTCTATGATTCTACATTGCTGTGGGTCTGAAGTCATGTGTCAGTCGGTATGGGAAAGGACAACAATCTAAAGGACATTGGTGGGACCAATGAAGTTTGCCCCCATAAATGGTCATTATTAGACTCAGAATTTCAGAGGTTTTTTTTAATTTAGGTGCCTTGGCAGAATTTGAACCCAATTTCCCCATAACATTACTTGGCTCTCTCGGTTCAGAAACCCATGGTGATGCCACTAGGTCATTGCCTCCCGACATGTGGGTGATCTCTATCTTGAATTTATTCAACTGACTAAGTATCGACGACTCACTGGGAAAGATTCCAAACCCGCTGTGTGGAGAAATTCATAGAATCCCTGCAATGTGGAAACAGGACATTCAGCCTACCCAGACCCACTCCCCTATAACCTTGCATTTCCCATACATATTTGGACTGTGGGAGGAATCTAGATCACCTGTGGGGAGCCCAGGCAGAACATGCAAACTCCACACAGTCAGTTGCCCAAGGGTGGAATCGAACCTGGGTCTCTGCTCTGTGAGGCAGCAGTGCTAGCCACTGTGCCACCCCACTTGATTATTGGCAAGAAATGCTGGCATTTATCCTGTAAATGAATTAAGAAAAGATCAGTCAAGTTTTGGATAGGAGTGTGATGGGTTACTCCCCACAAGCCTGGAGGGTGCAGCTCCAAAATGAGTCAAGAAGCTTGATATCATCCAGTATAAAACAGCCTGCTTGCTTGGCACCACATCTACAAACATTCCCTCCCTCCTCCACTGATGCTCAGTACCAGCCGTGTGCACCATCCACAAGGTGCGCTGCAGAACTTCACCAAGTCTCCTGAGACAGCACCTTCCAAACCCACGACCATATCCGTCGAGAAGGATAAGGGCAGCAGGTACACAGAACACCACCACCTACAAGTTCCCCTCCAATCCACATGGCATCCTGATTTGAAAATATATTACTGTTGCTTCAGTGTCACTGGATTAAAATCCTGGAATTCCCTCCCTAAGAGCATTGTGGGTTTATCTACAGCACATGGACTGCAGTGGTTCAAGAAGGCAGCTCACCACCATCTTGCAAAAGGCAGAATTGTGGCTCAGTGGTTAGTGCTGCTACGTCACGGCGTCAGGGACCTGGGTTCAATTCCACCCTGGGATGACTGTCTGTGTGGTGCTTGCACATTTTCCCCATGTCTGAGTGGGTTTCCTCAACACAGTCCATAGATATGTAGGTTAGGTGGATTAGCCATGCTAAATTGCACATAGTGTTGAGGGATGTGCAAGCCGGGTGGGTTAGCCATTGGAAATGCAGCATTACAGGGAGGGGTCATCCAGATGGGATACTGTTCACTGGGTTGGTGTGAACTTGATGGGCTGAATGGCCTGCTACCACAGCATATAATGATTCTATAATTCTCAAGGGCAACTACAAATGTGTAAAAAATGTTGGCGCAGACAGCAACACTCATGTCCTTGGGGTGAGTTTTAAACAAAAACACCATCATCACCGCTTACTATTCCATCAGTCTTCGTGTCAATGTGGAAGTATGATTCTCATTAATATATACAGTAAGTAGATAGGCCTCACCACAGAATCCTTGTGGAACACCACTCGTCACTTTCTTTCTCTGTCGTCTGTCACTAAACCAGCCTCCGAACCAAGTCAAACATTCATCTTCAATCCCATGGGTTTTAACTTTGATCAGCAGACTCTTTTGTGAAAATTAATGATAATTCTGAAATTTGAAAAGTCTTTATGCATAAATTATCGTAGTTCATACATTTGGTTTGTTCGTTAGAATCTCCCCATCACAAATCTATGTGGGCTATTTCCAATTCTCGACATGTTCATTCTCTCGGCTGTTAATTATTGATTCCAATGAAACCCCTAAAAGAGACGTTAGATTGACCAGGATATAATTTCCTTTCTCCCTCTCTTTCTTGAACCCGTGGGGTTACAGCAAGACATTTTCCAAACTAAAGGAATGGTTGCTGCTTTAGAACCTGATGGGAAAAGCTTCTGAAACTTCTTCCCCACCCCCCAACCCCCACCCCCCTCCTTTAAACCCCTGAGGTCCTGGAGATCTGTCAGCCTTCAGAGCTGCTCATTCTCCAATGCTTTTTTCTGGCATGTATCAAGTTTTGTGAATTCCAACCTTCCATTCATTCCTAACCTCCCTGGAATGGAAGCTGCATTATCCCGTTCCTTGACTGTGAAGATTGACACAACTAATTATTGTACATATCGGCCATTCCCTTAGTCTCATTCATGGAATTCCCAGTTTGTTTTTAAAGGGCTCACATTGCGCTGGAGCCCCCTTGATTTTCTAATTTTCGTGTAAAACATTTGTGTTATTCTTGTGACCCCTTATAGGTCTCTTTCTCCATCACTTTTTTGTGACTCTTGCTTCCTTTTTGTCTTCCTCTGCAGTTCTTCATATCTTCCTTCAGTTGTCAGAATTTTCACTGATATTACCACATTCAAGTATTCTCATCTTTAGTTTTCTGTTTTCTCTCACTTATTTTATCAGTGATGATATGTAAACAAGTGGGGACCTGTTCCATACTGAGCTGAATTCATTTTTAACCATCTCCCCATCTCATTGAGAGTCTGATCTGACAATTTTGGCTGACACCAATCTCTGTTGCATTCTGTTTTCTGGGAGGTGGGTGTCACTTTCATAGATCAGTATTTGTTACCCAAGACTAATTGCCCTTGAACTGCTGGCCTTGCTGTGGCCTCTCAGAAAGCACCCAAGGGTTAACCAGATTGCTGTGGGGCTGGAGTCACATGAAGTCCAGACTGGGTAAGGCTGAGGCTGGACAGCAATCAGGGATCATTATCGTGGTCACCATTAATGAAGCTTGTTTTGTGATTTGAATTTAAATTCCAGCACTTGTCACTGGGGGAGATAGTACAGTTCGATATATTGTGGCAGGACCCTTGTTTTGTATCTCAGTGAAAGACAACAGCTCCCTCAGTTTTGCAGTGTCAGCCTTGACTGTGTGCTCAACACAGGAATTAGGAGTGGGAGGAGGCAATTCAGCCCTTCGACCCCGGTCCGCCATTTAACACGACCACGGCTGATCTTATCCTGGTCTCAACTCCACTCTCCTGCCTGCTCCCCATTGCTCTTTATATCACTTTTAATCAGAAACACATCTTTCTTGCACCTGTGGATTGATTCTGCCTCCACTGCACTCTGGGGCATTGACTTTCACAGATTCACAACCCTCTGGGAGATGTAGTTTCTACTCAGCTCAGTTTTGAACCGACCTCCTCTCACTCGATATCGATGACCTCTTGTTCCAGACTGTCCTACAAGGGGGAGCATCTATTCAACATCCACCTTCTCAATCCCCTTTCCCATTTTCTATCCCTCAATCAGATCCCTCCTCATTCTTTTGTACTCCAGTGAGTACAAGCCCAAGCTCTTTAACTGCTCCTCGTGGGACAGCCCTTTCATTCCTGGGATCAGTCTGGGGAACATCCGCTGAACAGCCTCCAGTGCTGAAGGACTCTATGATCAAAATAAACTCCCCAAAACATCTGAGACAGAGGTGACAGTGCTCCCACTGACCAGGCTCCAGTTTGTACAGGGCTCCGCTCTCAGCTGGATGGTTGGGAGTTGGAGCTGATTTTAAGCTGTATATTGGAGAGGGGTAAGCAACCTTTTTGATCACAACCTCCAGAAATGTGAAGGTGACATTTATGAGCAATTCTGAGCAATGATCTACTCAGTTATTTTGACTCCTGGGGCCTGCTGAGTACTAAAACGCAGCATTTAGTGATTGCTGAGAAATATCTTGATTGACTTGGACATTAATTGTATTTTTCAGGTTCCACATTTTAATGAAGAGTCCAGAAGATTATAGCTTTGGGTTATTTCCCGACCTCATTGTTGCTGTCTACAAGGCTATGAAGGACACAGAGTGGAAGAAGTACTTGCCTAAAGAATAGAGACTGCTCCTGTCTTCAAAGGGTTGCCATCTCTTGAGTGGATATGAGACAGAACCACATGCTTCAGGGCGAGAATGGAAAGAAGGAACTTGCATTGTAACACAGAATCCCTATAGTGTGGAGGTGGGCCATTCAGCCCATTTACTCCATACCGCCCCTCCGAAGGTCATTCTATCTCGACCCCTATCCTATCTCTGTATGTTCCAATGACTACTCCACCGAGCCTGCACTTCCCTGTACACTCTGGGCAATTTAGCATGGCCAATCTATCGAGCCTGCTGATCTTTAGCCTGTGGGAATAAGCCAGGGGACCCTGGGAAAGCCCACGCAGACACAGGGAGAATGTGCATACTCCACACAGACCCACCTGAGGCTGTTCCCTGACACGGTGATGCAGCAGTGCTAACCACTGAGCCATCGTGCTGCCTATTATTGCTTACTGTAATGTCTGTTTCATGACTTGTAATTTATTTTATTGCTTTAAATAAACCAACTCATAGAGTTAATGGATTTATTATGGGACCATTATCTTTAACCTCACAGTCAAAGGCTGGAGAAAACACTGTGCAGATGAGGCCTATTGCACAAGCAGCTTAATCTGCAGGTAGAAAATACGAGTGGCAGTCTTTGTTTGTGCGAAGGTGTGTGAGGCAACATATGGGCAAGGAACAAAAGTAGGCCACTCGGCCCTTTGAACCTGCTCCCCCATTCAATAAGATTATGGTTGATCTGAATTTAACCTCAACTCTACATTCTCTGATAATGTTCCATCCCTTCAGTCATCAAGAATCTATCTACCTCTTCCTAGGGTAAATATAGGGTCGGGAATGGGTCTGGATTAGTTACTCTTCGGAGCGTTTGTGTGGCCTTGTTGGGCTGAAGGGCCTGTTTTCACACTGGATGGATTCTAAATTCTGCATCCACTGCCTTTTAAGGAGGGGAATTCCAAAGACTGACAATCTCTGAGAGAAAAACATGTTTCTGAATCTCTGTTTTGAATGGATTCTCCCTTAATTTTAAACAGTGATCCCTGGTTCTGGATTCTCCCACAAGAGGAAACATCCTTTCCACATCCACCTGGTCAAGGACCCAAAGGATCATGCTTGTTTCAATGAAGTCTTGCATTCAGTTTCCCCTCACACGACACCATAATGTTCTATGAGCTTTCCTGATGACTTGCTGTACCTACATACTAACCTTCTGAGGTTAATGCACAGAGAGCCAGATATGGCTCTGGGGACACAGGCTCAAATCCCACCGTGGCAGATGGGGGAATTTAAATTCAATTAAAAAGTCTGCAATTAAGAGACTAACAATGACCATTAATACACGTGGACTGTCAGGAAAACCCATCTGGTTTATAAACGTCCTTTAGGGAAGGGAACTGCTATCCTTACCTGGTCTGGCCTACATGGAAATCCAATCCCACAGCAATGTGGAAAACTGTTAACTGCCGTCTGGGGCAATTAGGGGTGGGTAATAAATGCTGTCCTAGGCAGTGACACCCTCATCCTGTTAATGAATGAAAAAGAAAAATTTGACTATAAATAATCAACAAGGATAAAAGGCATTTGTAATGAATGAGCAGCCTTTGTTAGAAGCCCTCATTATCTCCTGATTTATTCTCTTTCCCACCATAAAGCTACTGTTAGGAAGCATGGAGACTATTCCTACCAGCTCTTGGATCTCTTCCCTATTTGTGCTGCTTTCCACAACACAAGTGTCTTCCTGCTCCAGCCTCCACTCCTCACCCTCACACTGTTCTCCCTCTCTCCACTCGTGACCTCTCACACTGTTCTGCAGCCTCCGCTCCTCACCCAGACCTATTTAAGACCAGAGGTTATAAGATTAAGGTGGAAGTATTTTTTGACCCTGTGTGTGGTAGATATATGGAATATGCTGCCTGAGAGGGTGGTGCAGGCTGAAAATTACACAACCTTTAAAAACATTTGGATGAGCACTTATAATACCTGGGCATGGTCGGCTCCAGATGACTGCAGGTAAATGGGATTAGTGTCGTTGAGTGTTTGTTGGTCAGCATTGACATGGTGGGCTGAAGGGCCTATCTCTATGCTGTGTGACTCTCGAACCTGGGTCCCTGGCTCTGTGAGGCAGCAGTGCTGTGTCACCCATATTGAGGGAGGCACACAAAAAAATCAGCACAAAACCTGATAAGAATTCAGCACTTCCTGTTTTTGAAAACCCCATTCACATCACCCAGTCAGCAAATTAAAACAAACGATAGGTTATTAGCACGGCTCCCTGCAGGGGTGGTGAAGGGCAGGTGTGGTCACTGGTCAGATAACAAAGACATAGGAAGAGAGGGAGTGGACCCAACTAAAATGGAAGGGGACAGGTGTGGGGGGGATCTGTGAATGGATACTTACCCATCTGACAGAGTGCCCTCCACCTGGCAATCTATTTTACATGATGTGGAAATATAGAGGATAGGAGCAGGAGTAGGCCATTTGGCTCCTCCAGCCTGCTCTGCCATTCAATATGATCGAAGCTGTTCATGGAGCACATTTCTGTAATCCATCCATACCCCATATCCCTTGATTCTTCAGCCACAAGAGCTTTCTTGATAACATCATGTTTTGGCCTCAACCACTTTCTGTGACAGAGAATTCCACAGGCTAAACACTCTCTGGGTGAAAACATTTTTCCTCATTTCTGTCCTATAGAGTTTACCCCTTAACCTTAAACCATGTGCCCTGATTCTGGACTTCCCCACCATTGGGAACAGCCTTCTTCCATCTAACGTGTCTCGTCCTGTTCCAATTTTATAACTTTCTCCAAGATCCCCTTCCTTCATTCTTCTAAACTCCATTAAACACAATCCTCATCAACTCAACCTCTCCTTTTACGTCAGACCGAACATCACCGAAATGAAATGGTATTCAGTAATTAATATTAATCAGCCCAATGTGGAACACAGACTTTGTAGGTCAGGGTTAGAAGACAATCATTGCCTGTTCTAAAATTCAGTCTTTGGGTGCAGTAATCTCAATGGAATCATTGGATACAATCTTACAACAGCAGAAAGATGGGAGGTGTAGATAGAGGGTGCAGACAGCGGTGTAGACAGTGGGTGTAGATGGTGGGTGCAAACAGAGGGACTAGACAGTGGCTATGGATGCTGGGTTCAGATAGTGGGTACAGACGGTGGTGCAGACGGTGGTGTAAATGGTAGTGTAGACACAAGCAAGACCTTGCGTGGTGACCACATGGGTGGCTGTGTGGAATCACACAGAGAGCAGCTCGTGAGCCTGACACAGTCAGGGACACTATCTGGTGCTAAAGGTCATGCTGCTGCTGACAAAGGTTACATTTTAACTGAAACTGCACTCCCTCCCTACACGATCCCCTCTTGTCCCCATTTACCTCACTACAACACAATGAGATGCCAGGCAGCACCCTGTGCTCTCGCTCAGTCTCCATTGACCTTGTCTCCATTAGCCTTGACCCTCCTCCCAAGCACTTACTTGGGCCTTCACTGAAGCTTGAGCCATTTCCTCTGACCCTTGATCATGTGTTTGCCATCTTAGAACTGCCTCACCTAGTCACCATTAACCTGCACTGCCCTCTCAACATGGAGCACGGATTGATACAGAGCAGAAAAGGTCCTTTGTCCCATTGAGGCTGTACAAACATAATTACCACTAAAGGCACTCTCATCCCAATTTCCTGCACTTATCCCAGATCCTTCAATGTTATGATATTTAAAGGTTGTGAGGATTCCACCCTGCACTACCTTCCCTGACAGAGGGTTGCATGTTTATAGTTTATACAAGTCTACCTCATGGAGCTTAACAAAAGCGCAACTCTTTGGGCATTTTTTAAAAGTTGTGGCATGATGGCTCAGTGGTTAGCACGGCTAACTAACAGCACCAGGGACCCAGGTTGGATTACAGCCCCAGGTCTTCGTGGAGTTTGCACGCTCCCCCTGTGTCTGTGTGGATTTCCTCCATGTGCTCCAGTTTCGTCCCACAATCCAAATAAGTGCAGGTTAGGTGAATTGGCCATGTTACAATTGTCATAGTGTTCAGGAATGTATCGGTCAGGGGAAATGTCGAGTGATAGGGCAGGGGAATGGGTCTTAGGGAGTTTCTCTTCAGTGGGTCGGTGTGGACTTGTTCGGCCAAATTGGTGATGTCTGTAATTAAATCTTTCAAACCACTCATTTTGTTTAGTGTCGTTTAGTTCTTGCCCTCCTTGTTCGATAAATATTTCATTTTTTCTGATAATATGAGTTCCCTGATGAGCTGTTAACCTTGTCTAATTAGGGAGTCCTGGCTGACAGATAAAAAGGGGAGTGTCAGAAGGACTGATACTCTGGTACCTGACTCTGAATAACAACCTGCCAACCAACCCCCTCCTTTTGTCACCCTCAATCTCCCCATGCTTACTCTTGTGGCCCTGTCGATCCAGCCTGTGCTGCCTTTGGGAGAGGTTGACCTTCCCTCTATTCCTGATGAAGAGCTTATGCCTAAAATATTGCTTATTCTGCTCCTCGATGCTACCTGACCTGCTGTGGTTTCCCAGCAACACACTCTCAACTCTGATCTCCAGCATCTTCAGTCCTCACTTTCCCCTTACCCCCACTCGCTCTTTACAAACAGAAATGACTGGTGGTGAGTTTAACCCTGAGGGTCATCACAGCTGAGGCAGAGGGAGAGAAGTTCACACGTTCATGATGGTAGCACCCTCAATTAATCCACTGCAATCACTCTCAGGGCTACAAGAATTCAACCTCCCTCACTCAGACATCTCCCTCCCTGGAAGGTAATATTGCTGCACCTGGTTTAGGGTTAATTGAGCTTGAAATACGACTATGGCGAGCCAGCACTGGCTGAGCAGACAACCACAACTGCAATGACCCCGGCTCCTTGTAATTGGGGAGCACATTAGGGAGCACAGTGTGCACTGCCTCTGAAATCCCTCCCATACTGAGAACACACTCTCAGTATTCACCTTTCTCGGCTGCCATTTCAATTTCATGACAAATTCTGTGTCCTATGATCCTGCCCCACTCGCTACCTGATGAAGGAGCAGCACTCCGAAAGCTTGTACTTCCAAAGAAACCTGTTGGACTCTAATCTGGTGTTGTGTGATTTTTAACTTTGGCCACCTCAATGAGCTGCCATCTCAGGATAAATTGTTTTTCATCTGAGATTTGAGAAGATTAAGGCCTAATCTTCAATCCCCATCACAAAGCCTATTCTCTATCCATCACTCAGAGACACCTGCAGGCAACACAGAGGAACACACTGACACTTACTGAGATACCTCCAAGCAGTGCAGAATAACACACACACACTCAGAGACACACCTACATGCAACCCTGGGTTAACACACAAGCACACACACACACACACACACACACACACACACACACACACACACACACACACACACACACACACACACACACAGAGTCAGGCAGCACGGAGTAACACGCACACAACCCACCTGCCTGTAGGTGTCTCTTTGAATAACACACCCACACTCAGACTTACACCTACAGGCAGCATTATGTAGTACACTCACTCAGAGAGACACACAGCCTGCAGTGTCAGTGGTTGGCCTCAGATCATTTCAGGTACAACACAGCATGCAGCAGAGAGTGCACAGTGCGATCCCAGCACCTGAGTTTGGACCAGAGAGTGAATACGGAATGCCTCAGATTGTAATTATTGAATCCCAACAGCTTTCAGTTTCTATTCTGTTTGGAATCTTGTAACCTCCACAGATTCCAGACCAACTGGATTATTTGAAACTGATTACTGATCAGCTATCAGTATCATCTACCACGGATTGACAGGCCACGTAGCCAATTGTGACAATGTCATGCTGACATGCAGCTAATCAGCTGAATGGAGTGGTCCATTTCCAAAGCACACAGAAACAGAGACCGAATCTTCATCATCTTTATTCCCTTTTCCAGACTGACATTGACAAAAAACAGACTGCAATTAACAGCCCAGACAGAGGAAGCTGCACAAATTCACAGCTACAATGGCTTTTGAGGAAAACACTTGTGGAGATTTTCTCAATAGCATGAGAATCCTGCCCTTCAAATAGTGACAAAAACCTTAAATTGGAACTGGCTGCTGAGCAGGAAGGAGATCTGATTTATTGAAGCAGAAATTTCGAAGGTTCACATTGTTTTGTACAGCTGACAGCCTTCAGCAACTTCAAGAGATTTTACTTGGCATCACAAATTAACCCTGTCCCAATCAAACAGTCCCAGAACAGGGAGAGCATGGGGTTTGACACAGCGTAAAGCTCTATCTACACTGTCCCAATACACTACCTTTACTCCGGAACCTCAGAAGTGTCTCTGAGCCAGTCGTGAGAAGGAAGAGAGTTGAAATTCAGTGCTGACAATAATCTTTGTCCTGCCAGCTCAGCCCTGTTCTGTTTAAAGTTGTGTCTACTCTGTGGACTGTCTCAAACACTCTACACACATTCTGATCTCCTGATGCTCTTGCTGAGGGGGGAGGGGAGAGTCACGTGGGTGAGGGCACAGGAGAATCGAGCGTTGGACTCCCAGTCAGACCCAGAGAGGGTCAGCAGGCTGCTGACACTGTAGGTGCTGTCCGAAGCTCGCAGGTAGTTGCTGGTCTGAACCCCGTCCGAAATGACTGCACCGTCCTTCTTCCACTGCACCTCCAGCTCATCGGGATAGAAGTGATTGGCAAGGCACACCAGGGTGGCAGTGCCCTTGGCATCTACCTGCTCCGGGGAGGGGGGCAGCAGGGTCAGCTTGGGCTGAGAGTTCTCACGGCCTGAAAGACAAGATAAACAATTTTAATCCCTGCCATTCAAAGGGATTTCAATTCTCAGTATATTCACTGGTAAAATGTTTGAATATTTGTCTCCAATACCTAATAAACCAGACAAAAGAATTTACATTTTTAAAATTGATTCTTGGGGTACAAGTGTCACTGGCAGGAGCAGAATTTATTGTCCATCCCTAATTGCCCCTGAGAAGGTGATGGTGAAAGAGAAGGGACAGTTTTGGACCATCGTTTGGGGAATGAATGTGGGCAGCTGGGAGAACTAAAAGATGGCGATCATTTCAGTGACAGTGAGAAGAACTCAGTGAGATTGAAATTAGGGATGGAAATCGAGAACCATGGAGCAAGTGTAAAAGTTTACATTTTACTGAATGTTTCGGTAATTTAGTAAAAGTGGACTGGAACAATTTACATGATGGGAAATCAGTGTCAGGGCAGTGGTAACCCTCAAGTGACAAGACAGAGATCATTCATAATCTGTTCCCACAAAGAGTAAGGGTGGAAAACCCAAATCTAAACTCTTAGCCTGTGATGTCAAAAGGCAACCAGTGTCGGGAAGACCAAACAGGGAAGGTGATGTTGGTTATCTGGAGTTCAAACCTGCAGAAAGCTGAGAGGAGGATAGAAAATGCAGGATTAAAATTGAACAGGACCTGAGGAAGGCAAAGAGCTGTAAGGATGACATATGTTCAAGTGAATCAGGAAAATCCTACCGAACAAGAGGATTGGGGTCATGTACTGACATGGTTGGCAGACAGGGCAGGAAGAACAAGTCTTTTTCTGAATGACAGGTAGTTACCAGTTGGGATACCACAGGGGCCAGTCCTTGGTACCCAGTTATTCATAATATAATAGAGTCATCGTGTCAGAGAGACCCAAAAGGCCCATCAGCACATTGTGTCCACATTGGTCAAAAAACAACAACCCAATAATTCTCATCAATGTTTCCAGCATGAGGGAATTAGATGCAGTATGTGTTCAAGAAGGAATTAGATATATTTCTACGGATTAATGGGATCAAAGAATGTGGGGAGAAAGTAGGAACGGAGACTATGTTGGATGATTGGCCATGATCATATTGAATGGTGGAGCAGGCTTGAGGGGCTGAATGGCCTCCTATGTTGATGTTTCTATCTGTTTCTCAGATATCGAAGGAATGTCTCTTGTCAATTTGAACCTGGAAGTCACATGTGAGTGGAGGTGGAAGATGTGGCCATGGTGATTAATGAATGCGGGTCAGTCAGGTGGTTAAGAAGACACATGGGAGAAACTGTTTTTCTTTTTCCCTTGATGGAATGAGGGCATTGCTGTATCGGCAGCATTTATTGCTCATCCATAATCGCCCAGAGGGCAGTTCAGAGTCAACCACATTGCTGTGGGTCTGGGGTCACATGGTAACGATGACCGTTTTGTTCCCTAAAGGTCATTAGTAAATCAGATGGATTTTTCCTGACAATCAACGATGGTCATCATTCGACTCTTAATTCCAGATTTTTTTATTGAATTCTCATTCCACCATCAGCTGTGGCAGGATTCTAACCCTGGTTCCCAGAACATTATCAAGATCTCTGGATTAAGAGTTCAGTAATTATATCATTAGACCATCGCCTCCATTATCTCATTATTGGTTTACAGTGAGAGCAAGAAGTTTGTTTATTCTGGAACTGTATAAGACCCCAGTTAGAGCACAGTGAGAGAACAGTGTACGGTTCTGGTCACCACATTACAGGAAGGATGTGATCCCACTTGTGATGGGGACAGAGGAGGATTTTGTCAAAAATGGGGAGTTTTAGCTTTGAGGAATGATTGGTTTGGCTGGGATTGTATTCTTTGGAACAAGGAGGCTGATGGGAGATTTGATCGAGGTGTAGAAAATGATGAGGGGCCTGGATAGAGTGGGTAGGAAGGACTGATTTCCACCAGCACAGAGGGCAATAACCATGGGGAGAGAGTGAAATTAATTGGACACAAAGTTCGAGGGGAATTGTGGAGGAATTGTTTTCAGCCAGAGGCTGGTGGGATCTGGGACCCACTGTCTTAAAGGGTTGGAGAGGCAGAAACCCTCATCATATTGAAAAAAAACACTTGGATATTCATTTGAAACAGTGAAACCGCAGGCTTATGGAGCAAGAGCTGAAAAGTGGGATGGAGCTCGATATCTCTTTAACAAACCTCCAATTAAGCTAGTCCCATTTTCCAGCATTTTGCGCATATCCCTCTAAACCCTCCCTATTCATGTACACATCCTCTTAAATGTTGTAATCATACCATCCTCCACCTCTTCCTCTGGCAGCTCATTCTATACACACACAACCCACCACGTGAAAAGGTTACCCCTTCAGCCCGTTTCAAATCTTTCCCCTGTCGCCTTCAACCTATGCATCTAGAACTGGACTCCCCAACTCTGAAAATAATACCTTCTCTACTCACCCTTTCAATGCCCCTCATGATTCTATAAACCACAAAATGGTCACCGCTCAGCCTCCAACAATCCAGGGAAATTAGATCCTATTCAACCTCTCCCATTGCTGAAAACCTCCAAACTTGGTAACATTCTTGTAAATCTTTTCTGAAGCATTTTAAGGTTCACAACATTTTTACTACAGCCGGGCAACCAGAATTACACACAGTTTTCCAAAAGTGGCCGAACCAATGTCCTGTTCAGCCGCAACAGCTCCCAGCCAGTCAGACAAAGGAGAGTCTGAAGATGTAATCTATTTGGATTTCCAGAAGGCCTTTGACATAAGGTCCGAGCCCATAGAGTTAGAGGCAAGGTACTGGCATGGACTGAGGACTGGTAGGATGATATAAAGCAGAGGGTGAGGAAAAATGGCAGCTGGTGACTAACAGAGTTCTGCAGGTGTTAATGTTGGAATCATTACTATTCATGTCATGCGTTAACAATCTGAATGAAGGAAGTGAAGACATTTTGCAAAGTTTGCAGACGATATGAGATAGGTGGAGGGACAGGTAGTGTTGAGGAAGTGGGAAGTCTGAAAAGGTCCTGGATCGGCTCAGAGAGTGGGCAAAGAAGGGGCAGATAGAATACAGTGTGTTACAGTGTGAGGTTATGCACTTTGGGAGGAAGAAGAGATGCAAAGGCTGTTTTCTAAATGAGGAAATGCTTTGGAAATCTCAAGCACAAACCTCATTCAGGTTTCTCTTCAGGTGAACAGGCAGGTCCAGTTTGTGCTCGGGAAGGCAAATGAAATGTTAGCATTCATTTCAATAGGGCCAGAATACAAGGGCAGAAATGTATTGCTGAGGCTGTGAAAGGCTCTGGTCAGACTGCATTTGGAATATTGTGAGCAGATTTGGGAGCCATGTTCGAAGAAACAATTTTCTGGCATTGGAGAAGTTAAATGAATGATCCTAGGGATGAAGGGCTTGTCATATGAGGCGTGATTGAGGACTCTGGGTCTGTACTCAATGGAGTTTAGAAGGATGAGGAGGGATCTTATTGAAATTTACGGAATACTGATCAGCCTGGAAAGAGTGTATGCGGAGAAGATGTTTCCGAAAACAGGAGAGACTAGGTAACCAAGGCACAGCCTCAGAATGAAGGGCCGACCCTTTAGAGCTGAGATGAGGAGGAATTTCTTCAGCCAGAGGGTGGTGAATCTGTGGAACTCATTGCTACAGAGGGAAGAGAAAATTTAAGATAGAGATAGATAAGTTCGTGATTGTTAAGGGGATTGAACGTTCCTGTGGAGAAGGCAGGAGAATGGGGTTGATAAGCATATCTGCCAAGATCAAATGGCAGAGCAGATTCAATGGGCTGAATGGCTCATTTCTGCTCCTATTTCTTAAAGTCTTCTGGAGAGTTTCCCCAAAACCCTGGAACACTGAACCCATTGGACTGTGAGTCCTCCTGGAGCTGTTTAGCATCAGAACTTTGCCAAGAGATGACCAAAGAGTGGAGAGAATGTGCACCTATGTGGGAATTTCAGGATACTTCCCAGCTCCTGGAATACCATGTGTGTCGGAAGTTTGGTCAGTGACAGCAGTTGGAGCTCCGGGTTTCGGTGCTTGAGCAGCAGCTGGTGTCAGTGCGGAGAGTCCGTGAGGCTGAGAGCTCCGTGGAGAGCACGTTTCTCGATGTGGTCACTCTGTTGCTTCAGAGTATGCAGGGAGAGAGGGAATGGGGGAGCAGCAGACATTTCAAACGGACCAGGCAGCTACTACAGGAATCCCCAAGTGCATCCCACGCGCCAACCAGGATTTAGTTCAGAATCCTGATGAGAATGTTGGTTCATCTGGGGAGTGCAGCCAGAGCCAAGTCCATGGCACCATGGGGAGGGCTCAGCTGTACACGGGGGCACAAGGAAGACCGGAAGAGTGATAGTGAGAGGAGATTCGAGAGTGAGTGCAATCGATAAGTGTTTCTGCAGCTTCAGATGGGAGTCCAGGATGGTGTGTTGTCTTCCTGGTGCCAGGGTCAAGGATGTCACTGAGCGGCTGCAGAGCACGCTGAGGGGAGACGGGGAACAGGCAGCAGTCGGGGTCCACATCGGTCCCAGTGACAGAGGCAGAAAGGGGATGTGGTCCTGCAGTCAGAATTTAGGGACTTCGGGAGGGAGTTCAGAGCAGGAGCTGAAAAGTAGGCATGTGCACATTACTCCCAGTGCCCCAAATAAGTGAGAATAAAAACAGGAAGATAAGACGGATGAATAAGAGACTGGAAAGAGAGTCTAGCAGGGAGGGCTTTAGATTCTTAGGGCATTGGGACTGGCTGTGGGCGAGATGTCACCTGTTACAGACTGAATGGGATGCTCCTGAATAGAGCTGGGACTGAGTTCCTTATGGGGTGATATGTTGTTGCTGTTGGAGAGAGTTTAAACTGACTTGGTAGGGCTGTGGGAGCCAGGGGGGAATATCAGAGAGAAACACTAAGGTTCACAGAATCCTCAGTGCAGTCCAAAGATCAACATCAAGTGGAAAGTCGAAGAACAAATCTGCAAGAAATTTACAGGGTCTGTCAAATCACTACATAGAGTTGTTATAAATGGGGTGGGGCTGGGGAGGCGGGGTGGGGGGGTTGGGAGGGGAAGAGCTTTAATTATCCTCATAGACTGGGATAGTATCATTGTGAAGGGCAGAGAGGGGCCAGTGTTGTGAGAGGGTGCTCAGATGAACTTTCTCCAGCCGTGTGTTTCCAGTCCAATGAGAAAGGAGGCTCTGTTACACCTGGATCTTGGGAATGAGGAGGCCCAAGTAAATCAAGTGTCAGTGCGAGGATATTAAGGGAAGAGTGATTATTGTATCATAAGTTTGAGGTTGACCATGGAAAAGGAATCCAGATTCGAAATGATTCACTTGGGAAAACACAGACTTCCGTTGGGTAAGAACACATCAGAGTGAATGAACTGGGGTTAAAGTTTGCAGCAAAGTCCTGAAGTGAATAATAAAGCTCGTAGTTCAGGGACAGTCGAGGTATATTTGTGGAATGGCACTCAATTCCTGGCTGTTTTGAGACAGTAGTGGTCGAAATATTGTAAATAAGAAAAGGGCAAAAGTGTAACTAGGGAGTGAATAGGTCCCTTTAAAGATGGCTAATTCACTTAGCCTGCACATTCCTGTACACTTTGGGCAATTTAGCATGACCAATCCATCTAACTTAGACATCTTTGGACTGCGGGAGGAAACTGGAGTACTAACCGGGATAGTCAATGTGGCTTTGTGGATTGGAAATCATTTCTCACTAACTTGATTGAGTTTTTTTGAAGAGGAAACAAAGAAGATTGATGAAGGCAGAGCAATTGACATTGTCCACCTGGATTTGAACAAAGCATTTGACAAGGTTAGCCATGGTAGACTGAGTAGGAAGGTTAGATCACATGAGTTCCAGGGTGTGCTCGTCATTTGGATAAAAAAATGACTTGAGGTAGGAAACAAAGGGTGTTGGTAGAGGGCTGCTTTTTGGACTGGAAGTCTGTGATCAGCAATGTGCCATAAATATCTGTACTGGGTCTACTATTTTCATGATTTAAATAAATGATCTTGATGTGAATATAGTAGGTAAGTTGAGTAAGTTTGCAGATTACATCAAAATTGGTGGTGAAGTGGATAATGATGAAGATTATCTCACAGTACAGCAGGACCTTGATCAGTTCGGCCAATGGCTGAGGAGTGACAGATGGTGTTCAATTTAGATAAGTGCAAGATGTTGCATTTTGGAAAGGCAGGACTTACACAGTTAATGGTAGGGCCTGGGGATTAATGGTAGGACCCTGGGGATTAATGGTAGGACCCTGGGGATTAATGGTAAGGCCCTGGGGACTAATGGTAGGGCCCTGGGGATTCATGGTAGGTCCCTGGGGATTAATAGTAGCACCCTGGGGAGTGTTGTCGAACAGAGCCCTAGCAGTTCGGATGCACAGGAAGGATGTTATTAAACAGGAAAAGGTGCAGAAAATATTTACAAGGATTTTGCTAGGAGTGGAGGGTTTGAGCAAGAGGGAGAGACTGAATAGTCTGGGGCTCAGAGGTGACCTTACAGAGATTTAAAAAACCATGAGGGGCAAAGATTTGGTAAACAGCTAAGGTCTTTTCCCGAAGACGGGCGAGTCCAAATCTGGAGGCACAGGTTTAAGAGGAGAGTGGAAGATTTAAAAGGGATCCGAGGAGTAACATTTTCTTGCAGAGGGCGGTGCAGAAAAAGAACAAGCTGCCAGAGGAAGTGAATGTGGCGCATACAATTACAGCATTTAAAAGACTTTTGGATGTACACATGAATAGGAAGCATTTTGAGGGATATCGGCCAAATACTGGCAAAGGGGACTCAATCAGTTTAGGATATCTGGTCGGCGCAGAGGAATTGGACCAAAGGGTCTATTTCAGTGCCATTCAACTCAATGATTATGAGAGGCAGGACCCTGAAGTGCAGGAAGCTGAGGGGTGACCAGATAGAGGTTTGTGAAATCCTGATGGGGTGAGATAATGTAAATAATTCAGGAGAATGTAAATGTTTTGTAGAGAGGGTAGAAAACACTCCCAAAGATTGTTCCAGGAATGAGAAACCTCAGTTATGTGATAGACTGGAGAAGAGACGGCTGAGAGGGGATTTGTTCGAGGAACTCAAAACCAGGACGGGTTTGATGAGAGCAAACGGAGAAAAAATGTTCCCACTCTTGAAAGGATTGAGAGCGAGTGGCCACAGATTGGAAGGGATTGGTAAAAGAAGCAAAAGTCAAATAAGGAAAAAACATGTTCAGCCAGTGAGTGGTTAGAGTGTGGAATGCACTGCCTGAGAGTGTGGTGGAGGCAGCTTCAATTGAAACATTCCGAAGGGAATGAGACTGTTATTTGAAAAGGAACAATGTGCAGGGTGACAGGGAGAAGGCAGGAGAATGACACTCAGTGATTTGCTCATTTAGAGAGCCAGTATAGACAGGATGGACAGAATGGCCTCCGTGTGCGCTGTAACAATTCTGTGATTGTGTGATTGAGCAGAGTTAAAGCTGGAGGAGGTGGGAGCTCGGTGTCTCACTGTGCTGCTGCTGCTGCTGCTGAGGTCAGTGAGATCAGAGACTGGGACAGGGAGCCAGAGCTCACATCAAACTCTGTCTGTGTCTGTCACACTGAGACTGGCAGGAGGATACTCACTGATTTCACTCCATGCTGCAGGAATGGGACCACAGGCTGCAAATGGACAGAGCTCCTCCACACGGTGAGTAAAACTGTCTGACTTATATCTTGCTGCTTCAGGGGGGTAATGGAACTAAAGAAATACAGCTGGACACCCTTTTAGACACAGTGCTCCTCAATCAACCATTTCATTTGCAGCTCCCCACTAACTCCTTCAACAATTCAGCATTTGTGTTTTAGAAAGTGTATTTCAGTATTGACAGGGTTAATAACGGAGGATTGGGGTTTACTTACTCAGTCTGAGCTTGGTTCCTGGACCGAACGTAAGCCACAGTGAGAGCTCCCAGTGCAGAGGCTGTACAAAAACCTCTACTCTCTGCTTCGCTCTTATCACTGTCAACCCCTCTCTGTCTCTGGCTGTCTCTCACTCACTCTCACCGTCTCCCTACCCCTCTCTGTCTCTCCATCATTCATGTGTCTTTCTCTCTCTGTCTCTCTGGGTTGTTTCCAGCTGGGCTCGGGAGGTTTGTGAAATTTATTTTTCAATGTTAAATCTTGCAGCTGCACTTCACATGTGGCCATGGAGTGTAAGAGGGAAACTTGAGGCATTCAGTTAGCATTGAGACACCACAGGGACTGGAGTATGTCGTGGACAGTGACAATCTCAGCATGGGGTAATTTGTTCAGTTTCATTTAGATCTAACTGTGGGTTATGATAGTTCAGGCGGTGGGACTGTGTGTCCATTATTATGCATTTTATATAACTCTGGAATGTGTCAGTACAGGAGGTAGTGCTTTATGTATTGAGGTTTTTGTTCATCTCTGTGTCACTGTGTCGAGGGTAGCTGCTATACTGCTGACAGTAATATTCAGCGACATCCTCATTCTGAACGTTGCTGATTGTCAGAGTGAAACTGGTCCCTGATCCACTGCCGGTGAATCGATCGGAGACTCCTGTGAATCGAGTTGTTGCACCATAGATCAGGAGAGAGGGTTTCTGACCTTCTCGCTGCTGGTACCAAGCAAGGTAGCTGCTAATGCTTTGACTGGCCTTACAGGTGAGTGTTGCGGTCTGGCCCAGTCCCACTGACAGCACTGGGGGAGACTGGGTCATGATGATGTCCCCATTGATACCTGAGGGGTCAGAGAGAAACACAGTGAAGTCAGAACTGTCACAGAAAGAGCCTGTCAAATGCGAGATTGTTGGAGACACTGAGCATTCCTCTGGTTTCAGCATTTTCCCTTCAATCAGAAGTCAGTGGAATTGGAGTGAAATGAAGAGCAGCTAAAGATTCAAGGTGGAAGGAGAGAGATTTGTACCTGCGACACAGAATGCCAGGGGCCAGATCAGCTGGATGTGTGAAATCATGGTGTGTGCTCCTGTCCCTGTGCCTGGTTCCTGATAAACTCTCCCTTCACAGGGCTCTGCTTTATAAAGCTGCAGCCTGTGAGAGTCTGACTGGGTGTTCCTCAGTATGTAAATGGCATCAGGCAGAGAGAGCCGTGTCAGCCCTTCACACTTCCTCTTCTCTCTCTCTCTCTCTCTGTCTGAGAGAATCATTGATGTGAACAGCACTGAATGAGGCCATTTGGCCAATTTTGTCTGTGCTGGTAAACAGCGATCTGATGACACTAATCCCATCTTCCAGCTCTTGGCCCATTACCCTGGAGGCTGCAGCAACACAAGGGAATATCTCAACACTGCTCCAATGTCATGAGAGTTTGTGACTCAACCAGCCTTTCAGGCAGTGAGTTCGAGACTCCCACCACCCTCTGGGTGAAAACATTTCTCTTCAACTCTCCTCTCACTCTCCAACGCTCCAACTCACCTGGCCATGCACTCACTCGTGTTCAGAAGGATGAGAGGGGATCTAATTGGAACATATAAAATTGTAACAGTATGGGGCAGGGATGAAGTTTCCCCTGGTTGGGGAGTCTGGAACCAGGGGTCACAATCTCAGGAGGATAGTGGGTAGACCATTTCTGACTGAGATGAGGAAACATTTCTTCACTCAGAGGGTGGTCAACCTGTGGAAGTCTCTACCACTGAAGACTGTGGAGGAAAGGAACTGAATATATTCAAGAAAAAGCGAGAGATAATTGTTTCGCATTTAAACAGCTTGAAGAGAATGGGGAGAAGGCAGGAAAATGGCTTTGAGAGAGAGGATCAGCCAGAGATCATAGAATGCCTACAGTGTGGAAACAGGCCATTTGGCCCGACAAGCCCACACCGACCCTCGAAGAAATGATGACATTCAAACATTGATACAGCCATGATCATACTGAATGACAGAGCAGACTCAAAGGGCCGAATGGCCTACTGCTGCCACAAATTTCTATGTGTCCATGTCTGTGTTACCTTCAATCTCTGTCCCAGGTTTTTAAATCCTTTACTCATATAAAAAGTGCCATCCTACCCACCTGAATAATCTTATCCCTCTCTATCAGGTCCCTTTTAAGCCTTCACTGCTCCAAGGAAAACAACCCTAACCTTTCCAATCTTTTCTCAAAGCTCACAATCAGGCAGCATCCGGGGAAATCTCTGCGCCCTTTCAAGTACAATCACATTCTTCCCAGCAAGTGGTGACCAGGTCTTGTCCCTCTCTCTCTGACCCACATCTGCCACTTCTTTCTCTCTACCTCTTTCTATCTCTCCCACTGTTAATCTCTTTCATGCTCTGTTCTTCTCTCTCTCTCTCTCTCACATTGTCTCATCGTCACTCTCTCCAAATCACTGATGCTTTCTCTCTCCGTCTCATCATTTGTTTCTCCATCTCTCACTGTCTCTGTTACTCGCTCCCTCTCTCACTTCAATTAAAAGACTCCAATTGTTATTTGTCACTCTCTATTCCTCCCTCTTTCTCTCTCCTTCCCTCTCTACCTCCCAATTTACCGTCTCTCTCCCTTTCTCTCTGTCATTCTAAATCTACCCATTCTCATGTCTCTCTCTCTCTCTTTCTCTCTCACTCAACCCTACCCTCCCTCTCAACTCTCTTCATGCTTGGTCTCACACCCATCCTGTCTCTTTCTCTCTCTCTCTACTTGTCTCTTTATCTGTCTCCATCCCTCTCAGTCACACTGTCTTGCATCTTATTTCTCTCTCTATCCATCAACCTCACCATTTCTACCTCCCTCTACCTCTCTCTTGGTCCACTCACATACCTTACACCGTATCAGATGCTCGTCCCTCTATCTATCTCTCTCACTTTCTTTCTCTCTCTCTCTCTCACACACACACACATACAAACTCTTTCTCCCTCCATCTCTCTCTCTGTCTCGCTTCTCTCTCTTTCTGACAGTGTCCTAGGTGGTGATAGTTGAATGCAGGATAAATCTCCCCCTGCTCTGCCCCACTAATGGATGTTAACCCTTGACTCCTGTCTTCTCCTGGAGCAAGGCCCAATTTCCACGTCAACCAGGGTTTGGTCTCTCTCAAGAAGATGGACAGATTCTTATCAAATGAAGGACAGTTCTGTGCTGTTCTGTGCTGTTGGCCCATTCTCACTGAGGACTGGTTTGGACACAAACATCATTCCATGAAGGCCCAGCAGAGAGAGGAATTCCTCAGGCCATCAGTGTGAGCTGGAGGGACAGGACAGGTTCTGACCCAGTGACCCATCCTGTCCATTCACAGCATGTTCCAATCCTTACCCCTCTCCTTCCCTATGCATGGTCAGTCTTTTCTGAAATGGAGTGGTCCCTCCCCTGTCTCACACCAAGGAGGAGATGGGACAGATTTTTAATGAGTAATGGGTTAAAGGATGATGGAGAGTGAGCAGGAAAATGGAGTCGAGTCTGAGATGGGATCAGCCATGATTGTATTAAATGGTAGAGCAGACTCGAGGGGCTGAATTCTGGAGAGATAAGCTCGAGGAGGGTGGGGGTGGGGAGAAAGTAGCATAGAGTACAGTGGGTGAGTGGGGGAGGGGATGAAGGTGATAGGTCTGGGAGGAGAGGGTGGAGTGGATCGGTGGAAAAGTTGATAGGCAGGTAGGTCAAGTCCGGAAAATTCATGGGAGCCTTCCACATCTAACAAAGTTTTACTTGCACATCCACTAATATACTTTATTGTATCCGTTGCTCTTGATGCGGTCTCCTCTATATTGGGGAGACTGGGCGCCTCCAAGCAGAGCGCTTTCGGGAACAGCTCCGGGACACCCACACCAATCAACCACACCACTCCGTGGCCCAACATTTCAACTCTCCCTCCCACTCTGCCGAGGACATGGAGGTACTGGGCCTCCTTCACCGCCGCTCCCTCACCACCAGCCGCCTGGAGGAAGAACGCCTCATCTTCCACCTCGGAACACTTCAACCCCAGGGTATCAATGTGGACTTCAACAGTTTCCTCATTTCCCCTGCCCCCACCTCAGCCAAGTTCTAAACTTCCAGCTCAGCACTGTCCCCATGACTTGTCCTACCTGCCTATCTTCTTTTCCACCTATCCACTCCACCCACTACTCCTTGACCTATCACCTTCATCCCCTCCTCCACTCACCCATTGTACCCTATGCTACATTCTCCCCACCCTCACCCTCCTCTAGCTTATCTCTCCACGCTTCAGGCTCAATGCCTTTATTCCTGATGAAGGGCCTTTGCCCGAAATGTCTATTTAGAAGCTCCTTGGATGCTGCCTGAACTGCTGTGCTCGTCCAGCACCACTAATCCAAAATCTGGTTTCCAGCATCTGCAGTCATTGTTTTTACCTCGAGGGGCTGAAGTGCCTGCTCCTGCTCCTAGTTCTTATGTTGCCCCACCCCCTCCCCCATCCCTCTTACTGTAACTTTATGAACATTCTTGGAATGTTTTGCGCATTGAAGGCGCTATGTGAATTCAAGATTTGTGTGGATTTTATGTGGGGACAGAATTGCGCACGGGCTGTGATAGCTCCTGTGGTTGAATATCCTGCTGACAGGCATCAGCCTTCCATATACAGAATGGGGAAGTGGGGGAGGTCAGAATGTACTGCCGGAGTATATGGCACTGTCCCCTAGCAATGTGGTTGACTCTTTATTGCCCTCTGAAATGGACGAGCAAGGCTCTCAGTTGTATCACTTATGACAAAGCTTCAACAAAGAAATGAGACCGGACAAACCACAGGCATCGATCTAGACACGGAAAAGACAATGACAGCTGCAGTCCTGTCTATCCTGCTCTGTCCTTCTTACTGACAACTGGGAGCTAGTGCCAAATTCAGGAGAGCTGTCTCACAGACTAGCCACGCAACAGCCTGACACAGTCATACTCACAGAACCATACCTTACGGACAATGCAGGACCCTGCATGTGGCCTGTCCCAACAGAAAGGCAGACCCAGCAGAGCTGATGACACAGTGGTCTACAGCCAGGAGGGAGTTACCCTGGGAAGCCTCAAAGTTGGCTCTGGACCCCATGAAGACTCATGACACCAGCTTAAACATGGGCGAGGAAACCTTTCTGGTGATTTACAAGATATCTTGCTCCCTCGGCTGATGAATTAGTCTCTCCTGGATGTTGAACAACATTTGGAGGAAGCACTGAGGGTGATGACAGCAGAGAGTGTACTCTGGGTGTGGGGTTTCAATGTCCACCACTGAGAGTGGCTCGGCAGCAGCATTACTGATCGAGCTGGTTGGTTCCCAATGGACGTAGCTGAGGGACTGGCTCTGCAGCTGGAACCAAAAAGATAGAAAAAGGTACTTGACCCCATCCTACCAATCCTGCAGCTGTAGATGCATCTGTCCTTGACAGTATTGGTAAGAGTGACCATAATACAGTCCTTGTGGAAACAAAGTCTGATATTCACATTGAGAATCCCCTTCATTGTACTATCACCGTGCTCAATAGGACAGATAATGCAACTCAAGGCAAACTCGTAAATGAGGATGATTGCCAAAGATTGCACAATGCTCAGCACTATTCTCAACTCCTCAGATACTGAAGCAGTCCACGTGCAAATGCAACAGTATCTGGACAATATCCAGGTTTTGTCTGAGAAGTGACATTTCCCATTGGTGTCATGCAAATGCCAGCCAATCACCATCACCAATAAGAGACAATCTAAACATTGCCCCTTGACAATCAATGCTATTACCATCATTGAATCCCCACGATCAACATTCTTGAGGTGCCATTGACCAGAAACACAACTGGATTTACAAATGAAACACAGTGGTTACAAGAGCAAGTTAGAGGCGAGGAATACTGTATCGCGTAACTCAACTCCTGATCCCCGCAAAACCTGTCAACCAGGTCAGGAGTGTGATCGAATACTCCCCACTTGTTTGGACACGTGCAGCTCCAACAACATTCATAGATTGATAGCATCACAGAGTCATACACCACAGAAACAAACCCTTAAGCCAAACTTCTACATGCTGACCAGGTTTTCTGAAGTAAACTCATCTTATTTGCCTGCATTTCACACATATCCCTTGAAACATTTCCTATCTATGTCTATTGTATCCTATGTCTTTCTTATCTACTCAAAAAGCATGATACCATCCAGAGCAAAGCAAACAACTTGATTGGCATCGTATTCTCAAAGCATCCAACTCACCGTCACTGACGCTCCATAGCAGCAGTGTGTATTATCAATAAGTTGCACTGCAGAAATTCATCACAGATCGTCAGATAGCACATTCCAAAGTCATGGTCACAACGAGAAATTGCAGGAAAAGATCTGCAGGTCTGGCAGCATCTTGCAGAAAAATCAGAGTTAACATTTCGGTTTGAGCATGAAATATTAACTCTGATGTCTCTTCACAGATGCTGCCAGACCTGCAGAGCTTTCCCAGCACTTTCTATTTTTGTCTCGGATTTACAGCATTTGCAGTTACTTTGGTTTCCTTCCAAACCCATGTTCACTTCCATTTAGAACAAGAGCAACAGATACATGGGAACACTGTGAGCTGCAAGTTCCCCTCGAAAAAGCTTAGCATCCTGACTTGGAAATATGTCGCTGATCCCTTAGCCTTGCTGGGCTAAAATGCTGGCATTCCCTCCCCAAAAGCATTGTGGGTCAACTTACAGCTTGTGGACAATAACAATTCAAGATGGCAGCTTCCCACCACCTACTCCAGGGCAACTAGGGACAGGGTAAAAAAATGTTGGCCCAGCCTTTGAAGCCCACTTCCCACAAGTGAATGTGCAAAACCTAATGAAGTATCCCTCAGGAGGGAATGTTCAGGACCCTGAGCTCCATTTCCCAGCCCAGACAGTTTGTCGCCCAATGAATGAATAAGATGCCAATTTGAAACCCAGGTTCAGGGCAGTCTCACTCTGTGGACATGAGGTCTCAAAGAGGGAATTGGAGATTGAGCTGGAAAGGAATGATTTGCTGGGTTATGGGGAGACAGAAGGGAGCAGTGGGACTAACTGGGTCATTCAAAGGCATGGTGGGCTGAATGGCCTCCTCCTGTCCTGTCAGATTCCAGGGAGTGAAAACGCTTCACAGTCTTCTCCCATCTCAGGAACAAACGTCCAGCTGCTGTGAGCTCCTTCTTTCACTTCCTCTATTGGTGAAGTTTCAACCTTGCGATCTGACAGTCTTTGCAGTTATTTTTTACACTGGGGCTTTCTGCTGTGGTCAGAATCTCTAATAATAAGTGTCCAATCAGTGACAATCACAGCAGCTCAGAGCAGTCAGGACTGAGGAGCCAGGCTCAATGTGAAACACATTGGGAAGTTCAAAGCCATCCCCTTCAGCTCCCGGTACAAACTCCATCCCTCTCCCTGACCACTGTAAGCTGTTCAACCAGACTCTTTGCAACTTTGGCCTCTTCTTTGGGGCTGATTTGAGGCCCAAATCCTCCACATCACAATTATTAGCCACTGAAACTCTCAACCATGTCTTTTTGACTCCAAATGTGACCATTCCAATGTTTTCCAGGAGTCTCCGGCTGTTTCCTACTGTCCATTCTCTCCCCTGGCTACCTGCCTTCCTCACACACTCCCAATTTTTATTTTTCTCCCATTTCTGGACCTGATGGGAATAAGATTTCTGGATTAATCTTTCATCAGGTGATTTCTCCGCCTCTTGATGCTGCTTGGCTTATTGTGCTCTTCCAGCCTCCTGTTTGTCGACTTTGGATTCCAGCATCAAAGGGTTTTGGTTTTAACAAAGTCTATAATCATTAGCCATTCTAGCTGCTCGTCTTACTGTCATTTCCCTTTGGTATTCTACATGAATTCTGATTCTAGAAGGGAAGGAAGTTTTAAATTCTTCTCAAAGGATAACTTCTTTGAGAGCATTGTAACTATTCTCAGCTGTTAATGCTCTTATCCATCTGTCAACATTATTTTGTTGGACTCTCTTAAACTCAGTAGAGGTTTGTCCAGTCTGTTTCTGTAAGTTCTGAAACATCTGTCTGTATGATTCTGGGACCAACTCATGTGTGCTTAGAATAGCCATTTTCACCTTCTCGTAATCCTGAGAACATTCTTCTGACAGTGATGCAGAAACCTCTTGTACTTCCCAAGTTCATTTTTTCATGGGCAAGGTCCAACCTCACTTGTGTTGTTATCCTCTGAAACAACATGAAAAATGCATCCACATCCATCTCTTCATAGTGAAAGAGACATACAGCAAACAAACGGGCCCTTCTGTTTGTCGACATGTCGATGCCAATCATTAATCACCAAACTCCATTTACCTGCACTTGGTCCATAGCCTTCCATGCCCTGGCATTTTATGTGCTCATCTGGATGTTTCTTAAATGTTATGAGAGTAGCTGCCTACACCACCTTCTTAAACAGCACATTCCATATTTATACCACCCTCTGCAAAAAAAAAGAACTCAAATCCCCTCCATTTCACACTTTTTCACACGGTAAGCGTATTCCCTCTGATCATAGTCATGTCTAACATGGGGAAAAGATTCTCACAATTGACTTTGTCTATGGCTTTCATATTTTTGGATACCTCAATCAGATTCCCCCAAGAGAAAACAAACCCAGTCTATCCAGTCTCTCCTGATAACTAACACTTTCCATCCCAGGGAACATCTCCAGTTCAATCACATACTTCCAACAGTGTCACGATCAGAACTGTGCACAATATTCCAGACACGACCTAACCAGTGCTGTGTCAGGTAACAACAAAACTTCCTAGCTGCTATATTCTACACCCTGGCTAATGATGGCCAGCATCCCATATGCCTTCTTCACCACCCTGTCTAGATGTGCTGATACCTTCCGGGATTGATGGAGTTGTACACCAAGGTCCCTTCCGTTCCTCACTACTCCCAAGGAAAATAAGAACATAAGAACTAGGAGCAGGAGTAGGCCATCTGGCCCTTCAACCCTGCTCTGCCATTCAATAAGATCATGGCTGATATTTTTATGGACTGAGCTCCACATAAGACCTGAAGACATAGGAGTGGAAGTAAGGCCATTTGGCCCATCGAGTCCACTCCGCCATTCAATCATGGGTGATGGGCATTTAACGACAGTTACCCACATCTTCCTGTCACCCATAATTCATTGCAAGATTAAGAATTTATCAATCTCTGCCTTGAAGACATTTAATATCTCAGCCGCCACTGTGCTCTGTGGTAATGGATTCCAAAGGCCCATCACTCTCTAGCTGAAGAAATGTCTCCTCAGTTCTGTTTTAAACTGATCCCCTCTAACTCTAAGGTTGTGCCCACGGGTCCTAGTATCCCCACCTCATGTAAACAATTTCCCAGCATCCACCTTTCTAAGCCATGCATTATCTTGTAAGTTTCAATTAGATCTCCCCTTCGAAACTGGAATGAATACAATCCCAGGATCCTCAGCCGTTCATCATATATTAGGCTTACCATTCTAGGGCTCATCCGTGTGAATCTCCACTGGACACGGTCCAGTGTCAATATGTCCTTCCTGAGGTGTGGGGCCCAAAACTGGACGAAATGGGACCTATCCAGAGCTTTATAAAGTCTCAGTAGCACATCTCATTTTACATTCCAACTCTCTTGAGATAAATTAGGAGAAAGTGAGGACTGCAGATGCTGGAGATCAGCTGAAAACTGTGTTGCTGGAAATGCGCAGCAAGTCAGGCAGCATCCAAGGAGCAGGAGAATCAACGTTTTGGGCATAAGCCCTTCTTCATTCCTGAAGAAGGGCTTATGCCCGAAACGTCGATTCTTCTGCTCCTTGGATGCTGCCTGACTTGCTGCGCTTTTCCAGCAACACATTATTCTGCTCTTGAGATAAATGACAACATGATATTTACTTTCTTAACCACAGATTCGACCTGTAAGTTAACCTTTAGAGAATCTGGGACTAGCATTCCCAGATCACTTTGTACTTTGGCTTTATGACTTTTCTCACCGTTTAAAAAATAGACCATGCCTGTAGTCTTTTTTCTAAGGTGCAAGACGTGGCATTTGCTCTCACTGTATCTCTTAATTCCTTTATTGTTAAAAAAAATCTGTCTTACTGAAGTAGCATCAATTTCTTCATTGAGCAAGGAATTTCATAGATTTGTGACCCTCTGGGTGAAGAAGGTCCTTCTCAGTTCAGTCCTAAATCTGCTCCCCTTAATTTTGAGGCTATACCCACTTGTTTTAATTTCACCTGCCAGTGGGAACATCCTTCTTCCTCTGTCTTATCTATTCTCTTTATACTTTTATTTGATTCCATAATATTCCCCTCATTCTTCAAAGTTCCAATGAATATATCCCAGTCTACGCAGTCTCCCTTCATAAGCCACCCCCCTCCACCCCGGAATCAGCCCAGTGAACTTACTCTGCACCCCTTCGAGTGCCAGTACAGGCTTTTTCAAGTAAGGAGACCATTACTGCACGCGATACTCCAGGTATGGCCTCGCCAGCACCCTGTACAGCTGCAACATAACCTTCCCGCTTTTTAAACTCAATCCCTTTCGCAATGAAGGACAAAATTTCATTTGCCTTCCTAATTGCTTGTTGTCCCTGCAGACCAACCCTCTGTGATTCATGCATAAGGACACTCAAGGCACATGCCTTTTATTGTGTATATCATTCCCTTATTAGACCTCCCAAGTTGGATCAACTCAGAGGTATCAAGATTAAATTCCATCTGTCATTGCTCTGCCCAATTACCAGCTGAACAATATCAGACTGTAGCCTGAGACCCAGTAATCCAAGATGGCAGCAGAGTAGGACACTTCAGAACGAGTTCATTTGCCCCGTCTATTTCCTTTTCTTCTTTCTATTCCACTTCTCTTTTCCTTTTCTTTTGTTTTTTTGTTTTGTCCTTCTCCCTTATTTCATCTCCCAGGCACGGAATTCTAGCCTCTGTCGCCAGGCCTCTGACCCAGTGCAGACCGAACGATGTGGTCTCTTGGCTTGGTGTGGCATTGTCCTGGCCTGGCAGTGAGACCTTCCAGCCCGACGAGACAGACACTTGGTCCAACATGGTGGCCTCTCAGATCGATGTGGTGGCCTGTCAGCCCAGCATGATGGTCACTCGGACGAGTGTGGCGATCTCTGAGTGGACCAGCGTGGCTATCTCCCAGCCCACAGAGTGGTCCTTTCTGTATATGGCGGTCTCTCCACCCGGGAAGGCCTCATGATCCCATGGGAGGTAAGTTCTTAAGAAAGGCTTTAATGCTTGAACTTTCAGCTTTATTTCTTCATTTTCTACTTAAAACTAAAAAGATCTGCAACGTGTAACTTTGAACTTGATTCGTTCTTTCTACCTTGTTCTTACGATTCTGTATTGAGGTCCTTGTACCGAAGATGGCACCTTGTGAGGCGATATTACATACTTTTCACTGTACCCCAATGCTTTTTTACTCGAGTACTTGTGACAGTAAACTAAAATAAAAATCAAATCAATATCAATAACAACACCAATTTATGTGGCCTCTGAAGCTTTCTAATTATACAATCACAGTCAATTTGTTAATGTACATTACAAAAAGCAAAGGTCCCAGCCCCAATCCCTGTCTTACACCACTGTTCACAGGCTTCCAATCACAAAGACAACCCTCCACCATCACTCTTTGCCTCATATTTGGATCCAATTTGCCAAAATGCCTTGGATCCCATGGGCTCTTACCATAACTCCAGGAAAGGCAAGAGAGGTAGGCAAGTACTGTAGGAGTCTTCTGCGGCTATACCCATATCAAGCAAGTATGCTGTTTTGGAAAATGGAGGGGATGATGGAAACTCAGGGGTACTGAGCGTGAGCAGCCAAGTTTCTGGTATTAACACTGGCTCTAATGTAATGAGAGATACGTCGGGTTCCAAACGTTCGACTGTGTTAGGGGACTCTCTCGCCCGAGGTACAGACAGACGTTTCTGTGGCCGCAGTGAAAAATCAGAATGGTGTGTTGCTTCCCTGGTGCCAGGATCAGGGATGTCTCAGAGAGGGTGCAGAATGTTCTCAAGGTGGAGAGGAATCAGCAGGAGGTCTTTGTACACATTGGAACCATATAGGAAGGGAAAATGTTGAGATTCTAAAGGGAGTTTGCTGAGACTTAGGCAGGAATTTAAAAAGGTGATCCTCGAGAGTAGTAATATCTGAATTACTCCCGGTGCTATGAGCTCGTGAGGGCAGAAATAAGAGGCGAGAGCAGATGAATGTATTGCTGAGGAGCTGGTGTTCAGGAGAAGGATTCACATTTTTGGACTTTTGGAAGCTGTTTTCAGGTAGAAGTGACCTGTACAAGAAGGACGGACTACAGCAAAATTGGAAGGGGACTAATAAACTGGCAGGAAAATTTGCTCGAGCTGCTCGGAAGGATTTAAACTAGTAAGATGCATGGGTGCGACCGAGGGAGATAGTGAGGAAAGATTTCTTTCTGAGATTGGTACAACTGAGAACAAAGGTAAGTCAAACAGTCAGGGCAGGCAGGGACAAAGCAGAGAACGATGTAGGACTGATAAATTAAACTGCATTTATTTCAATGCAAGAGGCCGAACAGGGAAGGAAGATGAACCTAGGGCGTGGTGAGGAACATGGGACTGGGACATCATAACAATAACGGAAACATGGCTCAGGGATGGGCAGGACTGGCTATTTAATGATCGAGGATACAAATGCTACAGGAAGGACAGAAAGGGAGGCACAGGAGGAGGGAGAGTGGCATTTTTGATAAGGGATAGCATTACAGCTGGACATAGGGAGGATATTCCCAGAAGTACATCCAGGGAAGTTATTTGGGTGGAACTGAGAAAAAAGAAGGGGATGATCACATTGTTGGGATTATATGATAGCTCCCCTCCAGTAGTCAGCGGGAAATTGAGAAACAAATTTGGAAGGAGATTTCAGTTATCAGTCAGAATAATGGGGTGGTTATAGTCGGGGATTTTAACTTTACAAACATAGACTGGGACTGCAATAGTGTTAAGGGTTTAGAAGGAGAGGAATTTGTTAAGTGTGTACAAGATAATTTTCTGATTCAGTATGTGGATGCACCAACTAGAGAAGGTGCAAAACTCGACCTACTCTTGGGAAATAAGGCAGGGCAGGTGGCTGAGGTATCAGTGGGGGAGCACTTTTGGTCAGCGACCATAATTCTATTCATTTTAAAATAGTGAAGGAAAAGGATAGACCAGATCCAGAAGTTGAAGTTCAAAATTGGAGGAAGGTTAATTTTGCCAGTATCAGGCACGGTGGCACAGTGGTTAGCACTGTTGCCTCACAGTGCCAGAGGCATGGGTTCAATTCCCACTCAGGCAATTGTCTGTGTGGAATGTGCACATTCTCCCTTTGTCTGCGTGGGTTTTCTCCTGGAGCTCCGGTTTCCTCCCACAGTCCAAAAATGTGCAGGTTAGGTGAAGTGGACATGCTAAATTGCCCATAGTGTTAGGTGTAGGGGTAAATGTAGAGGAATGGGTCTGGGTGGGTTGCTCTTCGCAGGGTCGATGTGGACTTTTTGGGCTGGAGGGCCTGTTTCCACACTTAGTAATCTAATCTAAAACTCTGAAAAGCTGATTGGGGGCAGTTGCTCGCAGGTAAAGGGACAGCTGGAAAAGGGAAGCCTTCAGAAATGAGATAACTTGAGTCCAGAGAAAATATATTTTAGTTCGGGTGAAAGGAAAGGCTGGTAGGTGTAGGGAATATTGGATGACAAGGGTTTGGTTAAGAAAAAGAATGAAGCATATGTCAGGTATGTACAGGATAGATCGAGTGAATCCTTAGAGGGATACAAAGGCAGTAAGAGTATACTTAAGAGGGAAATCAGGAGGGCAACAACATGAGATAACTTTGGCAAATAGGGTTCAGGAGAATCCAGAGGGGTTTTATGAATATATTAAGGACAAGAGGGTAACTAAGGAGAGAATAGGGCCACTCAAAGATCAGCAAGGCGACCTTTGTGTGGAGCCATAGGAGATGGGGCAGATACCAAACGAGTATTTTGCTTCAGTTTCCCGGTGGAGAAGGATATTGAAGATATAGGATGTTGGGAAATGGATGGTGACATCTTGGAAAATGTTCATATTACAGATGAGGAGGTGCTAGGTGTCTTGAAATGCGTAAAAGTGAATAAATCCCCAGGACCTAATTAGATGTACCTGAGGACTCTGTGGGAAGCTAGGGAAGTGATTGCCGATCGTCTTACTGTGATATTTGTATCCTCAATAGTCACAGATGATGTGCCAGAAGACTGGAGGTTCACTAATTGGTGCCACTATTTAAGAAAGGTAGTAAGGGAACTGTAGACCAGTGAGCCAGACGTCGGTTGTGAGGAAGTTGTTGGAAGGAATCCAGATTGTCCATATATTTGGAAAGGCAAAGACTGATTAGGGATAGTCAGCAGGTTTTTGTGCATGGGAAATCATGTCTCACAAACTTGATTGAGTTTTTTTGAAGAAGTAACAGAAAGAATTGATGGGGGCACAGCATTAGACAGGATGTGTATGGACTTCAGTTAGGCATTTGACAAGGTTCCCCATGGGAGACAGGTTAGCAAGGTTAGATATCATGGAATACAGGAGAACCAGCCATTTGGATACAGAACTGGCTCAAAGGTAGAAGACAGAGGGTGGTGGTGTAGGGATGTTTTTCAGACTGGAGGCCTATAACCAGTGAGTGTCATAAGGATTGGTGCTGGGTCAACTACTTTTTGTCATTTACATAAATGATTTGGATATGAACATTGGAGGTAGAGTTAGTAAGTTTCCAAATGACACCAAAGTTGGAGGTGTAGTGGACAGCGAAGAAAGTTACCTCAGATTACAAATGGATCTTGATCCGATTGGCCAGTGGGCTGAGGAATGGCAGATGGCGCTTAATTTAGATAAATGCAAGGTGCTGCAGTTGGGAAATCAAATCTTATCAGGACTTATACACTTAATGGCAAGGTCTTCGGGAGTGTTGCTGAACAAAGAGACCTTGGAGTGCAGGTCCATAGCTCCTTGAAAGTAGAGTCATAGGTAGATAGGATAATGAAGAAGACATTCGGTATGCTTTCCTTTATTGGTCAGAGTATTGAGTATAGGAGTTGGGAGGTCACCTAGGCCACTTTTGGAGTATTGCGTTCAATTCTGGTCTCCTTCCTATCAGAAAGATGTTGTGAAACTTGAAAGGGTTCAGGAAAGATTTACAAGGATGTTACCAGGGTTGGAGGATTTAAGCTAAAGGGAGAGGTTAAGTAGGCTGGGGATGTTTTCCTTGGAGTGTCGGAGGCTGAGGGGTGACCTTACACAGATTTATAAAATCATGAGGGGCATGGATAGGGCAAAGAGACCAAGTCTTTTCCCTGAGGTGGTGGAGCCAGTACTAGAGGGCATAGGTTTAGGGCGAGAGGGGAAAGATATAAAAGAGACTTGAGGAGCAACTTTTTCAAGCACAGGGTGGTGCACGTGTGGAATGGGCTGCCAGAGGAAGTGGTGGAGGCTGGTACAATTGCAACATTTTAAAGGTTTCTGAATGGGTATATGAATAGGAAGGGTTTGGAGGGATCTGGGCCAGGAGTTGGCAGGCGGGACTAGATTGTGTTGGGATGTCTGGTCGGCATGGACCGAAGGGTCTGTTCCCATGCTGTACATCTCTATGACTCTAGGAGGAGGCTGTTCAGCCCCTCGTGTCAGTGTTTACTAACCTCACTCACAATAACGTCTCCGTTGAATGTCTATTGTTGGGAAGTAATTGAATCTGGTTTTAGAGACAGAATGTCTGACAAATATGAACTGATCAGAGTAAGTCAGGATGAATTTAAAAAGGGTCAGACATCTTTAACTAACCTGGTTACATGTTTTAACGAGGTTACTGATGTGTGAGCTAAGGGAATGTGTTGTTTATATGGACGTCCAGATGACATTCAAGGACATTCCACACAAGTGTCATTGTGTTATAGTTGGAACAAAGACATGACAGATAAACATATTCTGGATCTTTCTGCACAAATGAATTCTCAAATAAATCTCAGGCATGTTGGTGAACTTGGAGTTTTATCAGAGGAAGGAACTGAAGGAAATCACTTGTTGGAGGAAAATGGTTCTGGGAAAATTAAAGTGTGTTAAATCAGCAGGGCCAAATAATCTATTTCCAGGAGTGCTTCAGGAAGTGGTTGTAAAATATTAGAAACGTTGATGGTTTGTCGACTGTGGAATAGGTCCTACATAGTGGAGGGAGCTAATTTAACATGTCTACTGAAAAAGAGAGAGAGAGAGAGAGAGAGAGAAAGAGGGAAAATAAGAAATTTTAGACCAATTAGCCGGAAATCAGCAGTGGAGAAAATGCTCAAGTCCATTGTAAAATATTTTATAGTTTAGCACTTTGAAAACAGTAACAGAACTGGACAGAGTCAGCATGGATTGTCGAAAGGGAAATCATGCTTAACAAATTGACTGGAATTGTTTGAGGATGTTGTGAGTGGAGTTGTTAAGGGGGGCCCATGGATATGGTTTACTTGGACTTTGTAAGTGGAGTAGATAGGTGGTTCTGTGGTTAAAAGCGAGACTCACGAATAGAATGTTGCCTCCCACTTGCATGGGTCAGGGATGCCTCAGATAGGCTGCAGGACATTCTGAAAGGGTGGGTGAACAGCTAGCTGTGATGGTTCATGTATTATCAATGATATCGGTAATAAATGGGATGAGGTCCTACAAGCAGACTTTGGGGAGTTAGGAACCATATTATAATGTAGGATCTCAGAGGTAGTAATCTCAGGATTGCTACCAGTGCCATGTGCTAGTCAGAGTCGAAATGAAAGTATAGGCAGGATGAATGCGTGGCTTGAGAGATGGTGCAGGAAGGAGGGGTTTAGATTTTTGGGACATTGAGACTGGTTCCTGGAGCGGTGGGACAATTACAAATCGAGCAGTCTACACCTGGGCAGGCCTGGAACCAATGTCCTGTGGGACCTGTTTGATCACGCTCTTGGGGAGGGTTCAAAATAGTGTAGCAGAGGGATGGGAACCAACTGAGGAGGTTAGTGGACAATAAGGAGGGAGTAACTAAAGCCTGTAAGGAACGAGATATTGAAGTAAGCATGGCTAAGGTTAAGAGTAGGTAGGGAGCAGATGATGAACGCAAAGGGACAGATGGTCTGACGTGCATTTGTTTTAATGTGAGAAGAGTAATAGGTATGGCAGAGGAATTTAGGGCTTGGATTAGTATCTGGGAGTACGATGTTATTTCTATTACTGAGACTTGGTTGAGGGAAGGGCAAGATTGGCAACTAAATACCCCAGGATACAGATGCATCAGCCAGATAAAGAGAGGGAGTTAAAAGGGATGGAGGAGTTGCATTACTGGTCAGAGAGGATATCACAGGTGTGCAGAAGGAGGGCACTATGCAGGACTCGAGCAGTGGTGCAATATGGGCAGAGCTCAGAAATAGGTAAGGTGCATTAACAATGTTGGTGCTATCCTTCAAGCCTCCTAACAGTGAACGTGGGATAGAGGTACAAATATGTAAACAGGTTATGGAAAGAGATAGGAGTAACAAGGTGGTGGTAATTGAGATTTTAATTTTCCCAACATTGACTGGGATTCACTTAATGTTCGAAGTTAAGATGGAACAGAAATTGTAAGGAGCATCCAGGAGGGTTTTACAGAGTAATGTGGAAATAGTCTCACTCAGGAAGGGGCCATACTGGACCTGGTGTTGGGGAATGAGCCCGGCCAGGTGTTTGAAATTTCAGTCGGGGATTATTTTGGTAACAGTGACGACAATTCCGTAAGTTTTAGAATGCTCATGGACAAAGACGAGAGTGGTCCCAAAGGAAGACGGCTAAACTGGGGGAAGGCCAACTGTAGCAAAATTTGGCAGGAGGTGGGGAATGCAGATTGGGAGCAGCTGTTTGAAGGTCAATCCACATTTGACATGTGGGAGGCTTTTAAAGAGATGTTGACTCGAGTGCAGGACAAACATGTCCCTGTGAAAATAATTGATTGAAATGGCAGGAATAGGGAACGCTGAATGACAGATGAAATTGAGACTAGCTAAGAGGAAAAAGGATGCATACATAAGGTCGAGGTGGCTGAAAACACACAAAGCTTTCAAAGAATATCAGGAAAGTAGGACCAATCTGAAATGAGGAATTAAAAGGGCTAAAAGGGGTCACGAAATATAATTAACAAACAGGGTTAAGGAAAATCCCAAAGCCTTTTATTCAGATATAAGGAGCAAGTGGATGACTAGTGAAAGGGTTGGCCCACTCAAGGACAAAGGAGGAAAGTTACGTGTGGACTCAGAGAAAATGGATGAGATTCTTGATAAGTGCTTTACATCGGTATTCACCAAGGAGAGGGAAGTGACAGATGTTGAAGTTGGGGGATAGATGTTTGATTACTCAGGGTCAAGTCAGTTTAAAGAGGGAGGAAGTTTTGGGTATTTTAAAAGGCATCAAGGTGGACAAGTCCCCAGGTCGGGATGGGATCGATCCTCGCTTACTGAGGGAAACAAGAGAGGAAATAGCTGGGTCCTGAACAGGTATCTTTGTAGCAACCTTGAACATGGATGAGGTCCCAGAGGACTGGAGAATTGCTAATGTTGAAGAAGGGTAGCCAGGATAATCCAGATAACTATCAACCAGTGAGCCTGATGTCAATGGTAGGGAAACTGCTGGAGAAGATACTGAGGGATAGGATCTATTTACATTTGGAAGAAAATTGACTTATCAGTTATAGGCAGCATGAATTTGTGCAGGGAATGTCATGTCCTACCAACTTGATGGAAGTTTTTGAAGAAGTGATGAAGTTGATTGATGAGGGAAGGGCTGTGGATGTCATACACATGAATTTCAGAAATGCATTTGATAAAGTTCCCCATGGTACCCTGATAAAGAAATTAAAGTCGCATGAGGTGCAGGGTGTACTCACTAGATGGATAGAGAACGGACTGGGCAACAGAAGACAGACAGTATTATTGGAAGGGAGTTTCTCAAACTGGAGAACAGGAATCTGTGCTGGTACCGCTCTTGTTTTTGATATACATAAATGATCTGGAGGAAGGTATAGGTGGTCAGATTAGCAAGTTTGCAGATCACACTCAGATTGGTGGAGTAGCAGATAGTGAAGGGGACTGTCAGAGAATACAGCAGAATATAGATAGATTGAAGAGTTGGGCAGAGAATGGAACAGGTGGAGTTCAATCCATGCAAATGCAAACTGATGAATTTTGGAAGATCCAAACCTGGAGTAAACTGTACGGTGAATGGAACGCCCTGGGAATATTGATGGCAAGAGAGACCTGGGTGATCCGGTCCATTATACTCTGGAGGTGGCAACATAAGTCGATAGAAAGGTCAAGAAGACTTAGAGCGTACTTTCCTTCATCAGACGTGGTATTCATTACAAGAGTTGGCAGGTCATGTTAGAATTATATCGGACTTTGGCTTGGTCACATTTGGAATACTGCGTACAGTTCTGGTCACCACATTACCAGAAGGATGTGGATGCTTTGGAGAGGGTGCAGAGGAGGTTCACCAAGATTGCCTGGTATGAAGGGCACTAGCTATGAAGAGAGGTTGAGTAGATTAGGATTATTTTCATTAGAAAGTCGAACATTGAGGGGGGACCTGATTGACGTCTACAAAATCATGAGAGGTGTAGACAGGGTGAATAGGAAGAAACTTTTTTTCCAAGAGTGGGGGAATCAATTACTTGGTGTCATGAGTTCAAATTGGGAGTGAAAACATTTAAGGGAGATATGTGTGGAAAGTTCTTCACACAGAGAGTGATTCGTCCTGGAACACGTTGCCAGTGGAGGTGGTAGAGGCGGGCACAATAGCATCATTTAAGATATATCTAGATAGATACATGGATGGGCAGGGAGCAAAGGGAGACAGACCCTTGGAAAATTGATGACAGGTTTAGATGGAGGAGATGGACCAGCGCAGGCTTGGAGGGCTGAAGGGCCAGTTCTTGTGCTGTAATTTTCTTTGCTCTTTGTACTGAGGAAGCTCAAAGGAACAGGGTGATCTTGGGGTGCTTGGACACTGATCCCTGAATGTGACAAGACAGGCTAACAGAGCAGTGTGAAGGCATATGGGACACTTGCCTTTGTTATGTCAGATATTGGTTATAAAAGCAGGAGGATATGTTGCAGTTAAGCAGAACATTGGTTCGGCCACAGCTGGAGTACTGTGTGCAGTTCAGGTCACCACACTATAGGAAGGATGTGATCGCACTGGGTGGGGTGCAGAGGGGAATCACAAGGATGTTGTGTGGGATGGAACCTCTCAGTGATGAAGAGAAATTGGATCAGCTCGGGTTGTTTACTTCAGAGCAGAGAAGGTGGAGGGGGGACCTGATCGAGGTATATAAGGTTATGAGGGGAATGGACAGGGTGGATAGAAAGCAGCTGTTCTCCTTCATGGGAGGGTCACTAACAAGTTGGCTCACATTCAATGTGAAAGATAGGAGGTTTCAAGATGTTTTGAGGAAAATGTTTTTCATCCAGACGATGGTGTGGGTCTGGAATGCACAGCCTTGGGAGGGTAGTTGAGGTGGGAAACCTCACAGACTTTAAAATGTACTTGGGTGAGCAGTTGAAATTTCATAACATTCAAGCTGTGCGTCTCATGTTGGAAAGTGGGACTGGTATAGGTTTAGTATAGTTTTGCTGGTATACAGTTAATGGGCTGAAGGGCCTCCTCTGTACTGTGTGATTTTATGATTCTGTTGTGTGTAGTTTCGGGCTCCTTATCTGAGGAAGCATGTTCTGGCTGAGGAGGAAGGGAAAGAAAGGTTTTCCAGGCTGATTCCTGGGATGACAGCACCAATGTCGATGAAAAACTGGATCAGTTAGGATTCTATTCATTGGTGCTTGGAAGATTGAGAGGAATCACATTGAAACCTTGAAAATCCGAACAGGACAAGGCCAGAACAACACAGGGAGGATGTTCCTGATGACTGGGGAATCCAGAACTATGAGTTTTGGTTAAAAGAAAAGGGAAAGGCCATTTCAGACTGAGATGATGAGACATTTCTTTCGCCAGAGACTGGGAAGCTGGTGGAATATTCTGACACAGAAAGCAGTTGAGCCCAAAACATTCAATATTTTCAAGAGAGGATAAGTATAGTTCTTAGGACTAAAGAGATTAATGTTTATGGAGAAAAAATGGGAGCACAGGACTAAGTTGGATGATCAGCCATGGTCATATTGAATGGCAGAGCCAACTCGAAGGGCTGAATTGCTTTCTCCTGTTCCTAGTTCCTTTGTTTCTATGTTTGAGAGACTGTTCATAAACATGGAAACAAATGGAATTATAGAGTCATAGAGTCATTGAGTCCTACAGCACAGAGACAGGCCTTTTGGCCCAAACTGGACCGTGCTGACCAAAATGTCCATCCATGCTAACCCATTTCCCAGCTCTTGTCCCACATCCTTCAAATGCTTTCCTTTCTATGTATTTGTCCAAATGACTTTTAAATGTTGTTAGTGTGTTCAGCTCATCACTTCAGCTGGCAGCTCATTCCACATGCGTGCCACCCTTTGTGTAAAAATGTTGCCCCTCAGGTTCCCTTTTATTCTTTCCACTATAACACTAAACTGATGCCCTCTCATCCACGATTCCCCAACCCTATCCATGTCTCTCATGATCTTGTATACTTCTAAAAGTTCCCCCACCAGTCTCCTATGTTCTAAGAAAAAAGTCCTAACTTGCCTAACCTTTCCCTATAACTCATATTGTTGAGTCCAGGCAACATCCTTGTAAATTTCTGCTGTACTTTCTGGTTTAGTAATATCCTTCCTATAACAAGGTGACCAAACTGAATACAATATTCCAAGTGCGACCTCACTGACATCCTGTACAAGATTAGAGATTACATTCCTGACAGGGTGGAAACAGGTCTTCGGCCCAACCAGTCCACACCGACCCTCTGAAGAGTAACCCACCGAGACACATTTCCCTTTTACTCATGTACCTAACACTATGGCCAGTTTAACATGGCCAATTCACCTGAGCTGCACATCAAACTTACTAATCATGCCTTACAGATTCTCATCCAAAGCATTAATATTGATAACAAACAGTAATGGGGCCAGCACTGAGCCCTGAAGCACTCCACTCAACATAGGCCTCCAGTCTGACAAGCATCCTTCCAATATTCCCCTCTGCTTCCTACCATCAAGCCAGTTATAGAAAAGGAGGAAGGAGCCCGAGAGGAGGGACAATATGTGCGCTCTCCAGTGAACAAGATGTGAATAGTGGTGTCTCCAGGGATTTGTGCTGGGCCCTCAGTACTTCACGATATTTCTCAGTGACTTGGATGAATGAATAGAGAGCCAATTATCCAAGATTGCTGACCAGACGGAGTGAGGCAGCTTGGAGGAGGTTACAGAGATAGGGAGGGTGGAGGGCAGAGAGGGATTTAAGAACAAGGATGAGAATTTCAAAATCGAGGTGTTGCTAGACCAGGAGCCAATATAGGCATGGGGTGCAGGTGGTTGTGGGACCGGGACTTGGTGCAAGTTTGGATAGGAACAGCAGAAGTTTGGATGAGCTGAAGGATACGGAGGGCAGTGGCTGCGATGTTTGTCAGCCACAACATTGGAATGCTCATGTTTGGAGTCCCATAAACATAGCTGAGATTTTCAGTGGCTGATGAGATTACTTACAGTGTGGAAACAGGCCCTTTGGCCCAACAAGTCCACATCGACCTGCCGAAGCACAACCAACCCAGACCCATTCCCGGACATTCACCCAACACGACAGGCAATTTAGCATGGCCAATTCACATAACCTACACATTTTTGGAGGGTGGGAGGAAACTGAAGTACCCGGAGGAAACCTAGGCAGACACAGCGAGAATGTGCAAACTCCACACAGTCAGTCGCCTGAGGTGGGAATAGAACCCAGATCAATGGCGGTGTAAGGCAGCAGTGCTAACCACTGTACCACCGTGATCTTTGTGATATGAAGGATATCGGGCTCAGAATTTTCTCAAAAAAAAACCCAGTTTGTAAAGAGTCTGTTTGAGCAGCAGACAGTGCTCAGGGAGAGGGATGGAGTTTGGACCAAGATCTGAAGAGGATGGCTTTGATCTTCCCAATATGTTTCACATTGAGCCTGGCTCCACAGTCCTGACTGCTCTTAGCTGCTGTGATTGTCACTGATAAGACAGTTACTATTCGAGATTCTGACCACAGCAGAAAGCCCCAGTGTAAAAAATAATTGCAAAGACTCTCAAATCGCAAGGTTGAAACTTCACCAATAGAGGAAGTGAAAGAAGGAGCTCGGAGCAGCTGGACGTTTGTTACTGAGATGATTTGTTACTGTGAACCATCTGCACTCCTTGGAATCTGAGAGCACAGGAGGCTGATTCTGTGATTTTTTTTGCATTAACAGTCCGGTTTTGGAAAAAGTGTCAGTCACTCTCTCACAAACACACACGCCTGCACTTGGAGATCAGAGACAGAATCCAGCAGCAGCTTTGTCTCCAAGCTGTGGAACCTGCACAGAATTGTTCCCTCATTCAGTTTTTAACTGGCAGGATAGACCAAACAGGGGAGACAACACAGTGGTGTGCACAGTCGGAAGGGAGTTGCCCTGGGAGTCCTCAATTTTAACTATGGAACCCATGAAGCCTCATGACAGCAGGTCAAACATGGGGAAGGAAACCTCCTGCTGATTACCACATAGCACCGCCCACCCCTCCAACCTCAACTGTGCAGTCAGTCCTCCATGTTGAACAACACTTGGAGGGAGCACTGAGGGTGGGAAGGATGCAGCAGTAAGGGACTTCAAAGTCCACCATCAAGAGCTGCTCAGAAGCATCACTACTGAGCAAGGTGGTCAAACTCCACCTGTTTCAGATGCTAGACTGGACCTGGGGCAGGTGGTGAGGGAACCAACAAGAGGGAAAAACATCCTCACTATCACCCTCACCATTTTGCCTGCTGCTGGTGTATCTGTCCATGACAGTATCAGTAAGAGTGACCACCGCACAGTCCGTGTGGAGACAAAATCCCATCTTCACATTGAGATTACCTTACATTTTGTTGGGCAAGAGATACGGGATGTCAGGAAGAACTTTGTTTTTACCAGCAATTGGTAATGACTTGGAAATTAGTGCCCATTCAGGTGAGGCAGGTGAAGACACTCAGTGATTACAATGACAGATTGGATGGGCTCTTGATGGAAATAAACCTGCAAGGCCCTGGGGGTCGAGTAGGGGAGTGGGTGGGACTGACTGGATTGCTCCATGAAATGACAGCATTTCCCTGACAGGCTGAATGTTCTCCCCCTGTGCTGGAAATAGGTCTCACTCAATGAGGGGTTCACAATTCGAGTAATTAGATGCAGTAAATACAGGACCAATTGTTTCTCCAGGCAGGAGGGTCAGTAACCAGAGGGCACACATTTCAGAAAGGGTCTGAAGGACAAGAGAGAAGATAGGAACATTTTTATCCAGCGAGATCATGATGACTGTCTTCAAGGTGAGTGGAAGTGGATTCAACAGCAAATTTCAAAAGGGCCTTTGGAGAAATAGCTGAAAAGGAAACAACTGCAGGGTTATACAGGAAGGGCTGGGTAAATGGGACTCATTGGACTCATTTGACTAACAGTCACAATAGGCCCAGTGACCTCTCTCTGTGCTGGAAAGAGCTTACACACACTTAGTCTCACCTTTACACAAAGGCTGGGAGAAACAGACAACCCAGTTTACAGAAGAATGATTTCTCAAGAAAAACGCTCTTGAACCAACTCGTGAACAGGCCAGACTAGATTTACTGGACTACATCAGCAAATCAATGGAAGGGAACAGTGAACCAAAAGTAATGGCACTCACCAGTATATTCAATAGCACAACAATTGAGAGGGGGAGGGATGAAGGGCACGAGGTCAGAGAGCATGCTCTAGGGGTCTGAAGGCTCTGCTGTCAATGGTGGGATGGAGGAAGCAGCAATGGGCAGGGGACCAGCGAGAGAAGATTTAAGGGGGGGGGAATGTGAGTCTGCAGCAGGGCACAGAGTTAGGGAGGAGAAAAGCCATGGAGGCAATTGGCTGGCAGTGAGGCCAGGGGTCATTCTGGAACAACACATGGAAAGACAGGGAAGAGACCACGCCATATCAGACAAGCTGGCGTTTATGGAATTTGGCTTCAGGAAGCTGGGAGAGGACATTGGAATCATATAGTTAGAAGGCGGGACAAACAGTAGTTAGGGTTTCTGTGGTCAAGGGCTGAGGTAGTGCAGAGACCGACAATGTAATTAAGACTGAAATAAAAGAACTTCGTGATGGAGAGGATGTGGGGTTTGCAGCTCAGGTACTGGTCAGTCCCGAGGGAAGGAGGTCCATGTTTACTGGTCTCTTCTGAAGCATCCAGTGGGAAGTAGGTCCATGTTTATTGGTGCCCATTGTAGGTTCCAGTGGGAAGGAGGTCCATGTTTACTGGTCCTATGGGAAGATGGACGATGGAGACATCATCATAGAGTTATGGAGGTTTACAGCATGGCATCAGGCCCTTCAGCTCTAATCATCCATGCCGACCAAGTTTCCAAACCTGAACTTGTCCCATTTGCCTGTGTTTGGCCCAAATCTCTCCGAATCCTTCCTATCCATGTTCCTGTAAAACTTTCCTGGAAATGTAGTAATTGTACTCACCTCGACCACTTCGTCTGGCAGCTCATTGCACATACATGCCATCCTCTGTGTGAAAAGGTTGCCTCTCAAGTCCCTTCTAATTCTTTCCCCTCTCAACTTAAATCTATTCCTTCTAGTACTGGACTCTCCTACCCTGGGGAAAAGACTTTGACTATTCATCTTATCAATGACCCAAATGATTCTATAAACCTCCATCTGGTCACCCCTCAATCTTCTGCATTCCCTTGAAGAACATCTCAGCCTATCCATCCTCGCCTGAAAATTCAAACCCTCCAATCTTGGTAATATCCCTGTTAATCTTTATTTTATCCAAACCGGTGTAATAAATTCCTTCCTATAGCAGAGTGAGCAGAAATGTGCACAGTGTCCAAATATGGCCTTCCCAATGCCTTGTACAGCTGTAACATAATGTCCCAGCTCCTGTACTCCCTGCTTTGACCAGTGAAGGTGAACGTGCCAAATACCTTCTTCACCATCCTGTGATATCACTTCCAAGGAACTGTGTACCTGTACTCCTCAATCTCTCTGTTCAACAACACTCCCCATGGCTCACCACTAATTGTGTAATTCCTGCCCAAGTTTGTCTTACCAAAAGGTAACTCCTTCCATTTATCGAAATTAAACTCCATCTGGATTTGTTGACCCACTGGCCCAGTTGATCAAGATGACATTGCACTCTTGGATAAACTTCTTCCCTGTTGACGATGCCAACAATTTTAATGTCAGCCACAAACTTATTGAGCATTCCTGCTATTTTCTCATCCACACTGTTCATATAAGTGATGAACAACAGTGGATCCAGGATCGATTCTTGTGGCAGACGGCTAGTCACTGGCCTCCAGTCTGAAGAACATCCGTCTCTCACCAGCCTCTGCTTCCTACCATCAGGCCAATTTTATATACAATTGGCTCGCTCTCCCTGGATCCTATGTGATATAATCTTACTGAGCAGTCTGCCATGGCGGGGGGAGCCTTGTCTAAGACCTTGCTAAAGTCCATGTAGACAGAGTGTACTGCTCTAACTTTATCTACCTTCTTGCTTACTTCTTCAAAAACTCAGCCATCCATTCATCTCCATTGGAAAGTCCAGTAATTTGGAGGCCCATGTTTACTGGTCTCAATTGGGAGGTTCAGTGGGAAGGAGGTCCATGTCCCTCCATTGGGCAGCCCCGTGAACTGAATTCCATGTTTGTTGGACTATGTTGGAGTGTCCATTACATCATGGATGCCATGGTTGATGTGAGGCCAGTTCCCTTCTGTTATAACTGTGATGCTCTGAACATCATCCCAGTGAGACTGATCATGGAATGAGAAGGAGAGGGGAAGGGATTGGAGCATGTTGTGAATGGACAGGATGGGTCACTGGGTCAGAACCTACCCTGCTCCGTCCCTCCAGCTCACACACTGATGGCCTGAGGATCTCATCTCTCTGCTAGGCCTTCATGGAATGAGGTTTGTGTCCAAACCAGTCCCCAGTAAAAATAGGCCAACAGCACAGAACTGCCCTTCATTTGACAAGAATCTGTCAATCTTCCTAAGAGAGGCTAAACCTTGGTTACTGTGGGAAATAGGGCCTTACTCCAGGAAAAAAAAATGCTTCTGGGGTCAAAGGTTAACATCCATTATTGGGGCAGAGCAGAGGGAGATTTATTCTGCATTCAACTGTCATCACCTGGGACACTGTGAGAAAGGGAGAGAAGCGAAACAGAGAGAGTGAGTTAGAGGGAGAGTGTGTGGGTAATTGAGGGATAGAGGGTGGAGCATCTGTGACAGTGTGAGATATGTGAGGGGACCGAGAGAGGTAGAGGGAGGTAGAACTGGTTTGGTTGATGGAGAGAGAGAGAGAAAAAAAACAAGATGTGATTGAAAGGGATGGAGAGAGAGAAAGAGGCAGGATTGGTGTGATACCAAGAGTGAAGGGAATCGGGAGAGAGAGGGTCAGGTTGAGTGTGTGTGTGAGAGATAGAGAGACAGGTATATGTTTAGAGACAGAATGACAGAGAGGGAGGGAGTGAGACTGTAGATTGGGATGCAAAGAGGGAGGCAGACAGACAGAGGGAGGAATAGAGAGGGACAGATAACATTTGGAGGCTTTCAATTGAAGCAAGTGATGGAGCGAGTGACGTAGACAGAGAGAGATGGAGAAATAGAGATTATCTGCCGGAGTGAGGAACCGTGAGTGGGTTGGAGAGTGTGGCTATGAGAGAGAGAGAGAGAGAGAAAGAATATGAAAGAGATTAAAAGTGGGACAGAGAGATAGAGGTTGAGAGAAAGAAGTGGCAGATGTGAGTCAAAAAGGGAGATAGAGAGAGAGAGAGAGAGAGGTGGACAGGTCCTGGTCACCACTTTCTGGGAAGGATGTGATTGTACTTGAGAGGGTGCAGAGATTTACCAGGATGCTGCACGGATGCTTCATGGGCGGCACGGTGGCACAGTGGTTAGCACTGCTGCCTCATAGCACCAGAGACCTGGGTACAATTCCTGCCTCAGGCGACTGACTGTGTGGAGTTTGCGCATTCTCCCCGTGTCTGCGTGGGTTTCCTCCGGGTGCTCCGGTTTCCTCCCACAGTCCAACGATATGCAGGTCAGGTGAATTGGCCATGCTAAATTGCCCGTAGTGTGAGGTTAGGGGTATGGGTGGGTTGCGCTTCGGCGGGGTGGTGTGGACTTGTTGGGCCGAAGAGCCTGTTTCCACACTGTAAGTAATCTAATCTAATAGAGAATCAGTTATGAGGAAAGATTGAGGTTGTTTTGCATGGAGCAGTGAAGGTTGAGAAAGAACCTCATTGAGGGGTATAAGATTATTCAGGGCTGTGATATGGTGGGTAGGAAATAAAAGGATCAATAAAACATTTATTAATGTGATTCTCAGAGATGTGTCATTATTCTAGTCACAAACAAGTATTTCCCAGTGAAGGGGTCCATCCTGCTGAATATTAGATACAGCTGGGCATTGCAGAAATATTGGGCAGTTGGAGTGTAATGTGGGGGACAAGAATCACAAAGTTCGTACGCAGCTACAGCAAGTGAATCCGGAGGCAGATGGAGTGTTGGTGCTTATTGTAAAGGGAATGCAATCTAAAAGCAGTGACATTTTACTGCAGCTGTACAGGTTAGGAGCTTGGTGAGCGCTCATCTGGAGTATGGTGTCCAGTACCAGGCTCCTTATTGAAGAAAGGACAGGAGCTGCATTGGATGCAGTTCAGAGATAGTTCCCTTGACTGATTCCTGGTACAGAGCGATTGTCTTATGGGCAAAGGTCAAACAGGTTTGGAATCTGATCCCTGGAGTTTCGAAGAATGAGAGGGAATCTCATTGAAATGTATAGAATTCTTAAGGGTCTTGACAGGGGAAACGCTGGATGTTTCCCTTCTTGCGAGAATAAGGGCGACACAGAAAACCACTGGGTAACCACTAGGACAGGATCAGAAATCGGGACCAGAAAGCTGTACTGTACCAATTTTAGTGGAAGGAGCTTGATGAGTAAGGGGGTTGAACTGAGAGCATTGACCAGCACGTGGGAATATCATATTGCTGCAAATGCTGAGACATTATTGAACAAAGATAGGACTGGCAGCTCAACATTCCAGGTTAGAGAAGTCTCAGGTGGGATAGAGGGAATGCAGGAGAGGTGGGTGCATTGCATTATTGATAAAGGAGAGCATCACTGCTGGATTTAAGGAGCATTCCTTGGAAGGCCTTTCAAACCAGGCCATCTGGGTGAAGCTAAATATACAAAAAGAACAATCAATTTGCTGGGATTGTACTATAGACCACCCAATAGTCAGATGGAGAGGGAGGAGTAGATATGTTAAAAAATCACAGAGAGGTGTGAGAGGAATAGGGTTATGTTAGTAGGGAGTTTCAACTTCTCTAATATGAACTGGCATCGCCTTTGTGTGAATGGTGGAATGTTTAAAGTCCATCCAGGAGAGCTTTTGGTGCCAGTATGTAGATAGTCCTTCTAAACATGGGCAGTGCTGGACTCAATCCTGGGTCATGAAACCAGTCAAATAGATGAAGAGTCAGTGGGTGAGCATTTTGCAGATATTGAACATAAGTCCATAAGTTTCATAGTTATTATGGAAAGGAATAAGGGTAGTGCAGAAAGGTAAGTGTCTAAAGTGAGGCAAGGCCAATTTCAATGTCATGAGACAGGATCTGGCAAATATAGACTGGGAGCAGCTACTTGCAGGTCAATCTACATTTGGAAAGTGGGAAGCTTTTTAATGTGAGACAGTGAAAATTCAGGGCCAGCTCACAAAGAAAGGCAAGGGCAGCAACTCCTGGGATCCTGGATGTCAAGGAATATGGATAGTTTGGGAAAGGAAAAGAAGGAAACCTTTGTCAGTGACAGAGCATTAAAAACAAGGGAGGCCCTTCAGGAGGAGAGAAAGTGTGGGGAGGTGCTTAAAAAAATAGGAGGGCAAAGTGGAGCCATGAAATATCTTTGGCAGCCTGAGCCCCTCACCCCAGAATGCTTAATAAAATGTCACTAGAAAGAATAGATGCACTTGTGGTCATCTTTCAGCATTCTAGACGCTGGAGCAGTTCCTGTGGATTGAAGGGTGGCTAACATAACCCCACTATTTAAGAAGGGAGGCAGAGACCGGTTAGCTTGACATCAGCAGTGGGCGAAATACTGGAGTCCATTATAAAAGATGGGCAGCAAATTTTGTTGTAACCTGCACCTTATGAACTAACGCTCTTGACAAACCGGCAAAAGGTATATCCCTCAAATGCCGGAAAGTTTAAGACATTAGTCTGTCCAATTATAATACATTTATAATGTATTAATTTCAATGTGAACTTACTTGTTGTTTAATTGAATATCCACATGAAATATCAACAGTTGATTCAATTTCGAGTCAATTTCTCCTCAAACACGGCAACCTGCAGCGATGCCTGGGTAATCAGGTGAGAGTGTGAGTGAGAAGGATATGGGGGGAAAGTGGGCTATTCTCGATACAAAGCATTGCTGACCACAATCATCATCTTGTGGACTGCTGGGTGTAGCTTGTCAGGAGCTGAACAAGAAGGAAAGAGTCATTAAGCTGAACAAGAAAGTTTGCAATTAAAGATGCCCCAAGTTAAGTACATAAGTCACATACTGAGAATAAAAGGATTTGCCTGGATTCTGGAAAGGTAGGAGCGGTAGCAGTGAAGTGGTGACTGACAGATGTGAAAACAGTGGAAGGGTTTGTTGGATTCATCAAATACGAAGTGCCAATTTCTAATTAAAGTAACAATCATGATGCTAGCCAACTATTCCCATCCCAACTGCTGGTATTATTGGACAACACAGATCTCAGACTGCAACACAAACAGAAACTGCTGAAGAAATGCAGTTGGTCTGCAGCATCTGTGGAGCATAAGCACACAATGATTTCGATGTAATAATAATACCTCCTTAGACGAAAGAAATGAAGATGAACCAGACCGACAGAAAACACAAATTCAAAAGATTTCAAAACTCATGGCAAATTAAAATCCTTTCTAATCTAACATTATTTCTTTCCAGTACTCAAATAACAGGGAGAAGGGGATCCATTTCTCTATCACATCTTTCGGTTTAACTTAATTGTATTTCTCATTTCATTGCCTTTAAAGTTTGATTGCCTTTTCCATGATTAATACTTCGCTGGCCACAGGTGAAGTGCCAGAGTGGAGGATTGTCAATGTGGTTCCTTTGTTCAAGAGGGAAACAGGGATAGGCCAGGCAATTCCAGACCAGTTAGTCTGATGTCAGTGTGAGGGAAAGTATTGGGAAAAAATCCTGAAGTACAGGAATAAGCAATACCTGGAGAGGTAGGGATGCTAGTATTGATTGTGTCAACAAAGGCCCCACATGGAAGGCTGGTCCAGATGGGAAGAGCCCGTGGGATACAAGGCAAGTTGGCAAATGTGATCTAAAATTGGCTTCCAAATATGAGGCAAAGATTGATGGTGGAGTGTTGTCTTTGTGATTGGAAGCTTGTGACCAGTGGTGTATGACAGGGATTGGGGCTGAAACCCTTTCTGTTTGTAATGTACATTAACAAATTGACTGCGATTGTATAATTAGAAAGATTTCAGATGCCACATAAATTGGTGGTGTTGTTGATATTGATTTGATTTTTATTTTATTGTCACAAATGCTCAAGTACAAAAGTATAGGAGTGCAGTGAAAAGTACATAATGTCGCCTCACAAGGTGCCATCTTACGTACAAGAATCTAGGTACAGAATCTTAAGAACACGATAGAAAGAAAGAATAAAGTTAAAAGATGCCCATTGCAGATTAGTTTTAAGAAGACAATAAAGTAACAAATCTGAAAGTTCAATCATTAGTCTTTCCTAAACACTTTGCTACCATGGGATCATACTGCGAATTGTTACCCTGAAACCGGAAGTCCATGCTGAGGCTTTGCTGGGCTGAGAGACCACCAAATAAAGCAAAAGATCACCCTGTGGGCTGAGAGACAACCACACTGGGCCACTGAGGGATGGCCATGATAGGCTAAGAGTCCATCACACTGGGCTGACAGTCCAGCATGCTGGGCTGGGAGGCCACCACATTAAACTAAGAAGCCACCATGTCAGACAGAGAGTCTGCCTTTCTGGGCTGCCAGGTCTCCCTGCCAGGCCAGGACACTGCCACACAAAGCTGAGAGGCCGTATCACTGGGTCTGCATTGGTCGGTGACCAGGTGTCTGAGGCTGCGAGTCAGTGGCTGGGAGAGAAAAGATGAAAGAAGGACAAAAGAAACACACAAAAGAAAAGACAAAAAGATGGAAGAAAAAGAAGAAAAGGAAACAGATGGAGCAAGTGAACTCGGTCTGAAGAGTCCTACTCTGCTGCCATCTTGGATCACCGGGTCACAGGATACAGTCTGATGTTGATCAGCTGGTAAATTGGGCAGAGCAATGGCAGATGGAATTTAATAAAGTAAATGCAAGGTGATCCAATTTGGGAGGTCTAATAAGGGAGGGATATACACAATGAAAGGTAAATGCCTTGGGTATCCTTGTACATGGATCACAGAGGGCTGATCTGCAGGTACAGCAAGGAATTAGGAAGGCAAATGGAATTTTGTCCTTCATTGCAAAAGGGATTGAGTTTAAAAAGCAGGGAGGTTATGTTGCAGCTGTACAGGATGCTGGTGAGGCTACGCCTGGAGTACTGCGTGCAGTTTTGATCTCCTGACTTGAGAAAGGATGTACTGGCACACAAAGCAGTGCAGATAAGGTTCACTAGGTTGGTTCAGGGGTTGAGAGGGTTGACCAGTGAGAGGAGAAACTGAGTAGACTGGGATACATTCATTGGAACTTAGAAGAATGAGGGTGGGTGGGGAATCTTGTAGAAACATATAAAATTATGAAGAGAATAGATAAGACATAGGACGTTTTCACTGGTAGGTGAAACTAAACCAAGAGGGCAGAGCCTCAAAATTAGGGGGAGCAGTTTTAGGACCAAATTGAGAAGGAACTTCGTCACCCAGAGGGTCATAAATCTCTGGAATTCCTTGTCCAATGAAGTAGTCAATGCTACTTCAGTAAGTATTTTCAAAGATAAGATTTTTTTTTGAACAGTAAAGGAATTAAGAGATGCAGTGAGATCGTGGTTAAGGGGAGCTGAGTCCATGAAAACATGAGCCATGATCTTATTGAATGGCAGAGGAGGCTTGAAGGGCCAGAAGGCCTACTCCTGTTCCTAGTTCTTCTGTTCTTATGTGCCTGTTCTCATGGCCATCTCTCAGTGGCCCAGTGTGGTTGTCTCTCAGCCCACAGGGTGATCTTTTGCTTTATTTGGTGGTCTCTCAGCCCAGCAAGGCCTCAGCATGGAATTCCGGTTTCAGGGTAACAATTCGCAGTATGATCCCTTGGTAGCAAAGTGTTAGGAAAGACTAATGATTGAACTTTCAGTATACAAGTCCATCAATCCCGGAAGGTATCAGCACGGCTCGGTAGGGTGGTGAAGGAGGCATATGGGATGCTTGCCATCATTAGCTAGGGTGTAGAATATAGGAGCAAGGAAGTCTCGTTGTTACTTTACAGAGCACTGATTAGGTCAGATCAGAAATGCTGTGTATCGTGCTGGTCATGACGCTGTCAGAAGGTTGTGATTGGACTGGAGAGGGTGTAGAGGAGATTCACCAGGATGTTGCCTGGGAATTGTCGGAGTGGGGAAAACACTCCCTGTTAAGGGAGACGATTTCCTTCTGGGGAATGATTTGTCAGGACTAAAGGCAGTAGCTTCCCCGATAATTACAGAATCCCCAAAGGAGGTCCAAGAAACAGAACAATGACAGGAACAGGTTCCTGGTCTCTCTCCTTTGTGTGAGGTAACGAGGGCCATGGCTTGGGCTGACAAGTGATAAGTAACTTTCATGTCATACAAATGCTAGACTCTGACTGTCACCAATAAGATACAAACTATCCAGTGTCCCTTAACATTCAGTGGTGTTACCATCAACGTGGCCCCCACGATCAACATCCTGGGAGTTGACAGCCAGCTGAAACTCACCAAATAAACACAGTGGCTACAAAAGCAGGTCAGAGGTTAAGAATACTGCAGCAAGTACCTCACCTCTTGTCTCCTGAAAGCCTGGCCACAATCTACAAGGCACAAGTCAGGAATGTGATGGAATATTCCCCACTTATCTGAATGGGTGAAGCCCCCAACAACACTTAAGAAGCTGAACACCATCCAGGCAAAGCAGCCGCTTGATAGGCACTGCATCCAGATGTAACCATGCCCTCTACCACCGACATTCAGTAGTAGCAGCAGTGTGCACTATCGACAAGATGCACTGCAAAAATTCACCAAAGATCCTCAGACAGCACCTTCCAAACACAACCATGTCCATCTAGAAGGACAAGGGCACCAGATATATGAGAACACCATCACCTTCAAGTTCCCCTCCAAGCCATCTTGACTTGAAATGTATTGTGTCACTTCACTGTTGCTGGCTCCAGATCCTGGAATTCCCTCCCTAATGGTATTGTCGGTCAACCCACAGCAGGTGTACTGCAGCAGTTCAAGAAGGCAGCTCAACAAAAGCCTTCTCAAGGGCAACTAGGGATGAGCAATAAATGCTGGCCAGCCAGCGATGCTCACATTCCACAAAATGAATACATTTTTAAAAAAAACTTGTCAAGTTATAGGTAAACCTCCACACATGATGAAAGCAGCATCCTTAATACCTCTCCCAGTTTTTGAGGAACCATTCAGTTGTATCGAGGTGTGTCCAGGACTGAGTGTAGCAGAAAGGGGATGAGAAAAAGTGTGAGAGCCAAAGAGAATTGGTCAATTCCCAAAGTGAACTTCCTTCTGTGAGGTGAACAAACTCAGAGATATTACTGAATTCAGGCACTATTTTTGTATCTGAAGAAAGATCAAAAGAGGGACAGAATGAGATTGCTCAGAGAATACAAAGAGGTTTGTGTGAGGAGTGGTTGAGGCCTGTATTCGATCTGTATCGATGGAATTTAGAAGGATGAGGGGGAATCTCAGTGAAACATACAGTATACTGAGAGACCTGGATAGAGGAGACATGGAGAAGATGTTTCCACTTGGCAGAGAGACTGGGACCTGAGGGCACAGCCTCAGAAGGGGCCATCCTTTGGAAGTGAGATGAGGAGGAGATTCTTCATCCAGAGAATGGTTAATCTGTGGATTGATCATTGCTGCAGAGTGCTGTGGAGTGTATTTAAGACAGATAGATAGGTTCTTGATTGATAAACCAATCAAGGGTAACAGAGAAGGCAGGAGAATGGGGTTGACAAACAAATCAACTATGATAGAATGGCAGAGTGGACTTGATGGGCTGAATGGCCACATTCTGCACTGATACATGGTCTTGAAAGGATACACTTGTGTGTCTCACATTAATTGAACATGATGTGGAGGTAGGTAATTCAGACCCAATAAAACAAAACCCATTTTGGTTAAAACCAGATAAACTGGCCAAAGTAACAAAGGAAGCTCAATGTTTATTTGAGAATCAATTGATTGATTTGTCAGAGTAATTGGAGTTCTCCCATGTTGGAATTGAGCAAAACTCCCAATCATCTAAAACCCTAAATTTTTAACAACCTTTTAAAAATAAAGAGGCAGCTGGTCTGAGCTCTGGGAAAACACAGAGACACGGAGATGGCTGCCTGGAACCATCGTTCTGCCCGAAATTCCAGTTCACACCTCAACCCTTAAAGAGACACCAACCAGACCTCATTCTCCAGACTGAACCTCACTTTTACACCTCGGCCCACTAACACAGACAATTTGGAACCTGTACAGATACTGGACATTCAACACAATAAATATTCATTCACAGGGATATTGCGCATTCCACATCAATCAAGATACATTCACAGATACTCTTAACTTTCAGGAAGACAATTGACCCCAAAGGGAACACCAGAAACACATTGACGAACACCGATCTGAGGGGAGATAACGGGGCACACAGTCTGTATAACAGACAGCCCTAATCTGAGGGTGAGCCTTTTCAACAACAAGTTTCTGAAGGAACAGCTTCAGCAAGCCCCAACAGGCAGCTTCAGAACCAAGAACCACAGAGGCTAAACAGAGAAGCTGCATCCAGGAACCCAACCAAGAGCATCATCGCAACAAAGGACGCCCGAGAGCAGGAACACCAACCAAACGCTATCTGAACCAGACCTTCCAGAGACAGGCCTGTTCCGAACATTTTCCCAGATTCCTTCGCCCCAGTCTTACCCCATTCCATTTATCTCTCAGCCCCCAGCCCAGGTCTTATTCTTGATGAAGGGCTTATGCACGAAACGTTGATTCTCCTGCTCCTCGGATGCTGCCTGACCTGCTGTGCTTTTCCAGCACAACACTCTCAATCCTGATCTCCAGCATCTGCAGTCATCACCTTTTCACAGACCTGTCCTGAGCCAACAGAATCGACGGTGAGAACCTCACCAACAGGACACATTTTAAACCTGTATTTTCCTCGGTGCTGAGCTGAAAATCCTGAGACCCCAAAGTTTCCCTCTGAGCTCGCAGGGAGGAGATGGTGGCTGGTGACAGTGCATTGGGACCCCAAGGGTAGGGAGCCTGATTAAAGTTTGGGTGATTCAAACTGTTTTGCTTCGAATACTAGAAAGTGAGGACTGCAGATGCTGGAGATCAGAGTCGGAACGTGAGGCGCTGGAAAAGCGCAGCAGGTCAGATAGCATCTGAGGAGCAGGAGAATCGATGTTTTGGGCAGAAGCCCTTCATCAGGAATGTTGGGAAGGACGACTTGCGGAACATTTCCGGGACACATGCGCCAAACAACCCCACCACCCTGTGGCCGGACACTTCAAATCCCCCTCCAACTCTGCCAAGGGCATGCAAGTCCTGGGCCTCCTCCACTGCCAACTCCAAGCCATTCGAACTCTGATTGGATTAGATTAGACTCCCTACAGTATGGAAACAGGCCCATCGTCCCAACATGTCCATACCAACCCTCCGAAGAATAACCCACCCAGACTCATTCCCTTACCCTGTATTTACCCCTGACGAATGCACATAACACTATGAGCAAGTTAGTATGGCCAGTTCAGCTAACCTACACATTTTGATGAGATTAGGTTCCCTAGAAGTTGGAAACAGGCCTTTCGACCCAACCAGTCCGCACCGACCCTCCGAAGAGTAACCCAACCAGACCCATTTCCCTCTGACTAATGTACCTAACACTGCGGGCAATTTACAATGGCCTATTCACATGACCTGCACATCTTTGGTCTGTGGGAGGAAACCGGAGCACCCGGAGGAAACCCGGACTTGGGGAGAATGTGCAAACTCCACGCAGACATTCGCCCAAGGCTGGAATCGAACCTGGGTCCGTAGCGCTGTGAGGCAGCAGTGTTAACCACTGAGCCACCATGTCTGAAGAAGAATGCCTCATTTTCCACCTTGGGACCTCCCAACCACACGGCATCAATGTTGTTTTCACAAGTTTCATTATTTCCACCCCACCCCCCCAACCAATATCCAATCCTCCAACTAGACACCACCCTCTTGAACTTTCCTATCTATCCATCATCCATCCCACCTATCTGCTCCACCATCCGTTCTGAACTATCACTGCCGCCTCCACCCCAACCTGCATCTATCTGTCCCCTTCCCAGCTACTATCCTCCACCCCCCGCCCACCCTCCTATTTATCGCTCAGCCCCCTTTCCACTCCCCCATCCTTCCTGATGAAGAGATTATGCCTGAAACATCAATTCTCCTGTCCATCAGATGCTGCTCTGCTTATCCAGTGCCACACCTTTCCACTCGAGCTTCGAATAGTGTATAACCAGTGTTTTATTTGGTCGTGCATTCAATTACTGTTCTCTGTATAATGGATACTGTTAATTTCACTGATTATTACATTTGCATTGGCTCCTGTATTAAACTTACCTTTTGTTTTGAATAAACGCAGAAATTCTTTTGCCCTGAAACACCCATCTACTGCCTTCTTCACTTGACATTTTTAAATAAATCCAGTGCCAGAACCAGGGATCTAGGGTTGATTCAAACCATCTAAAAATCAGCAAATTACTGATCATAAACTAGACAGGGTACCCTGATTGAACTGTAGGAATAATTGGAGTTCTCTTGTAGTGTTGGTTCTGAAACCGAATGTTTCAATTCGATCCTGTGTAGACAGTAGGAAAGTGAATGTTACCACAAAGATGGATTTGTACCCTATTCCCAGGACAGGAGATTGCATTGATAGGGTAGGTAGTGTGTCATTCGTATCCAAAATTGATTTGTTAAAAGTACCGCTGACAACAAGAGCAAAGGAAATTTCTGCCTGTGCTGCATTCTAGATCTTTGTATACAATGGAAAACTCAAATACATTCTCAACATTTTGGAATGACAGGGTATAGACTGACAGCAGAACTGAAGAAAACTAGCTTTATTTGGGAAATGTTTTTGGAAATTTATGGGATTAAATTCTAATAAATCCACAGGATCGAATAATCTACACCTCAGATTACTTCAGGAAATGCCCACAATATTTGGAAACATTGATGTTCAAGATTCTATACATTCTGGAATAATTTCCACTGACTGGAGAGTTGCTCATGTAACATTACAATTTAAAATGTTACGGAGAGAGAAACTGGACATCTTAGACCAATCAGTCTGAAAATACTCAAGTCTATCATGAAAGATTTAATCACTGAGCACCTGGAAGACAGTGACAGGAGTAGACAGAGTCAGCATGGTTTGTGGAAAGGGAAATCACGCTTAACAAATTGACTGGAATCGCTTGAGTATGTAAAGAGCGAATTTGTCAAGGAGGAAGCAATTGATGTGGTATATTTGGAACTTTTATAAGGTTTTTAATAAGTCCCACAGAAGAGAATGTAAAAAATTAAGATTCATGGGACTGGGGACAGTGACTGACATGGATAGAGAACTGGTTGGCAGGCAGGAAACAAAGAGTAAAAATAAACTGGAATTTGTCTGAAAGTGTACCACAGTTCTGGATCCAGCTATTCACAATATTTGTTCATGGTTTAGGTGAGGGAACTTAAGAGTAATATCTCCAAGTTTGCAGATGACACAAAGCTGGGTGGGAGGGGGAGCTGTGAGGAGGATGCAGAGATGCCTCAGTGTGATTTTTGGAGATGTTAAGTGATGGCAGATGAAATACAATGATGTTAAATGTGAGGTTACCCAGTTTAATAGCAAAAATTGGAAGGCAGATTATTATCTGAATGGTGATAGATTGGGAATGGGGAGGTGCAATAAGATCTGGGTGTCTGTGTATACCAGTCACTGAAAGTCAGCGTGCAGGTGCAGCAGGCAGTGAAGAAGATAAATGATATGTTACCTTTATAGTGAGAGGATTTGAGTGCAGGAACAGGGATGTCTTGGTGTAATTGTATGCAGCCTTAGTGAGTCCACACCTGGAATATTCAAACCAAAACTGGTTCAGTGACAGGAGACAGTGGGTGGAGGCAAAACGTTGTTTGTATGACTGGGACCAGTGTGCAGTGGGATCCACAGGGATCAGTGCTGAGTCCCTTATTGTTCAGGATGTATTGAAACAATGAAGATGAGAATGTGAGAGGTGGGGGTGGGGGTGAGTGGATGATGACTGAGTTTGTAGATGACACGAGGTTTGGCAGATGGTTGTCAGTGAGGAAGAAGGTCTTAGGTTACAGGAGGATCTAACTGGATTGTTCCCCTAACTCGGAGTCGGCACACATTCACTATGAAAGATCGGAGCTTTAGAGGGCATTTGAAGAGCAGGTTTTCACTCAGAGGGTGGTGGGGGTCTGGTTTGTACTGCCTGGGATGGTAGTTGAGGTGGAAAATCTCACAATCTTTAAAAAGTACTTGGATGACCCCTTGAAATATCATAACATTTAACGCTATGGCCCTTGTGTTGCAAAGTTGGATGAATGCAGGTTTAGTGTAGTTTGGCTGGTACAGATTCAATGGGCCGAAGTGCCTCTTCTGTACTGTGTGATTTTATGATTGTATTGTTTGCATTTTGGTCTCGTTATCTGAGGAAGGATGTTTTGGCTGTGGGGGGGAGGGCAGTGATGGTTTACCAGCCTGATTCCTGTGATGACAGCACTTAGATCTGATGAGAAACTGGATCAATTAGGATTATATTAACTAGAGGTTAGAAGATTGAGGGGAGTCACATTGAAAACTCTAAAATCCTAACAGGACAAATGTTCCTGATGACTGGGGAGTCCAGAATCAAGGACTACAATTTAAGGATACGGGAAAGGCCATTTAGGGCTGAGATGTAGAGAAAGTTTTTCATTCAGTGAGTGGGAAGCCTGTGGAAGTTTCTGTCACTGAAAGAACCCAAACCAATGAATGTTTTCCAGAAAAAGCTACGCATAGTTCTTCTGATGAAAGGGATCAAAGGTTATGGGGAGAAAGCAGGAACATGCGACTGAGTTGGATGATCAGCCATGATCATATTGAAAATTGGAACAGTCTCGAAGGGCTGAATGGCCTACTCCTGCTCCTAGTTTCACTGTTTGAGAGACTGTTCATCAACGTGGAAACATATTGAGTTAGAGAAAAGCATATGCCTTTGGTCAGGAATTAATTTGGAGAAAGGAGACAGAGTGGAGGGATAACGTATGTGTCCTCCTATGAGCAAGAGGTGAAGAGTGGTGTCCCCAGGGATCTGTGCTGGGACCTCAACATTTCACGATATTTCTCAATGACTTGGATGAAGAAACAGAGAGTCATCTGTCCAAGACTGCTGACCACACTGAGTGAGGCAGCTAGGTTACAGAGATGGGGAGGGTGGATCGACAAGGATGGACTTCAGAACGAGGATGAGAATTTGAAAATCGAGGTGTTGTTGGACCGGGAACCAATGTTGCTCAGTGAGGACAATGGAGGATGGGGATGGAACTTGGTGCAAGTTCGGATACAGGCAGCAGAATTTGGGATGAGCTGAAGTTTACAGAGGGCAGTGGCTGTGATGTGGCCCAGTATAACATTAGAATGATCATGTTTGGAATCTCAAAGCAACGGCTGAGATTTTCAGTGAGTGATCTCTGTGATTTGGAGGGTTTGTGGGGCTCAGATCAGCCTCAATGATGAGGCCAGGATTCGAAGGAATCTGATACTAAATAAAAGCTGAAAAAGTTGTGGTTGTTGTAAATGAGGAACAAAAACTGAAATTGCTAGAAAGGCTCAGCAGCTCTGGCACCATCTGTGGAGAGAAAGCAGTTAACATTTTGGGACAAGTGAACCTTCTGCAGAACTGTTCTGAGGAAAGGTCACGGCACCCGAAATGTTAACGCTGATTTATTTCACCAGATATAACCAGACCTGTTGAGGTATTCTGTTTTTACAAAGAGTCTGGTTGAGCAGTAGACAGTGGTCAGGGAGAGGGATGGAGTTCGCGCCGGGAGCTGAAGAGGATGGCTTTGATCTTCCCAATATGTTTCCAGTGAGCCTGGCTCCTCAGTCCTCACTGCTCTGAGCTGCTGAGATTGTCACTGATTGGACACTTATTATTAGAGATTCTGACCACAGCAGAAAGCCCCAGTGTAAAAAATAACTGCAAAGACTGTCAGATCGCAAGGTTGAAACTTTACCAAGAGAGGAAGTGAAAGAAGGAGCTCGGAGCAGCAGGACGTTTGTTACTGAGACGGGAGAAAACTGTGAACCATCTAAACTCCCTGGAATTTGACAGCACATAAGAACATTAAAACCAGGAGCGGGAGCAGGCTCTCTGGCCTCTCGGGCTGCTCTGCCATTCAGTACGATCATGGCTGATCTTTTCATGGCCTCAGCTCCCCCTTACCCACCTTTTCACCAAAACCCTTGATTCATTTATTGTTCAAAAATTAAGTGCCTTAGCTTGAAAATCATTTACTGAGGAAACCTCAACCACTTCACTGGGCGGGGAATTCCAACGATTCACAATCCTCTGGGTGAAGAAGTTCCATCTCAATTCAGTCCTAAATCTGCTCCCCCTCACACAGGAGGAGACCATTCAGCCCATCATGTCTGTGAGTGATCCAATTAGTCCCACTGCCCTCTCTCTCCCCATAACTCAGTAAATCTTTCCTTTTTAGCTCGATCTCTAGTTGCCTCTTGTCGACCTGGGTCCACAGCGGAGACTGTCCCTAACCTGGGCTCCAAATTGGCACCTCATTCATTCACTGGGAGACAAACTGACTGGGCTGGGAAATGGAGCTCAGGACCCTGAACATTCTCTCCCCCCTCCTGAGGGACACTTGATGATGAGGGATCGTTCCAAGGAGCCCGACAATACACACTTCCCCATTCTGTGTGTAAAAGGCTGGAGCCTGCCAGCAGGATATTCAACTGTAGAAGCTATCATCTGTTTGATCAATTCTGACCACCCCAACTCTCCATAACCCTTTTAATCATTATTGATGGAGAATCTCCTCCTTGGTGTGAGACAGCGAAGGGACTAGTCTGTTGCAGACAATTTGGAATTTACAGAGCAAAGGTTGAGGAAGATCCAAAGGGACATTACAAATAGATTAAGGACAAAAGGGTAACTAGGGAGAGATTAGCGCCGCTCAAAGATCAGCTCGGTGGCCTTTGTTTGGAGCTGCAGGAGATGGGGGAGATACTTAGCAAGTTATTTGTGGAAAAGGAAATGGGTGATATAGAATGGAGGGAAATAGATGGTGACGCCTTGAAAAATGTTCACATATCAATGGAGGAAGTGCTGGATGTCTTGAAACGCATAAAAATGAATAAATCCTCAGGATCTGATCAGATGTCCTGTATCACTCTGTGGGAAGCTAGGGAAGTGATTGATGGGCCTCTTGCTGAGATATTTGTATCATCAATAGTCACAGGTGAGGTGCTGGAAGTCTGGAAGTTGGCTAATGTCGTGCCACTGCTTAAGAAAGGTGTTAAGGACAATCCAGGGAACTATAGACCAGTGAGCCTGACGTCTTGGTGGGCACGTTGTTGGAGGGAATTCTGAGGGACTGGATGAACCTGTATTTGGAAAGGCAAGGACTGATTAGGGATAGTCGACATGGCTTTCTGCCTGGGAAATCAAGTGTCACAAACGTGATTGAGTTTTTGAAGAAATAACAAAGAGGATTGATGAGGGCAGAATGGTAGACATGATCTATATGGACTTCAGGAAGGCGTTCAACAAGATTCCCCATGGGAGACAGGTTAGCAAGGTTAGATCTCACCGAATACAGGGAGAACTGGCCATTTGGATACAGAAATGGCTCAAAGGTAGAAGACGGAGGTTGCTGGTGGAGGGTTGTTTTGCAGATTGGAGGCCTGTGACCAGTGGAGTTCCACAACGATCATTGCTACTTTTCATCATTTATAAAATTATTTGGATGTGTTCTTAAGAGGTCGAGTTAGTAAGTTTGCAGATGACACCAAAATTGGAGGTGAGGTGGACAGTGAAGAAGGTTACCTCAGATGACAATGGGATCTTGATCAGATGAGCCAATGGGCTGAGGAGTGGCAGATGGAGTTTGATAGAGATAAATGCTGTATTTCAGGAAAGCAAATCTTAGCAGGACTTATACACTTAATGGTAAGGTCTTATGGAGTTTTGCTGAACAAAGAAACCTTGGAGTGCAGGTTCATAGCTCCTTGAAAGTAGAATCGCAGGTAGATAGGATAGTGAAGAAGGAGTTTGGTATGCTTTCCTTTCTTGGTCAGAGTATTGAGTGCAGGAGTTGGGAGGTCCTGTTATGGCTGAACAGGACATTGCTTAGACTAATTTTGGAATATTCTATGCAGTTCTCGTCTCCTTCCTTTCAGAAGGATGTTGTGAAACTTGAAAAGGTTAAGGAAAGATTTAAAAGGGTGTTGCCAGGGTTGGAGGATTTGAGCTATAGGAAGAGGTTGAATAGGCTAGGGCTGTATTCCTTGGAACGTTGTAGGCTGAGGAATGGCCTTTTTGGGGTTTACAAAATCATGAGGGGCATGGATAGGGTAGATAGACAAAGTCTTTTCCCTGGGGTAGAGGAGTCCAGAACTAGAGAGCGTACGTTTATGGTGAGAGGGGAAAGATATAAAAGAGTATTGAGGGGCAACTTTTTCACGCATCTGGTGGTACGTGTATGGAATGGGCTGCCAGAGGAAGTGGTGGAGGCTGGTGCAATTACAACATTTAAAATATATCTGGATGGGCATGTGAATAGGAAGGGTTTGGAGGGATATGGGCCGGGTGCTGGTAGGTGGGACGAGATTAGGTTGGGATATCTGGTCGGCATGGATGGGTTGGACCAAAGTCTGTTTCCGTGTTGTATATATCTCTCTAACTTTATGACTCTAAGCTGGGAGAGTTGGGATGTGGGATGAGCAGGAATAAAGATTTCTGTAGGCAAGGGGCTGACGTAGTGCATAGATGATTAATCTTGTGGAGATTGAAATAAAAGACCTCGTGATGGAGAGGATGTGGGGTTTGAAGTTCCAATATGGCGCGTCCAGTGGGAACGAGACGTGTCCTCACTGCTGTCCATTCGACATTCCAGTGGAATAGAGGCCCATGGTTCCTGATCTCTGTTGGATGGCCCAGTGGGAATGAGGTCCAGGTTTATTGGTGTCTGTTGGAGTCCAGATGGAAGGAGGCCCATAATTACAGATCTCTGTCGGAGGTTCCAATTGAGTCCCATGGAATTGGAATGTTGGCATTTCTTGCAGCAGTTGGAATCTTGGTATTTATTATAAAAGACTGGATTACAGAAATAAAGAAATATTGTTACAATTCTGTGTGGCATTGGTGAGATCACATCTGAAGCATTGTGTCCAGTTTTGGTCTCCTTACTTGATGAAGGATATGGTGGCACTTGATGCAGTTCAGAGGATGTTCACCAGGCTGATTCCCGGGATGAAAGGGCTGTAATATGAGGAATGATTGAATAGCTTGGGCTTTTACTCACTGGAATTCAGTCACATGAGGGGGGATCTGAGAGAGGTATATAAGATGCTAAAGGGGATTGATAAGTCAGACATGGAACAGTTGTTCTCTCCTGTAGGACAGTCGTGAAAAATAGATCATAGACATAAAGTGGGTGAGGTAGGTTCAAACTGCGATGAGGATAAACTACAATGGCACGGTGGAGCAGTGTTAGCACTACTGCCTCACAGTTCAGGGAGCTGGGTTTGATCCCACCCTTGAGCAGCTGTGTGGAGTTTGTAGATTCTCCCCCTATCTGTGGGGGTTTTATCTGGGTGCTGCTCTCACACTCGCAAGATACTAGGAGGATTAGCTATGCTAAATTTCCCATTGTGTTCAGGGATGTGAAGGTTAGGTTCGTCAGTCATGGGAAATGTAGGGTTATCGGGAAAGGGTAAGGGGATGGGTCTGGATGAAATGCTCTTTGAAGGGCCGCTATGGACATGTTGGGCCAAATGACCTGTTTCCATACAGAATGGATTCTGTTCTATTGTAACTTGTTCTCTCAGAGGGTTGAGAATCTGTGGAAGTCACTGCCCCCAGACCGCAGTGGAGGCAGAATCAATCAACAAATTCAATAAAGAAACAGATATCTTTCTGATGAAAAGCAGGACAGGGGGCAATAGGGAGCAGTCTGGAAAGTGGAGATGAGGATAATATCAGGGCTTGAAGGACTGAAGTATCTCTTCCTGCTCCTCATTCCAAAGTTGGATGGAAGGAAGCTGACCTTGTGATAGGTCGATGGAGGTACGGGTAATGGTGATAGGTCAGAGAGGAGGGTAGAGAGGATAGGTGGGAAGGAAGATTGACAGATGGGACAGGTCATGAAGGGACAGATGGGACAGTGCCAAGTTGAAAGGTTGAAACTGGGATAAGATGGGGAGGGGGAAACGAGAAACCTGGTGAAATTCATATTAATGCCGTGGGGTTGAAAGGTCCTGAGGCGGAAGATGAAGCGTTCTTCCTCCAGGTGTCGGGTGGCTAGGAAGTGGTGATGTAGGAGGCCCATGACCTACATGTCCTTGGCAGAGTGGGAGGCAGAGTTGAAGTGTTTGACCGGGGGCGGTGAGGTTGGTTGGTGCGAGTGTCCCAGAAATGTTCTCTGAAGCACTCTGCTAGTAGATGTCCTGTCTTCTCAATGTAGAAGAGACTGCATTGGGAGCAACGGACACCATAAATGACATGTGTGGAAGTGAAGGCGAAACTTTGATGGATGTGGAAGGCTCCTTTGGAATTTTGGTCAGAGGTGAGGGGGGAGTTGTGGGCTCAGGTTCCTGTGATGGCAGTGGAAGTGCCGGCTGGGGACGGTGGATTGGTGGGGGGGTGTGGACCTGACGAGGGAGTCACGGAGGGAATGGTCTTTATGGAAAGCGGATAGGGATGGGAAGGGAAATATATCTCTGTTGCTGGAGTCTGTTTATAGATGGCGGAAATAACGGAGGATGATGCAATGTACACGAAGGTCGGTGGGGTGGAAGGTGAGTACCAGGGAGGTTCTGCCCTTGACAGTAAAACTAGAGCTTGACCATGGAAGGGGAAGGAGAGGAGAAGGGATTGGAACATATTGTGAATGGACAGGATGGTTCAGTGGGTCAGTGTCTGTCCTGTCCCTCCAGCTCACACTGATGGCCTGAAGATCTCCTCTCTCTGCTGGGCCTTCATGGAATGAGGTTTGTGTCCAAACCACGGAACTGCTCTTCATTTGGCAAGAATATGTCTGTGTTCCTGAGAGATACCAAAGCCTGGTCAATGTGGGAACTGTGACCTTCCATCAGGAGAAGACATGCTTCCGGGGTCAAGGGTTAACATCTATTGGTGGAACAGAGCAGAGGGAGATTTACCCTGTATTTTACTGTTACCACCTGGGATGTTGTGGGAAAGAAAGAGAGAGGGAGATAGAGTAAGACAGAGAGAGAAAGAGAGATCGGGAGAGGAAACAGTTGGAGAGAGAGAGAGAGAGGGAGAGAGAGAGAAGGACAGGGTATGAATGAGAGAGAGAGGTAGAGTGAGTCTGAGGAAATGTAATATGAGCAAAGTTAGAGAGAGTTAGAGGGAGGTAGAGATGGTGGGGTTGAATAATAGAGGGAGAGAGAAAGAGAGAGAGACAATGAGATAGAGTATGAAACAGTGTGACTGAGGGAGAGAAGAGAGAGAGAGAAAGATGCAGAGTAGGTTTCAGACTAGGAGTAAAGGGAACCTAGTAAAAGAGAGAGAGAGAGAGAGATAGACAGGTTCTGGTCACCACATTATGAGAAGAATATGACTGTACTCGAGGGGGTGCAGAGCTTTCTCAGGATGCTGCCTGGCCTGGAGGGTCTGAGCTGTGAGGAAGGATTGGAAAGGCTGGGGTTGTTTATCTTGGAGGAGTGAGGTTGAGAGGGGACCTCATAAATGGCTATAAGATTATGAGGAGCAGAGATAGAGTGGACCGGAAGGTATTTTTTCCATGAGTAGAGGAATCAATACCCAGAGGCAGAGATTGAAGATAACACAGACACACAAAGATAGAAATAGGGAGCAGGAGTAAAGTTCTGGTTAGGGTGCGGGTTAGGGTTAGTGTTCGGGTTAGGGTTAGGGTTTGGGTTTGGTCCTATGAGGCTGCTCTGTCATTCACTATGATCCTGGCTGATCCTCTCCCTCAATGCCAAGGTGGGATTAGCGATGATGATTTGTACAAGTCGTTAAATGCTGTTCATGTCATTGAGCTTCTGATTGAGAGATAGGCAGAAGACAGAGAGAGAGAGAGAGAGAGAGAGCAAGTGCACGTTGTGGATTTGAGTCAGAGAAGTCGAGGCATTTAACTGCTGCCCCAGGACTCAGTGTTCCAATGTCCTGGAATAACGCCTGCTGTAGAGATTAGTTAGAGAGTAACTGGAGGGAGTGAGACAAAGATGGAGTGAGGCAATGAGAGATTGAGGGGACGAGTAGAATGGATGGCTTTGAGATATGTAGAGAAGAGGTGTTGGAAATACTGGCAAGGGTGAAAATAGATAAGTCCCCTGGGCTGATGGCATTTATCCTAGGATTCTCTGGGAAGCAAGGGAGGAGATTGCAGAGCCATTGGCCTTGATTTTTGTGTCCTCTTTGTCTACAGGAGTCGTGCCAGAGGACTGGAGGCTAGCAAACGTGGTTCCCTTGTTCAAGAACGGGAGTAGGGATAATCCTAGTAACTATAGGCCAGTGAGTCTCACTTCTGTTGTGGGCAAAGTCTTAGAGAGAATTGTAAGGAATTGGATTTATGCACATCTGGATAAGAATAATGTGATCAAGGATAGTCAGCATGGTTTTGTGAAGGGAAGGTCGTGCCTCACAAACCTTATTGAATTCTTTGAGAAGGTGACTAAGGAGGTAGATGAGGGGAAAGCGGTAGATGTGGTATATATGGATTTTAGTTAGGCCTTTGATCAGGTCCCCCATGGTAGGCTTCCGCAGAAAATACAGAGATATGGCATTGAGGGTGAGTTGGAGGTTTGGATTAGGAATTGGCTGGCTGGAAGAAGACAGAGGGTAGTAGCTAATGGCAAAGGTTCATCTTGGAGTGCCGTCACTAGCGGTGTTCCGCAAGGATCTGTTTTGGGACCATTGCTGTTTGTCATTTTTATAAATGACCTGGTGGAAGGGTTAGAAGGTTGGGTGTGCAAGTTTGCGGATGATACGAAAGTCGGAGGAGTTGTAGACAGTGAGGAAGGATGTGGCAGGTTACAGCGGGATATAGATAAGCTGCAGAGCTGGGCAGAAAGGTGGCAAATGGAGTTCAATGTAGCTAAGTGTGAGGTGATTCACTTTGGGAAGAGTAACAAAAAGATGGGGTACTGGGCGAATGGGTCGGATACTTGGTAGTGTGGAAGAGCAGAGGGATCTTGGTGTCCATGTACACAGATCTCTGAAAGTTGCCACCCAGGAAAATAGTGCAGTGAAGCAGGCATATGGTGTATTGGCTTTTATTGGTAGAGGAATTGAGTTCCGGAGTCCTGAGGTCATGCTGCAGTTGTCTCAGACTCTGGTGCGGCCGCATCTGGAATATTGTGTGCAGTTTGGTCGCCATACTATAGGAAGGATGTGGAGGCACTGGAACGTGTATAGAGGAAGTTTACCAGGATGTTGCCTGGTATGGTAGGAAGATCCTATGAGGAAAGGCTGAGGCACTTGGGGTTGTTTTCATTGGAGAAAAGAAGGTTTAGGGGTGACTTGATAGAGGTGTACAAGATGATTCGGGGGTTAGCTAGGGTTGACAGTGAGAACCTTTTTCCACGTATGGAGTCAGCGATTACAAGGGGGCATAGCTTTAAATTAAGGGGGGGGGGGGGGTAGATATAGGACTGATGTTAGGGGTAGGTTCTTCACTCAGCGAGTCGTAAGTTCATGGAATGCCCTGCCAGTAGCAGTGGTGGACTCTCCCTCTTTATGGGTATTTAAGCGGGCATTGTATAGGTTTATGGAGGATAGTGGGTTAGTGTAGGTTAGGTGGGCTTTGATCGGCGCAATATCGAGGGCCGAAGGGCCTGTACTGCGCTGTATTCTTCTATGTTCTATGTTCTATGAGTGAAGAAACAAGTTGTGATGGAGAGAAATGGATGATAAGAGAGAGAGAGAGAGAAAGACAGGCCAACCAACACAGAAGGAAAGGGAGATCAAAAGAAAAAGAGGTAGTAAGTCAATCAACAACAGGATTATATTCAAGCAAAAGGTGAAAAAGAGATAGAAGGGAAAAGGGTGGGAGGAACCAGGGAAGGGTAAGACAGAGAGACAAAAAGAGGAAGTGTGAGGAACTGATCTGTCTCTCTGCCTGATGCCATTTACATACTGAGGAACACCCAGTCAGACTTTCACAGGCTGCAGCTTTATAAAGCAGAGCCCAGTGAAGGGAGAGTTTATCAGGAACCAGGCACAGGGACAGGGGCAAACACCATGATTTCACATATCCAGCTGATCTGGCCCCTGGCATTCTGTGTCGCAGGTACAAATCTCTCTCCTTCCACCTTGAATCTTGAGCCGCTCTCCATTTCACTCAACTTCCACTGACTTGTGATTGAAGGGAAAATGCTGAAACCAGAGGAATGCTCAGTGTCTCTGACAATCTCTCATTTTTCAACTCATTCTGTGACAGTTCTGACTTCACTGTGTTTTTCTCTGACCCCTCAGGTATCAGTGTGGACATCATCATGACCCAGTCTCCCCCGGTGCTGTCAGTGGGACTGGGCCAGACTGCAACCATCACCTGTAAATCCAGTCAGAGTGCCAGTGGTGATGTTGAATGGTTCCAGCAGCGGGAAGGACAGAAACCCTCTCTCCTGATCCACGATGCAACAGCTCGATACACAGGAGTCTCCAGCAGATTCACCGGGACACAAGTATCTAGCACACACTTCACCCTGACAATCAGCAACGTTCAGAATGAGGATGTCGCTGATTATTACTGTCAGCAGAGTGAGAGCCTGCCTCGGCACAGTGACACACAGCTATACAAAAACCTCAATACACACAGCACCACTGCCTGTACTGACACATCCCACTGCTATATATAATATATAATAATGGACACACAGTCCCACCTCCTGTACTGACACCTCCCACAATTGTATATATTTAATATATAATAGAGAACACACACATACACCATCTATATTGACAAGTCCACAGTTATAGATAAATGGAACTGAGCAAATTACCCCATGCAGGGATTGTCACTGTCCACTACACACTCCAGTCCCTGTGGTGTCCACCGCTCACTGAAGGCCTCAAGTTTCCCTCTTACATTCCATGGTCACATGTGAAGAGCAACTGCAAGAATTAACATCAAAATAAAAAGTTCACAAACCTCCTGAACTCTGCTGGACTCAACCCAGAGAGACAGAGAGAGAGAGAGAAAGATTGCGTGTATGTGTGTGTGTGAGAGAGAGAGAGAGAGAGGGAGAAAGAGAGAGAGAAAAAAACAGAATGAGAAAAATAGAAAAACATGAATGACAAAGAGAAGTTGAGAGTAAGTGAGAGACAGAGACAGGTAGGGAGAGGGTGAGAGTGACAGAGGGAAGCAGAGAGCAGAGATTTTTGTACAGCCTCTGCACTGGGAGTTCTCACTGTGGTTCACGTTCGGTCAAGGAACCAAGCTCAGACTGAGTAAGTAAACCCTTTTAATACAAAACTTGCTAAAACACAAATGCTGAATTGTTGAAAGTGTTAGTGGGGAGCTGCAAGGAATGAAATGGTTGATTGAGAAGCACTGTGTCTAACAGGGTGTACAGCTGCATTTCTTTCGTCCCATTGCCCCCTTTAAGCAGCAAGATATAAGTCAGTCAGTTTTACTCACCGTGTGGAGGAGCTCTGTCCATTTGCAGCCTGTGGTCCCATTCCTGCAGCATGGAGTGAATTCAGTGAGTAGCCTCCTGTCAGTCTCAGTGTGACAGACACGGGCAAAATTTGATGTGAGCTCTGGCTCCCTGTCCCAGTCTCTGATCTCACTGACCTCAGCAGCAGCAGCAGCAGCAGCAGCACAGTGAGACACCGAGCTCCCACCTTCCACAGCTTTAACTCTGTTCAATCACACAATCACAGAATTGTTGCAGTGCACAAGGAGGCCATTCTGTCCATCCTGACGGTACTGGCTCTCTGAATGAGCAATTCACTGAGTGTTATTCTCCTGCCTTCTCCCAGTCACCCGGCACATTGTTCCTTTTCAAAGAACAGTCTCATTCCCTTTGGAATGTTTCTATTGAAGCTGCCTCCACCCCACTCTCAGGCAGTGCATTCCATACTTTAACCTCTCACTGGCTGAAACTGTTTTTCCTTGTCTCACTTCTGCTTCTTCTACCAATTACTTTGGATCTGTGCCTCTCGCTTTCGATCCGTTAATGAGAGGGAACATTTTCTCCTTATTTAATCTCTCCAGACCTCTCCTGATGTTGAATTTCTCAAACAAATCTCCTCCCAGCCTTCTCTTCTCCAAGGAAGACAGTCTGAACTTCTCCAATATATTTTCTTAACTGACGTTCCTCATCCCTGAACCTTTCATGGGAATTTTCTTTCACGACATCTGCAACATATTCACATCCTTTGTGAAATATAAACTATTTCTATTCCCTGTAGTCCCATTTGCCTGCATTTGGCTCATTTCCTATCCCTTTTCTCTTCCCACGTGCCTGTTCAAATGTCTTTTAAATGTTTTAATCATTCTCGCCTCTCCGACTTCCTCTGGCAGTTCATTCAATACCACTTTCTGCCCGAAAGAGGGATACCTCAGGTCCCTTTTGAATCTTTCCTCTTTCACTTTAAACCTCTACCCGCTAGGTTTGGACTAACCTACCCTGGGGAAAAGACCTTAGCTAGTCACCTAATCTATGCCCATTATGATTTTTTAAATCTCTAAAATGTCACCCTGCAGCCTCTGAGCTTCCAAGGAAAGTAGCCCTGCCTAACCAGCCTCTCCTTATAACTCAAACCCTCCAATCTCGGTGACATCCTTGTCATCCTTTTTACACTGTTTCCATTTGAATGTTATCCTTCCAATAGCAGGGTGATTGGAAACATGACCAATATCTTGGGGAGCTGTAACATAATGTCCCAACTCCCATACCCGATGAAGGCAAGTGCACCAAATGCTTTCTTCACCACCCTGTCTACACGTGACACCAGGTTCAATCCTCTATGTGCCTCCACCCCTTGGTCTCCCTGTTTGACATCACTCCCCATGGCCCCATAATTAACTGTGTAAGCCCTGGCCTGGTTTTTGTACCAAAATGCAACACCTCGCTATAATCTCAATACATAATGTAAATGTACTCTCAAATAGCCTTCTTCACTGACCATGAAACCGCCAATTTTGGTGTCATCTTCAAACTCATAAACTATGCTTCCTATATTCTCATTCAATTTGTTTCTATGAATGACGAACAATGATGAACCTGGAAGCAATCCTTTCACTTGTCGCAGGCTTCCAGTTAGAACACCAACCCTCTACCACCACACTCTGTCTCCAACCATTAAGCCAATTTTGTATCAATTAACTTGCTCTCCCTGGATCCCATTTGATCTAACTTACTAACCAGATGCCCATGCAGGAAATTGTCAAAGGCCTTGCTAAAGTCCATGTAGACAATGTCTACCACTCTGCCCTCAGCTATCTTATTGGTCATGTCCTCAAAAAAATTTGGAAGACACATTTTCCCAAAGGCAAAGCCAGGTGGACTATCCCTAATCAATCCTTGTCTTTCCAAATGCATTTAGATCCTGTCTGCCAAAATCCCCTCCAAAAACTTACCACTATCAGACTCACCGGTGTATAATTCCCTGGGTACTCCTTGCAGACCTTATTAAATAACAGCTCAACATTAGATACACTCCAGTCTTCCAGCACATCACCGGTGGCTGTTGATGATACAAACATCTCCACAAGGGGCCTCACTGTCTATTCCCAAGCTTCCCACAATGTACTGGGATGGAGCTGATCAGGTCCTGGGGATTTATATATCTTCATGAGTTTAAAGAACAGATTACTGCACCTCTTTTTCTGTAATATGGACTCTTCTCAAGACATCAACATTTATTTCCCAAATTTCCTTCACTTCCATGTCCTTCTCAACCGTAAATATTGCGGCAAAATATTAGATTGGCAACTCATTCATATTCGGTTTTAAAATAAAATATGAAGAATTCTAAGAGTGAAACATTGGAGGTGATCCATGGGATATGATCCATGATGATGACTTTATGCTGAATTGTCCATTGTCTTTTTCCACTGTCCCCCTAAACCTTATGATACAATGATCACTCTTCCCTAAATGTCCTCTCACTGACACTTGATCCACCTGGATCTCCTCATTCCCAAGATCCAGTTACTGCCTCAGTTGATATTCTGACAATTAAAATCACCTAATGTTTGCATCTCTCTGTAAATTCCTTGCAGGTTTATTCCTGTACATCCTTCCCTCTAGTCGGTGACCGACAGACTGCACTGAGCAACCCGATTGCACCTTTTTGTTCTTTATCTTGAACCAAATCAATTCTGTCCTTGACACCTTTGAGACACCTTCTTTCTCCAGCTCTGCACCGATCTCCTTAATCAATCCCACACCTCTCACCCTTTCCCCCCTTTCCTATCTTTCCTGAACACCTTGGATCCAGGAATATTTAACAACCAGTCCTGTCCTCATTTGAACCTCATCTGTTAAAGCAACAACATCAGATTTCCATTTGGTAATCTGCGCCTGTAACTCCCCAATCTTATTCCCACCCTCCGTGCAATCCCATACATGCACAATCAACCAGATTTAGAATTTATTGCTGGCTCTCTCTCACTCTGAACCTGCCTAAGAAGTTACTATTCCTTACTCTGATGCTAACAATTTTTTCCAGGATACTGTGATCCTTGATGTTCCTCCCTGGTATTACTTCTTGGTTCCCACGGCCCTTCAATATTAATTTAAACCCTCTCCAACAGCACCAGTAAATCACCCCAACAGGAGCTCAATTCCTGCTCTGTTCAGGAGCAACCCATCCAAGTCGACAGAGGTCGCATCTCCCACCAAGTCATTCCCAAACACCCAAGAATCTAAAGCCCTCCCTCCTGGAGCAACTTTCCAGCCCCACATGCACCCGTTTTATCCTCCTATTCCGATCCTCACTTGCATTGGTCAATGGAGTAATCCAAAAACTCCTATTTTTGAGTTCCTGTTGCGAATTGCCTCCCAAGCTCCTTAAAGTCTGACTGCAGGAGCACATCCCTTTTCTCCCTCTGTCACTGGGACCGATGTGGACCATGACCGCTGCCTATTCCCCCTCTCCCCTCAGGGTGATCTGCAGCCACTCAGAGACATCCTTGACCCTGGCACCAGAGAGACAACACACCATCCTGGATTCCCATCTGCAGCTGCAGAAACACCTATCGATTGCCCTCACTCTCGAATCTCCTCTCACTACCACTATTCCAGTCTTCCTTGCGCCCTCCTGTACAGCTGCCCCCCACCTTGGTGCCAGAGACTTGGCTCTGGCTGCATTCCCCAGATGAACCATCATTCCCATCTGGATTCCAAATAGAATGTTTGTTGCAGAGCGGGATGCACTCAGAGTATTCCTGTACTAGCTGCCTGGTCCTTTTGGACTGTCTGCTGCTCCCCCATTCCCTCTCTCCCTGCATACTCTAAAGCTGCAGAGTGACCACATCCAGAAACGTGCTCTCCACGGAGCTCTCAGCCTCACAGACTCTCCGCACTGACACCAGCTGCTGCTCAAGCTCCGAAACCCGGACCTCCAACTGCTGTCACTGACCACACTTCCTGTACTTCATGGTATTCCAGGAGCTAGGAAGCATTCCGAAGTTCCCACAAGGAACAGGATGCACACTCTCTCCACTTCGCAAAGTTCTGATGACAAACAGCTCCAGCAGGACTCACAATCCAGAACTTTCAGTGTTCTGGGGTTTTGCAGACTCTCTTCAAAAGACATCAGAATTAGGCCATTCGCCCCATCAACTCTGCTGTGCTCTTTGGTCATGTGTTTCTCAAGACCATTCTCCTGCCTTCTTCCCATTATGTTTGATCACCTTCCCAATCAGGAATCTATCAATTTCTGTACTAAATACACTCAATGACTTCACCTCCACAACAATGAGTTCCACAGATTAACCAACCTCTGGCAGAAGAAATTCCTCCTCATCTCAGTCCGAATGAGTTATGCCTTAACTCTGTGGCTGTGCCCATTGGTCCGAGTTTCTCTTACTAGTGGAAACATCTTCTCCATGTCCCCTCTATCTAGGCCTCTCAGTGTTCTGTAAGTGTCAATGTGATCCTCCCATGTCCTTCTGAACTCCATCAAGTACACATCCAGATATCTCAACCGCTCCTCATCAGACCAGGCTGTCACCCCCAAGGTCATTCTTATAAACCTCCTCTGGATCTCCCCCAATGCAAGCACATCCCTCCTTAGATACAGGTCCCAAAACTGTTCACAACATTCCAAATGCAGTCTGACCAGAGTCTCAAACAGCCTCAGCAGTACACACTGCTCTTGGATTCTAAATCAGTTGAAATGAATGCTAATATTGCATTTATCTTCGTAATTGCCAACTGAACATACATGCTAACTTTAAGAGAAACCTGAAAGAGGACTCCCAAGCCACTTTGTGTTTCAGAATATTCCAAATTTCACCGTTTAGAAAACAGTTTGAGCCTCTATTCTTCCAAACAAGGTGCATAACCTCACACATTCCCATATTGTATTTCATCTGCTACTCCTTTGCCAATTCACTGTGCCTTTCCAAGTCCTTCTGAAGCCTCCCTACTTCCTCAGCTCTCCCTGTTCCTCACCTCATCTTTGTGTCATCAGCAAATTTAGGAACAATGCCCTCAGTTCCTTTTCCCAGATCGTTAATATATAATTGATTGTTACATGAATAGCTGTGGTCCCAACACAGCCCCCTGCTGAACTGCACGAGGCACCAGCTGCCATCTTGCAAAATACCCATTTATTCCCAATCTCTATCCATGTCAGTACCGGCCGCCAAACCCCATGGGCTCTTACGTTATTTAGCAGCCTCTTGTGTGGCAACCTATCAAAGACCTTCTGGAAACCCAAACAGATCATGTCCATTGGCTCTCCTTTGTCTAACTTGCTCATTAACTCCTCTTATTACTTAGAATTCCAGCTTCTCCCTCTCAAACTGCAGGGTGAATTCTATCATATTGTGGTCACTGCCCCCTCAGGGTTCACTCACCTTCAGCTCCCCAATCAGAGCTGCCTCATTACACATTAACAAGCCCAGAATTACCTGTTTCCTAGTATTGTCCCACAAGCTGCTCCAAAACAAGCATCTTACAGACATTCCATGAATTCTTTTCCTTGAGATCCATTCCCAAACTGACTTTCCCAGTCCACCTGCACATTGCAGTCCCCATTATTATTTTAATAATCCCTTTCTTACATGCCTTTTCTATCTCCTGATTTATTTTCTGATCCACATCCTGACGACTACGAGGAGGCTGGTATATAACTCCCATCAGGGTTTTTGTTCCTTTGTGGTTTCTTAAGTTGACTCACTGCATTCTCTGCATTCGCACTCGATATTTCCTCTTGCTGCCGATATAATTTCAGTTCTTCCTGACATGGTAAACCGTCTCCTCCCATGCCCCACCCTCACACCCCTCACACATCTACCTATCATTAGAAACATAGAAACATAGAAAATAGCTGCAGGAACAGGTCATTCAGCCCTTTGAGCCTGCACCACCGTTCAATATGATCATGGCTGATTATGTAATATCAGTTTCCCATTCCCACTCTCCCCCTATTCCCATAAAGCCCTTCATCCTCAAGGACCACGTCCCTCTTGATATATATCTAACAAACTGGCCCCACCAGCTTTCTGTGTTAGAGAATTCCACAGTTTCACAACATCTGAGTAACTTAACCTTTAATCTTAGACAGTGACTCCTGGTTCTGGACTTTCCTAATGTTGGGAACATTTTTCCAGCATCAACCCTGTCAAATCCCATTTGGATCTAATATGTTTCTGTGAGATTCCTCTCATTCTTCTAAATCCCAGTGAGTACAAGCCCATTCGATCCAGTCTTTCCTCATATGTCAGTCTCGCCGTCCCAGGAATCAGTCTGGTGAACCTTCACTGGACTCCCTCAAGAGCAAGAATGTCCTTCCTCAGACTCGGAGACCAAAACTGCACACAATACTCAAGGTGAGGCCTCACGAAGGCCCTGTTTAATTCTGCAAGACATCCTTACTCCAATACACAAATCCTCTCACTGTGAAGGCCATCATGCCATGAGCTTTCCTCACTGCCTGCTGCACCTGTATGCACCCTTTCAATAACACCCAGCTCTCAGTGCACCTCACCTTTTCCTAAACTTACACCATTTATTCATAATCTGTTTACCACCGAAGTGGATCATCCCACATTTATCCACATTATGTTGTACTTGCCAAGTATATGTCCACTCAGTCAGCCTGTCCAAGTCACCCTGCAGCCTCTTAGCATCCTCCTCACAGCATACGTTGTCACCCAGCTTCATGTCATCTGCAAGTTTGTAGGGATTGCATTCAATTCCTTTGTCGATATCATTTATGTATATTGTGAACAGCTGGGGTCCTAGCACTGAACCCTGCGGAACACCACTCATCCCTTCCTGTCACTCTGAGAAGGACCCATTTATTCCAACTCTCTGTTTTTTATCTGGCAACGAGTTCTCTCTCCATGTCAATACATTACCTCCAATACCATGAGGTTTAATGAAACTCACTTATCTCTTGTATGGAACCTTGTCAAAAGCCTTTTGAAAGTTCAGATACACACAACATCCTTTGGGTCCTGAGGGAGGGTCACTCAATCCAAAACGCTAACTTCAGTTTCTCTCCACAGATGCTGCCAGACCTGCTGAACTTTTTCATCATTTTTTGTTTTTGTTGTCCACTGATTCAGCCTTGTCCACTCTCAACAGATCACATCCTCAAAACCTTCCAGAAGATGTGTCAGGCCTGATTTTCCTTTCGTAAATCCATACTGACTTGGACCAATCCTGTCACTGCTTTCCAAATGCTCAGTTATTGTATCTTTAATAACTGACTCCAGTGTTTTCCTCATGTATAATTCCTCATTTTCACTCTCCCTCCTTTTATTAAAAAGTGGAGTTATATTGGATACTGTCCAGTCCATTGGAACTCTGTCAAAGTCTACAGAATGCTGCAAAATGTTCACGAAAGTGTCCACAATTTCTACACCCACTTTCTTAAGGACTCTGAGTTGCAGAGCATCAGACCCTGGGGAATTACAAATTTTGATACCGTCAGTCTCCACAATACCACATCCCAACTTATAAGGATTATCTTCAGTTCCTCCTTCACACTTGACCCTCTATCCCCTGGCATTTCCTTTCAATTGGATGTGCATCCCTGGATATTTAGTTCCCAGCCCTGATCCCCTTCCAGCCATGTCCCTGCACTACAGGCTCATTTACCTTCTTTCATATACTCGATGCATCGAAGTACAACACCCTCAGTCATGCACTGACTGCCTCCTTCTCATAATTATCTCCGTCAGAAATCATAGAAACCGTACAGTGTTGAAGCAGGACATTCAGCCCAGCCTGACCCTCCAAAAAGTGTCCCATCAACCCTACAATTCCCATAGATAATACTCCGAACCTACACATCTTTGTGACAATGGGAGGAAACCCAAGTAGACACGGGGAGAATGTGTAAACTCCACACAGACAGTCAGTTGGAATTGAGTCTGTGTCTCAGGAGCTGTGAGACAGCAGTGCTAACCACTGATCCACCATTCCACCCTGCTAGGCATCAAGTTCAATTCCTGATCCTTTCCATACTCTCCATCCTATTACATGGTCTGGATGCTTTCATAAATTCTCATGAGCCCCTATCTTCCTTATTTACCTTGGATTGTGTGGTACCACTTTGTCTACTTTATTCCAAATGGTTCGTGTGTTAAAAGACAAAGGTTTTACGTTTGTTCTATTGTTGAGCTTCCCTGCACTTTTATGTTTCCTTCGTATAATATGACATTCACAATATTCTGTCCTTTCCTTTTATTTCCTGGTAACAATCAATCCCATCACTACCCAGTAATCCGACATTCTCCTTTGCCATCCATTTTCTCATTTTCCATCCAACTGTTCCAGTTATTTTCTCTTTGAATCATATTCAGACTGATATTAATCCCTGAACAAACATCACTCAAAATGTTCCTTGGTTCATTGTTGCTTGTGAGATCTTGTTGTGTACAATCTGGCTTCCACATTTCCTACATGACAACAGTGACCACATTTCAAACAAGTCTCACACTGTCTGCAAATGTCTTGGGGACAGCATGAATCTTTCTTTTCTTTGGATGAACAGGGAGTCTTTCAGATGTGAAAGATGCCGTTCCAATATTGCACAGGCTTCCTCCTGAACTACAGTTTCTGCTTTGTCCCTTTCTTTTGTTAAAATAGATGGAAAGTTTTCTTGAGGAACCATTGCTCCATCTTCCACCTCCGGACAAGTTCCCTTCCTGCTCTCGAATGGGCCTCATACATTCCTTCATTCTCTTCTTGTTCTTTCTGTGATTATAAACATCACTGGGATTTCCCTGACTTCATTTGTATACATTTCATCCTGTCAGATCTTTGCTTTCCTCAGGTCCTGGTTAATTTCACCCCTGCATTTTGTCTTTCAGAAAAGTTTTACCAAGTCACTGCCCAGTTTAGTAAAATGGTTTGTTCCCAAATGAAAACTTTTACACTTGCCCCATGGTTCTCCATTTCCATCCCTTCTCTCAATCTTACTGAGTTCTGATCACTGTCAATGAAATGCTCCCCCATTGAGAGCCCTTTCAGCTGCTCAAATTCATTCCTTAAACGATGGTCTAAAACTGTCCCTTCTCTTTTCACATCACCTTCTCAGGGGCAATTAGGGATGGACAATAATGGCCAGTGACACCCACATCCCAAGAAGCAATTTGAACAACGCCTGTTCTTTTATGAGGTTTGATAGGGGTTGGATACAAATGTTCAAAATGGATTGTTTTGCCAGTTCATGTTCATAGAGTTGAAAACCCTTCGAATGGCAGAGATTAAAATTGTTTCTCTTGTCTTTCAGGCCGTTAAAACTCTCAGCCCAAGCTGACCCTGCTGCCCCCCTCCCCAGAGCAGGTCAATTCCAAGGGCACTGCCACCCTGGTGTGCCTTGCCAATCACTTCTATCCTGATTAGCTGGAGGTGCAGTGGAAGAAGGATGGTGCAGTCATTTCGGACGGGGTTCAGACAAGCAACTACCTGCGTGCTTCGGACAGCACCTAAAGTGTCAGCAGCCTGCTGACCCTCTCTGGGTCTGACTGGGAGTCCAACGCTCGCTTCTCCTGTGCCCTCACCCACGTGACCCTCCCCTCTCCCCTCAGCAAGAGTATCAGGAGATCAGAATGTGTGTAGAGTGTTTGAGACAGTCCACAGAGGAGACACAACTTTAAATAGAACAGGGCTGAGCTGGCAGGGCAAAGATCATTGTCAGCACTGAATTTCAATTCTCTTCCTTCTTGGAACTGGCTCAGAGACACTTCTAAGTTTCCGCGGTTAAGGCAGGTCATTGGGACAGTGTAAAGGACATTTAATTTGTATCTAATCCCGTACTACTCCTGTTCTGGGAGTGTTTGTTGGGGGCAGCATTGACTTGTGATGTCAAGTAAAACTCCTCGATACTGAAGACTGTCAGCTGTACAAATTCAACGTGAACCTCAGAAGTCTCTGCTTCAGTAAACCAGATCTCCTTCCTGCTCAGCCGCCAGTTCCAATTTAAGGTTCTTTCACTGTTTAAAATGACAGGATTCTCTTTTTTCTGACAAAATCTCCACAAGTGTTTTCCTCAAGCTCCATTGTGGCTGTGAATTTGTGCAGCTTCCTCTGTCTGGGCTGTTAATTGCAGTCTGTTTTCTGTCAATGTCAATCTGGAAAATGGAATAAAGATGAAGAAGATTCAGTCTCTGTCTCTGAGTGCTTTGTAGATAGACTGCTCCAGCCTCAGTTGATTGGCTACGTTTTAGCAAATGGGTGTCATGGTTGGCTGCTTCGATGGTCAATCAATGACACATCAGCTAAAGACCGGATTTGAGAAAATCTTCAATCATTTTCAAGAGATCCCTTCCATCTGGAATCTGTCAAGTTGACAAGATTCTAAATAGAACAGAAACTGAAATCTGCTGGGACCCAATCATTCCAATCTGACGCATTCCCTCTTCACTCTCTTGGTCCAGACCCAGCTGGTGGGATCGCACGATGCCCACTTTGCTGCTGCTGAGTCACATTTCAAATGAGCTGAGGCCAATCACAAACACTGGAGGGTTCAGTCATTACATTCATTTCTCCCACCCTAGCCTGTTCCTCACAGTGACAGCTCAAAGCTGAACTGAGTGACAACTTAGCTCAGAAAGAGGATCAGTCAGAATCTTCCATCATACATGATTGTCTGTCGGTGTGTGTCCCTGAGTGTGGGTGTGACTGCTACCCAGTACTGTCTGTAGGTGTGTGTCCCTGAGTGTGAGTGTAACTGCTACCCTGTACTGTCTGTCGGTGTGTGTCTCTGAGTGTGGGTGTGACTGCTACCCAGTACTGTCTGTAGGTGTGCGTCTATGAGTGTGGGTGTGACTGCTACCCAGTACTGTCTGTAGGTGTGTGTCCCTGAGTGTGGGTGTTACTGCTACCCAGTACTGTCTGTAGGTTGTGTGTCCCTGAGTGTGGGTGTTACTGCTACCCAGTACTGTCTGTAGGTGTGTGTCCCTGAGTGTGGGTGTGACTGCAACCCGTACTGTCTGTAGGTGTGTGTCCCTGAGTGTGGGCGTGACTGCTACCCAGTACTGTCTGTAGGTGTGTGTCTCTGAGTGTGGGTGTGACTGCTACCCAGTACTGTCTGTAGGTGTGTGTCCCTGAGTGTGGGTGTGACTGCTGCCCAGTACTGTCTGTAGGTGTGTGTCCCTGAGTGTGGTTGTGACTGCTACCCAGTACTGTCTGTAAGTGTATGTCCCTGAGTGTGGGTGTGACTGCTACCCAGTACTGTCTGTAGGTGTGTGTCCCTGAATGTGAGTGTGACTGCTACCCAGTACTGTCTGTAGGTGTGTGTCCCTGAGTGTGGGTGTGACGTTTACCCAGTACTGTCTGTAGGTGTGTGTCTCTGAGTATGGGTGTGACTGCTACCCAGTACTGTCTGTAGGTGTGTGTCCCTGAGTGTGGGTGTTACAGATACCCAGTGCTGTCTGTAGGTGTGTGTCCTTGAGTGTGGGTGTGACTGTTACCCAGTTAATGTCTGTGTATTTGTGTTAGCTTTCCTGCATTTCATAGAGTCTCAGAATCATAGAGATGGACAGCACGGAAACAGACCCTTTGGTCCAACTCGCCCATATCGACCAGAAGTATGAAACTAATCTATACCTATTTGCCAGCACTCGGCCCATATCCCTCCAAACCCTTCCTATTCATACACCCATCCAAATGTCCTTTAAATGTTGTAACTGTACCAACCTGCACCACTTCCTCTGGCAGCTCATTCCACACATGCACCACCCTCTGTGTGCAAAAGTTGCCCCATAAGTCCCTTTCAAATCTTCCCCCTCTCACCCTAAACCTATGCCCTCTGGTTCTGGACTCCCCCATCCCAGGGAAAACACCTTGTCTTTTTCCCCTATCCGTGGCGCTCATGGTTTTATAAACCTCTATAAGGTCACCCCTCAGCCTCCGACATTCCAGGGAAAACATCCCCAGCCTGTTCAGCCTCACCCCATTGCTTAAAAAAAAGCAACACTGATAACATTCTTGTCAATCTTTTCTGACCCCTTTCAAGATTCACAACTTCTTTCCGATAGAAGGGAGATCAGATTTACACACAACATTCCAAATGTGGCCAAACCAATGTCCTGTGCATCCACAATGTCCTGACCTCCCAACACTTGTATTCAATTCTGACTGATAATGGAAAGCATACTAAATGCCATATTCACTCTCTTTTCAACCTGTGACTCTAATTTCAAGGAACTATGAACCTGCACTCCAAGGTCTTTTTGTTCAGCAACACTCCCCAGTACCTTACCATTAAGGCACGGTGGCTCAGTGCCTCAGTGATTAACACTGCAGTCTCACAGTGCCAGAGCCCTGGTTCAGTTCCAGCCTCGGGTGACTGTCTGTGCAGAATTTGTACATTCTCCATGTATCTGCGTGGGTTACCTCCCATAGTCCAAAGATGTGCAGTTTGGGGAATTCGACATGCTGAACTGTCAAATGTTCAGGCATATATACGTTAGGTTCATTAGTCATGGTTAAATGTAGAGGACCAGGGTAGGGGAATGGATCTGGATGGGTTACTCTTCAGAGGGTCGGTGTGGACTTGTTGGGCCAAATAGCCTGTTTCCATACTATAGTAATTCCATGATTAAGCATCTAAATCCTGGCCTGATTTGACTTTCCAAAATACAGCACCTCGCATTTATCTAAATTAAACTCCATCTGCCACTCATCGGCCCATTGTGCTCCGCGGTAACCTTCCTCACTGCCCACTCCATCTCCAAATTGGTGTCATCTGCAAACTTACTAACTGTACCTCCTATGTTCACATCTAAATCATTATGTCAATGACAAAAAGCAGTGGACCGAGCACTGATCCTTGTGGCACACCACTGATCACAGGCCTCCAGTCTGAAAAGCAACCCTCCTCCATCACTCTTTGTCTTCTCCCTTCAAGCCATTTCTGTACCCAAATAGCTAGTCTCTCTGTTTTTCCATGTGCTCTAACCTTGCAAACCAATCCACCACAAGGAAACTTGTTGAATGCCTCACTGAAGTGCATACAGATCTCTTCGACTGCTCTGACATAATCAATCATCTTTGTTACTTCTTCAAGAATTTCAATCAGGTTAGTGAGTCATGATTTCCCAGGTACAAAGCCATGTTGACTATCCTGAATCAGTCCTTGTCTTTCCAAAGTCATGTAAATCCTGCCCCTCAGGATTCTCTCCAACAATTTGCCTACCAACTATGTCAGGCTCACCGGTTCCTGATTTTTCCTTACCACGTTATATAAGCTCCGGTCTTCCAGCACCTCACCTGTGACCATCGATGATATAAATATTTCAGCAAGTGGTCCAGTAATCACTTCCCTAGCTTCCCACTGAGTTCTGGGGTGCACCTGATCAGGTCTCAGTGATTTATCTATTTCTATGCATTTTAAGACATACTGCACTTCCTCCTCTGTAATATGGACACTTTTCAAGATGTCACCATCTATTTCCCCAAATTCTATATCTGCTGTGTCTTTCTCCACAGTAAACACTGACACAAAGTACTTGTTTAGTATCTGCCCAATCTCCTGCATTTCCACACATGGGCTGCCTTGTTGAACTTTGAGGGGCCCTATTCTGTTAATTGTTATTCTTTTATCCTTAATGCATTTATAAACTCCCTTTGGATTCTCCTTAGCCCAATTAAGCAAAGCTATCTCATGTTCCCTTTTTGCCATCCTGATTTCCCTCTTAAGGAGGAGGAGTTAGCAATTCTGGAATGCGTGAAAATATTTAAGTTCCCTAGACCGGATGGGATTTATCCAAGGATTCTCTGGGAAGCCAGGGAGGAGATTTCCGAGGCTTTGGCTTTGATCTGTATGTCATCATTGTTGAGAGGAACAGTGCCAGAATACTAGAGGATAGCAAATGAAGTCCCCTTGTTCATGAAGGGGAATAACGACAACCCTAGTAATTATAGACCAGTGAGCCTTACTTCGGTTGTGGGCAGAGTGTTGCAAAAGGTTAGAAGAGATAGGATTTATAATCATCTAGAAAGGAATAAGTTAATTAGGGATAGTCAACACGGTAGCTCCGGCCTCACAAACCTTATTGAGTTCGTTGAGAAGGTGATCGAACAGGTGCATGAGGATAAAGCGGTTGATGTGGTGGATATGCATTTCAGTAAGGCATTTGATAAGGTTCTGCACAAAATACCAAGGCATGGGATTAAGGGTAATTTAGCAGTTTGGATCAGAAGTTGGCTATTTGAAAGAAGACAGAGCGTGGTTTTTGATAGATAATGTTCATCCTGGAGTTCAGTGACTAGCGGTGTACTGCAAGCATCTCTTTTGGGGTCACTGCTGTTTGCCATTTTTATAAATGACCTGAATGAGGGCATCGAAAGATGGGTTAGTAAATTTGCAGATGACACTGAGGTTTGTGGAGTTGTGTATAGTGCTGAAGGATATTACAGGTTACACAGGGACATGGATAAGCTGCAGAGCTGGGCTGAGAGGTGGCAAATGCAGAGATTAATGCAGAAAAGTGTGAGGTGATTCACTTTGGAAGGAGCAACAGGAATAAAGAGCACTGGGGTAATGGTAAGATTCTTAGTAGTGCAGATGAGCAGAGAGATCTCGGTATTCATGTACACAGATCCTTGAAAGTTTGATAGGAGAAAGTGAGGACTGCAGATGCTGGAGATCAGAGCTGAAAATGTGTTGATGGAAAAGTGAAGCAGGTCAGGCAGCATCCAAGGAGCAGGAGAATCGACGTTTCGGGTATGAGCCCTTCTTCATTCCTGAAATGACGATTCTCCTGCTCCTTGGATGCTGCCTGAACTGTTGCGCTTTTCCACCAACACATTTTCAACCCAGTTTGATAGGGTGGTGGAGAAGGCTTATGGTGGGTCAATTTTTATTGATAGAGAGATTGGGCTTAGGAGTCATGAGCTCATGCTGCAGCTGTACAAAACTCTGGTTTGGCTGCAATTGGAGTATTGCATACAGTTGTGGTCACCGCAATACAAAAAGAATGTGAAAACTTAAGGGTTCAAAGGACATATACGAGGATTTTGCATGGCATGGAGGGAAGGCCTTATGAGGAAAGGATGAGGGACTTGTGGCTGTTTTCATTCGAGACAAGAAGGTTGAGAGTTGTCTAAATTGAGACATACTAAGATAATCACAAGGTTAGATAGGGTGGACAGTGAGAGCCTTTCTCCTCAGATGTTGTGGGGATATAGGTTTAAATTGATGGGTGATAGATACAAGAGAGATGTCAGAAGTAGTTTCTTTACTCAGAGACTAGTTGGGGCATGGAATGCACAGCCTGTAACAGCAGCAGACTCGCCAACACTAAGGGCATTTAAATGGTCACAGGATAAACGTATAGGTGAAAATGGAATAGTGTAGGATAGATGGGCTTCAGATTGGTTCCATAGGATGGTGCAACATCGAGGGTTAAAGGACGTGTACTGCGCTGTCATGGTCTCTGTTCCATGTTCTAGATATAACATTGCTCACCACCGCCCTCTCCCGGACGATTAGGGAAGAACAACAAATAGCAGGCAAATCAAAGCTTGCCCCATCCCAGCAGAAATCAAAATAAATGACGTACAATTCAAATGATTAAACTGGGGAGGTTTAGATTCATCTCTTTGAAAGACTGGAGCCTCGGCCATGACATGGGTGAACCTGCATTTTCAAATTGCAAGGTGGAGTGCCCTACGGATCAGGCACAAAATGAATGACACAAAGACCGAACAAACGGCTACCAAGGTGTGTCACCAAACTGCAACTTTACGGGTGGCACGGTGGCACAGTGGTTAGCACCGCTGCCTCACTGCGCCAGAGACCTGGGTTCAATTCCCGCCTCAGACGACTCTCTGTGTGGAGTTTGCACATTCTCCCCACGTCTGCGTGGGTTTCCTCCGGGTGCTCCGGTTTCCTCCCACAATCCAAAAATGTGCAGGTTAGGTGAATTGGCCATGCTAAATTACCCGTAGTGTTAGGTGTAGGTGTAAATGTAGGGGAATGCGTCTGGGTGGGTTATGCTTCGGCACGTCGGTGTGGACTTGTAGGCCTGAAGGTCCTCTTTCCACGCTGTTACTAATCTAATCAATTTGTCAGGAAGATCTCAAGAGAAAGAGTGGGTGTAAGAGGGTAAGACAGACAAGGGTCAGATGTCATTGAAAGCACTAAAGCTGTTGGGATATTGCAGTGCAATATTGTAAACAATGTACTGCAGTGGGCAAGAAAGGATGTTGAGCAACATAAATGCTTAAAATTGGGAAAGAAAGTCGTATAAAAGAAAGGGGAAAGGCCAATGGGATTTTGGAATGAACATTGAGAGTGAGGAGATGGAGGGGAGATTGGTCAGGACAGCTGTACTGAAGAATGGTTAGGTCTCAACTGGGATATGGTGTACAGTTAGGCGCTTCCACGAGGAGCAATGCAGAATGGGATCGGGGATAGAGGAACAAGGTTACAAGGAAATGCCAGAACAGGATCTCGAGGAGGGAGGAAGGGTATTCTGATAACAAAACGTCTTTATAAAATCGACACAGTTAATGTAGATTTACTGTCAATATCGACAAACAGAAAGGCAAAATGACACATTCTCTGGTCATACAACAGGAACAGGAAGGAGATCAGGAAAAATATTTTGATCTAGAAATTGGAATTTAGTGAGTGCTGGTAAACTGGGTCCTCCATTCAAAATGGGCCAGAATTCCTTCTTGGAATTTGAACAGGTCTGAAGCAAAAGAGCAAATTAGGATCAAATAGTCATTTGAGAATATTGAACTGGCCTGAAAAATGCTCGTTTTTTGGAAGCTTTTCATTTTGCCCTCATCAGGATAATTGTAAAAGAACCAATCAAAGGGGAAAAACATGACATTTATATTGCATATCAGGAAAGTGCTGACAGGCTGAGGTGTTGTCACTATGAACACACCAGTTTAAATATTGTTCCCTTTGCTGTGGCATTTCTTGTAAATTGTCCTGATGCATGCAAGGCAAAAAGCTTCAACAAAATGTTTTGTTTTTCGAAACATTCAAATTAGGATCAGTTAGGAGAGAAAGAATAAAGATGGAAATGTATTAAGTTAACAATGAAAATTGGTCTAAATTCAGCAGACACCAGGATAGTTTCACCTTGAACTTAAGACAGGAATTATCAGGTGAAATGTAGTCACTGGAATGATTTAACCACTTTCCACCAGTTTGATTGTTTGAATTGCTCATCAGTTATTTTGATTTCTCCTGGGATGGGAAGGACATTGATATGTCTGCTATTTATTGCCCTTCCCTAACTATCCTGGAGAGGGCGGTGGTGAGCCATAAGTTTCTCGAAGAGGATCTGACAGTGGGACAAGATCATGTGCTGGGCATGAGTACAGGCTGTCGCTCAGGAGAATGAGCTGTGGCACAAGTAAAAACCTGGGAGTGGTGGAAAGGCCCAGACAGACCGGCTAGGCTGCAGAGGGACAGAACTAGTTTTGACGAATGAGCTGAGGTCTTTCCGAGCTGAGTTGCAGGCTCAGGCTTTCAGGGCCGCACAGCTTACACTGTTACTGACCATATTTCCATGATTGATGAGGCCTGCCCCAGGAGAACATCCACAGAAAGCTGCCTCCTGTGTGTCTGATGTGTCTATGTGTCTCTCAGACGTGACTGAGCAGACAGCAAGGGTTTCAGCAGCAACAAAGGTGTTACTCTAGTGCCCCTCCCACTTTCACCCATTGACCTACAAAGTCTTCTGGGGAAAGGGCTCAGCACCTGCCAACGCCTGCTTCAATTTGCCCTACAACCCACCTCAAGACAACTGATCCCACTGCCCCCTGCCCCGATCATCTGTTCACCATCTCTCTGCTTAAGGCACTATCTCTGGATGGGAAACATCTCTAGCCTCTGCAGGTGGTCTCATTCCTCCAAATGTGGACTGGGATTGGGAAGCAAGGCAGGCTATTGGACCGGGAGGTGTCAGCCTGGTCTCAGTGGGGAGGACTCTCCCCTCACACTCACAGTGTCGCAGACTGGGTGATGAGCTTTGGGAAACGCAGGGTTACAGGGTTAGTGCAGTGGTTTGGATCTGGGTGGGATGCTCTTCAGGGGATTGGTGTGAACTCATTGGAGTGAATGTCCTGCTTCAACATTGTACAGATTCCATAATTACATGATTCTATCACTGAATAAAATTATCCAGGCTGAGAGTGCAGTGCAGCACTGTCAGAAGGTCAGTACTGAGGGACTGCCACACTGTCGGAGGGACAGTCTTGAGGGAGTGCCACACTATTGAAGGGTCAGTACTGAGGGAGTGTTGCACTAATGGTGGGTCAGTACTGAGGGAGTGCTGCACTGTCAAAGGGTGAGTACTGAGGGAGGGTTGCACTGTCAGAGGGTGAGTACTGAGACTGTACCACACTGTCAGAGTGTGAGTACTGAGGGAATGCCGCAATATCAGAAAGTCAATACTGTGGGAGTCCTGCACTGTCAGATAGTTAATGATGAAGGAGAGCTGCACTGCTGGTGTGTCAATACTGAGGGAGTGCAACTCTGTCAGAGGTTCAGTTCTCATGGACCATCTTTCAGATGGGATGTTCTGATGTCTGCCCTCTCAGCGGCCAGTAGAAGATGCCATGACTCTATTAGATGAGCAGAGCAGATCCCCATAAAATATACCTTTTAAAAAATACCTGGATGAGCACCTGAAATATCCGAACATTCAATACCTTGGGCCCAGTTCTGGAAAGTGGATGGAGAGTAGATTTAGTTATGCCTTGGTGGGACAGACATGATCGGATGAGGGACCTCTTCTACACTGTATGATTCTCTGATTCTGAGAAACCTCTGGCTGATGACCACGTACTGTCCTCCTTCGTCTGATGAGTCAGTCTCTCCTCTATGTTGAACAGCACTTGGAGGAAGCTCTGAGGGTGGTGAGGGCGCAGCATGTACTCTGGTTGGGCGACTTTAATATCCACAATAAAAAGGGTTTGTTGGGTATTGGATACAAATATTCAAAATGATACTTTTGCCAGTCTAACGCTCGCTTCTCCTGTGCCCTCACCCACGTGACACTCTCCTCTCCCCTGAGCAAGAGAATCTTGAGATCAGAATGTGTGTAGAGTGTTTGAGAATGTCCACAGATGAGACACAACTTTAAATAGAACAGGGCTGAGCTGGCAGGACAAAGGTCATTGTCAGCACTGAATTTCAACTCTCTTCTTTCTTGAGACTGGCCTCTCGGACACTCTGAGGTTCAAGGGTTAAGGCGGGTAACTGTGACACTGTAGAGAGAGATTCACTCTGTTCCCAGCCAGTTCTGTTCCTGTCAGTGTGGAGAGAGCTTTATTCTGTATCTTATTCTGTCCCTGTCGGGTGTCTTTGGTGGGAACAGGATGGAAAGAGCTTTACTCTGTATCTAACCCTGTTCTGTTCCTGTCCAGGAGACTGTTTGTTGGGGACAATGTTGACTTGTAATAACAAGCATAATCTTTCAAAGGTATTGAAGACTGTCAGCTGTACAAAAACAATGTGAATCTCAGAAGTCTCTGCTTCAGTAAATCAGACCTCCTTCCTGCTTAGCCGCCAGTTCCACCTTAAGGTTTTGTCATTGTTTAAAGGGACGGGATTCTCATGTTATTGGGAAAATCTCCACAAGTGTTTTCCTCAAGCTACATTGTAGATGTGAATTTGTGCAGCTTCCTCTGTGTGGGCTGTTAATTGCTGTCTGTTTTCTGTCAATGTCAATCTGAAAATGGGAATAAAGATGAAGAAGATTCAGTCTCTGTCTCAGTCTCTGTCCCGTGTGTGCTTTGGAAATGGCCCGAGCTGAAGACTAGTGGAAAGTTGTGTGAAGTGACACCCTCCACCATCAGGGTACGGAAAATGAGGGAGAGAATAGAGAGGGCAATGGGGTCCCGATGGGAGGAGGGCAATACTACAGTTAGGGACAGAAGGGGCACTTTCAGCAGGAAAACAGGGCACTGAGAAAATTTTCCCCAATAACTGGGGAAGAGAAGAAAGGTATGTTGGAGTTCAGAAAGATTGAAGAATGATGCTGAGAGTGAGCTGAACTCAGAGAGTAGATGGGAAAGGCCCATACCCAAAGTGGGGAGGGTACCTTTCAATCCATAACCCCCCCCACCACCCTCATCCACCATGGTGGTGCTCTGAAACACCATTAGCAGAGGGATTGAATTCAAGAGTCGTGAAGTGATGTTGCAGCTGTACAGGACTTTGGTTAGGCCACATTTGGAGTACTGTGTGCAGTTCTGGTCGCCTCACTTTAGGAAAGATATGGAAGCATTGGAGAGGGTGCAGAGAAGATTTACCAGGATGTTGCCTGGAATGGAGAATAGGTCGTACGAGGATAGGTTGAGAGTTCTCGGCCTTTTCTCGTTGGAACAGCGAAGGATGAGGGGTGACTTGATAGAAGTTTATAAGATGATCAGAGGAATAGATAGAGAAGACAGTCAGAAACTTTTCCCCCGGGTACAACAGAGTGTTACAAGGGGACATAAATTTAAGGTGAAGGGTGGAAGGTATAGGGGAGATGTCAGGGGTGGGTTCTTTACCCAGAGAGTGGTGGGGGCATGGAATGCGCTGCCCGTGGGAGTGGTAGAGTCAGAATCATTGGCGACCTTTAAGCGGCATTTGGATAGGTACATGGATGGGTGCTTAATCTAGGATAGATGTTCGGCACAAAATCGTGGGCCGAAGGGCCTGTTCTGTGCTGTATTGTTCTTTGTTCTATGTTCTGTTCTATGAAGGGGCAGTACCCATCCTGAATACCTGTGCCTGATGGTGTACGATGAATGGGGAAGAGCCTGTGTCCATCTCACACACAGATGCACCCATCAAAACCACTGGGATCAGCCCCCTCCAGTGGAGAACAAACTGAAGGGGTTCATGGGGGGACTCTGTGATGGGAGGGCTATCAAAACCATGGAGTGGAATAATGGGTTCTCTGGCAGTGCATCTGAACATAATGGAGTGTAGGAAGGGGAAGGAGGGTATGACTATGAACATGGCAGGTAAGGATTTGGAGAGCACTGTAGGACAGGAAAACCCCTCACTCTTGCTCTAGTTGTGGGTATGCTCGCCGAGCTGGGAAGTTGATTTGTAGACATTTTGTCCTCTGTCTAGGTGACATCTTCAGAGCTTTGGAGCTTCCTGTGAAGCGCTGTTGTGCTGTGTCTTCTGGAATTTATTTGGTTCCATTCCTGCTGTTTCCAGTTCCTGGTTCCTGATGTTCGTTGCAGTGGTCAGTATACTGAGTCTAGGTCAATGTGTTTATTGATGGAGCCCATGGAAAAGTGTCACGCCTCTCGGAATTCTCTGGCTGCCCTCTGTTGAACATGTCCTATGATCATAGTGTTGGCCCAATCGAATTTGTGGTCCTTGTCTTCTGTGTGTATAGCTACTCGGGATAGCTGCACATGGGGTTTAGTGGCTCATTGGTGCTCATGGATGTGGATGGCTAGTTATATTCCTGTGTGTCCGAGGTGTTTTGTGCAGGCTTTGCATGGAATCTTGTAAATTACATCTGTCTTTCACACGGTGAGTATTGGGCCTTTTGTTCTCATGAGTTGTTGTCTGAGTATGGCTGTCAGTTTTTGGGCAGTTTATGAGTGGTTGGTGAAGTCTAGCTGTCAATTCTGTGATGTTTTTATATAAGATAGTGTGGGTAGTGAGTTAGGTCGTGGCATGTCCCCATCGCGTTGTTTGTCTGTTCGGCATCTGTGGATGAAGTTGCAGGAATATCTGTTCCTGGCAAAGTCTTTGTAGAAATGGTCTTCTCTTTGCAGGTCGGGAGTGCTGCAGTGTGTTGTAGCCCTTTAGAACATGCTCCTAATGCAGCTTCTGCTGTGTGTGGGGAGGGATCAGGCATAGAGGAAGAGGCAGTGCAGCCATTGTGCAGCATCCATTGTCGAGTTGTCCCATTTCCAATCCCACTGCAATGTCATTGTCTGCCCTGACACCAAGCAGATGCTCCCATCACAAGAGGCTCCATGGCCCTGAGGACTGTGAGAGTGAGCCCTGTCCATTCACCTCGATCATCAAGCTCCAGCCTTCCTGATGTGGTGACAGCCAGGAGAACCCTGCCCATGGGAGATTCCACACACACTCCCTCCCTCCCTGCAGGGAAAGATGTTTCCATGGCCCTGTTTTCTCGCCAAACTGATGCAAATTCAAGAGTTGCTGAAAAAAAGACATTTTGTCAAAACTTTTGTCTTGCACACAACAAGACAATTTGTAAGAAATCGCACAGCAAAACTCTGGAGACCTCAACGGGTCAGGCAGTATCCATGGAGAGAAAGCAAGGCAAAATGAAATGATTTCACAAGAAGGGTTTTGTCTCACTCAAGTACTATATTCTCAAATGACTATTTGATCCTGATTTCCTCTTTTGATTCAGGCTTGTTGAAATTCTAAGAAGTAATTCTGTCTTTTTTTGAATGGAGCACTATGTTTATCATAATTCATCATTAAGTTCCAATAACTGCATCAAAATATTTTTCCTGATACCTTTTCTGTACCTGGTATATGACTGGAGAATAAGTCATTTTGCCTTGCACTTTGTCTGCACTGATGATAAATCTACATTTACTGTGTTTATTTGTTGAAGAATTTTTGAACATCAGAATTCCCTCCCTCCAATTTTGAGATCATGTTCTGGCCTTCACAGAATCATCGAATCGAGGAATCCCTACAGGGTGAAAGCAGGCCACACAGCCCAGCAAGCTCGTACTGAACCTTGAAGACCATCCCACCCAGACCCACACCTCCCCTACCTTATCCCTGTAATCATGTATTTTCCATGGCTTTTTACATTTGCTATCGTGCACATCTCTTGTGACCCTTGATCCCCTGTCCCTGTCCGATTCTGTATTGTCCCTCAAAGCTGCCCCTAACTGTACACCATATTCTAGCCATGACCTAACCATTCTTCAGGACAGCTGCCATGGTCACTCTCCCCTCCATCGCCTCACTCTCAATATTCAATCCAAAATCACATTGACCTTTACTTCTGATGTTGTTTCCAATTTAAAGGAGATATGTCACTCAACATCCTTTCTTGAGCGCTGCAGCGTTGTTTATAATATAAACGGCCCTTCAACCTTTATCATTCTCAGAGGAGTTACAATTGAGAAAACCCCTTCCAGGTCTCAGTGGAGAAATTCAGTTATTCTCGTTTCCCTGCTCTATCCCAATAGCTTCCCTTTCTGTGTGACTGTGTTTCTGGTGTATTCAACAATATCTGACACTTGCCTGCCTCATGCTCTTGCACCCACTGATACCTGTTGAGTTCTCCCAGATAAATTGATGCTCTTTTCAGTTTGGTGACACGCTTTGATAACCGTTTGTTCGGTCTTTGAGTGGAATTCATTTTGTGCCTGATCCCAGTGTTAATCCGGAGGACACTCCACCTTTCAGTCTGACAAACCAGGGTCACCCATGTCATGGCTCTACTTTTAGCCGAGACTCCAGTTTTTCAAAGATATGAATTCAAGCCTCACCACTTTGATCATTTGGAGAGTATTTCATTCATTTTGATTTCTCCTGGGATGGGCGGGCACAAAAGTGGCTTCTATTGGTTGCCCTTCCCTAATTGTCCTGGAGAGTGTGGTAGTGAGCCATGTAATATCTGGGAAGGAAGGCGCTGGGATCTGAACAAAAAAACCCATGAAGCTCAATGTCATGTTTATGAATGTAGTTTGGACAAGGGAACCCAGTCATCACCCGGTCTGTGACTCCAGTCCCACAGTGACATGATTCTATCTTAACGGCCCCAGGATCTGGCTTAGAACTCAGTCCGAGGAACTAGAGATGGGCAATAAATTTGAGGTTTAATTTACAATAGTTTATAAAATAGTTCATTTTTTAAAAAAAATGTTGTAAATATTTAAATCTATGTTAACCTGAGTGTACAAGGCATAATTTCAAAATTTGCTGATGGTATGAAACTTGGGTGTATTACAGCTGATGAAGATGATAGTGTCGAACTTCAAAAAGGATGTAGATAAGTTAATGGAATAAGCAGATGGCTGTAGAAACAATTTAATGAAAAGAGACGTCACTGATTCATTTTGGAAGAAAACGTGGAAAGACAAAACAAACTAAAGGGTACAAGTATGGGGTGGGTGTAGGGGCAGTAGGACCTGGATGTTTATGTGCATCAGTCACTGAAGGTGGCAGGATAGGCAGCTGTTCTCATGGGAGAGCAGCTGATTAAAGCAGATGCTATATCAATATGAACATAGAATACAGTGTGGATGTGAAAACCATGTTTCCTTTTCGGGGAGAATATCAAATTAAAACAAGTTCCCTCATAGAAGACCGAGATAAGCAGATTTTTTTAATTCTTGCATAATGTCTTTGGAACTTTTCTTCAAACATAGAAATGAAATCTCTCAATGCTTGTAGTGAAGAAGTAGATAGCCATTGCTTTCAAGAATCTATCAGAGTAAGGCACGAATATGGAATAATCAGGTCAGCCATGGGGAGCAGGCTCAAGAGGATGAATCTCCTTCCTCTGCCCCTAATTCGTATGATCATGTGTCCAGTTCCACCGTTGAAAGATCAGCGCCTTGAAAGCTTGTGGTTTTCAATAAAGCAGCTGAAGTGGCTGCTGGTTTGTGTGGGCGCGAATGGAAGGGGACTTTACCCATAATCCTCAGCAGCCGTGCAAGCGCTCTCTCGCCACTAGAGGGCAGCTGCTTCATTGTCCCTGATCAGTTAAAAATAAACTGGGGCCCTGCTTGGAGCTAACAGGCTCAATCTGTAGAGACACATCGAGAGACAGTGCAGCTTCAGATGTAGGGTACTGAGGGCATCATAATGAAAATATCCCGTGTGATAAGAAAAGTACTTTGATGTGACTTTTGTTTGTCTTGACAGTGTGCTGTTTCTTTCCTCCTGTGAAATACGTAGACAATGTCAGTACTGAGTGGCACAAAGTATATTTTCTCCTCTAACCCCTTTCCAAAACACCCTCTCCATCTTGCTTTACTCCCTGTTGACTCTTCTACAATTGTCCCTTTTCCCTCACTCCGTCCCGGTCCCAGAGGAATTGATGGCTGGAGTTCATTACCCCACACTGTGTGAAGGTTGGAGTGAAGTGAGGCCAATGTGTTGGAACTTGGGCTCCTGCCTCAGAACCAGGTGTAGGGACCTGTTCAACAGTCTACACATTGTCATTTTTCTCTTTCTGACTGTATTGGAGTTTTCAAGCTGCAGTAACTAACCGGCAACCTGGCGTCTTGTTTAAAACACGGTGGCCAAGTGGTTAGCACTGCTTCCTCGCAGCACCAGAGACCCGGGTTCAATTCCCGTCTCAGAGTGACTGACTCTGTGGAGTTTGCTCATTGTTTGTGTGAGTTTCCTCTGGGTGCGCTGGTTTTCTTCTACAGTCCAAAGATGTGCAGGCCAGGTGAATTGGCGATGCTAAGTTGCCTGGAGTGTGAGGTTAGGGGTATGGGTGGGTTGTGATTCGGCGGGTCAGTGTGGACTTGTTGGGCCGAAGGGCCTTTTCCCACACTGTAAGTAATCTGCTGTTGATTTATTCTCTCTCGGGAGCCAGCTCTGTATTCAGTGCCTGTTATCATTTGGTTCAAGTTCATATATCAGCTGCTGCTTCCTTGCCATGGAACTGGAAAAAAATCATCAATGCCTCTTGAGATTTCAATTACTTAACATTCCAATGATGTGAATGCATCAGTGTTGTTTATGGCAGTGAGCATTTAACATCATGGTTCTCGGTTTTAATCGATCTTCTCTCGTGATAATACAGTTTGCAATGCTTCTCTCCACTTACCTGTTATTCAGATGCTTGCAAACCTGTTATGATGACGGCAGTGCGTCTTCAACACCGTGTGACGGAGTGGATGGGTGTTTGATTTCTCATCTCATTATCGTCCAGTTTCCAAAGAAAATGCTGTAGTCTTTGAAATGAGATTATCTATAATGTGTTTGGATTTTATTTTTGCATTGCCAATTTTCATAAACAATATCCTGTTCCATATTTTAGTTATGTTTGTCAATGAATGTTCACTGAGATACTGAGAGTATATACAACACGCCATTTGCCTGTGACCCAGTTGTTGGCTGAAGCCTCCGGTTGTTCGGTGAGTCCAAGCCATTGTCTTGCTCTCTGCAGTTTTACCATCAACTTGGTTTCTCAGGGTGATCCAGGAGACCACTGCTTGGTGACTTCCTGTTCCACTGTCCGTGTAAAGGCAAATGGGAACTGTCGAGGTTAATCCCATCATGAACAACAGAACATTCTGCTCAGCTGGAACTACATCTACTGACTAATTTCTCTGGGCACCATCGCAGTAAAACTAAATCTCTCCCTTTGCCAGCACAACGAGAAAGTGCCCGTCAGATTCCCTGGTGTGTGATGGTTTAGCCCAATAGGAGCAGCACTGGCAGATCATGCTGTATCAGCCTGAACAGAATCCTGGGCAAACTCCAAATGAAATTGTGATCTTCAATGGATCAGCTGCTACAAGAAATATGCAATTGGAATCCTTGTTACTGAATCACCTCATCAAACCTAAATACAACTGAGAAAATATAAGCTATGTCAATTTCCCAAGGTCACAACACAACAAGAATGTGGGGAACAGACAGATACTGTCCCCTGTCGTTAGGGAGCATTGCGTTTCCTATCCCCTCTCTCTCTGTGGGTTACAATTTTTACCATCCTTTCTGTGTGAGAATATGACTGTTCCTGTCTCCACTCTCTTATCGACAGGGTGGGGGTGTCGCATCCACCCAGCTTGTTCGTTCCATTTACTCTTCTGAAACGAGGAATCCCTGCTTCACTGTGTGTGTGAGCCATGTATGAAAGCCCTGCACAGCTCACCCTTCATCTCAATCAGATCACAGGGGTCTCAGGTTGGTCAGTACTGTCTGGACCCAGAACAATAACACCGACTGACTGGAGATAACCCAGATCAAGTCCCAATGAGACTGCTATTGACCTTCCCACTCAAAGCTCACTGAGGATGTGTTCATTAGTCCCAGTGTTGTCACAAAATAAGTTCTCCCAGAGATTCATGATCCATTCTAGATTTGACACAAGTGTGTGATGTTGTTGGATGACAGGTGGGAAGGCTTGGAGACAAAACATAAAAGGAGAGAGAATTATATTTCTATTATGCCGTTTTTGAGCTTAGGATGTTGGAAAATGTTTTACAGCCAACGGAATACTTCCGAAGTACAGGCATTGTTGTGATGTGGGAATTGTGACAGCCTGGGCAAGTCAGATCATATGGCAGCACCACCCAGAGACTGTAGGCTGCTACTGTAGGCAGGGAACAAACCAGTTCAACTGTGAGGGAAGGACACTGGAGCACACAAGGACATGAGAAATTGAAGCAGGAGTAGGACTCCAATGACTGTCCATCCTTTCTTAAACACAGGGACCACAATTGCACACAATACTTCAAATGCAGGCTCACTAACACCCTGTAAAGTTTCAACAAGATTTCTCTACTTTTCAATTCCAACCCCAGACAATAAAGGTGAAAAATCCATTTGCCTTCTCAATTCCTTGCTGCACCTGCACTAACTTTCAGTGTCCCATGCACAATACTACCCCGATCACTCTGTACTGCACTTTGTTGGAATATCTCACTATGTAAATACTAGTCAGCCTTTCGATTATTCTGAACAAAGTGCATGGTCTCACACTTTCTGACATTAAACTCCGTCCACTGTGTATGAGTGTTTCATTTCCAGTTTGGTCACCTCTTTGTGATTAACTGACTCAATGCATCTATCTGTAGCATATCCCATTCCCATTTGTTGATGGCCCTGACCCTTGACTATCTAACCCTTTCGTGCTGGTTCCATTCAATGTTGACAGACAGGAGGTTGGAAGAACACAGCAAGCCAGGCAGCATTAGGCGGTGAAGAAGTTGATGTTGCGGATGTAACCCTTCTTCAGGAATAGGGGTGGGTGTAGGGGGAGATGCAGATAAAGGGGGTGAACGGGGATAGATGAAGACAGGCAGAGGACACGACCTGGTTCATCAATGGAAGGAATGAGTCTGTTTGGTGGCAGAGAGGAGTGAAAGAGATGGGAGGGGCTGAGGAGGGAGTCAGGGGATGACAAGGGAGGTATTTCAAATTGGAGAACACAGTGTTGAATCCTCTGGGCTGGAGGCTGATCAGGTGGAAGATGAGGTATTGTTCCTCCAATTTGCGGTTTGGTTCATTGTGGCAATGGAGGAGGCCAAGGATGGTCATGTTGGAAAGGGAGTGAGAAGGGGAATTAAAATGAGTGGTGACTGGGAGCTCTGGTCGGCCACTACAGGCCCAGCTGAGATGCATGACCAACCGCTGCCTAAGTTTATGTTTGGTCTTCCAAATGTAGAGAAGAACACATCGGGGGCACTTGATGCAGTAAACTAGGTTGGAGGAGAGGCAGGTGAACCTCTGTCTCACATGGAAGGACTGTTTGGGGCCCTGAATGGAGGGGAGGGGGTGGTGTACCAGCAGGCTTTGCATCGTTTCCTTTGCAGGAGAAGGTTCCTTGTGGATCAGGAAGGATGGTGGAGAGAGTGACGCAAACCAAGAATTGTCAAAGGGAACAGTCCTTGTGGAAGGCAGACAGGGGTAGCGTGAAGAAAGCGTTCTTGGTGGTGGGGTCTTGTTGGGTTTGGCGGAATAGGGTGATGTGTTTGATATAGAGATTGGTTCGAGTGATAGGTGAGGACAATGGGGACTCTGTCTTTATTCTGTTTGGAGGGGGTGGGTTTAGAGCAGTGGAGCAGGAAATAGAGGTGGATGACAGAGGGAGCAAAAGAACGTTGTTCGAAATAGGTGGGCATCTGTAATACTTGGGAGAGGAATGTCTCCTCATCTGAGCAGATAGAGCAGAGGCGGAGGAATTGGAAGAGTGGGATGGAGTTCTTGCAGGATACTGGGTGGGAGAAAGTATAGTCCGGGTAATAATGGGAGTCTGTGAGTTTGCAGTAAATGTCTATCTGAACACTGTCACGGAAGATGGGAATGGAGAGGTCAATAAAGGGGAGGGAGGTGTCCAAGGTGGACCAAGTGAATTTGAGAGTGGGTTGGAAGTTGTGGGCGAAGATGATGAACTGCTCCAGTTCACTGCATCAATTCTGTCATCAATGTAATGGTAGAAAAGCTGGGGCACAGTGCCTGTGTATGCACTGAAGAGGGACTGCTCAACATAGCCAATAAAGGGGCAGGGGTAGCTGGGGCCCATCCAGGTTCTCATAGCCACCCCCTGGATTTAAAGGAATTGGGAGGAGTTAAAGGAAAAGTTGTTGAGGGTGAGGACTAGTTCAGCCAGATGGAGGAGGGTATTGGTGGAGGGGGAGTTGATGGATCTGTTGGAGAGAAAAAAGCAGAGGGCCAGGAGGCTGATCTTATTGGGTATGGACGTGTATAAGGACTGTCCATAGTGAAGGTAAAGAGCTGGAGGCCTGCGGACTGGACACCGAAGAGATGGAGGGCATGGTTGGTGTAGCTGAAGTAGGTGGAATGTGCCTGAACCAAGGAGGAGTGGATGGAGTTGAGGTCGAATGAGAGGGGTTCGGTGGGGCAGGCACATGTTGAGATGATTGGTCGGCCGGGGTAGTTGGGCTTGTGGATCTTGGGGAGCAGGTAGAACTGGGCATTGGAGGGCTGGGGGACTATGAGTTTGGAGGCAGTGGAGGGGAGATCACTGGAGGCAATGGGGGCACTGACAGTGCGAGTGATTTTGGCCTGATGTGTCACGGTGGGGTCATGGGCAAAGGGGAGGCAGAATATGGTGTCAGAGAGTTGGGGTTTGGCCTCTGCGACATAGAGGTCCGTTCCCCAGACTATCACCACACCACCTTTGTCAGCAGGTTTGATGGTAAACGGGGTGTTGGTACAGAGTGAGTGGACTGCTGCACGTTCGGAGGGGGGGGGTTGGTTGAAGAGGATGAGGGGGTGGAGAAATTGAGGTGGCTGATATCACATCAGTGGTCAGCAATTAAGAGCTCTAGGGTGTGTACACATCAGATGGTGGGAGGTGGGGGGGTGAACAAGTGGAGGAGGAAGGGTGGATGTGGGAGAAGGGGTCCTCAGAGGGAGGTTCGGAGCTTTTGTTAAAGAAGAAAACATAGAGGTAGAGGCGGCGGAAGAAGAACTCCACGTCCTGGTGGATGCGGGATTTTTTGAGGTGGGGAACGAGTGTGAGCCCTTTCCTCAGAATGGACCTTTTGGCCTAAGAAGGTTCGAGGTAGTGGGGGGATATTAAATATGGGGCAAGGCCCGGGGGGGGGGACGAGGTTTTCAGGGGGGTCCACGATGGCTGAAGGAGGGGAGGGGGCAAGGTTAATGGGAATGGAAGAGGATGGATGTGGGAGAGAAAGGAGATTGGGGTGGAGGTGGTTAGTGGAGTGAGGTGGGGGAGTGGGAAGGTGGGGTTGAGGTGAAGAGGGAGAAGTGGAGGGATAGGGTGCACTGTGGGGGTGTATGGATGAGGAGGGTGAGTGGGTGTGCTGGCTGGCTGCAGACAGGCAGTAGGACACAGGGCTGACTCTGGGAAATGTAGACGAAGCCTTGGTTGCAGAGTGGGTGTGGCCAGAAGTGGAGGCAAAGGCTGGAGTGAAGTCAAGGCCAGTACGAGTGTTCCCTCCATCACCCAGGAACGTGGTCATCATTACAGAGCAGTCACACTTTGAGCCTGAGGGTCATCACAGCTGAGGCAGGGGGAGAGAAGGTGGCACCTTCATGGTGGTCATACCTGTCATTAATCCACCGCAACCTCTCTTGGGGCTGCAAGAATTCAACCTCCCACCCTCAGACAGCTCCCCTCCCTGGAAGGTAATATTGCTGTACCTAGTTTTGGGTTAATTAACCACTGCAATATGACTATGGGGAGCCTGCATTGGCTGGGCAAGCAACCACGACTGCTCTGACCCTGAATCCATAAAATCCTCTCGGAATTCGGCAACACATTTGGGAGCACAGTGCCCACTGCCTCTGAAATCCCTCCCTTACTGAGAATATACTCTCAGTATTCACCTTTTTCAGCTGCCATCTGAATTTACTCTAAATTCTGTGTCCAAAGATCCTGCCATTCCAGCCACCTGATGAAGGAACAGTGCTCCGAATGCTTTTACTTCCAAATAAACCTGTTGACTATAGCCTGGTATTGTGTGTTTTTTTAACTTTGTCCATCTGAATGAGCTACCACCTCAGACTGAATCAGCTGAACTGTTTTTCATTCATGATTTGAGAAGATTAAAGCCTCATCTTCAATCCCCAGCACAAAGCCCATTCTCAATCCATCGCTCGGAGACACATACCTCAGGGAGACACCTGCAGACAGCACACAGTAACACATGCACGCTGAGAGAGACACCTACAGGCAGCACTAAGTAATACACACACTCTGAGAGACAGGCCGCAGTGAGGAACATGCTCACACTCCATGCTGCCTGCAGGTGTCTCTGAATGTGGGTGCGTTACTGAGCGCTGCCTGTGAGTGTCTCTCTGAGTAACATGCCCACACTTGTTGAACACACTTTTTTTAACATTTCAAAATTGAACACACACTGAGAGAGAAACAGCCGGCAATGTCTGTGAATGGCTAATGATTGTTTCAGGGGCTGTCTGACATACAGCAGAGATTGCACAGTTCGATCCCATCAGCTGGGCCTGGACCGAAAGTGTGAAGAGGGAATGCATCAGATTGTACTTATTGAGTCCTAACAGCTTTCAGTTTCTGTTCTTTTTGGAATCTTGTAACCTACATAAATTCCTGATCAAAGGGATCATTTGAAAATGATTGATGATTGAAATTGATTGACAGGCCAAGTAACCAATTGTGACAATGATCTGCTGAAATGCAACCAATCAACTGAGGGGTTGGGTGGAGGTCAGTTATTTCCATAGCACACTGAGACAGAGACTGAATCTTCACCTTTATTCCCTTTTCCACATTCACATTGACAGAAAAAGAAACAACTAGAATTAACAGCCCAGACAGAGGAAGCTGCTCAAATTCACAGCCACAATGGAGCTTGAGAAAAACACTTAGAGAGATTGTCTCAATAACATGAGAATCCTGTCCCTTTAAACAGTGACAAAACCTTAAATTGGAACTGGTGGCTGAGCAGGAAGAAGATCTCGTTTACTGAAGCAGAGACTTCTGAGGTTTACATTGTTTTGTGTAGCTAATATCACAAGGCAATCCTGTCCCCATCAAACACTCCCAGGATAGTATGAGTTTTGACACAGTGTAAAGCTCTATCACCACTATCCCAATGACAAGCTTTAACATCCAAACCTCAGATGTTTCTCTGAGCAATCCTGAGAAGGAAGAGAGTTGAAATTCAGTGCTCACAATGACCTTTGTCCTGCCAGCTCAGCCCTGTTCTGTTGAAAGTTGTGTCTCCTCTGTTGACTGTCACAGAACACTCCACACATTCTGATCTCCTGATGCTCTTGCTGAGGGGAGAGGGGAGGGTCACGTGGGTGAGGGCACAGGAGAATCGAGCGTTGGACTCCCAGTCAGACACAGAGAGGGTCAGCAGGCTGCTGACACTGTAGGTACTGATCGAAGCTCGCAGGTAGTTGCTGGTCTGAACCCCATCCGAAATGACTGCACCGTCCTTCTTCCACTGCACCTCCAGCTCATCGGGATAGAAGTGATTGGCAAGGCACACCAAGGTGGCAGTGCCCTTGGCATTGACCTGCTCCGGGGAGGGAGGCAGCAGGGTCAGCTTGGGCTGAGCGTGTTGACCACCTGAAAGACAAGAAACTATTTTAATTCCTACCACTGGAAGGGAATTCAAACCTCCCAATATTCACCGGCCATTCAATCTTTTTGAACATTTGTTGTCAATACAGAAAAAAAAACCAACAAAAAACCAGGCATTGTTCAAATTGCTTCTTGGGATGTGAGTGTGATTGGCAGGGACAGCACTTATGACCCTAACTGCACCTGAGAAGGTGATGGTGAAGCAGCAGAGAGAGAAGGGACAGTTTTGGACCATTGTTTATAGAATAAATGTGGGCAGCTGGAATGTATATCAATGGGGGAGCATTTCAATGACAGTGATCAGAACTCAGTGAGATTGAGGGTAGGGATGGAAATGGAGAACCATGGAGCAAGTGTAAAAGTTTTCATTTTACTAAACTGTGCGGTGTTTTGGTAAAAGTGGATTGGAACCAACGATACGATTGGAAATCAGTGTCAAGGCAGTGGGAGCCCTCGAAGGATGAGACAGAGATCGTTCAGAATCTGTTCCCACAAAGAGTAAGGGTGGGTCTCCCAGATCTAGACCAAATGAACAAGAGGATTGGGGGTCATGTACTGACATGGATTGGGAACTGGTTGGCAGATAGGACAGAAAGAAGGAGTCTTTTTCTGAATGACAGGTAATTACAACTTAGGGTACCACATGTGTCAGTCCTTGATACTCAGTTATTCATAATATAATATAATAGAGTCATAGAGTCAGAGAGACCCAAAGGCCGATTGTGTCCATACTGGTCAAAAAACCACAACTCAATAATTCTCATCCATTTTACCACCATCAGGGAATTAGATGCAGGATGTGTTCAATAAAGAATTAGATATAGTTGTTCGGATTAAAGGGATCAAAGAATGTGAGGAGAAAGCAGGAACAGGGGACTGTGTTGGATGATCAGCCATGATCATATTGAATGGTGGAACACGCTTGACGGGCCGACTGGCTTACTGCTGCTCCAGGTTTGGATGTTTCTATCTGTTTGTCAGATAATGAAGAAATGTCTCTCATCAGTTTGAAGCTGGAAGTCAAATGTGTGTGGAGGTGGAAGATGTGGCCAAGGTGATTAATGCAGGTCAGGAATGTGGTAAGTTTCGAGTGAACCACATTGCTGTGGGTTTGAGGTCACATGATACGGATGGCAGTTTCTTTACCGAAAGGACATTAGGGAATCAGATGGCTTTTCCCTGACAATCAACAATGGTTTCATGGTCATCATTAGACTCTAAATTGCAGATCTTTTTGATTGAATTTGAATGCCACCATCTTCTGGATTCTAATCCTGGTCCTTAGAACATTACCTGGATCACTGGGTTAACAGTTCAGCAACAATACCGTTAGACCATCACCTCCCTTATCTCATTATTGGTTGACTGTGAAAGCAAGGAGTTTGTTTATTCTGGAACTGTATAAAACCCGAGTTAGAGCACAGTGAGAGAACAGTGTACGGTTCTGGTCACCACATTACAGGAAGGATGTGATCCCATTAGAGACGGGGACAGAGGACGAGTTTGTCAGGAATGGGGAGTTTTAACTTTGAGGAATGATTGGTTTGGCTGGGAGTGTTTTCTTTGGAACAGAGGAGGCTGACGGGAGATTTGATTGTGGTGTGTAAAATGATGAGGGGCCTGGACAGAGTGTGTAGGAAGGACTGATTTCCACCAGCACAGAGGGCAACAACCATGGGGAGAGATTGAAATCAGTTGGGGGCAGGATTAGAGGGGAGTTGACGGTATTTGTTTTCAGCCTGAGACTGGTGGGATGTGGGACTCATTGTCTGAAAGGGTGGGAGAGGCAGAAACCCTCATCATATTGAAAAAAAACACTTGGATATTCATTTGAAACAGTGAAACATCCAGAGTGATGGAGCAAGAGCTGGAAAGTGGGATGGAGCTCGATACCTCTTTAACAAACTTCCGATCACCCACAGATCAGGAGAACTTTATCCAAGATCATTGGAGCAGACTTGGATCCAAACATTTCAGGAAGGAGCCACATAGGGGTGTCTGTTTAGAAGGTTCCAGATTACATTTCAAACCTTACTGCACACTGCTGGGCTGAGGGTCAAGGGTGAGACTGCAAAGAGTCTCAATGTCCTGGGGTCAGACAGGGTCACTGCTCCTAATGACCCCATGACCCTAGAAGGTGAGAGTGCGCAGTCAATGGATTAGGACCCGGATCAGGAGACGTCAACCTTAACGAAAAACTTGCATTTGTGTAGCACCTGTCCCCAACTCAGGATGTCCCAATGGCTCTTTCCAGCAGACTGTTCACAGTGAGATCCCAAACACAGTATGATAATTAGCAGTGAAATAGATTTTTAGTGATTTTGATTGGGGGATAAATATTGACCAGGGACACCAAGGGGAACTGCCTGCACTTCATCCGATAGTGCAATGGAATGGCATCGTTCACAACTGAAAGACTCCCAGTTCATTCAAAACAATGAAGAAAAGTTCCCTGAAAGTGGAGTTGCAGGTAGGTAGGTAGGTGACGAAGTCATTTGGTATGCTTTCCTTTATTGGTCAGTGCATTGCATATTGGAGTTGGAAGCTGTTGCGGCTGTACAGGACATCGGTTCGACCACTTTTGGAATACTATGTGCAATTCTGGTCTCCCTGCTGTAGGAAAAATGTTGTAAATCTTAAAATGGTTTAGAAAAGATTTACAAGGATGTTGCCAAGGTTGGAGGGTTGGCACAAAAGGGTGAGGCTGAATCTGCTGAGGCTATTTTCCCTGGATCATTGCAGGTTGATGGATGACCGTATAGAGGTTTATAAAATCATGAGCGGCATAGATAGGGTGAATAGAGAAGATCTTTTCTCCAGAATGGGGGAGTCCAGAACTGGAGGGCATAGGTTAAAGGTGACAAGGGGAAACATTTAAAAGGGACCAAAGGGGCAACGTTTTCATTCAGAGGGTGTTAAATGTATAGAAAGAGCTGCCAGAGGAGGTGGTGAAGGCTGGTACAATTACAACATTTAAAAGGCATGCATATGTAAATAGGAAGAGTTTAGAGGGATATGGGCATCAATCCAGCCCTTAACATTTCAGGGTCTTCCAAAGACATTTACAGACAGTTTTGTTTGACAAGCAGTCACTGTTGCAATGTCAGGAACGTGGCAGCCAGTTTCTACACAGCAAGATCCAAGTAGAAGCACTGAAATCAAATAGCATTAATGATGATGGATTAATGATAAATATTGGCCTGATTAGGTTCCCTACAGTGTGGAAACAGGCAGTTCAGCCTGACAGGTCCACACCAACCCTCCGAACAGCAGCCCACCCAGAAAACTTCCCTACATTTGCTCCTGACTATTTCACCTAACACTGTAGGCAATTTAGAACGGCCAATTCACCTGACCTGCACACATCTTTGGTCAGTGGGAGTAAACCAGAGCACCTGGGGGAAACCCACACAGCCACAGGGAGAATGTGCAAACACCACACAGACAGTTTCCCAAGGCAGGAATTGAACGTAGGTCCTTGATGCTGTAAGGTAACAGTGCTCACCACTGAGCCACCATGCCTGAAGGCAACCCAAAGCGAAAGTAATTTGGTTCAATTTGATGGAAAATGAGAAAACCGAAGGTGAAGAAGAAGGTACGATTGCGGATTAGTGATGGGATTGATTGTTACCAGAAAATAAAAGGTAGGGATGGAAATTTCAAAATCAAAGGAACCAAAGAAGTGCCGGGAAAATCAATAAGAGAGCAAACGTAAAGAGTTTGTAACGAAATGCACGAAGCATTCCGAGTAAGGTAGACAAAGTGATGTCACAAATCCAGGTAAATTGAGTTTCCAAGGAATTTAAACGAGTTAAAGTAGCGGAGGGCTCAGGGGAGATTATTTAAGTTTCTAAAAGATGTAAAAACACAGAGAGTGTAGAAAGGATCAGGAGTCGAACGTAAAGCACAGCAGATAAGAGAACAATGATGAGAAGGAGGACAGTCAATGCAGGGCTGAGGGTTTTGTACTTAAATACACACAGTGTACACAATGAGCTTGTAGTGCAGATTGAAACTGGCAGGTACGATGTTGTGGGTATCACAGAGACATGGCTGTAAGGGGATCCGGGCTGGGAGCTAAATATCCAAGGATACATGTCCTATCAAAAGGACAGGCAGATGGGCAGAGGGGCAAGAGTTGCCTTGTTAGTAAGAAATAAAATTCAATCAATAGCAAGAAGTGATAGAGAGTCAGTAGGTATAGACTCTGGGTGGGTAGAGTTGAGGAACCGCAAGAAATAAAGGATCTGATGCAAGTTATGTCCAGATCTCCAAGGGTGTGGGGAAGGAAATCAATCAGGAGACAGAAAAGCCATATCCAAAATGTTATGGCAGACTTCAATGGATAGGTGGACTGGGTAGCACATCTCAAGGAAAGAATTTCATGGAATGTCTATGAGATGGTTTTTGGAGCAGCTTGTGCTTGAGCCATGATGGAACAGGCAGGTCTGGATTCAGTGATGTCTAATGAGGCAAAATTGATTAGTGAGTTTAAGGTGAAAGTATCCCTGTGGATAAATGACCATATTATGATAGAATTCCCCCTATAGTTTGAAAGGGTGAAGCTGCAATCAGATGGAACAGTATTTCAGTTGAGTCAAGGTAACTGCAAAGGCATGAGGAAGGAGCTGGCCAGAGTTGATTGGAAGGCGAGCCGAACAGGTAAGATGGTGGGGCAGCAAACAGCAGAGTTTCTGGGGGTAATTCAGGAAGCAGAGCAGGAACTCATCCCAAAAAAGAAGAAACATACGAAAGGGAGAACTTTCAACCATGGCTGATGAGGGAGGTCAAGGACAGCATAATTGCAAAAGAAAAGGTATACAATATGGTGGAGAATAGTGGGAAGCCAGAATTTTAGGTAGTCTTATAAAATCTGTAGAGGACAATGGAAAAAGCATTAAGGATGGGGAAGGTGAAATGTGGGGGTAAGCGCGCCAGTAATACAAAGAAAATTGTTATAGTTTTATCAGATATATAAAAAGGAAGAGGGAGGCAAAAATAGACATTGGATCACTGGAAAATGAGGCTGGAGAAAGAATAATAGAAATAGCAAAGGAATTAAATAGATATTTTACATCAGTCTGCACCATGGAAAACAACAGCAGCATACCAGTACTTCAAAACTGTAAGTGGGCAGAGGGGAGTGCAGTGGCTATCACTATTAAGGAGGTAATGGGGAAGATGGTAGGTTTGAATGTGGATAACTCACCCAGATTGGATGAACTTCATCACTGTGTTCTGAAGGAGATCGCTGAGGAGATTGTGGAGGCATTGGTAATGATCTTTCAGGAATCAATGGAGTCGGGGTTGTCGGTGGGGTGAGGAGGAATTTGGTGGGGCAAGGGAATAGAAAATGGCTCCCATAACAGCCCTGTTTAAGAAGGGAGGGAGTTGGAAGATGGGAAATTATAGGTCATTTAGCCTGGACTATTGTTGGTAAGGTTTTAGACTTCAATTTAAGGAAGAAATTGCAGAACTTGGAAGTGCAATGGGAAAATAGGGCTGAATCATCACGGCTTCATCAAGGGGAGGTCATGCCTGGCAAATCTGTTAGAATTCTTTGAGGAGGCAATGAGCCAGTCAGCCAAAGGAGTGTCTGAGGAAGTAATCTATTTGGATTTTCCAGAATGCCTTTGACATAAGTTAAGAGCCCATAGTGTTAGGGGCAATGTACTGGCATGGACTGAGGACGGACAGGTTGGCATAAAGCAGAGAATGAGGAAAAATGGCTGCTGGTGACGAGTAGAGTTCTGCATGTGTCAATGTTGGGACCTTAACTATTCACGTCATACATGAAGAAAGTGAAGACATTGTTGCTAAGTTTGCAGACGACTTGAGATAGATGGAGGGACAGGTAGTGTTGAGGAAGTGGGAAGGCTGAAAAAGGTCCTGGATAGGCTGGGAGAGTGGGCAAAGAAGTGGCAGATAGAATGCAATGTGTTACAGTGTGAGGTTATGCACTTTGGGAGGAAGAAGAAACGCAAAGACTGTTTGCTAAATGAGGAAAGCCTTCGGAAATCTAAAGCACAAACCTCATTCAGGTTTCTCTTCAGGTGAACAGGCAGGTTCAGTTAGTGCTTGGGAAGGTCCATGAAATGATAGCATTCATTTCAATAGGGCCAGAATACAAGGGCAGAGATGTATTGCTGAGGCTGAGTCAGGCTCTGGTCACACTGCATTTGGAATATTGTGAGCAGTTTGGGACCTATATTCTAAGAAACGATGAGCGGGCATTGCAGGGGTTTACATGAATGATCCTGGGGATGAAGACTTGTCATGTGAGGCGTGGTTGAGGACTCTGGGTCAGCACTCGATGGAGTTTAGAAGGATTAGGAGGGATCTTAGTGAAATTTGCTGAATAATGATCAACCTGGATAGAGTGGTTATGGAAAAGATGTTTCCAAAAACAGGAGAGAATCGGTAACCAAGGCACAGCCTCAGAATGAAGGGCCGACACTTTTGAGCTGAGATAAGGAGGAATTTCTTCAGCCAGAGGGTGGTGAATCTGTGGAACTCATTGTTACAGAGGGCAGTGGAGGCCAAGGCACTGAGTGTATTTACGACAGAGATAGATAGGTTCGTGATTGTTAAGGGGATCGAACGTTCCTGTGGAGTAGGCAGGAGAATGGGGTTGAGAAGCATATCTGCCAAGATCAAATGGCAGAGCAGATTCAATGGGCTGAATGGCTGATTTCTGCTCCTATTTCTTAAAGTCTTCTGGAGAGTTTCCCCAAAACCCTGGAACATTGAACCCACTGGACTGTGAGCCCTGCTGTAACTGTTTGTTATCAGAACTTTGCCAAGAGATGACCAAAGGGTGAAGAGAGAGTGGGAACTTCAGAATGTTTCCTAGCTCCTGGAATGCCAGAGTACAGGAAGTGTGGTTAGTGACAGCAGTTGGAGCTCCGGGTTCTGGAGCTTGAGCAGCAGCTGGTGTCAGTGCGGAAAGTCCGTGAGGCAGAGAGCTCCGTGGAGAGCACGTTTCTAGATGTGGTCACTCTGCAGCTTTAGAGTCTTCAGGGAAAGAGGGAATGGGGGAGCAGCAGACAGTCCAAGAGGACCAAGCAGCTAGGAGAGGAATCCCCTGGTGCATCCCACTCTCCAACCGGAATTCAGTTCAGAATCCTGATGAGAATGATGGTTCATCTCTGAAGTGCAGCCAGAGCCAAGTCCCTGGCACCAAGGTGGAGGGTTCAGCTGTACAGGGGGCACAAGTAAGACTGGAAGAACGATAGTGAGAGGAGATTCGAGTTTGAGGACAATCGATAGATGTGTCAGCAGCTGCAGATGGGAATCCAGGATGGTGTGTTGTCTCCCTGGTGCCAGTGTCAAAGATGTCTCTGAGCGGCTGCAGAGCACCCTGAGGGGAGAGGGGTAAACAGTCAGCAGTCGTGGTCCACATCGGACCCAGTGACAGCGGGAGAAAAGGGATGTGATCCTGCAGTCAGACTTTAGGGGGCTCTGGAAGGAATTAACACTGGGAGCTCAAAAGTAGGAATCTCCGGATTGCTCCCAGTGCCCCACTCAAGTGGAAATAGGAACAGGAGGATAACACAGGTAAATGTGAAGCTGGAAAAAGGATCCAGGTTGGAGGACTTTAGATTCTTGGGACATTGGGACTGTGTCCGGGGGAGATGGGACCTGGACAGACCAGACAACTTTGTTCCTGAACAGAGCTGGGACTGAGTTCCTTTGGGATGATTTACCAGTGCTGTTGGAGAGGGTTTAAGCTAACTTCGCAGGGCTGTGGGAGCCAGGGGGAAATAACAGAGAGGAACACCAAGGACCACAGAATCTTCCGTGCAGTCAATAAGTCACCACCCAGTGGGAAGGATGCAGAGGAATACAAGTGCAAGGAATTTGCAGATAGCTGCAAACATGATAGTGTCATTATAAATGGCTCTTTATTTTTTGAATATAGACTGGGGTAGTAGCAGTGGAACAGGCTGGGAGGGGCCAGAGTTGTGAAAGTTTGTTCAGATGAATTTTCAGGGTGGCATTGTGTCCAGTGAAGAAGGCTGTCTAAGAGTACAATGGGCTCTTGACCAACTGGGCCAGTGGCCTGAGGAATAGGAGATGGAGCTTAATTCAGATAAATGTGAGTTCTGTACTTTGCAAAGCCAAACGAAGGCAGTACTTTTACGGTTAATGGTAGGGCCCTGCGGAGTGTTGCTGAACAAAGAGACCGAGGGGAGAACGTGCAGGTGCAGGTGCATTATTCCTTTACAGTGGAGTCACAGGTAGACAGGGAGATGAAGAAGGTGTTGGGTATGCTTGATTTTATTGGCCACTGCATTGAGTGTAGGAGTTGGGACATCATTTTGCAGCTGTACAGCAGTTGCTGAGGCCAGGCATTTGGGAATAATGTGCACAATTCTGATCATCCTGAGATAGGAAGGATGTTGTTAAACTTAAAAGGCAGCGGAAAAGATTTTCAAGGAGGTGGCCAGGAATTGGGGGGTTTCAGCTGTTGGGAGAGGCTGAAGAAATGGGCCTATTTTCCCTGCAGCATCTAAGGCCTCGGGGTGACCTTAAAGATGTGCATAAAATCATGAGGGGCATGGACAGGGTGTATATCCAAGCTCCTTTCCTTGGTAAGGGGAGTCCAAAACAAGATGGCATAGGTTTAAGGTGAGAGGCAAAAGAGTCAAAAGGGACCTGAGCGGTAACTTGTCACGCAGAGGGTGGTGTGTGTCTGGATGGAGCTGCCAGAGAAAGTGTTGGAGGCGGATAAAATTACACCATTTAAAACACATTGGGATGGGAACATAGATAGGAGGGGTTGAAAGGGATGTAAGCCAAATGCTGGCAAATGGGATGAGGTCATTTAGGATATATGTTTAACACGGGCAAGTTGGACTGAAATGTCTGTTTCCACGCTGTATGACTCCATGACTATGAGCAGCTAGAAAAGCTGAGACTTTTTTTCCTCAAGTGTAAGAGTCTGAGGAGTGACAACATAGAGGTTTATTAAATCATGAGGGACGTAGATAATGTGAATCATTCAGAAAGCAGGTGAATGTTTTGGAGAAATGGCAAAAAATATTCCCAAAGATCATTCCAGGGATGAGGAACATCAGTTCTAAAGATAGTTTGGGGAATTTGGGACTGTCTTCTTTGGAGAAGGCTGAAAGAAGGTTTGTTCGAGGCATTAAAATCAGGAGGGGCCGAGATACAGTAAATAAGGAGAAAATGTTCCCAATTGAGAAAGGATTGAGACTGAGAGACCGCAGATTCAAAGTAGTTGGGAAAAATAACAAAAGTGAGATGGGGAACAACTTTTTTGGATAGCGAGTGGTTAAGGTGTGGAATGCACTGCCTGAGAGTGTGGTGCAGGCAGCTTCATTTGAAACATTCTGAAGGGAATGAGACTGTTATTTGAAAAAGAACAACGTGCAGGGTGACAGGGATAAGGCAGGAGAATAACATTCAATGAATTGCTCATTCAGAGAGCTGGTCCAGACAGGATGGGCAGAATGGCCTCCTTGTGCACTGAAACAATTCTGTAATTATGTGATTGAGCAGAGTAAAGGCTGGGGGAGGTGGGAGCTCGGTGTCTCACTGTGCTGCTGCTGAGGTCAGTGAGATCAGACACTGGGACAGGGAGCCAGAGCTCACATCAAACTCTGCCCGTGTCCGTCACACTGAGACTGACAGGAGGTTACTCACTGATTTCACTCCATGCTGCAGGAATGGGACCACAGGCTGCAAATGGACAGAGCTCCTGCACACGGTGAGTAAAACTGACTGACTTATATCTTGCTTTTTCACGGGGTTATAGGACTAAAGAGATACAGGTGTACACCGTATGGGGGGACGTGGTGTTCCTCAATAAAATATTTCCTTCACTGAAACACTTCAACAATTCAGTCTTTGTGTTTTATAAATTGTGGTTAGAGATTGAAAGGGTTAATAACGGAGGATTGAGGTTTCGTTACTCAGTCTGAGCTTGGTTCCTTTACAGAACGTAAGGCCAGCTGTAATACTGAACGTTGCTGATTGTCAGGAAGAAACTGGTCCCTGGTCTACTCGCTCGGAGACTTCTGTGAATCGAGTTGTGCACTGTAGATCAGGAGAGAGGGTTTCTGACCTTCTCTCTGCTGGTACCAAGCAATGTAGTTGCTACTGCTTTGACTGGCCGTACAGGTGATGATTGCTGTCTGGCCCAGTCCCACTGACAGCACCGGGGGAGACTGGGTCCTGATGATGTCCCCACTGATACCTGACGGATCAGAGAGGAACACAGTGAAGTCAGAACTTTCACAGAAAGAGCCTGTCAAATGAGAGGTTGTTGGAGACACTGAGCATTCCTCTGGTTTCAGCATTTTCCCTTCAATCACAAGTCAGTGGAATTGGAGTGAACTGAAGAGCAGCTAAAGATTCAAGGTGGAAGGAGAGAGATTTGTACCTGTGACACAGAATGCCAGGGGTCAGATCAGCTGGATGTATGAAATCATGGTGTGTGCTCCTGTCCCTGTGCCTGGTTCCTGATAAACTCAGCCTTCACTGGGCTCTGCTTTATAAAGCTGCAGCCTGTGAGAGTCTGACTGGGTGTTCCTTAGTATGTAAATGGCATCAGGCAGAGTCAGCCACGTCAGCCCTCACACTTCCTCTTCTCTCTCTCTCTCTCTCTCTCTCTATATCTCTCTCTGTCTCAGAGAGTCATTGATGTGAACAGCACTGAATGAGGCCATTTGGCCCATTGTGAACGTGCTGTTAAACAAAGATCTGATGACACTAATCCCACCCTCCAGCTCTTGGCCCATTACCCTGGCGCCGACAGCAACACAAGGGAATATCGAAACACTGCTCCAATGTCACGAGAGTTTGTGACTCAACCAGCCTTTCAGGCAGTGAGTTCCAGACTCTCACCACCCTCAGGGTGAAAACATTTCTCCCTAACTCTCCTCTCACTCTCCAACTCGATTGGGCCTGGACTCAGAAGGATAAGAGGGGATCTGATTGAAATGTATAATATTCTAACAGGGCTGGGCAGGGAGGATGTTTCCCCTGGTTGGGGAGTCTGGAACCAGGTGGACAGTCTCAGGGGGATACGGGGTAGACCATTTCAGACTGAGATGAGGAAACATTTCTTCACTCAGAGGGTGGTCGATCTGTGGAATTATCTTCCACTGAAGGCTATGGAGGACAAGGAACTGAATGTATTCAAGAGAAAGAGAGAGATATATTTGTTTTGCATTTTAACAGTATGAAGGGAATGGGGAGAAAGTAGGAAGGTGACTTCAACAGAGAGGATCAGCCATGATCATAATGAATGACAGAGCAGTCTCAAAGGGCCGAATGGCCTACTCCTGCAGCAGTTTCTATGTGTCCATGTCTGTTTTTCCTTCAATCTCTGTCCCTGGTTATTGAGTCCTTGACTCTTGTAAAAAGTGCCTTCCTACTCACCCTATCACTGCCCTGAATAATCTTATCCCCCGCTATCAGGTCCCCTGCTGCAAGGAAAACAACCCCAACCTTTCCAATCTTTCCCCACAGCTGACCCTCCATCCCAGGCAGCATCCTGGGAAATCTCTGCACCCTCTCAAGTACAATCACATCCTTCCCAGAATGTGGTGACCAGGACCTGCCCCTCTGTCTCTCTCTTTCTCTCTCACTCTGTCTCGTAGCCACTCTCTCCAACTTACACTTCCTCACTCCGTCTCAGAATCTCTATTTCTGCTTCTTTTTCTCTCACTGTGACTCGCTCCATCGCTCGCTTCAATTGAAAGCCTCCATATATTAATTGCCCCTCTCCATTCCTCTCTGTCACTCCATCCCTCTCTGCATCCCAATCTACAGTCTCCCTCCTCCCTCTCTGTCATTCTGTCTCTTATCATACTCATGTCTCTCTCTCTCTCTCTCTCTCACTCTCACGCACACACACACACACACACACACACACATTCAAACCTACCCACTCTTTCTTGATTCCCTTCACTCTTGGTATCACACCCATCCTATCTCTTTCTCTCTATCCTCCCTATCAGTCACATCTTGTTTCTCTCTCTCTGTCCCTCAACCACACCACTTCTACCTCCCTCTCCCTCTCTCGGTCCCTTCACATATCTCACACTGTCTCATATGCCCCTCCCTCTATCGCTCGATCACACACACAATTTGCCTCTACCTCTCTCTCTGTCTCGCTTCTCTGTCTTTCTCACAGTGTCCCAGGTGGTTACAGTTGAATTCAGGATAAATCTCCCTCTGCTCTGCCCCACTAATGGATGTTAACCCTTGACCCAGAAGCATGTCTTTTCCTGGAGTAACTCCCCAATTCTCACATTGACCAGGGTTTGACCTCGTTCAGGAAGACGAACAAATTCTTGTCAAATGAAAGGCAGTTCTGTTCTGTTGGCCTATTCTTACTGGGGACTGGTTTGGATACAAACCTCATTCCATGATGGCCCAGAAGAGAGAGGAGATCCTCAGGCCATCAGTGTGAGCTGGAGGGACAGGACATTTTCTGACCCAGTGATCCAGCCTATCCATCCACAACATGTTCCAATCCTTTTCCCTTTCCTTCCCCTTCCATGATCAGTCTCTGAATCAGGCTGTTTGACTGGGATAAAGGTCAGAGCATCACACAGTTACAACAGAAAGGAACTGACCCCATACCCACCATGTGTTCATGACGCAACGGACTCTCCAACAGAGTCCACTAAACATGGAATTCAGTTCACAAGGCTGCTCGATAGAGGGACATGGGCCTCCTTCCCACTGAAGTTCCCAGAAAAGACCATAAACATGGGCTCCTTCCTGCTGGAACCTCTAAGAGAGAGCAGTAAACATTGGCCTACTTCTGATTTAATCCTCCAAGAGAGATCAGTAAACATGGGCCTCCTATTCATTGGACCTTCCGATTCAGACAAGTAGATGACTGAGTTTTTGAAAAAGTAATCACGAAGATAGATAAAGGGAGAGCAGTACAATCTGTCTACTTGGACGTTAGCATGGCCTTAGACAAGGTTCCTCATGGTAGATTGCTCAGTAAGATTATATCACACAGGATCCAAGGAGAGCGAGCCAATTGGATATAAAATTGACCTGATGATAGGAGGCAGAGGCTGGTGAGAGAGGGTTGTTCTTGAGACTGGAGGCCAGTGACCAGCCATCTGCAACAAGAATCGATCCTGGATCCACTATTGTTCGTCAGTTATATGAACAATTTGGAGAGAAAATAACAGGAATGGTCAGGAAGTTTGTGGCTGACATTAAAATTGTTGGCATCGTGGACAGGGAAGAAGGTTATCCAAGAGTGCAATGTCATCTTGATCAACTGGGCCAGTGGGTCAACAAATCCAGATGGAAATTTTGATAAATGCAAGGAGTTACATTTTGGTAAGACAAACCAGGGCAGGAATTACCCAATTAATGGTAGAGCCATGGGGAGTGTTGTTGAACAGAGAGACCGAGGATTACAGGTACATAGTTCCTTAAAAATGGTGACACAAGTCGACAGGGTGAAGAAGGTTTTTGGCACGCTCACCTTCACTGGTCAAAGCAGGGAGTACAGGAGCTGGGACATCATGTTACAGCTGTACAAGGCATTGGGAAGGCCACATTTGGTCACTGTGTACATTTCTGCTCACCCTGCTATAGGAAGGAAGTTATTGCACTAGTTTGAATAAAAGAAAGATTAACAGGGATGTTATCAAGATTGGAGGGCTTGAATTATAAGGCGAGGATGGATATGCAAAGATGTTTTTCCAGGGAATGCAGGAGATTGAGGGGTGACCTGATAGAGGTTTATAGAATCATGAGGCTCATAGATAGGGTGAATAGCCAAAGTCTTTTCCCCAGGGTAGGAGAGTCCAGTCCTAGAAGGAATAGGTTTAAGTTGAGGTGGGAAAGAATTAGAAGGGACCTGAGAGGCAACCTTTTCACACAGAGGTTGGTGTGGATGTGTAATGAGCTGCCAGAGGAAGGGGTAGAGGGGAGTATAGTTACTACATTTTAAGGAGGTTTCTACAGCAACATGAATAGGAAGGATTCAGAGAGATTTGGGCCAAACACTGGCAAATAGGATTAGTTCAGTTTTGGAAACATGGTCGGCATGGATGAGTTGAGCTGAAGGGCCTGATGCCATGCTGTAAACCTCTATGACTCTATGATGATGTATACATGGGCCACCTTCCCACAAGACCAGTAAACATGGACCTCCTTCCCACTGGAACCTCCAACAGACACCAATAAACATAGATTTCCTTCCCACTGGAACCTCCAATAGATACCAATAAACATGGGTCTCCTCCTCAATAGATGCTTCAGGAGAGACCAGTAAACATGGGCCTCCTTCCAACTGGAATCTCCAAGAGACACCAATAAACATGGACCTCCTCCTCACTGGTTGTTTCAGGAGAGATCAGAAAACATGGGCCTCCTTCCCTCGGGACTGTCCAGTATTTGAGCTGCAAACCCCACATCCACTCCATCATGAAGATCTCTTCTTTCAATCTCAACAACACTGTCTGTCTCTGCGCGACTTCAGTCCCCGGGCCAGAGAAACTCTAATTCCTGCTTGTATCACCTCCTAACTATTGATTCCAATGTCCTCTCCCAGCTTCCTGAACATAGAACATAGAACATAGAAGAATACAGCGCAGTACAGGCCCTTCAGCCCTCGATGTTGCGCCGATCAAAGCCCACCTAACCTACACTAACCCACTATCCTCCATATACCTATCCAATGCCCGCTTAAATACCCATAAAGAGGGAGAGTCCACTACTGCTACTAGCAGGGCATTCCATGAACTTACGACTCGCTGAGTGAAGAACCTACCCCTAACATCAGTCCTATATCTACCCCTCCTTAATTTAAAGCTATGCCCCCTTGTAATAGCTGACTCCATACGTGGAAAAAGGTTCTCACTGCCAACCCGATCTAACCCCCTAATCATCTTGTACACCTCTATCAAATCACCCCTAAACCTTCTTTTCTCCAATGAAAACAACCCCAAGTGCCTCAGCCTTTCCTCATAGGATTTTCCATAAACCACAACTTGTCTTATATGGAGTGGTTCCTTCCTTGTCTGACATCTGAAGTCGTTCAAGAATGGCCCCCGAACTCACTGCCAGCCAATTGCCTCCATAGCCTCCCTCCTACCTCAATCTGTGTCCTGCTGCAGACACACACTCACTCCCTCCCCCTTCCATCTTCTGTCTTTGGTCTCCTGCCCATTGCTACTTCCTCCATCCCACCATTGACTACAGAGCCTTGAGGCCCCAACAGCGAGCTCTCTGACCTCCTGCCCTTCATCCCTCCTCCTCTCAATTGTTGTGCTGTTGAATATATTGTTCAGTCCCACTGCTTTTGGTTTACTGTTCCCATGTCATTGATTTGCAGATTCATTCTAGTAAATCTAGTCTGGCCTGTTCCCTGAGTTGGTTCAAGAGAGTTTTGCTTGAGAAAACAGTTTCCTCTAAACTGGGTTGTCACTTTCTCCCAGTCTTTCTGTCAAGGTGAGACTAAGTGTGTGTAAGCTCTTATACAGCACAGACAGAGGTCCCTGGGCCAATTGTGACTGTTAGGCAAATGAGTCCAATGAGTCCCATTTACCCAGCCCTTCCTGTATAACCCTGCAGTTGTTTCCTTTTCAGCTATTTCTCCAAACGCCCTTTTGAAAGTTGCTGTTGAATCCACTTCCACTCACCTTGCAGACAGTCATCATGAACTCGCTGGATAAAAATGTTCCTATCTTCTCTCTTGTCCTTCAGACCCTTTCTGAAATATGTGCCCTCTGGTTACTGACCCTCCTGCCTGGAGAAACAATTTGTCCTGTAATTACTGCATCCAAACTCTCGAATTGTGAACCCCTCATTGAGTGAGACCTATTTCCAGCACAGGGGGAGAACATTCAGCCTGTCAGGGAAATGCTGTCATTTCATGGAGCAATCCAGTCAGTCCCACCCCCTCCCCTACTCGACCCCCAGGGCCTTGCAGGTTTATTTCCATCAAGAGCCCATCCAATCTGTCATTGTCATCACTGAGTGTCTTCACCTGCCTCACCTGAATTGGCACTCATTTCCACGTCATTACCAATTGCTCCTAAAAACAAAGTTCTTCCTGACATCCCGTATCTCTTGCCCAACAAAATGTAAGGTAATCTCAATGTGAAGATGGGATTTTGTCTCCACACGGACTGTGCGGTGGTCACTCTTACTGATACTGTCATGGACAGATACACCAGCAGCAGGCAGATTGGTGAGGGTGATAGTGAGTAGGTTTTTCCCTCTTGTTGGTTCCCTCACCACCTGCCCCAGGTCCAGTTGCGCAGCTGAATCAGGTGGAACTTGACCTGCTTGCTCAGCAGTGATGCTTCTGAGCAGCTCTTGATGGTGAACTTTGAAGTCCCTTACTCAGGGTATATCCTTTATCCTTCCCACCCTCAGTGCTCCCTCCAAGTGTTGGTCAACATGGAGGAGGACTGACTGCTCAGTTGAGGTTGGAGGGGGAGGGCGGTGCTATGTGGTAATCAGCAGGAGGTTTCTTCCCCCATGTTTGACCTGCTGTCATGAGGCTTCATGGGTTCCATAGTTAATGGTGAGGACTCCCAGGGCAACTCCCTTCTGACTGTACACACCACTGTGTTGCCACCCCTGTTTGGTCTATCCTGCCAGTTAAAAACTGAATGAGGGAACAATTCTGTGCAGGTTTCACAGCTTGGAGACAGAGCTGCTGCTGGATTCTGTTTCTGATCTCCAAGTGCTGGCGTGTGTGTTTGTGAGAGAGTGACTGACACTGTTTCCATCACTGTGCTGTTTCTGCAAAACAAATCCCAGAACCAATCTCCTGTGCTGTCAGATTCCAGGGAGTGCAGACAGTTCACAGTTTTCTCCCATCTCAGTAACAAACACCGAGGTCTACAGAATCCTCAGTGCAGTCAGTTAGTCACCACCCAGTGGGAAGGATGTGGACAAATACATCTGCAAGGAATTTACAGAAACCTGCAAATATGACAGAGTCATTATAAATGCGGAGAAGGGGTCTTTAATTCCTGAATGTAGACTGGAATGTAACGGACAGAGAGGGGCCAGAGTTGTGAGACTGTGTTCAGATGAATTTTCAGGTATCATCGTGGCCAGTGAAGAAGGCTGTCTCAGAGTGCAGTAGGATCTTCATCAACTTGGCCAGTGGGCTGAGGAATGGCAGATGGAGTTTAATTCAGATAAATGTGAGTGCTGTATTTTGGTAAGATAAGGTTTGGACATAAATCTCATCCATGAAGGCCTAGCAGAGAGAGGAGATCCTCAGGCCATCAGTGTGAGCTGGAGGGATAGGACAGGCTCTGACCCACTGATCCATCCTGTCCTTTCACAACATGTTCCGATCCCTTCCCCTGTCCTTCCCCTTCCATGATCAGTCTCTGATTCAGGCTGTTTGACTGGGATAAAGGTCAGAGCATCACACAGTTACAACAGAATGGAACGGACCCCACACTCACCATGGTGTCCATGATGCACTGGACACTCCACTAGAGTCCAGTAAACATGGAATTCAGTTCATGGGGCTATCCAATGGAGAGACATGGGCATCCTTCCCACTGAACATCCCAAGAGAGACTAGTAAGCATGGACCTCCTTCTGACTGGATCCTCCATGAGAGACCGTAAACATGGACTTCCTTCGGATTGGATCATCCAGTAGAGACAAGTAAGCATGGGCCTCCTTTCTATTGGACTCTCCAAAGGAGACCAGTAAGCATGGACCTTTTTCCTGTTGGAAGCTCCAACAGAGACCAGTAAACATAGATATCTTTCTGACTGGATCGTCCAAGAGAGACCAGTAAACATGGGCCTTCTTCTGACTGGAGCCTCCAAGTGAGACTAATAAACATCGGCCTCCTATTCACTTGTGTTTCTGATGGAGATGTGTCAATGACTGAGTATTTGAAAAAGTATTCAAGAAAATAGATAAAGGTAGAGTAGAACACTCTGTCCACATGGAGTTAGACAAGGCCTTAGACAAGATTCCTCATGGTAAACTGTTTAATAAGAATATATCACATAGGATCCAGGGAGAGTTCACCAATTGGATATAAAATTGGCCTGATTTTAGGAGGTAGAGTCTGGTGAGAGACGGTTGTTCTTCATACTGGAGGCCAGTGACCAGCCGTCTGCCACAAGACTCGATACTGGATCAACTGTTGCTCATCATTTAAATAAAACATTTGGATGAGAAAATAGCAGGAATGGTCAGGATATTTGTGGCTGACATTAAATTTGTTGGCTTCGTGGACAGGGAAGTAGATTATCCAAGAGTGCAATGTCATCTTGATCAACTGGGCCAGTGGGTCAACAAATCCAGATGGAAATTTCGTTAAATGGAAGGAATTACATTTTGGGTAGACAAACCAGAGCAGGAATTACACAATTAATGGTAGAGCAATGGGGAGTGTTGTTGAACAGAGAGACAGAGGGGTACAGGTACATAGTACCTTGGATGTGGGGCCACAGGTAGACAAAGCGATGAAGAAGGTATTTGGCATGCTCACCTTCACTGGTCAAAGCAGGGAGTACAGGAGCTGGGACATCATGTTACAGCTGTACAAGGCATTGGGAAGGCCACATGTGGACACTGTGTACATTTCTGCTCAACCTGCTATAGGAAGGAAGTTATTACACTGGTTTGGATAAAAGGAAGATTAACAGGGATGTTTTAAAGATTGGAGGGTTTGAATTACAAGGCAAGGATGGATGGGCCGAGATGTTTTTCCAGGGAATGCAGGAGATTGAGGGTTGACCTTACAGAAGTTTATAGAATCACGAGGGTCATAGATTTTCCCCCGGGTAGGAGAGTCCGGTACAAGAAGGAATAGGTTTAAGTTCAGAGGGGAAAGAATGAGAAGGGTCCAGAGAGGCAACATTTTCACACAGGGGATGGGGTGTGTGTGCAATGAGCTGCCAAAGATAGTGGTAGAGGCAAGTACAATTACTACATTTCAAGGACATTTTTACAGGAACATGGATAGGAAGGATTTTGAGAGGATTGGTCCAAACACAGGCAAATGGGACTAGTTCAGTTTTGGAAACTTGGTCAGCATGGATGAGTTGAACTGAATGGCTTGATGCCATGCTGTAAACATCTATGACTCTCTGCTGATGTATACATGGGCCATCTTCCCATAGGACTCGTAAGCATGGACCTCCTTCCCACTGGACTGTCCAGTACCTGAGCTGCAAACCCCACATCCTCTCGATCATGTCGGTGTCTTATTTCAATTTCAACAACACTGTCTGTCTCTGCACTACCTCAGCCCCTTGACCACAGAAACCCTAAATCCGCTCGTCCCACCTCCAAACTACATGATTCCAATGGCCTTTCCCAGCTTACTAAAGCCATATTCCATAAACCCCAACTTGTCTGATATAGAGTGGTCCTTCCCTCTATTACACCTCGTGTCGATCCAGAATGACTCCGGAACTCACTGCCAGCCAATTGCGTCCATGGCCTCCCTCCTCCATCACTCTGTGTCCTGCTGCAGACTCACATTCCCTCCCTCGTCCTTCCATCTTCTCTCTCTGGTCTCCTGCCCATTGTTGCATCCTCCATCCCACCATTGACAACAGAACCTTCAGATGCCTAGAGCATACTCTCTGACCACCTGCCCTTCATCGCTTCCCCCCTTGAGGATACTGTTCAGACTCATTACTTTTGCTACGTTGTTCCTTGCCATTGCATGGCCGACTTATATCAGTAAATCTCGTCTGGCCTGTTTTCTGAGTTGGTTCAAGACCGTTTTGCTTGAGAAAAAACTCTTCTGTAAACTGGGTTGTGTCTTTCTCACTGTCTTTGTGTAAAGGTGAGACTAAGTGTGTGTAAGTTCTTATACAGCACAGACAGAGGTCACTGGGCCTATTGTGACTGTTTGTGAAATGAGTCCAATGAGTGCCATTTCCCCAGCCCTTCCTGTATTACCCTGCAGTTGTTTCCTTTTCAGCTATTTCTCCAAATGCCCTTTTGAAAGTTGCTGTTAAATCCACTTCCACTCACCTTGCAGACAATCACCATGAACTCGCTGGATAAAAATGTTCCTATCTTCTCTCTTGTCCTTCAGACCTTTTCTGAAATGTGTGCCCTCTGGTGACTGACCCTCCTGCCTGGAGAAACAATTTGTCCTGTAATTACTGCATCCAAACTCTCGAATTGTGAACCCCTCATTGGGAGGGAACTATTTCCAGCACAGGAGGAGAACATTCAGCCTGTCAGGGAAATGATATCCTTTCATGGAGCAATCCAGTCAGTCCCACCCCCTCCCCTACTCGATCCCCAGGGCCTTGCAGGTTTATTTCTATCAAGAGCCCATCCAATCTGTCATTGTAATTACTGAGTGTCTTCACCTGCCTCACCTGAATGGGCACTCATTTCCAAGTCATTACCAATTGCTGCTAAAAACAAAGTTCTTCCTGACATCCCGTATCTCTTACAAACAAAATGTAAGGTCATCTCAATGTGAAGATGGGATTTTGTCACCACACGGACTGTGCGGTGGTCACTCTTACTGATACTGTCATGGACAGATACACCAGCAGCAGGCAGATTGGTGAGGGTGATAGTGAGGATGTTTTTCCCTCTTGTTGGTTCCCTCACCACCCGCCCCAGGTCCAGTCTAGCAGCTGAATCAGGTGGAACTTGACCAGCTTGCTCAGTAGTGATGCTTCTGAGCAGCTCTTGATGGTGGACTTTGAAGTCCCTTACTCAGGGTATATCCTGCATCCTTCCCACCCTCAGTGCTCCCTCCAAATGTTGTTCAACATTGAGGAGGACTGCCTGCTCAGTTGAGGTTGGAGGGGAGGGCGGTGCTATGTGGTAATCAGCAGGAGGTTTCCTTCCCCATCTTTGGCCTGCTGTCATGAGGCTTCATGGGTTCCATCGTTAATGGTGAGGACTCTCAGGACAACTCCCTTCTGACCGTACACACCACTGTGTTGCCTCCCCTGCTTGGTCTATCCTGCCAGTTATAAACTGAATGAGGGGACAATTCTGTGCAGGTTTCACAGCTTGGAGACAGAGCTGCTGCTGGATTGTGTTTCTGATCTCCGAGTGCAGGCGTGTGTGTTTGTGAGAGAGTGACTGACACTTTTTCCATCACTGTGCTGTTTCTGCAAAGCAAATCCCTGAACCAGCCTCCTGTGCTGTCAGATTCCAGGGAGTGCTGATGGTTTACAGTTTTCTCCCATCTCAGTAACAAACATCCAGCTGCTCCGAGCTCCTTCTTTCACTTCCTGTTTTGGTGAAGTTTCAACTTTGCCATCTATCAGTCTTTGCAGTTATTTTTTACACTGGGGCTTTTTGCTGTGGTCAGAATCTCTAATAATAAGTGTTCAATCAGTGACAATCACAGCAGCTAAGAGCAGTCAGTGCTGAGGAGCCTGGACTCACTGGGAAACATATTGGGAAGATCACAGCCATCCTCTTCATCTCCTGGTACAAACTCCATCTCTCTCCCTGGGGGTCTGCTGCACAACCAGACACTTTACAAACCTGGCCACATCTCTGAGAATGATCTGAGCACAATATCCTTCATATTAAACAGACCAGCCACTGAAAATCTCAGTCATGCCGGTAGGACTCTTAACATGACCATTCCAATGTTGTTCTGGCTCACATCACAGCAATCGCCCTCTGTAACCTTCAGTTCTTCCCAAATTCTAATGCCTGTATCCAAACTTGCATCAAGTCCTGTTCCGCCAACCCCCGCACCCTGTGTCCACATCGGCTCCTCTCCAGCAACACCTTGATTTTCAAGTTCTCATCCTTGTTCGCAAATCCCTCTCTGCCCTTCACCCTCCCTATGTCTGTAACCTCCTCCAAGCCTCTGTCAGTGTGATCAGCCATTTTGGATGTATGGCTCTCTGTTTCTGCCTCCAAGTAATTGAGAAATATCATAAAAAAGCTGAAATAGTGAAACAGAGAAATCTTGGAGTTCAGGTACACAGTTCTCTGGAAGTTGAGTCACAGTTCGAAAGGGCAGTGAGGAAGGCTTTTGACACACTGGCCTTCATCAGTCAGGGCATTGACTATAGAAGTTGGGAAGTTATGTTACAATTGTACAGAACGTTGGTGAGGTCGCACTTGGAATATTTGGTCACCTTGTTATAGGATGGACATTATTGAACTGGAACGAGTTCAGAGGAAATGTACAAGAATGTTGCCAGGACTCGACAATCTGAGTTTTTATGAGAGGTTGGACACGCGAGGATGTTTTCTGAGAGTGTAGTAGACTGAGGGTTTTTTTTTTAGAAATGTATAAGACCTTGAGAGACATGGATAGGGTGAGTGCCCTCCGTCTCTTTCCCAGGGTTGGGGAATTGAGGATGAGAGAGCATCAGTTTGAGGTTAGAGGGGAAAGAATAAAATGGAACCTGAGGGACAACTTGTTCACACAGAGGGTGGCACACATGTGGAGTTAGCGGTAAGTGGAAGTGATTGAGGCGGGCATATTAACAACTTTTAAAAAGGCATGTGGACAAATACATGGACAGGAAAGGCTCCGAAGGATATGGGCCAAGTGCAGGGAAATGGGGTTAGCATGGATGGACATTTTGGTCAGCATGGACCAGTGTGGACCAAAAAGCCTGTCTCTGTGCTGCAGGGATCAATGACTCTTTGACTCTATAATTCCATAGGTTTCCATGTTTATGCACGTTCACTCAAACACAGAAACAAAGGAACTAGGAGCAGGAGTAGGCCATTCAGCCCTTCGTGTGGGCTCTGCCATTCAATTTGACCATGGCTGATCATCCAACCTAGTCCCCTGTTCCACTTTTTCCCCATAACCTTAATCCCTTTCGTCCTAAGTCCCTTTAGACATAACTCCTTCTTGAAAACGTTTAATGTTTTGGTCTCAACCGCTTTCTGTGATAGAATATTCCACAAGCTTCCCACTCTCTGGCTAAAGAAATGTCTCCTCATCTCAGTCTGAAATAACCTTTCCCTTTTCTTTAAAATGTAATTCCTGGTTCTGGATTCTCCAGTGATCAGGAACATACTTCCCGTGTTTTTCCGGTCTTGTCCTGTTAGGATTTTAAAGGTACCAAAGTGATTCCTCTCAACCTTCTTATCTCCAGTGAATATAATCCTAAATGATCCAGTTTCTCATCAGTTCTAAGTGCTGTCATCCCAGGAATCGGTCTGGTAAACCTTCACTGTCCTCCCTCCACACCCAGAACATCCTTCCACAGATAAGGAGACCAAAACTGCACTTAATACAATCAATAAATCACACAGTACAGAAGAGGCCCTTCAGCCCATTAACTGTATAGCAGCCAAACGACACTAAATTTTCACCAATCCCACTTTCCAACATGAGGCCCATGGCTTGAATTTTATGACATTTCAACTGCTCACCCAAGTAGTTTTTAAAGTTTGTGAGTTTCCCACGTCAACTACCCTCCCAGGCTGTGCGTTCCAGACCCGCACCACCCTCTGGTTAAAAAACACTTTCCTCAAAGCATCTTGAAACCTCCTATCTTTCATATTGAATTTGATTCAACTTGTTAGTGACCCACCCACGAAGGAGAACAGCTGCTTTCTCTCCACCCTGTCCATTCCCCTCATAACCTTATACACCTCGATCAGGTCCCCCTCCACCTTCTCTGCTCTGAAGAAAACAACTCGAGCTGATCCAATTTCTCTTCATCACTGAGAGGTTCCATCCCACACAACATCCTGGTGATTCCCCTCTGCACCCCATCCAGTGCAATCACATCATCCCTACAGTGTGGTGACCTGAACTGCACACAGTACTCCAGCTGTGGTCTAACCAATGTTCTGCTTAACTGTAACATATCCTCCTGCTTTTATAACCAATACCTGAAATGACAAAGGCAAGTGACCCCATGTGTCTTCCTAAGTGGTCTGTTAACCTGTCTTGCCACATTCAGGGATCAGTGGACAAGTACCCCAAGAATACTCTGTTCATTTGAGCTTTCTCAGTCCATGAACAAGGAACAAAGAAAATTACTAAACAGGAAGAGGGCCTTCGGCCCTCCAAGCCTGCCCTGATCCACAGCTTCTATCTCGACCGATCATCAATTTTCCAAGGATCGGTATCCCTCTGCTCCCTGCCCATTCATGCGTCTATCTTGATACATCTTTAGTGATGCCATCATGCCCGCCTCTGCCACTTCCGCTACCAACCACTCTCTGCGTAAAGAACTTTCCACAAATATCTCCCTTAAACTTTACTCCTCTCACCTTGAAACCATGGTTCCGAGTAATTGAGCCCCTCATCCTGGGAAAAATCGTCTTGCTATCCACCCTGTTTATAGCTCTCATGATTTTGTAGACTTCTCGAAGGTCCTTCCTCAATCTTCAACTTTCTACTGAAAATAATGCTCATCTACTCAACCTCTCTTCAGAGCTCATGCCCTCCATATGAGACAATCCTTGTTAAACTCCTCTGCACCCTCTCCAAAGCATCCACAGCCTTCTGGTAATGTCGTGACCAGAACTGTATGCAGCATTCCAAATGTGGCCAAGCCAAAGTCCATTACAATTCGAACATGACCTGCCTACTCGTGTACCCCAACCGATGAAGGAAAGCATGCCATCTGCCTCCTTGACCACTCTATCAACCTGCCTTACCACCTTCAGGGTACAATGGACCCGAACATCCAGATCTCTCTGTCCAACAAATTTCCCCCGGGCTTTCCATTCTCCGTATAGTTTACTCCAGAATTGGATCTTCCAAAATTCATCAGATCACATTTGCTCAGATTGAACTCCATCTGTCTGTTTCTGTGCCCAACTCTCCAATCTATCTATATTCTGCTCCGTTCTCTGATAGTCCCCTGCTACTCCACCAATCTTAGTGTCATCTGCAAACTTGTTAATCAGACCACCTATACCTTCTTCCAGATCATTTATATATATATATATATATATGTCATAAATAAGAGTGGTCTCAGCACCGGGTCCTATTCTTCATTTTGAGAAACTCCATTCCACTACTTCTCTCTGTCTCCTGTTGCCCAGCCTGTTCTCTATCCATCTAGCTAGTACACCCTGGACCCCATGCGACTTTAATTTCTCCAAAAGGCTACATGGGGAACATTATCAAATACCTTACTGAAGTCCATGTGTATGACATCTACAGCTCTTCCCTAATCTATCAACTTTGTCACTTCTTCAAAAAGTAGGTAAGACATGACATTCCCTGCAAAAAATCATGCTTCCTTTCACGGATGCATCCATTTTCTTCCAAATCAGTATCTGCTCCAGCAGCTTCCCTTCCACTGACGTCAGGCTCACCGCTTGATAATTACCTGGATTATCCTTGCTACTCTTCTTATACAAGGAGACAACATTAGCTATTCTCCAGTCCTCTGGGACCTCACCCATGTTCAAGATTGCTATGAAGATAGCTCTTAAGGCCCCAGCTATCTCCTCTCTTGCTTCCCACAGTAACCGGGGATAGATTCCATCCTGACCTGGGGATTTGTCCACCTTAATGCCTTTTAGAATACTCAACACTTTCTCCCTCCTTAAACCAACTTGACCAAGTGTGATTAAACATCTCTCCCCAACTTCAACATCCATCTTTTTCCTCTCCTTGGTGAATACCAAAACAAACCACTCATTAAGAATCTCTCCCATTTTCCCTGACTCCATCCATAACTTTCCTCTGTCCTTGAGTGGGCCAACCCTTTCTCTAGTCACCCGCTTGCTCCTTATATATGAATGAAAGGCTTTGGGATTTTCCTTAACCCATGGTCCTAGTTTCCCAATATTCTTCCAAAGCTTTGCCTGTTGTCAGCCACCTAGACCTTATGTATGCTTCCTTTTTCCTCTTAGCTAGTCTCACAATTTCACCTGTCATCTAGGGTTCCCTAATCTTGCCACTTCAATCCCCCCATTTTCACAGGGACATGTCTGTCCTGCATTCTAATCAACCTCTCTTTAAAAGCCTCCCACATATCAAATGTGGATGTACCCTCAAACAGCTGCTCCCAATCCCCTTTCCCCAGCTTCTGCCGAATTTTGCTACAGCTGGCCTTCCCCCAGTTTAGCCCACTTCCTTTCGGACCACTATCATCTTTGTGCATGAGCATTCTAAAAACTTACGGAATTGTGGTCACTCTTCCCAAAGTAATCCTGGACTGAGATTTCAACCACCTGGCTGGGCTCATTCCCTAACTCCAGGTCTAGTATGGCCCCTTCCTGAGTTGAACTATTTACATACGATGTAAAATCCTCCTGGGTGCTCCTTACAAATTCTGCTCTGTCTAAACGTGTAACTTTAAGTGAATCCCGGTCAATGTTGGGAAAAAAGTAAAATGTCCCATAACCACCACCCTGTTACTCCGACATCTTCCATAATCTGTTCACAGATTTGACCACTATCTCGCGCTCGCTGTTGGGAGGCCTGTAGTACAGCCCCATCATTGTTGCTGCACCCTTCCTGTTTCTGAGGTCTGCCCAAATTGCCCCACTGCTCAAGTCCTCCATTGTCCCTTCATTCAATAAAGCTGTGATATCCTCTCTGACCAATAACGCCACTCCTCCACCCCTTTTACCTCCCTCTCAAACCCATCTGATACCTCTGTATCCTGGGATATGTAGTTGACAATCTTGCCCTTCCCTCAACAAAGTCTCAGGAATAGCAATAACATCATACTACCAGGTACAGATCCATGCCCTGAATTCATCTGCCTTACCTACTACACTTTTTGCATTAAAACAATTGCACCTCAGACCACCTGTCCCTTTGCGATCATCATCTACCTATTCTTAACCTTAGTCACACTGATCTCATTACCTAGTTCCTTACAGGCTTTATTTACTACCGCCTTACTGTCCACTAACCTCCTTATTTGGTTCCCATCCCTCTGCTACATTATTTTGAACCGTCCCAAGAACGTGAGCAAAAGTAGCCTGGAGGACATTGGTTCCAGTCCTGCCCAGGTGCAGACTGTCTGATTTGTAATAGTCCCACCTCCCCCAGAACCAGTCCCAATGTCCCAGAAATCTGAACCCCTCCCCCCCCCCCCCCCCCACTGCACCATCTCTCAAGCCACTCGTTCATCCTGCCTATTCTTCCATGTCTAATCTGACTCGTACGCGACACTGTTTGCAATCCTGAGATTACTACCTCTGAGGTGCTTATTTTTAATGTGGCTCCTAACTCCCTAAATTCTGCATGTTGGATCTCATCCCATTTATTACGTTTATCATTGCGGCCTACATGCACCATCACAGCTAACCGTTCACCCTCCCCCTTCAGAGCTATTTGGGAGTCCTTTTTTTGACCACAGAACCACCGATCTATTCCCCTTACAAAGTCCAAATAAACCAACTCCGCTGGCTCCCCCTTATCAAATCCACTCACTACATCCTCAAACAATTCCAGTCGATTTGTTAAGCATGATTTTTCTTTTGACAATCCATGCTGACTCTGTCCAATTCTGTCACTGTTTTCTCAGAGCTGTGCGAGATAAGTGGCTATCCAGCCCCATCTACGGCACTTTTTATTTCCCTTCCCAGGAACAAAGACACGGAGGAGTCTGTCCAAAACTTTTTCATTCAACTTTGCAAAGTCGGGTGCTGTTCCCAAAGGTACACACACACAAGCATAGTAATCTCCACGCATTATATACATGTATATGTGGGCTGGGTTTACTACTGCTGCCTTGACCAACGAGTGCTCGGATTCCCCACTGTTTTCCTTATTTGGGTTCTGGTGCCTGCGATTCTTTTATCATTCACTTGGCCAATCAGTGTTTGAGCTTCCCGTTCTTCCCTTATATGGATGATGTTGTACAACTGTGGTTAAGGGCGGCCTCTCAACTATCGAGGAAAGCTGTTACAACTGTTTCATTCATATAAACGTGGGGGAGGTCCGGCAACAGTTGAGTGTCTGCTTGTGTTTACTATGAGGTAGAAAAGACTAAAAGGCAGCTAACCGTTTAAAAATTACACTACCCCCTACAAATCCCCCGTGTCTTTTCTTACGGCCTGTAATTTTTCAACCGTAAGTTTCTTCTCCAGGGCATTTAATAACTCCCGAGCTTGTTCATCAAACTGCCCTTCTCTAATACTACCCCCGCCCAAGAGGGATTCACGTTGTTCCATCTCGAGATTTATTCGTTCAACGTGCCCATAGGGAACATCCTTCTTAGTAAGGGCGGTTTCGATCAGTCGTTGAGTTAATCCCCGGACACAGGGAATAACGCAACACTCAAGGGCAGTGAGTACCCCTGCCACCACTATACATGAGACAAGAAAGGGAACGACCACCCCCGTCCATTTACCGAACCAAGCTTCAAACCAGTCCGTGAGGCCAGAGTCGATGCCCGAGTTTTCGGCCAGTTCGTCCGCCAATGTGGTGAGTCCATCCAGGGCGCGGGTGATGGACCCATCAGGGGCTGTGTTGTTGGGGATGAAAGTACAGCACTGAGTGCCTATCACGACACAAACACCCCCCTTCTCTGCCAGCATCATGTCTAAGGCCAACCTATTTTCCCATGCCATCCTACTAGTGGCGTCCAGTTGTTCTGCTATTCCTTTCACTGCATCCCGGGTATAATTAATGAACCTCTGCTGATTGTAGTAAATATAATTAATCCAATCCACGTTCTTATTGATGGTCACCCACCAGAACAGTGACGACTCAAAACCCGCCGCTATCTGGTTCCTCGCATTGTATTCGTCAGGAACACCCCTGGGGACCCCTATGGCATCTAAATATATGTTATCATCGAAAGAGGTCTCCAAAGCTCTCTCAGTTCTTCCACTAGAACGGGGTTGCTCTTGTTTTTCGAATACCAGAGTGAATGGGATGGCCAATTGAACGATCGCACAAGTGCCCGTCCATTTTTGGGGCAGGGTCGGTCGCAGAACCCTCCCACCACAGTACCACCAGAGGTCTGCCCTAGGTACATGAATGTGGGAGTAATTCCCGCCCCCGGTAGTTTCATTGACCAGCCGGATTGATCCGCTGCACTTGTCAAATGTCCCCACATCGTCGTCCCACTGTAGTCCCGTCCGAGAGACGCAGGCCTGGTGCGTACCCGTTACCCCTGAGAATGATGGCGGGCGGGGCGCCCCCTCAGACCTGACGGGGGGAATCTTCAAACTCAAGGGTCGACAAGTGGGGTCGTTCCAGGCCTCTCGGTCCTGGTACAGCCTTATCATGCAGTCCATGGCTCGTGGGTGTTTCTCCCATCCCAGCGGGAATGGGACCACCTGAGGGTTAGGGCGGGCACTCGTGCATGCGTAGCAATCACTCTTTTTCATGCTCCTCACAGTATATTTGACCCATTCCATCCAGGCATTTGCCTCCCCGTATCCCGTTTCTATTTCAAAGGTCTTTTCCAAATCCGTCGTCTCAATTATTCTAATCTTTTCCTGCTTATCAGTGGTGGCTGAGCCCCCAGACTCAGCTTCAATGACCGTGATATACGTGCAGCACAGCTGCATCCCCCCCCATCCTGCCTGGCCCCCAACTCTAATACCCAGTATTGTTCTATTAAGTCTCGCCTCGTTCTTTTCCAAGTTCTTTATGGTCAGATAAAGCGGATTGCACTGATTCTGCCCACAATCTCGTCCAGGGGTGATGGGATCACGGACAACTGACACCATAGCCTGGACCCCGGGGGCTGGAAGCCTACTTAGGCCTTCCCTACCATACAATTGTAATACTAACGTCTGACCCTGGAATCCCCTTTCTCTCTCTAGATTCTGCTTAGTTTGATTCAGTTGACTTTTAGTCCTACAGGGCACCAACTCACATAGGTCTAAGCTAAGTGTCTGTGTTGATTGGTTGGCAAGCACGGAGATGGTGAACCACTGACGGTCCTCTATTTGTTTCATCCAGAGGCCAAATTGGGTAACACGCACACTATGACCCAGCCCAAGGATAATGGCATAGCAAGTTAAAAATACGATTGTCCGCATTTTGTCGCGACACCCGTAGCCCGAGGGCACAGTTCCTTTAGACTCGCCAAAGTCCGATTAGTTCGTTCTCAGAGTCTCTGTTCCTTAGATGCATTTGTCAGAGAGGTTCGTTCGTCCTCTATCGGTTGTGGCACTGGTCCTTTGACTCGAGTGTAATGTGTCCAGCCCTTTTCGGCCGTACGGACAGCCGTTTCGGTCGTCAAAAGTACCAGGAAGGGACCGTCCCAAGTTGGTTCGAGGGTACGTTGCTTCCAGCTTTTAATCAGGACCCACTGACCCGGCTTGACGGTGTGCACCGCAAACTCGAGGGGCGGCGTCTGTGCCAAAAGTCCCTGCTGGCGTAAACGAGATAGAGCAGACCCCAGAGCCACCACATATTTTTGCACAAACATATCCCGAGACTCAAATACAGGAGGTTCCCCCTTCGGCCCATGGAACGGGAGGCCAAATAACATTTCGAAAGTGGAGACGCCCAAATCCCGCCTTGGCTGGGTGCGAATTTGCAACAGGGCAAGGGGTAGGCATTTGGTCCAAGGCAGGCCGATTTCACTAGTGAGCTTGGTGAGCTGCTTTTTGATGGTCTGGTTCATTCTTTCGACCTTGCCCGAGGAGGAGGGATGCCGGGGGTGTGCAAATCCCAGTCAATCCCCATTGCTTGCACTACATTCTGGAGGACGGTCGAGGTGAAGTGGCTCCCCTGGTCAGAGTCAATAGCGCGGGGTAGCCCAAATCGTGGGATGATTTGCTCGAGTAGAATCTTGCTAACCTGAGTTGCCGTTGCCGTGGTAGTGGGGAAAGCTTCCACCCATCCTGTCAGGTGATCTACCACTACTAATAGATACTTCAGGCGACCTATGGGGGGGAGCTCAGTGTAATCTACCTGGATATACTCAAACGGCCTATAGGCCGGACTGCTACCCCCTTGTCTTGCATGCTGCCGCAGCCCCCTTTTGTTAATCTTTCGACATGTTATGCAATCTCCTGTGACCTGCTTGGCTACCGTGTACAGACCAGTGTGAGCATATCGGCGCAGGAAGGCATCGCACAGTGCCTGGGCGCCCCAGTGACCCCCTTGGTGTAAACGGGCAATAATGTCCCTCGTCAACGGTCGATTTAGTAGCTGGCGGCCATCGGGTAAGGTCCACTTGCCTTCCCTATCCTTTGTACCCCCCAGAGACGCGAGAAGAGTTTCTTCTTTGTCAGTAAACGTGGGCACTTCGGTAATTTCGGATATCTGTGGAATCCTTACCAGGCAGTTTATTACTTCCTTCCCCATCCCAGCCAATTTTGCCTGTTCATCTGCCAATTGATTTCCCAGGGTCTCTATTTTATCGTCTTTCTGGTGTCCTTTCACATGTACTACAGCAATCTCTTGTGGCAGCAACAAATCCTCCAAGATCATGGCTACTGATTCCTCGTGGACCAACTCCTTTCCTCTACTATTTATCATTCCCCTTTCTTTCCAGATCTTCCCAAAAGTGTGTACTACCCCAAAGGCATACTTAGAGTCAGTGTAGATTGTCCCGGCTATTCCCTTTAAATTCCTCAGAGCCCGGTGCAAGGCGTACAATTCGCACGTTTGTGCGGACCAGGCATTCGGTAACCGTCCACTTTCCACTAATTCCCAACCAGTCTCACTAATGACTGCATAACCGTTGTGTCTCTTCCCATCTATCACTCGAGAGGACCCATCAATGTACCACCGCCTTCCTGCATGTAAGGGGGTATCCCTCAGATCTTCCCTCACTTTACTCTGGTACTCTATTATGTCTGAACAGCAGTGTTCCACTTCCTCCTCCCCTTCCCCTTTCCAAAGAAAGTCCGCCGGGTTCTGGCAGCCCCTGACTTCTATTCGGAGGTCTTCTCGGTCTAACAATATGGCTTCATATTTCAGAATTCTCGAGTCAGTCAGCCACCTCCCGGCCTTCTGATTCAGAATAGTTCTAACCTGGTGGGGAGTAGTGACTGTCAAGGGGGCCCCGAAAGTCAACTTCCTGCTTTCCTCTACCAGCTTTGCCGTGGCTGCCACCGCTTGGACACACTCCGGCCACCCTCGGGAGACTGGATCCAGAATTTTTGACAGGAAAGCCACGGGCTTCCTTTTACCCCCCCAGTCCTGGGTCAATACTCCAAGAGCGGTTCCCTTTCTGGAGTTCACAAAGAGGCGAAATGTCTTACTAAAATCCGGCAAGCTTAAAACAGGTGCGGCCATCAATTTTCCTTTTAGGATTTCAGTTAACTTTTTCTCCTCCTCCTCCCATTTTATTCTGTTGGGTGTCTCCTCAATGAGTTTTAGGTACAAGTCTTTAGTAAGGGGGGGCATAGTCGTCTATCCATAACCGACAATAGCCTAAGAGTCCCAAGAACTTCCGCAGCTCCCTCTTGGTCGTTGGGAGGCCTAGTTTGATTCTTGCCCGCACTCTTTCCGGACTTATTCGTTTCTGTCCCTGGCTTATCAAGTGTCCTAGGTACTTAACCTCTTTCTCGACATATTGGAGCTTCTTCTGACTCACTCTTAACCCCTTCTCAGCTAGGTAATTTAACAGGGCATTAGTCCCAAGTAGGGCGTCCTCCTCCGCCGGTCCGGATAAAAGGAGATCGTCCACGTATTGTATAAGCTTAAGGGCCGGGGACAAGGTTAGTCCCTCCAATAATTGTTCCAGAATCTACCCGAACAGATTCGGGGGCTCAGTGAATCCTTGGGGGAGTACGGTCCACCTGTACTGTTGTTTTCTGCCAGTATCAGGATCCTCCCATTCAAAAGCAAAAAGATCCCTACTGTCCTTGTCCAGGGGACACGCCCAGAAGGCATCCTTTAAGTCTATAACACTAAACCAGCCGTGGTCCGGGGGAATTCGCCCCAGAATAGTGTATGGGTTCGGTACCACAGGGTGCCGTACTTGGACAATTTTATTTACTTCCCTTAGGTCTTGGACCATTCGGTAGCTCCCATCTGACTTCCGGACCGGCAGGATGTGGGAATTGTATCGTGACATACAGGGCTCTACCAATCCATCTTTTATTAGGTCTTCCATAACTGTCTTCAGGCCCTGCCTCCCTTCCCAAGAGATGGGGTATTGGCGCACTCTGACGTCGGGGCTCTGGGGCTTTAATTTTACCTCCACAGGTCGAATTGCGAGTCCCTCCCCGGTTCCCTTTGGCGACCCAAACCCTAGGGTCTATCTCTATGAATCGGGACTCACTAAGGTATGACATGGTAACGGCTAATTCTTCCTCTTCTCCCACTTCTATTCGCAATCCGAAACGGTCTATCAAATCCCGTCCCAACAACCCATAGGGAAGATGGGGGAGGTAAAGGAGTTCCACCTGGAGCTCCTCCTCCTCCAGCCACAAGGGTTGTGGTTCGAATATTTTCGCATTAAAAACCCCACCCTTAACTCCTGAAATGTTTAATGTTTTAGCTTGGAAGCCAACCCCCCTAGGATGGAGGGGAATTGAGGACCTGCCAGCGCCTGTGTCAACTAAGAAGGTAACATCTTGTCTAAATGGGCCCACCCGTAAATTTACCAGGGGTTCTTGGTAGGCCCGTGTTCCGATCCTTCCCTGACTTCCCTAATCCATTTGTTCACACTCCATTTCATACATCCCTTCTCTTTCCCTTTTAAACTCGGGACAATCTCTTTTGAAGTGTCCCAGTTTCCCGCAATGGTAACATCCGGCCTTCTGAGGCCGCTCAATTCCATAAGATCCTCCTCTCTCACTTCTGCCCCGTCTCGCTTCTCTCCCTCTCCAACTTTTCTTCGACGTTCCTCTTTCCACCCCATAACCTCCCTCCCCCATTCTGGTGGACTTACAAGCTTCCCGTACGGCTGCCACCATCATTTTTGTCTTATGTTTCTCCCTTATTACATCCCTCTGAACGTACACCTTCTGTGCTTCCCGTAATAATTCTGCAACATCCTTTTCAGCCCAATCCTCCACTTTCTGTAATTTCTTCTGAATGTCAGGCCATGACTTAGTCACAAAGTGCACCTTAAACATGCTCTTGCCTATTTCCCCATCGGGGTCTAAACCTGAATACTTTCGCATGGACTCCCGCAAACGGTCTAAAAACTCACTCGGGGATTCAGCCTTTTTCTGTCCAAATTCAAATGCTTTTGCTAAATTCCGCTGTTTGGGCACGCAGGTTTGGATCCCCCTGATTATAAGGCTTCTGAGGTCTGTCATATTGGCCCGTCCCCCCGCGTCGTTATGATCCCACCGGGGATCCTCTCAGGGGTACTTCTGCTCTCCACGCTGAGGGCCGTCCTGATTTTCCCTATCCCAAATGGCCATTGCACTATTCCGGATCATAACAATTTCATCGTAATTAAATAGTATTCTCATCATGGCCTGCAGTTCAGGCCATGTGTATATACTGGGCCCCAGAAATTGGTCCAGTTGTATTCCCACACTGACGGGGTCGTCCAGTAGACGGGGTAGTTCATTACGGAGTTGCCGGATATCCACAGAATTTAAAGGTTGTACTACGAACCCGGTCCATTCGTTCCCAAACGGCACCTCTCGTAAGAGGTTCAGCTCTTCAATATTGTCACTCCTCCCAGCTCTCAATCCCTCTTCTCGACCTCTCCGCATCTCGAGTCGGACTGATTTCCTAGTGCCTGGGGTGAGTTCTGCGCCCCCTCCTGTGCCCCCCCAGCAGTCCCTTCCTCACTGGTCGTAGCCTGCTGGGACTCGGAATTATCCGTCGCAGGGGTGAGGTCCGCGCTGGACGCCTGGTCGTGCGCGGGTGGTATATACGGGGGCGGGGAAGACGGTGGCAAACCGTCGGTGAGGATGTCCCAAGACTTCTGGGGCTTCCTCGGGTCTGTTTGGGGAATCAGAGGATAGAGACGCGTGGGACTCTCGCCGTCACCCGCCAACCAGGCGGCGGCATATTTGCTCTCCTCTGGGTCAAACGGTTGTTTACTGTTAACATATACATTTAGGATTTGACACACCCAGTCTTCATCAGACCCATACTCGGGCCAAACTACCGAGGGGGCGCGGATAGGTTCTTTGGTCCATATAAAACAACAATATTTTATCATGGTCTCTTTCTTTAAGTCCTTCGTTCTACTACTGTCCGTCCATAGACTTAACTTCCGACCTAATGGACTATCGGGGGGTATTTCTTTCCCATTTGCAGTCTTCCCTGACTTTTCCTTAGAAGTCTGATTTCCCATGGTTTATCTTCGGTCCTGGTCTTAAACGCCCAAAGCGTTTTCACAGATGACCGTCAAAACCACAATTTCCCGTGGTTTATCTTCGGTCCTGGTCTTAAACGCCCAAAGCGTTTTCACAGATGACCGTCAAAACCACGCGGCCAACAAGGAAGAACAAAAGAATCTCTTACCTTGATCCGTGCACGGAGTTGTCTGGCCTTTTTAAATGTGTGTACCCCCGTGTCTAGTCACTAACCGGTCGTCCCAGCACTCGTCCGTGTGTTCCTTTTCCAGGATTCAAAATTATTTTTAAATGAGCCGGGTCACATCCTCTCTTGGCCGACGGCCGACGGACCAAGCTGATCAGTGAGAAGTATAAATATATACTAGACGCGTCTTTGTTGTAATCAGGCTTGATCCGTGAGCCGAAGAGACTGCCCCCCCCCCGGCAATAATTATTTCATCCCGGAGGAGCCCCCAATTGTGCGAGATAAGTGGCTGTCCAGCCCCATCTACGGCACTTTTTATTTCCCTTCCCAGGAACAAAGACACGGAGGAGTCTGTCCAAAACTTTTTCATTCAACTTTGCAAAGTCGGGTGCTGTTCCCAAAGGTACACACACACAAGCATAGCAATCTCCACACATTATATACATGTATATGTGGGCTGGGTCCACTACTGCTGCCTTGACCAACGAGTGCTCGGATTCCCCACTGTTTTCCTTATTTGGGTTCTGGTGCCTGCGATTATTTTGTTATTCACTTGGCCAATCAGTGTTTGAGCTTCCCATTCTTCCCTTATATGGATGATGTTGTACAACTGTGGTTAAGGGCGGCCTCTCAACTATCGAGGAAAGCTGTTACAACTGTTTCATTCATATAAACGTGGGGGAGGTCCGGCAACAGTTTCGAGTGTCTGCTTGTGTTTACTATGAGGTAGAAAAGACTAAAAGGCAGCTAACCGTCTACCCCCTACATGCTTGTGTTTACTATGAGGTCGAAAAGACTAAAAGGCAGCTAACCGTTGAAAAATTACACTACCCCCTACACTGTCATCCTCTCTCTGTCGCCATCTCTCTGTCCCCTTCTCTCTCTATCACCTTCTCTCTCTGTCACCCCTCTCTCTGTCCTCCCCCTCTGTCCATCCTCTCTCTCACTGTCCCCCACCCCCTCTATCGCCTTCTCTCTGACCCCTCTCACTCTGTCCCCTCTCTCTCTGTGCTACCCTCTCTCTGTCCACTTCTCTCTCTGTCCCCCCATCTCTGTCCCCCCCTCTCTCTGCCTCCCCCTCTCTGTCCACCTGTCTCTCTGTCCCCCCCTCTGTCCCCCTCTTCTTGTCTCCTTCTCTCTCTGTTTCCCTCTCGCTGCCCCCCTCTCTCTCTGTTCCCGTCTCTTTGTCTCCCGCCTCTCTCTGTCACCCCGCCTCTGTCCCTATCTGTCTCTGTCCCCTTTCTCTCTCTGTCCGTCTTTCTCTGCCCCGTCTCTCTCTGCCCCTCTCTCTCACTGTCCCCTCTCTCTCTGTCCCCCTCTCTCTCTACCCTTCCCTCTCTCTGCCCCCTCTCTCTCTGCCCCTCTCTCTCTCTCTGTCCCCCTCTCTCTTTCCTTCTCTCTCTGTCCCCTCTCTCTCTGTCCCCCTCTCTCTGACCCCATCTCTCTGAACCCCTCTCTCTCTATCTCCCTCTCTCTCTGTCCCCCCCCACTCCCTCTGTTCCCCGTCAGTTTGTCCTCCGTCTCTTTGTCCCCCTTCTCTCTGTTCCCCTCTCTCTGTACCCCCCATCTCTGCCCCCCTCTCTCTGTCCCCCTCTCTCTCTGCCCACCTCTGTCTGCCCCCTCTCTCTGCTCCACTCTCTCTCTTCCCCCTCTCTCTCTCTGTCCCCCTCTCTCTCTGACCCCTCTCTGTCTGTTCCCCTCTCTCTCTGTCTCTCTCTGTCTCGGTCCCCCTCTCTCTCTGCCCCCTCTCTCTGCTCCCCTCTCTCTCTGCCCCCCTCCCTCTCTGACCCTCTGTCTCTGTTCCCCCCTCACTCTGTTTCCCTCTCTCTCTGTCCCCCCTCTCTCTCTCCCCCTCTTCTCTCTCGCTCTCTTTGCTCCCTCTCTCTCTGCCCCCTCTCTCTCTGAACCATCACTGTCTGTCCCCCACTCCCTCTGTTCACTTCTCTCTCTGTCTCCCTCTCTCTCTCTCCCCCTCTCTCTGTCATCCTCTCTCTGTCGCCATCTCTCTGTCCCCTTCTCTCTCTATCCCCTTCTCTCTCTGTCACCCCTCTCTCTGTCCCGCTCTCTCTGTCCACCCTCTCTCTCACTGTCCCCCACCCCCTCTATCGCCTTCTCTCTGACCCCGCTCACTCTGTCCCCTCTCTCTCTGTCCTACCCTCTCTCTGTCCACTTCTCTGTCTGTACCCCCCTCTCTGTCCCCCCCTCTCTCTGCCTCCCCCTCTCTGTCCACCCGTCTCTCTGCCACCCCCTCTGTCCCCCTCTCTCTCTCTGTCTCCTTCTCTCTCTGTTTCCCTCTCTCTGCCCCCCTCTCTCTCTGTCCCCGTCGCTGTCTCCCGCCTCTCTCTTTCCCCCCCTCTCTGTCCCTATCTCTCTCTGTCCCTTTTCTCTCTCTGTCCCTCTTTCTCTGCCCCCTCTCTCTCTGCCCCTCTCTCTCACTGTCCCCCCTCTCTCTGTCCCCCTCTCTCTCTATCCTTCCATCTCTCTGCCCCCTCTCTCTCTGCCCCTCTCTCTCTCTGTCCCCCTCTCTCTTTCCCTCTCTCTCTGTCCTCTCTCTCTCTCTGTCCCCCTCTCTCTCTGTCCCCCTCTCTCTCTATCCTTCCCTCTCTCTGCACCCTCTCTCTCTCTGCCCCTCTCTCTCTCTGTGTCCTCTCTCTCTTCCCTCTTTCTCTGTCCCCTCTCTCTCTGTCCCCTATCTCTGACCCCATGTCTCTGAACCCCTCTCTCACTATCTCCCTCTCTCTCTGTCCCCAAACTCCCTCTGTCCTCCGTCTGTTTGTCCTCCGTCTCTTTGTCCCCCTTCTCTCTGTTCCCCCTCTCTCTGTACCCCCCTCTCTGCCCCCCTCTCTCTGTCCCCCTCTCTCTCTGCCCACCTGTCTGCCCCTCTCTCTGCTCCACTCTCTCTGCCCCTCTCTCTCTGTCCACCTCTCTCTGACCCCCTCTCTCTCTTACCCCTCTCTGTCTTTTCCCCTCTCTCTCTGTCTCCCTCTGTCTCTGCCCCCTCTCTCTCTGCCCCCTCTCTCTGCTCACCTCTCTCTCTGCCCCCTTCCCTCTCTGACCCCTCTCTCTCTGTTCCCCCTCTCTCTGTTTCCCTCTCTCTCTGTGCCCCTCTCTCTGCCCCCTCTTTCTCTCTCGCTCTCTTTGCACCCTCTCTCTCTGCCCCCTCTCTCGCTGCCCCCCTCACTCTCTGTCCCCCTCTCTCGCTGTCCTCTTCCCTCTGTGCCCACCCTCTCTTCCCCCCACGCTTCCCCCCTCTCTCTCTCTCTCCCCTCTCTCTCATTTCCCCTCTCTCTCTGTCACCATCTCTCTCTGTCCCCTTCTCTCTCTGTCACTCTCTCTCTGCCCCCTCTCTCTCTGTCTCCCTCTCTGTCTGTCCCCCTCTTCTCTGTCCCCCTCTCTCTCTGTCCCCTTCTCTCTCTCGCCCTCTCTGTGCCCCCCTCTCTCTCTGCCCCCCTCTATCTCTGCCCCCCTCTCTCTGTCCCCTCTCTCTCTGTCCCCTGTCTCTCTGTTCCCCTCTCTCTGTCCCCCTCTCCCTCTGTCCCCCCTCTCTCTGTCCCCTTCTCTCTCTGCTCCCTCTCTCTTTCCCCCCCCCCCCCGCTCCCCTCTCTCTCTCTCTTTCTCCCCCTCTCTCTCAGTCCCCTCTCTCTCCGTCCCCTCTCTCTCTGTCCCCCCTCTCTCTCTGCCCCCTCTCTGTGTGCCCTTCTCATTCTGTACCCCCTCTCTCTGCCCCACTCTCTCTGACCCCCGTCTCTTTGTCCTCCCTCTCTCTGTCCCTTTCTCTCTTTTCACCCCTGTCACTCAGTTCCCCTTTCCCTCTGTTCCCCCTCTCTCTGTCCACCCCCTCTCTCTGTCCCCCCTCTCTCTGTCCCCCCTCTCTGTTCCCTCTCTCTGCTCCACTCTCTCTGCCCCTCTCTCTCTGTCCCCCTCTCTGCACCCTCTCTCTCTGTTCCCCTCTCTCTCTGTCTCCCTCTCTCTGTCCCCCTCTATCTCTGTCCCCCTCTCTCTGCCCCCCACTCTCCGCCCCCATCTCTCTCTGCCCCCTCTCTCTATGCCCCCCCTCTCTCTCTCTGTCCCCTCTCTCTCTGTCCCTGTACTCTCTGTTCCTCTCTCTCTCTGTCCCCTTCTCTCTCTGTCCCCCTCTCTGTCTGTCATCCTCTCTCTGTCGCCATCTCTCTGTCCCCTTCTCTCTCTATCCCCTCTCTCACCGTCACCCCTTTCTCTGACCCCCCTCTCTCTGTCCACACTCTCTCTCACTGCCCCCCCCCGTCGCCTTCACTCGATCCCTCTCTCTCTGTCCCCTCTCTCTCTGTACTGCCCTCTCTCTGTCCACTTCTCTCTCTGTCCCCCCCTCTCTGTCCCCCCTCTCTCTGCCTAACCCTCTCTACCCACCCGTCTCTCTGTCACCCCCCCCCTCTGTCCTCCTCTCTCTCTCTGTCTCCCTCTCTCTCTGTCTCCCGCATCTCTCTGTCCACCCCCTCTGTCCCTCTCTCTCTCTGCCCCATCTCTCTCGAACCCTCTCTCTCACTGTTCCCCTCTCTCTGACCCGCGTCTCTCTGTCCCCTCTCTCTCTGTCCCCCTCACTCTCTGTTCCCCCATCTCTCTGCCCCTCTCTCTCACTGTCCCCCTCTCTCTCTCTGTCCCCCTCTCTCTATCCTTCCCTCTCTCTGTCGCCCCCCTCTCTCTGACCAGCGTCTCTCTGTCCCCCACAACTCTGCCCCACTCTCTCTCTGCCCCTCTCTCTCTGTCCCCCCCCCCCCCCCCCCCCCCCCCCCCCCCCCCCCCCCCCCCCCCCCCCCCCCCCCCCCCCCCCCCCCCCCCCCCCCCCCCCCCCCCCCCCCCCCCCCCCCCCCCCCCCCCCCCCCCCCCCCCCCCCCCCCCCCCCCCCCCCCCCCCCCCCCCCCCCCCCCCCCCCCCCCCCCCCCCCCCCCCCCCCCCCCCCCCCCCCCCCCCCCCCCCCCCCCCCCCCCCCCCCCCCCCCCCCCCCCCCCCCCCCCCCCCCCCCCCCCCCCCCCCCCCCCCCCCCCCCCCCCCCCCCCCCCCCCCCCCCCCCCCCCCCCCCCCCCCCCCCCCCCCCCCCCCCCCCCCCCCCCCCCCCCCCCCCCCCCCCCCCCCCCCCCCCCCCCCCCCCCCCCCCCCCCCCCCCCCCCCCCCCCCCCCCCCCCCCCCCCCCCCCCCCCCCCCCCCCCCCCCCCCCCCCCCCCCCCCCCCCCCCCCCCCCCCCCCCCCCCCCCCCCCCCCCCCCCCCCCCCCCCCCCCCTCTCTGTGACCCCATCTCTCCGACCCCTCTCTCTCTATCTCCCTCTCTCTCTGTCCCCCACTCCCTCTGTCCCCGGTATTTTTGTCCTTCTTCTCTCTGTCCCCCTCTGTCTTTTCCCCCGTCTCTCTGTACCCCCTTCTCTTTGTTCCCCCCTCTCTCTGTACCCCCTCTCTGTACCCCTCTCTCTGTCCCCCTCTCTCTCTGCCCCCTCTGTCTGCCCCCTCTCTCTGCTCCACTCTCTCTCTGCCCCTCTCTGTCTGTCCCCGTCTCTCTAACCCACTGTCTCTCTGACCCTCTCTCTCTGTCCCCCTCTCTTTGACCCCCTCTCTCTCTGACCACTCTCTCTCTGTTCCCCTCTCTCTCTGTCTCCCTCTGTCTCTGTCCCCTCTCTCTCTGCCCCCTCTCTCTGCCCCCCTCTCTCTCTGACCCCCTCCCTCTCTGACCCCTCTCTCTCTGTTCCACTCTCTCTATGTCTCCCTATCGCTCTCTGCCCCCCCCCCTCTCTGCCCCCCTCTTTCTCTCTCGGTCTCTTTGCACCCTCTTTCTCTGACCCCTATCTCTCTGCCCCCCTCACTCTCTGTCCTTCACTCCCTCTGTTCCCCTATCTCTCTGTCTCCCTCTCTCTCTGTCCCCTTCTCTCTCTGTCCCTTCTCTCTGCCCCACTCTCTCTCTGCCCCCTCTCTCTGTCCCCTCTCTCTCTGTCCCCTGTCTCTCTGCCCCCTCTCTCTGTCCCCTCTCTCTCTGTCCCCTGTCTCTCTGTTCCCCTCTCTCTGTCCCCTCTCTCTCTGTCCCCCTCTCCCGATGTCCCCTTCTCTCTCTGCCTCCCCTCTTCCCCCCACGCTCCCCCTCTCTCTCTCTCTCACCCTCTCTCTCTGTCCCCCTCTCTCTCTGTCCCCCACTCCCTCTGTCCCCGGTATTTTTGTCCTTCTTCTCTCTGTCCCCCTCTGTCTTTTCCCCCCGTCTCTCTGTACCCCCTTCTCTTTGTTCCCCCCTCTCTCTGTACCCCCTCTCTGTACCCCTCTCTCTGTCCCCCTCTCTCTCTGCCCCCTCTGTCTGCCCCCTCTCTCTGCTCCACTCTCTCTCTGCCCCTCTCTGTCTGTCCCCGTCTCTCTAACCCACTGTCTCTCTGACCCTCTCTCTCTGTCCCCCTCTCTTTGACCCCCTCTCTCTCTGACCACTCTCTCTCTGTTCCCCTCTCTCTCTGTCTCCCTCTGTCTCTGTCCCCTCTCTCTCTGCCCCCTCTCTCTGCCCCCCTCTCTCTCTGACCCCCTCCCTCTCTGACCCCTCTCTCTCTGTTCCACTCTCTCTATGTCTCCCTATCGCTCTCTGCCCCCCCCCCTCTCTGCCCCCCTCTTTCTCTCTCGGTCTCTTTGCACCCTCTTTCTCTGACCCCTATCTCTCTGCCCCCCTCACTCTCTGTCCTTCACTCCCTCTGTTCCCCTATCTCTCTGTCTCCCTCTCTCTCTGTCCCCTTCTCTCTCTGTCCCTTCTCTCTGCCCCACTCTCTCTCTGCCCCCCCTCTCTCTCTGCCCCACTCTCTCTCTGCCCCACTCTCTCTCTGCCCCCTCTCTCTGTCCCCTCTCTCTCTGTCCCCTGTCTCTCTGTTCCCCTCTCTCTGTCCCCTCTCTCTCTGTCCCCCTCTCCCGATGTCCCCTTCTCTCTCTGCCCCCCTCTTCCCCCACGCTCCCCCTCTCTCTCTCTCTCACCCACTCTCTCTGTCCCCCTCTCTCTCTGTCCCCCTCTCTCTGTCATCCTCTCTCTGTCGCCTTATCTCTGTCCCCTTCTCTCTCTATCCCCCGCTCTCTCTGTCCACCCTCTTTCTCTCACTGTTCCCCCCCCCGGTCGCATTCTCTCTAACCCTCTCTCTCTCTGTCCCCTCTCTCTCTGTCCACTTCTCTCTCTGTCCCCCTCTCCCTGTACCCCCCTCACTGTCCCCCCTCTCTGTACCCCCCTCTGACCGCCCCCTCTGCCCCTCTCTCTGTCTAATTCTCTCTCTGTCTCCCTCTCTCTCTGCCCCTCTCTCTCTCTGTCCCCCTCTCTCTCTGCCCTCTCCCTCTCTGCCCCCTCTCTCTCTGTCCCCCTCTCCCTCTATCCTTCTCTCTCTCTGTCGGCCCGCTCTCTGTGTGCCCCTCTCTCTCTGTCCCCCCTCTCTCTGTCCCCCACTCTCTCTGCCCCTCTCTTTCTGTCCCTCTCTCTCTGACCCCCTCTCTCTCTGTTCCCCTCTCTCTGTCCCCCTCTCTCTCTGTCCCCTTCTCTCTCTGCCCCCCTCTCTTCCGCCCCCACGATCCCCCTCTCTCTCTCTCACCCTCTCTCTCTGTCCCCCTCCCTCTCCGCCCCACTCTCTCTGTCATCCTCTCTCTGTCGCCATCTCTCTCTCCCCTTCTCTTTCTATACCCCCCTCTCTCTGTCCCCCCTCTCTCTGTCCCCCACTCTCTCTGCCCTCTCTCTCTGTCCCGCTCTCTCTGACCCCCCTCTCTCTGTTTCCCTCTCTCTGTCCCACTCTCTCTCTGTCCCCTTCACTCTCTACCCCCCTCTCTTACCCCCCACCGTCCCCCCCTCTCTCTCTCTCCCTGCCTCTCTCTCTGTCCCCCTCTCTCTCTGCCCCCCTCACTCTCTGTCCTTCACTCCCTCTGTTCCCCTATCTCTCTGTATCCCTCTCTCTCTGTCCCCTTCTCTCTCTGTCCCTTCTCTCTGCCCCACTCTCTCTCTGCCCCCTCTCTCTGTCCCCTCTCTCTCTATCTCCTGTCTCTCTGCCCCCTCTCTCTGTCCCCTCTCTCTCTGTCCCCTGTCTCTCTGTTCCCCTCTCTGTCCCCTCTCTCTCTGTCCCCCTCTCCCGATGTCCCCTTCTCTCTCTGCCCCCCCTCTTCACCCCACGCTCCCCCTCTCTCTCTCTCTCACCCACTCTCTCTGTCCCCCTCTCTCTCTGTCCCCCTCTCTCTCTGCCCTCTCCCTCTCTGCCCCCTCTCTCTCTGTCCCCCTCTCCCTCTATCCTTCTCTCTCTCTGTCGGCCCGCTCTCTGTGTGCCCCTCTCTCTCTGTCCACCTCTCTCTGTCATCCTCTCTCTGTCGCCATCTCTCTGTCCCCTTCTCTCTCTATCCACTTCTCTCTCTGTCACCCCTCTCTCTGATCTCCCCTCTCTCACTGTCCCCCCCGGTCGCCTACTCTCTGACCCCTCTCTCTCTATCCCCTCTCTCTCTATCCACTTCTCTCTCTGTCTTCCTCTCTCTGTCCCCCCCTCTCTGTTCCCCTCTCTCTGACGCCCCGCCTCTGTCCGCCCCCTCTGCACCCCCTCTCTGTCCCCGCTCTCTGTCCCCCCTCTCTCTGCCTCCCCCCTCTGTCCTCCCCTCTCTCTGTCTCCCTCTCTGTCTCCCTCTCTCTCTGTCTCTCTCTCTCTCTGCCCCCCTCTCTCTCTGTCCCCCTCTCTCTCTATGCCCCTCTCTCTGTCCCCCTCTCTCTGACGCCCTCTATCCCCCAACTATCTGTCCTCTTCTCTCTCACCCCTCTCTCTGACCCCCTCTACCTCCCATTCTTTCTCTCACCCTCTCTCTGACACCCTCTAACTCCCCCCTTATCTCTGTCCCCCTCTCTCTGTCCCCCTCTCTCTCTGTCGCCCTCTCTCTGACCCCCTCTCCCTCCCACCCACGTCCCTCTGTCCATCCTCACTGTCCCCCTCTCTCTCTGTCCCCACTCTCTCTGTTCACCTCTCTCTTCCCCCCCCTCTATTCCTCTTCTCTCTGACCCTCTCTATATCCCTCACTCTCTGTCCCCTCTCTCTCTCCCCCTCTCTGTCGCCATCTCTCTGTCCCCTCTATCTCTGTCGCCCTCTCTCTCTGACACCCCCCATCTCCCCCACTTTCTGACCCCTCTCTGTCGCCCTCACTCTCAGCCCGTCTCCCTCCAACTCGCCTCTCTCTGTCCCTCCTCACTGTACCCCTCTCTCTGCCCCCGTCTCTGTTCCCCCTCTCTCTCACCACCTCTATCTCCCCCACTCTCTATCCCCTCTGTCTCTGTCCCCTCTCTCTCCGTCCCCCTCTCTCTGTCACCCCTCTCTCTGCCCCTCTCACTCTGTCCCCCACTCTCTCAGTCCCCCCATTTTCTGTCCCCCACTCTGTTTTCCCCGTCTCTCTGCCACCCTCTCTCTCTGCCCCCCTCTGTCTCTTTCCCCTCTCTCTCTGTTCCCCTATCTCTCTGTCTCCCTCTCTGTCTGTCCCTCCCTCTCTCTGCGCCCCTCTTTCTCTCTCGCTCTCTCAGCCCCCTCTCTCACTGCCCCCTCTCTCTTTCCCGCCCATTCTCTCTGTCCCCCACTCCCTCAGTTCCCCTTTCCCTCTGTCTGACTCTCTGTCTGTCCCCCTCTCTCACTCTGTCCCCCTCTCTCTCTGTCACTCTCTGTCTGCCCCCTCTCTCTCTGCCCCCCTATCTCTCTGTCCCCCACTCCTTCTGTTCCCCTCTCACTCTGTCTCCCTCTCTCTCTGTCCCCTCTCTCTCTCTGTTCCCCTCTCTCTCTGTCCCCTTCTCTCTCTCGCCTCTCTCTTCCCCCCCTCTCGCTGCCCCCTCTCTCTCTACCCCCCTCTCTCTCTGTCCCCTCTCTCTCTGTCCCCTGTCTCTCTGTTCGCCTCTCTCTGTCCCCCCCCTCACTGTCCCCTCTCTCTCTGTCCCCTTCTCTCTCTGCCCCCTCTCTCTTTCCCCTCTGCTCCCCCACTCTCTCTCTCCCCCTCTCTCTCTGTCCCCTCTCTCTCCGTCCCCTCTCTCTCTGTCCCCCCTCTCTCTGTCCCCTCTCTCTCTGTCCCCTTCTCTCTTTGCCCCCTCTCTCTTTCCCCCCTGCTCCCCCTCTCTCTCTCCCCCCTCTCTCTGTCCCCTCTCTCTCCGTCCCCTCTCTCACTGCCCCCCTCTCTCTCTATCCTTCCCTCTCTCTGTCACCCCCCTCTCTCTGACCCCCTCTCTGTGTGCCCTTCTCTTTCTGTCCCCCCCTCTCTCTGCCCCACTCTCTCTGACCCCCGTCTCTTTGTCCTCCCTGTCTCTGTCCCCCTCTCTCTTTTCACTCCTGTCGCTCTGTTCCCCCTTCTCTCTCTTCGCCCCTCTCTGTCCACCCCCTCTCTCTGTCCCCCCTCTCTCTGCCCCTCTCTTTCTGCCCCCCTCTCTGTCCCCTCTCTCTCTGACCCTGTCTCTCTGTTCCCCTATCTCTGTCCCCCTCTCTCTCTGTCCCCAACTCCCGCTGTCCCCTTCTCTCTCTGCACCCCCCTCTCTACCCCCCCCACGATCCCCCATCTCTCTCTCTCCCCCGTTCTCTCTCTGTCCCCCTCTCTCTCTGTCCTCCTCTCTCTGTCGCCATCTCTCTGTCCCCCTCTGTCTCTCAATCCCCCCTCTCTCTGCCCCCACTCTCTCTTTCCTCCCATCTCTCTGTCCCCCCTTCTCTCTGTTCCCCCCTCTCTCTGTCCACCCCTCTCTCTGCCCCGCTCTCTCTGTCCCCCTCTCTCTGACCCCTCTCTCTCTCTGTTCCCCTCTCTCTGTCCCCCTCTCTCTCTGTCCCCTCTCTCTCTGCCCCCCTCACTCTCTGTCCCCACTCCCTCAGTTCCCCTCTCTCTCTGACTCCCTCTCTCTCTGCCCCCCCTCTCTCTCTGTCCCCCTCTCTATCTGTCCCCCTCTCTCTCTGTCCCCTTCTCTCTCTGTCACTCTCTCTCTGCCCCCTCTCTCTCTCTGCCCCCTCTCTCTCTGTCCCCCACTCCTTCTGTTCCCCTCTGTCTCTGTCCCCCTCTCTCTCTGTCCCCTTCTCTCTCTGCCCCCCTCTCTTCACCCCCACCGTCCCCTCTATCTCTCACTCCCCCCCCCCCCTGTCCGTCTCTCTCTGTCCCCTTCTCTCTCTATCCCCTTCTATCTCTGTTACCCCTCTCTCTGATCCCCCCTCTCTCACTGTCCCCCCCGGTCGCCTTCTCTCTGACCCCTCTCTCTCTGTCCCCCTCTCTCTCTGTCCCCCCTCTCTGTCCCCCCTCTCTGTCCTCCGCTCTCTGTCCCCCTCTCTGTCCCCCCTCTCTGTCCTCCGCTCTCTGTCCCCCCTCTCCCTGCCTCCCCTCTCTGTCCACCCCTCTCTCTGTCCCCCTCTCTGTCTCCCTCTCTCTCTGTCTCCCTCTCTCTCTCTGCATCCTCTCTCTCTGTCCCCCCACTCTCTCAGTCCCCCCATTTTCTGTCCCCCTCTCTCTTTTACCCCGTCTCTCTGTCCCTCTCGCTCTCTGTCCCCCTCTCTCTCTGCCCCCTCTCTCTGCCACCCACTCTCTGTCCCCTCTCTCTCTTCCCCCCTCTCACTCTGCCCACCTCTCTCTGTCTCATCTCTCTCTGTCCCCTCTCTCTCTGTCCCCCCTCTCTGTCCTCCGCTCTCTGTCCCCCCTCTCCCTGCCTCCCTCTCTCTGTCCACCCCTCTCTCTGTCCCCCTCTCTGTCTCCCTCTCTCTCTCTGCATCCTCTCTCTCTGTCCCCCCACTCTCTCAGTCCCCCCATTTTCTGTCCCCCTCTCTCTTTTACCCCGTCTCTCTGTCCCTCTCGCTCTCTGTCCCCCTCTCTCTCTGCCCCCTCTCTCTGCCACCCTCTCTCTGTCCCCTCTCTCTCTTCCCCCCTCTCACTCTGCCCACCTCTCTCTGTCTCATCTCTCTCTGTCCCCTCTCTCTCTATCCCCCTCTCTCTGTCCCCATCTCTCTCTGTCCTCCCTCTCTCTGTTCCCCCCCCCCTCACTGTCCACCCCTCTCTCTGTCCCCCTCCCTCTCTCTGTCCCCCTCTCTCTCTGTCCTCCCTCTCTCTGCCCACCCCTCTCTCTGTCCCCCTCTCTCGCTGTCCACCTTTCTCTCTGTCTCTCTCTCTCGCTGTCCCTCTCTCTCTGCCCCTTCTCTCTGTCCCCCTCTCTCTATGCCCCCCTCTCTCTATGCCCCGCTCTCTCTCTATCTCCCTCTCTCTCTTCCCCCTGTCTCTCTGTCCCCCTCTCTCTCTGTCCCCTTCTCTCTCTGTCCCCCTCTCTCTCTGCCCCCTCTCTCTGTCCCCTCTCTCTCTGCCCCCTCTCACTCTTTCCCCCCTCTCTCTGTCCCCCTCTCTCTCTGTCCTCCCTCTCTCTGTTCCCCCCTCTCACTGTCCACCCCTCTCTCTGTCCCCCTCTCTCTCTGTCCCCCTTTCTCTCTGTCTCTCTCTCTGTCGCACTTTCTCTGCCCCCTCTCTCTGCCTCCCTCTCTCTCTGCCACCCCTCTCTCTCTTACCCCTCTCTCTCTGTTCCCCTCTCTCTGTCTCCCTCTCTCTCTTTCCCCTCTCTCTATGCCCCCTCTTTTTCTCTCGCTCTCTCAGCCCCCTCTCTCTCTGCCCCACACTCCCTCAGTTCCCCTCTCTCTGTCTCCCTGTCTCTCTGTCCCCGTCTCTCTCTCTGTCCCCCTCTCTCACTGTACCCCCTCTCTCTTTCCTCCCTCTCTATGTTACCCCCTCTCTCTGCCCACCCCTCTCTCTGTCCCCCTCTCTCGCTGTCCACCTTTCTCTCTCTCTCTCTCTCTCTCTCTCGCTGTCCCTCTCTCTCTGCCCCCCTCTCTCTCTTACACCTCTCTCTCTGTCCCCCTCTCTCTCTGCCCCCTCTTTCTCTCTCGCTCTCTCAGCCCCCTCTCTCTCTGCCCCCTCACTCTCTGTCCCCCACTCCCTCAGTTCCCCTCTCTCTCTGTCCCCCTCTCTCTCTGTCCCCTTCTCTCTCTGTCACTCTCTCTCTCTGCCCCCTCTCTCTCTGCCCCTCTCTCTCTGTCCCCCACTCCTTCTGTTCCCCTCTGTCTCTGTCTCCCTCTCTCTCTGTCCCTCTCTCTCTCTGTCCCCTTCTCTCTCTGTCCCTCTCTCTGCACACCTCTCTCTCTCGCCCTCTCTCAGCACCCCCCTCTCTCTTTCCCCCGCTCTCTCTGCCCCCCTCTCTCTCTGTCCACTCTCTCTCTGTCCGCTCTCTCTCTGTCCACGTCTCCCTGTCCCCCCTCTCTCTCTGTCCCCACTCTCTCAGTCCCATTTATTGTCCCCCTCTCTTTTTTACCCGTCTCTCTGTCCCTCTCGCTCTCTGTCCCCCTCTCTCTCTGCCCCCCTCTCTCTGCCCCCCTCTCTCTGTCCCCTCTCTCTCTTCCCCCCTCTCACTCTGTCCCCCCTCTCTCTATCCCATCTCTCTCTGTCCCCTCTCTCTCTGTCCTCCCTCTCTCTCTGTCCCCCTCTCTCTCTGTCCCCTTCTCTCTCGGTCACTCTCTCTCTGCCCCCTCTCTCTCTGTCCCCCACTCCTTCTGTTCCCCTCTCTCTCTATCTCCCTCTCTCTCTTCCCCCTGTCTCTCTGTCCCCCTCTCTCTCTGTCCCCTTCTCTCTCTGTCTCTCTCTCTCTCTGCACCCCTCCCGCTCTCGCCCTCTCTCTCTGTCCCCTCTCTCTTCCCCCCCGCTCCCCCCTCTCTCTCTCCCCCTCTCTCTCTGTCCCCCTCTCTCTCTGTCCCCCTTTCTCTCTGTCTCTCTCTCTCTCTCTGTCTCACTCTCTCTGCCCCCTCTCTCTGCCCCCCTCTCTCTGTCCACCCCTCTCTCTGTCCCCCTCTCTCTGTCCCCCTCTCTCTCTGTCCCCCTTTCTCTCTGTCTCTCTCTCTCTCTGTCCCCCACTCTCTGCCCCCTCTCTCTGCCCCCCTCTCTCTCTGCCACCTCTCTCTCTTACCCCTCTCTCTCTGTTCCCCTCTCTCTCTGTCTCCCTCTCACTCTGCCCCCCCCCCCCCCCCCCCCCCCCTCTCTCTCTGTCCCCCCACTCCCTCAGTTCCCCTCTCTCTCTGTCTCCCCCCTCTCTCTCTGTCCCCTTCTCTCTCTGTCCCCTTCTCTCTCTGTCCCTCTCTCTCTGTCCCCCTCTCTCTCTGTCCCTCTCTCTCTCTCCCCCTCTCTCTCTGTCCCCCTCTCTCTCTGTCTCTCTCTCTCTCTCTGTCTCACTCTCTCTGCCCCTCTCTCTTCCCCCCTCTCTCTGTCCACCCCTCTCTCTGTCCCCCCTCTCTCTGTCCCCCTCTCTCTCTGTCCCCCTTTCTCTCTGTCTCTCTCTCTCTCTGTCCATCTCTCTCTGCCCCCTCTCTCTGCCCCCCCCCCCTCTCTCTCTGCCACCTCTCTCTCTTACCCCTCTCTCTCTGTTCCCCTCTCTCTCTTTCTCCCTCTCTCTCTGCCCCCCTCTCTCTCTGTCCCCCAATTCCTCAGTTCCCCTCTCTCTCTGTCTCC